>NC_052634.1:51444026-52098902 GCF_016161935.1 Mauremys reevesii
CAGGAAGCATGGGCTGGTGGGGTTCAATGGAGAAGGGAACAGGAGAGGGCAGGGATAGTACTGAATGCAGGATCTCAGCAGTACTAGATGTCAGGATACTTTCAGTGCAGCCATTGGAAAAACATAATCCCAACTAGACATATAAATAATGAGATCTACATTAGCTGTTTCCTCAAGAGATCTTGGTCATGGATAGTTCTCCTGAAAACATCCACTCGGCCTGCGGCAGCAGTCAAAAGCGAACGGAACATTGGAATCATTGACGAGGATAGAAATAGAAAATATCCTGTTGCAGCAGCATAAATCTATGGTACGCCCATCTCGGAATACGGCTGTAGGAGCTGGATTTTATAATGCTAGGAGAATTTAATGTACGATTTGATTTCATCCTGTCAGCCACCCTGTTTGAATAGCAGAAAGGAATGACAGACCAGAACAATCTTCTGACTGATTATGGTCTGCTTTGTTTTGAGATAGAATTACACTGTGTCTACTATGGTTTCCTCTATGTATTACAAATTAGGCACTCTAGTTAAATCTACATGTCTTTGTTTTAAGGTTTAGTAAGTAGAGACAGGATTCTCCTATTTATTAATCATATTCAAGTAGATTAAACATTGAAACCCAGAGTTTCATTTGCAGTATGCCTTTTTGCTCGATATAAATACTACTGTTTTGTATTCATGGTGGGTTTGTGTGAATGAGGATGTATGCATCCAGGAAAGAGAAGGGCAGGCCATTTTGTTATGTGGAGTCAAGGAAGAGAGTCAGGGCTTAAGGACATCAAAAAGTCATCGACGCGCATCCATGTGAAGGCAGATTGATGACTCTGAGGTCAGGCTGGCACCCCTGAGGACAATTGATTAAATCAGAACAAGGACAGGCTGACCCTCTTGGAAGTGCACACAGAATGTTTACACCAGTTAAGTAACGATCCTGGCTTGTTGCAAAATCCATAGAGAGTTCAGCAAGGAAAAAACACCACCTGAGAACCGAATTCTGCTTGGCCGTGGAGCTTTAGGTTCATCTTGCCACACTCTTGGAGCATTGGATTGCGACTAACAGAGCCAGCCCCACACTCGTGCTCAATCCTAACTGGCCCATTAGATTACGGCAGGCTTCTAAAGAGACTGAGTAACTATGAACATCACGAATTGGGTGACTAAAAGCATATGCTAACTATTTGTATTCTCAATAAATGCTGTGTATTTACCTTCCTCTACAAAAGATCATGTGCTTTGTAGGAGCATAACACTACGTGCAGTCAGTGGCCCCATCTCAAAGAAGTTTACTTGTGCAAACACAGGAGATATTTGGCACTATGTGACACTGCTCTGTGCTCTGTTCCCCAAACTGTTCTGCAGCAGGGAGGGTCTGTGGTGTGTGGTCACTGGCATATTGGGGTGAGTGCAGAGACAGAGGGCCAGAGCAGAGGTGGCATTGTGGGCTGGCGTGAACCTTTTCTCTTCATTTCCTTCCAGGACTGAGGGACGGGAGTCCTTACCCAGCAGTCACATTCTCATAGTTCTCCCTGCATGACGTCTCTGTGAGGCTCTGACAGGTCAGCAGAGCCCACTCTTCCCCTGGAGAAATACTGACCACCTCCTTGAAGGTCACTGGCCTCTGAAAGGCAAGAGTCAGCACTCAGTACCACCTGCCCTCCCTCTTGGCCACTATTTTGTGGGGAGAGAAGTCAATCAAATACAAGCTCTGGGTGGATCACAGTCAGAGTCCCACCTCCACCCCACTCCAGAGCATCCTGGGGCTTTTAGTTGAGGACAGGAATAGAGTCCGTCCACTTTTCTCTCCCAGCAGATCCATCACACTCCCTACTAGCCACAGACGGATAAAGGAGATGGAGCCCCTAGCTTGAGGACCAGGGAGAGATCTCCGGTAGGAAGCTTCAACACCCTCCTCATTGTGCAGAGCTGGATACGAAGGAGGGAATCTCCCCCTAAACCTCACTGAGTGGTTGTCCCCTTACATGTATCTCACAGCAGCCGCACACTGGTTAGTCAGGTCCCGGAGGCTCCAGCACTGGGAGTCTAGTCAGTTTTCCCTAGCCCCCATGTAGGAGGGTTAGTTTCTGTTCACAAATTAGAGTTATTTCCACCTCCTAATCCTTCATGGAGTCTGTTCCTAGAATCCTGGGCCATTCATTAAACTCCCCAGCAGGAATGTCACAGCTGTCCTCCTCCCTTCCCCACCCTGTGCATTTCTATGCCCCTGCTCCAAACCAGACTGTGCAAATCTTCCCATCTCCAGTGTATTTGCTGTCCCTCTCCTCCTGCAGGAACCCACCAGCTACCCCACGATAGTCCCTACCTGAACAGGCTCCTCTGCAGCCATTTCTCTCCCCTGTCCATGGCAGGATGGGATGAGCTGGAGTGAAACAGGGACGCGTCATTCTGCATAACCTGGGAGGGTGAGAAGGGCAGTTGTGGGGGTTACAGAACAGGCTTTGAGTTAATCGCTCACCCAGGATGATTCCCCAGGCCCCTTTTCCTGCAGACAGACATCCTAGATTCTGCCATCCTGGGAAAATGCTCCAATCTCTGTATTACAGGTATGGAGCACTGGCCCCTCACTGCAACAGGCTAAGCCCACAGAGAGATTTTTAACCTTCCTTCTCCCTCCTCCCAATCCTCATAACTAAGTCTCTGAACACAAGGCTAGAAAGAGGCAGAACCAAAGGAGTCACTGCTGAGATTCCCTCGGACACTGACCCACGACAGTCACACCCAGCAGGGGAATATGGAGTCAAGAACCAGCTTTTCCTCTGTCTGATCCTTTTCTTGTTCACCTGGAAGAAGTGGTTCTGCCCAGGGATGCTGCAATACAGCATGTGTCTGGGTGGACTAGAGGCTGGAAATCTCTCCCCCCACTCATTTCTCCCACTGCCCCCTTTTCAGTCTCTCCTTCCCCTGTCCTCTCCTCCCTGCCCCTCTGGCTGCAGGAAAGTCTGCATTCCTGGGGCTTTGCTCTCCCATGGCTGGATTGCTCCTGGCAATTTGCTAATGGGAGGAGAGGAGGCTGAGCTTGTGCAAGTCACTTTCTTGCCAGTCCCCCAGCACTTTCCCAGAGGTGCTTTCAGTTACCTGGAGTCTGTGGCTAGAATTTGTATTAACAGGGGCCCAGGGCTTGCCCCAAGGGGCTAGGACCAGCTGGAGAAGAGAATCATCACCTGGGCCAGGCAGAAGCAGCTTTGAATTAAGGTCACATCCCAGCACTTTAAGAGCCCCCCTAACAAGTGTAGTGGGCAGCAACTGCTAAGCCTGGTCTCCCGAGATCACAATGGAGGCTGCAGCGTCTGACCCAGGAAGCTGAACCCCAATTTCCTGAGCAGAGAGGGACAGAGGCGTTTGAGCAGCTTCAGTCCTTTGGCGCTCTCTGGGGAGAGCAGAGCAGCTAATGAGAGCCCCTCCTCACAGGAGGAACTGCTGAGTCTCATTTGCCCCACTGTCCCATCTGGAGTCACTCCCTGCACACCATAGTTTATGGTGATGATGCCCATTACACTGATGTTGTTGCTCTTTTTGACTGCTGCTCTTTCCATACAGTGACTCTGGATTAACAATGGAATCTCAATGAAACCAGATTTTAGAATGAATGAGTCCAGAATGCTGTGGAAGAGACCACTGTGTGGCATTTCTAGCCCCCTTCCCACCTGCCGCACCCTCCAGAGATCTAGTATAAGGACTCGGGGACAAATTTTCCCAATGGAACTGGAAGGTCCTTGGAGTTTTCAAGATGTTTGATAAGTGGATAGAAAGTTATCATGGTGACTGGGCCTGCTGGGGAATGCTGGGATGTGCTTGGAGTCAGGATTCTGGCACAAGCTGATCAGAGAAGAGTGAGCATGGTTAGTAGCAGCCCCCAGAGCCTCTCATCCAGGGCCCCAGACACCCCCAGTACCCAGAGCCCAGACCCCGCAGCCAGATATTCCCACAGGACCCAACCCCAAAAACCCTGAACAGGGACTCCAGATACCCCTCAGCACCCCACTGGCCAGAGAACCCCACCAGACCATCACTGGCAGGCTGGGAATCCTAAAGGATTCCCCCCACCAGGCCCACAACAACCAGGGACCACCCCCAGGGGACCGCTCACTAAATTCAGTGATCCCTCACTGCCTGCCCAGGATTCCCCTACTGCCTGCCTAGGACCCCACCCAGTGTCCTCCAGCAGGACCATGCCAGGCCATTTGCCTAGGACCCCTGATGCTTACCACAACAGGACCTCCACTCTAAGCTTGCCTGGCATCCCGACCTGGCGCCTGGCACTCCCCCACCCAGCTTCACCGTGCATTTAGGCACGACTGAGCCCCTGGCACAGCACCAGAATCCCTCAGCCCCTGCCCCGCCTCCCCAGAGAGACGCCCACCCTCACTATTTCTTGCACCAATGTGTCCCCCAGTGCTACCCACCTCCAGGACCCACAGCCTCAGGGCTTGGGCAACATCAGAACCCACCCCCCCCAACCTCCAGAACCCCCTGCCCAGTCACCAGAGTGCCTCCCCTCCCACAATGCCCCTTCAGCTCCAGCTGCAATCTCCCACACAGACACCCCATCCCTACCCCCCAGCAACAGTTACCTCACTGTAATCTGCAAGTGGATAGAAAGTTATCACTGCCCCTGCTGGCCAGTCACCCGGGCAGAGAGGATCCACCTGGGGTGCTGCTTTAACAGGAGAATGGAAGGGCAGAAAGGTCCATGCCCTGTCACTAGCTGCATCTTCCAGCATCTTCATGGAAACAACCCTCCCAGAGACCATTTGTCATGGGCTTTGGGGATGCTGCTGGACCCACGCTGCACTCAGAGTGACCTCCTCACCCAGTGCCAGCTGGAGAAAGGAAAGGGTCAGCCAACTCTCCTGTTACCAGCTGGGAACCACTGATCCCCAAACAGGGGAGGCCTCTGGGTTTGATGGGTGTAGAGAAATAAATACGTTTAGAGAGAAAGTGGAAAATCAGAGGGATTTTATATCAGTTGTTGATACGGTAAATCTGAGTGTTTCACATCAATATCTGATAACTGAATAGAGAGAAAATGGGCAACATTTGCCAATATTTTATATCCATGTTCAGGAATCTGAGAAAAGGTGTAAATCTGAGATTTTCTTAGTATTTTATAATTAAAGAGACAGGGAAAAATCTCAGGCCATAGTCATTTAGAAATAGACAATTAGAGAAAAAGTGGGGCTTAGGATAATTTTAGATTTGCAGAGAATACATATCAGAAACTACGCAAGTGATAACATGAGAGGGGGAGGAATAGCTCAGTGGTTGGAGCACTGCCCTGCTAAACCAGGGTTGTGAGCTCAATCCTGAGGGGGCCATTTAGGGAACTGGGGTAAAAATCTCTTGGAGGATTTAGTTGGGGATTGTTCTTGCTTTGAGCAGGGGGTTGGACTAGATACCTCCTGAGGTCCCTTCCAACCCTGATAGTCTATGAACACCGTCGAGATCTGAGGGGATTTTATATTACTGCTAAATAGCTAGAGAGGGAAAGGGGCTGTTGGACTGGATTTTATATTACAGTCAATACATATCAGAAAGTGATGGCTCCCCACCATTCCCACAGGCAGCAGGAGCCCTGTGAGGAGCTGCTTTAAGAGGGCAAAGTGGGGGAGCTGGCAGGTCCCTGGATGAGGAAGGGGGCAGCAGTGGGGACGGGCAGGTGGCTGGTGGCTGTGTTGGTAGTTGGGGGCAGTAACTGGAAACCAGGGTCCAGCGGCCCCACGAGACACGTGCCTCCCGCCCTGGCAGAGAACCGGCATCCACCCCTCCCTTCGCCAGGGGCAGCCACGTGCTGAGGACTGACCCAGGGCAACAATTTCCCACCCGGACAAGGACAAATCGCTGCAGGTAAAACGGGGAGACCAGGGGACAGGGAGCCGAGAGAGCGGATCATGGGGAGGGGGCGCTGGGGCAGTGGGGGAGGGGCAGGCTGGCAGCACAGGGCGGGGGGGGGGCAGGTGCATCCAGCAATGTTGGGTTTGTAACCAGTGCCCCTGTGCTGGGCTGAGTGGGGCCGCTCACTGCCCTGCGCGTCCTCGCCCCCAGCCGGCCCCTCGCACAGGCTCCATTGCCCCAGGGGGGGCCCACAAATATGTTTGGTGCCAGGGACACAAAAAGTTAATCTGCCCCCGGGGAGGGGGGGGCGAATCTCCCCGGACGTTACAGCCCGAGCGAGACCCCGAGAGAGAAACGGGGCAGAACCGGAGAGACTCTGTACGGGGGGGGGGGGCGAGAGGCGCCAACAGGGACGAGCCAATTCACTCCCGCCCCCAGGTCTCTCCTCACCGGCTCGCACGGAGGCGGCGGCAACAGCTTTGTTCTCCCGCCCCCAGCGGGGCTCGCAGGGAGCATGCGCAGTTCCAGCTGCTGACCCCTCCCTCACCCGGGCTGGAGAGGGCGGACGCGCCCCCGGGGCAGGCTGGGAGATGTAGTTCCGGGCTCTCAGTGGAGCGGAAGTGACGTCGGAGAGGGAGCCGGAACGGGAGCGCGGACGCGCTGCGGTTCTGTCTGGCTCGTGCGGGGCCGTTGGAGCCTCTCTTGGGCCGCAGAAGGGTTTGTGCCGTGCTGGGTGGGGCTCTGGGCATGCGCACATCGCGGCGGGAGACACCTTCATTAACCCCATGCCCGGCCCCTCCGTGGGGAGAGAAAGGGGCCGGGAGAGCCAGTGCCCCGAGGGCGGGGAGAGAAAGGGGGCTGAGACCCCTCAGATTTGCTGCCCCCGTGGGACCCCGCCCCCTTTCTCCCTAGGCCACGAGCAGCCCCAGGGTGACCCCCTCCCCCACCCCTGAAGTTCCCTGTCCCCCGATTGTGCCCCATTTTCTCTCCCCTTCGCCAGTGCCCAGCTCCCTGGGGCTGGGGCTCTGGGTGTCTGGGGCCCTGGCCAGGCTCTGGGGACTGGGGGCCAGGAAGATCTGGCAGGACCCTGGCTGGGGCTGTGGGGTGTCTGGGGCCCCAGCTGTGGGGTCTGGGCACTGGGGTGTAGAAAGGGCCTTAATGGAGAGAAAAGATTGGTATTGCACAAAAAGCAGAAAGGCATAACAAGCCCCAATGGCTGGACGGTGAAAGAGAGACAAATTCATATTACAACTAAGGCACAAATATTCAACAGCGAAGATGATTCACCACAGGAACAAGCTACCAAGGAAAGTGGTGGATTCTCCATCTCCTGATGTCATTTGATGAAGACTAGATGCCTTTCTGGAATATGTTTGCCCCAAAAGTAGCTCTTGTGTCATACAGGAGGCCTGTGATATGCAGGAGGTCAGATTAGATGCTCTAATGGTCTCTTCTGGCCATAAAAGTCAACTAATTTCTGAAAAACTGAGTGTAGTATTGGGAGCAGCATCTGATGTTTTACTGTCTAGCAAACTTGCTTTCTAGAACGAACGCTCCTTGAGTGGGGTGATCCACAGGGAGTAGCTCAAACCCCCAAAGTGCCTGGCCAGGGGCAGGACATTAGCACAGCAAGGGAGGGGTGTGGCAGTGTCATCACAAAGGCCTTTTGCAGGACCTCAGACTATTGGTCAAAGGTGGTGGGGAGGTGGTGACCTCACAGAGAGATGCTGACATCAGCCAGGCAGGACAGGAGCGAGGGGCCAGGGAAACCTCAGAAACCCCTGTGGCTTTGCTTCAGCAAGTCTCCTTCTCCAGGTCTCTCTCTGAGGACTGAGGTATTCGGGTTCACGTGCGTGAGCGCCAGGAGGAACCTCTTTCGAGTTTTCTCCTTCCCTTTTAGGGAGTTTACTAGAGACCAGCCGTCCCTGTTTAGAAGGTAAGAGCCTCCTTGAGGTTTGAAACCTGTTCAGTCTGAATCCATCTGGTGATGAAATCTAAGCATGGAAAACATGAGCTTAAGGAGGCAGAATTTTATTCAAGACCAGGATTTTGTCCCCTAGAATTACTGGAGACATTAGGGTTTATCCTTTGTGTTTCACCTTTTCCTCCATCCCTTCCTCCTTTCTCTTCTCTTGCTTCTTTTGTCCTTTCACCTGTTTCCTCCCAACACCAAGAGCGGGGTGTGTGTATGTGTTATGCGGGAGTGTTTGGCAGCTCCACTATGGGAGGTCCACCAAAAATGTGGGGCTGAAATAGTGCTCAGGCAGTGATCCCCACCAGTGACCTGAACCATCCTTTAGACTCCCTGCTGAGAACCTCAGCCTCCCGTCCTCAGTCTCTACCCTGATTGCCTGAGCAGGGGATTATTGACAGGGAGGAGACTCAGGTCCTTGTTGTTCTCTTTTAAGACCAAGGAAATAACTCATAACCAGTCATATGTTTGAATTTTGCTGCTTCTCTGCATTAATAGTCTCTGAGCAGGTCATGATTCTCTCTAACATTGCAGTTCTCCTCAAATACTTGCTGAATAATTACTGTGCACTGTTGGTCTGGAGCTCATCTGAGAGCACTTTATTCAGGTCATTCAATGGATGAAATTCAAGATCCGATGGTTAGTTTGAAAATCAGGGGTCTTCGGTCCTATTCCCAGCTCTGCCACTGGCTGGCCGTGTGACCTAAGACAAGTCAATTCTCCTGTCTCAGCCTGAGCTTCTCCCTCTTTCAAGTAGGGATAATAATGATCCGCTCCTACCTACCTTACGGTATGTGGAGGCAGGGCTGGCTCTAGGTTTTTTGCCTCCCCAAGCAAAAAAAAAATTTGTCTGCCCTCCCATCCCCCTGCTGCCCGAGCCCTGGGTTCTACCCACCCAAAACCAGCACCCCATTCCTCCCCAGCTATGGGCCTCCCACCACTTTCATTCCCCTGCCAACCCAGCCCTGGGCTCTCTCCCACACACACCCTGTGCTGCCCCAGCTCTCAACTCTCCCCTTCCACTCTACCAGTGCTCCCCCACCCACACACCCCCTGCTGCCCCAGCCCTGGGCTCCTCCCCGCACTTGCACCTTCTTCCACCCCAGCCCTGGGTCACTGGTAACTTGCTCCCAGGTTAATAAAATAGAAAAAAGAGAGGATTGAATGTGTAACAGGGAGTTTGGTAAATCTTGGTTATTTTATTTTTTCAACAGGCTCCTGTCCACCTCCAGTAGAATTTTCAGTCCCAGTGGCAACTTACTTACCAAATGTAATACAGACTAGTCCATGCCTCCCAAGTGGATGTGGTTCTTGTCCTTCTGCACATTGTAGCCCGTGGAGGCCAAGGACCTGCAAATGTGTCTTCACGTGCCTTTGTTTCATTGATGAAAACATAAACTAGACTCTTAGAGGATTGGAACTGATTTCAGCTGGGACATATTTGCTAGATTTTATGCATTTGCACAGGAAAATGTTGAGTGTTTCCATTCATCCTAGTCAGTGGAGCTCCTGAACATAATGGAAATGGATATGCAATTACTTTTTGTTGAAGGGCCAGGCTTTTAAGGGGGTACTTGGATTTGAACCAAGGCCCGTTTGATTTGCAGTCAAACACTCTACCACTGAGCTATACCCCCTGACAATTACATTGGCAAGTCAGTGATCTCAAGGATCTTGAAACCTGAGAGTGGAGTTCGTTTCTTCCACACCAGTGTTGCTGTCTGTGCATCCCGGAGCTATGGGGTGAGGGGGAAACGCCCACAACTAGCTTGTCAGTATCCAGGAAGGTGCAGCCGACATCAGGACCAACGAGTCGTGTTGGTGGCGCATCAAGAAGAATCCACACTCCCAGAGACTTCTCGGTGAGGGCACGGTACACAATGGGGCTACCTACCCGCCACGTCCCATCAAGGGTCTTTCTAGTTCCACTTCAGTGTTACCCAATTTCTAATCAGTCTTTGGCCCAGATTCCTCCTGAGCGGCACCAGCACATACCTGGGCCCCCTGCTGAGTGTTAAATCTGCCTTGAGCTGGGACCCAGCTTGGCAAAGAGCCGGCAGCCCCTCTGTGCTGGAGGAGGAGCAGCCCTGGCACTGGGCAGGGCAGCCTGAGGGAATGAACCCCATGTGCCCGTGAGGCCCTGATCCAGAACCTCTGCCAGGCAGCTTGTGCTGCTCAGGCGTCTCTAGTCTCCGGCGAGGATTCAAAGATTCTCTGCTCAGGAACCTCTGGGGAGGGAGGCAGGGCTCCTGCAGGATAAATCTTCCTGCCGGCAGAGCCCCGGTCCCCTCTCATGGGCACAGGGCTGCACACGGCACCCACCACATGCACACACCCTTTGTGGGGAGAATCAGCTCTGGGATATTGGGGTCAACCCCTCCTCCCTGCAAACCTTCTCCTGGCTTCAGTGAGGGAATGGGGCGTGAGGGGCTAGTGCGGTAACAGCAGCAGCGTGGCCGTGGGGCTCGGCCGGTGGCTGGGGCCAGTCACCTGAGCATGAACCCAGCCGACCCCAGGAGATGGACCGGGTCACCAGCCCAACCCACCACGGCTGCTGCCGCTGCCCCGATAGTGCGCGAGCTCCCACAGACCACGCTGGGAGAGCCCCAGCTGCAGGGAGACGCCCTGAGTGCCTGGCAGGGCCCAGCTCCTGGCTGACCTGCCCTGCTGGGGTCAGGGGCTGGGTGACAGGGGGCGTTGGCTCTGGGGTGGGACTGTCACTTCCCCTGCCAAGCCAACAGGATCACAGCAAACGAAACCAGCTCGGCCGGCAGGAAGAGTTCAGTCCAGGGCCTGGTGCATTCTGGGAGCAGGGGCGGGGCAGAGAAAGGGCAGATACGGGCAGCTCTGAACACTGTGCGCAGAACTGCCTGTCCTGTCCACAACCTCTGTTACAGGGGCTTTTAGCCATAGATTTAATCAGGCCAATAAATTGAAACAAACCCTGTTAAATCATTGCTCAGCCCGAGTCCTTCACCCACATTCCTTAGGGCATTGGGTGTTTCATTTCCTGCCTCCATTTCCCACAGAGACACAATTTCCTTTGCACAGATCCATGAACAGCAAAACCTCCCTGTGTCTCTGGTCTGAGCCAGGGCATTCGATTCCAGTGAAATCTTCTCTCCTGCAATGTGATGGTCAGACAGAGGGGACGTGGCACCTGCATCCCTGCCAGGAGATATTGGCTCGGCTCTTTCTTTCTGCTGCTGTTGTTAGTCCATGAAACATCAAGGGTGGAATGCAAGGCTCAGTTCATGCAACAGCCCCCTGAAAAATTTCAGTGCCCCAGAGAAATCCTGCCACCTGATATTGGAATGATGTGCTGGAGATTTGACTAGGAAAGGGACTGGCTGAGTTGTCAGAGTGGGGAATGAACAACAATCTACAGCAATGTCGTTCACACAAACACACTCTCATCCTGCTCCAGCCGGAAGGGAAATGGGCAGGAATTCTCGCTGTTCACCCAAGGACACACTTACACTGATGCACAGCCATGAATGTGCTGGGGAAGCTGGTCTGAGCAAACAATTTGAAGAGACAATTCAGTGAGAACTGAATTATCGTGTAGTAAAACAATTATACTTCAAGTAGTTGTGGCCGAGTGGTTAAGGCGATGGACTAGAAATCCATTGGGGTTGCCCCGCGCAGGTTCAAATCCTGCCAACTACGCAAGCTCTGCACTATTGTTATGATTACTGTAGTTTTAGTGCCTGAGCATTCACAGTGCAAACTGGAGCTAAATCTAGTTTCACTCTGTCTACACTTAAAATGCTGCTGTGGCACTGCTATAGCACTCTGGAGTAGACAGTCAGTGGAGAGGTTTTCCCATCCCTGTAATAGCTGCATTGACAGAAAAATTCTTCCTTTTCTTTAGCACTATCTAACCAGGGTTTAGGTCACTGTAACTATATGGGTGGACGGGGGGTTTCATACCCTGAGAGACGTTGCTCTGCCAGTGAAGTGCCCAGCGTACACCAGCCCTTAGATCCCTTTTGGTATTTCAATGCAGGCACTGACCTGTGAGAGGAAAACATCAGCTCACAAACACAGAGACTGAATTCCCCACATTTAATCTCGCTGCACTTTCCAGAAAGTCACAAAATTCAATTCATTCTTGCTAGGACAGAGAAAAAATAAGTGACACTAAGTTTTTGTCTTGGTTAAATAAAATTAAGTGTTTAATTAATATAGTAAAAATCTGTACTGATTCCTCTAACTAACACCACAGCGTGAAATAGGAACAGAGACAAAGCTTGTCAGTGATGACTAATTTTGCAAGTGATCTTCCCATTATTAATTTCCATGCTGCCCCCATTGGAGGTCTGGGCATCTCCAATGTCATAGCTCTGCATTCACCTTCCCCTTAGAATTGTTATCGGACATTCGCCTTTCTCTGCAGCATGGGGCACGGGTCACTTGCTGGAGGATTCCTGCACGTTGAAGTCCTTAAACCACGATTTGAGGACCCGATAACTCAGACATAGGTTAGGGGTTTGTGACAGGAGTGGGTGGGTGAGATTCTGTGGCCTGCGTTGCGCAGGAGGTCAGACTAGATGATCATAATGGTCCCTTCTGACCTTAAGTCTATGAATCGATTAATCTATTCCCAAATTTGGAAAATTGTGCAGTTCAGAATGTGAATAGTGACCCCGTCTCCTTCCTGCACCTGCTCTACATTGCTCCACAGCAGCTTCTCCACCTGCAGTCACCCCAGCACTGCAGTGCAGCTGCCCAGGGTTCAGCAGGCGCCCCTGGCAAGGACCGTGGGTGCAGCTAACAGCCCGTGTGCCTGGCCGTGAGGCAGCTGTAAAAAGCAACACCCCCGGCCAGAAGTAGAGACTGAATTCCTCAACTTTAACATCATGACCCTGTAGAAAGCCACACGTGTCAGTTGTATTTTCACAGGAGATGCAAAATCAAGTGACACCAATTTTTAAGTTGAGTAAATAAAGTTGAGGAGATAGTTATTAACTTCCCAAAAATATACTAAAGATCCCTCAACATAACACCTGAAGGTGAAATATGAACAGAGACAAACCTTGTCAGCAAGGCTCATTTCCAAACGATCCTCAAAATGTTACTAATTCCCACCCCTCCCCGCAGGAGCTCTGTGCAGTGTCACTGTTCTGCAGGCAGCTTCCCATTCAATGTTGTTGGGGACATTCCCAGGCCTGAAATGTACCAACGACAGAATTTGAAGAGCAACCTGGCTCCCGCACCAGGCGGGATTTGAGTGTTTTGTCTTTGTCACTTAGTCTTTGTCAATAGTACAGACGCCAGGGGCAGGACTCAGGCTCTGTGAGGGATCCTGGCACAGGGCTGAGGGAGGAGAAAGGATTGTAGATTCTCACCTGCCCTCTGGAGAGGAGGTAATAATTGAAGGGGGCATTTCCCACTCCTCCCCTCCTCAGTGTCCCAGGGCTGGAATTCTACATTCCACAGGGCCAAATGGGGGGGTGATGCCATGTGGTTAATGAAAACCACTGTTCCAGGTGAGATTTGAACTCACAACCTCAGCATAGCTTCTCTCAGCACTGCCCTATAAGTACTGTACACTAACCAATTGTACCACTGGAGCACCTGCTGGATAGTATTTTCTGAAACCCCCCTAGGCTGATAAAGCCAAGGCGTGACCCCCAAAACATTCTCAGTGGGGCTGAGAGCAGGTAGCGACAAGTGTTGTACTCGGTGGGGTGGATTCTTCTTAAGGGTTCCAGGCCCCATTTCACCCTTTTGTTCTTCCCTGTGTAATAACAGAGCTGGTTAAGACTCAATGGAGAGTCTTGCTGCAGACCAACAGATCTGAAATCACTGATAACCAGCTCTAAGCATTAGTCCTGCTTTGGGACAGTGTCTCTCCTGCAAGAAACTGCCCAGTCTGCACTAGCAGTGAGGCTCCCTCACTAACAGCTGAAATCAGGGAGAGCTGTGTGAAGTGCAGGGCCCAGGGGTGCCTGAACAGGGGGGAACAACACCCCAGGGCTTTTAAAAATGGGAGGGCTCTGCCTTGCCACTTTCTAATGACCATAAGGGCGAGTGAGGGTGGGGAGGGGACGGAGAGCAGTGAGCGGGAGGAGGGGTCTTGGGGGATGAGGCAGCGTAGGAGCCTCTTGTGGGAAATATCTCCTGCCCCCTGCCAAAAGGAGCCTTGAGTGGGAACGGTCAGAGGCCCCACTCGGGGGCTGGCCCTGCTTTCCTACCTGCTTTTCAACTGCTGCAAAAACATCCCGAGCAGAGAAGCAGCGGGCCAAAACACTTTGAAGCAGCTGCCAAAGTAGCTCAGTTGGGAGAGTGTTAGACTGAAGATCTAAAGGTCCCTGGTTTAACCTCAGCCTTGGCAAGTCCTTTGGCAGCTTGTTCTCTGGAAGCACAGCGGTGCCTGTACCCAAGGTGAGCAGAGCTGGCCTAGGGCAAAGCAATTTTGGGGGCCCTTTCCATTAAAAAAGTTGCAATACTGTATTCTCATGGGGCCCCTGAGAGATGAGAGCTGTCTTTCCGAACGTGGTGGCCCTCAGGAATGGTGCCAGAGGGCTGCTGGGCAGTGGCAGGCAGGCATTGGGGATGAAAACTCCTCTGCGCAGTTGAGCAAGGGCAGTACCAGGAAGGGCATCTGTGAAATGGCCATGTGGAAGGTGGCAGGATTTGGGGCCCAGGAGGAGGTGCTTGCTGTTCAGTGCCTTGGAGCAGCTGGACTTGGCCATGGTGGGTGTTCAGGAAATGCACATTAACAATTCTAGGGTAGCTCAATAGGCAGAGGTTGATTGGAGGAAAGGCCTCCTGGCCAGGGAAGAATGATGGGGCTGGAGTCTTGTTCTTCACATTCACGGTGCTAGTACAGAAGGTGGTGGAGCTTAGACCAGGGAGGGCATTGCTGGTGGCTTTGTGCTCTGTGGCACTGATTACTGCTATATTAGTGTGTATGGTCCCCAGTTAAGGCATGAGAGGGAAGATCAAAGGCTCCCTTCCTCTGGACTCCATGATGTTTGGTGTTGGGGGGGATTTTAATTGTGTCAGCCGGCCTGAGCACCGCTGGTCCTGTTTTCCCAACCTTCAGAGGAAACATTTTTACAATGAGCACTACCTGGCACAGGTCTGTAGTGAGGTCGGCTTAGAGGAGCTCACTCCAGCCACAGAGGGGGTTCACCTTTCTGCAGGGACAGACCAGGACTCGCACTGACCGGATTTATGCTTAGCTTTTGTGTCTTTAGCGTGTTGCTTCTCAGATTCTTTCTTGGCCCGACTTGTAACACTTTGACACTTAACAGGCCAGAGTTTGTGCACCTCCCTATTATCCTCACTAGGATCTGATTTCCAAATTTTAAGGAATGACTTTTGCCTCTAACGGCCTCCATTACTCTGACGCTTACCCAGAGTGGCGTTCTGCTGGTCCTCCCATTGTCGTTTCTGATTTAGGCAAACGTTTCATCTGAGCCTCTAACTGCGGTGGTTTTAAATGCTCTGCATGCTGCTTGCAGGCACCTAACACTTGTGACAGCAGCTCCTTTTAATTCCCATCTAACCATCTGTACTTATGCCGATAGGTCGACTTTAGGTCTTTAACTTTGAGCAGTAGCTGAGAAGATGTTAAATCGGGCAGAAACCCATTCGACAAACCTCTTCATTTCCTTGTTATTTCCTGACTTAGTCATTCATCGCCTTTTCCTTATTTCCTGGTTGAGGCGGCGGCCTGCCAGGGAGCTCCCCGGCACCTCTGGCTGCCTGGGCTGAAGGCAAGAGGCAGGCCTGGGCGTGGCGAGGGCCTCCTGTCCCGGAATGAGGCTGCAGTGCTTCCTGGTCTCTTTTCCCACCCACAGCGGCAGGCGGCTGCGGGAGAACACGAGGGAGGCTCTGGGGCGCTAGGCAGCGCTGTGTGTGTGGCTGTCAGGAAAGAGCCGAGGCTCCCGACTCGACCTGCCATTGACTCGCGTGGCTCTGCGCGCTGTCAGCCGGGGCGGGGCGGGCCAGGCTGCGGACGTGACTCAGGCTTGGGCCGCATGGCCGTGCTTTCCTGACGAGGCATGAGGCAGGCCAAGAGCTTTGCACAGCGTACAGGGAAGTGGGAGGGAGGCGTCTTCGAGCCGGCCTGTCTCCTCCGCTTCTCCCTTGCCGCTTGGGCGGAGGCGGGAAGGGAGCGAAATGTTCCCGGCTGAAGGTTTTGCACGCGGCCTTGAGGATTAAACCTGAGGCTCTGGCATGGCTGCTGGGAGATGCGCTTGCAGCACGGCCCCACACTCTTGTAGGCAGCAGGTGAATCCACTGTGTCCAGGAGGAGCCTTCAACGTGGCAAAGGGGGACAACACGGCTCCCAGCAGACCTTGAGGAGCCCATGAGGAGCCTTCAGTGGCAGCCCTGGGGGAGCATAACCCCCCCTCCTTTCCATTAACAGCTGCACTCACTGACCCATGATACCACAGAGACACCTACCAGCAGCTGGTTTGCCAGGGCCGCTGCCCAGCACCCTGCAGCGCTTCCTGCCGGTGCCAGAGCTCACCAGGCACTAGCCTGGAGCCAGGGCCGCCAGGCGCTGCTGAAGAAAAGCGAGCAGAGGGACACAGTGGTAGTGTCCTGTGCCCATAACACAGAGGTCGATTAATCAAATCCCTCTTCTGCCAGCACCAGGCCTCCTGCTTCTTACACTGGGCCTGCAAGCGAGGGGGCGGCTGGCACGGTGCCAAGAGTCTAACCTGTGAGGCAGGAGGCGGCTGACGCCCACAGCCTGCTGGGGAGCTCCCAGAAGCTTTAAGTGACAGAGACTCCTCAATGCCCTTAGTAACAAGGGTTTGGGGGTCACCGAGGCCAGTAAGGGGGTCACTATGTCGGCCCTATAACCCTGGGTGTCAGGTCACTGTGCAGCTTTGATCTAGAGCTCGGATCCCAACAACCAACCAGCAGCCCACAGCCTCCCCCTGGGTCAGCCCCACCTGGTCACTCCTTATAGGCCGACCTTACCCCCCTTCCAGCCCCGGATTCACCCCCTAATCATCCTACTGCCACTCAGAGCCACAGCCGTGGAGGTGCTGAAGGAGGAGGGGTGACTCTAGGGTGGGGTTCTTCTCTAACGATGGCTGGCAGAAAGGTGGTGCTCAGCTCTGTCAGCGACCTGCCCAGTTGCCTCGCTGCCAGGGGATGCAGACATTTCTCTAGGGCACATAAAGGGGCTATTTAGTGTTGAAGCAAATGTGAGGAATGTGCATTTATGAGAGGAAATTTCCATCTCGTCAACAGCTGTACATCAGGGCTCCAGTGGCCTAATGGATAAGGCATTGGCTTCAAGCCAGAGATTGTGGGTTCAAGTCCCATCTGGGTGAAGATCTACTTCTTTCCTCTGTATTGCAAGGAAAGGGCCTTATTTTCAACCAGGAAGCTGGGAGATGTTTCTTTGTATGAGCACAACGTCCTGGATCTTGGGAACAATCACCAATGATATTAGAAGGCTCAGTCTGGTGACCTAATGGATGCAACCACACACCCCCATCCCAGGGCAGCCCCATCTGAGAACCAGGATCCATGGAGCAACATTCCACTCCTGCCCTGACAGGTGGGCTGTGCAGATGATGGTGGAGGGCAGCAGGAGGGGAGGTTGCACTAGCACTGCCTGGGCTGTATCTGCGCCAAGGATAAATGGAAGGGGTCATGCAGCCTGTGCCTGACACTCCACAGTGCTACATTCACTCCAGGAACAAGTCAAATCCTGCACCAAGGGTGGTGAATTCCCATGTGAGCACACAGTGCCCCTGTGCACCACACATGCTGCACACACATCAACTGCAGCAAAAGAGACACAAACTGCACACTGAGGAGACAGCTGGTTTGTTTCCAGGTTGCTTTTATTTCCAAAGGTACTGACGTGTGATCTCTCTTCTTTTTCCGTGGGCAGAAATGCAATGGAGGAGAATCTCACATCCCTGAGCTGCCAGGTGACAGTGGCAGGAAGAAAACGCACTGCAATGAAATTTAAAGACCACTCATAAATAATTTAACAATGAGAAGTAATTAAATAAAAAAAAAATCCAATGGACACACATGCTGGTGGCTTGTTCCCACCCCAGAGAGCGAGGGGCAGGGAGTGTGTGAAAGGCAGGTAGTTAAGTCTGAGGGAGCATATTCATATTTCATACAAGTTAAACAAATTATAGCAGACAGCTACAAAATACTCCATTTGGTAACATCAATACAGAATATATAAATCTACAAGCAATACAGCCATACACAGGGTGTCCACTTAATACCAGAGTTCCCACGGCCAAATAGCTGGAAGTGCCTTCACAGTCACTGCTAAACGAAACAACATTGTGCAGATCCAAGAGCAGCCCTGCTGTGCTGTTAGGAAGGCCTGCAGGAGACCCAGCAAATCAATCTATGATTCTGTGCTTCTGCTTAGTAGTTACCAAGTGTGATCAATGGAAGCGGGGAGGTTGCTCCTTTTTGGACACCCAGCCAGCCAGTAGCTATAAAATCTCTCGGAGGCCTGGTCTACACTATGACTTTAGGTTGAATTCAGCAGCGTTACCTCGATTTAACCCTGGACCCATCCACACGACAAAGCCCTTTTTTTCAAATTAAAGGGCTCTTTAAATCGATTTCTTTACTCCACCTCCGACGAGGGGATTAGCACTGAACTCAGCCTCGCCTGGTCGAATTTAGGGTAGTGGTGTACACAATTTGAAGGTATTAGCCTCCAGAGCTATCCCAGAGTGCTCCATTGTGACCGCTCTGGACAGCACTCTCAACTCAGATGCACTGGCCAGATAGACAGGAAAAGGCCTGCAAACTTCTTAATTTCGTTTCCTGTTTGGCCAGCGTGGTGTGCTGATCAGCACAGGTGACCATGCTGAGCTCATCAGCATGATGTGCACATTGCCGGGGCACATTGCCCGGCCCATACTTTGTGAGAAGTCTATGACCATGTCTATGTCCTCATCACTCTTGTCACCGCACTGCTGTCGCCTCCTTGCCTGGTTTTGCTTTTGCAGCTTCTGGTTCTGCGCTGAGAAAAGGTGTGAAACAATTGTCTGCCATTGCTCTGATGGAGGGAGGGGCGACTGACGGCATGGCTTACAGGGAATTAAAATCAACAAAAGGGGTGGCTTTGCATCAAGGAGAAACACAAACAACTGTCACACAGAATGGCCCCCTCAAGGATTGAACTCAAAACCCTGGGTTTAGCAGGCTGTTGATTTCACAAAACAAATCAGGTCAATTTCTTGTTTTGATCCATCTAGCTTTTACATCTTAGGCTAGTAGCAAACGGGGCAGTACAACTGCTAGCCATCGTCATCGCCTGGCTGCTTGGCAGAAGATGGGAATGAGCTGGCTGAGTCACTCCCTTGTCTGCCCAGGCGCCCCAACTGATTTCACTGAGATCAGCAAAAAGAGCACCTAGGATGATGATGGCTACTAATCAGAACACACACCTTCTGCTGCCAAAAGGCAATGAGCTGCTGCTGTGTAGCAATGCAGTCCCATGTCTGCCAGAACCCAGGAGACGACGTGTGACGGTGAGCTGAGCGGGCTCCATGCTTGCCGTGGTATGGCGTCTGCTCAGGTAACCCAGGAAAAAGGTGCGAAATGATTGTCTGCTGTTGCTTTCACGGAGGGAGGAGGGCGAGGAGGGTCTGATGACATGTACCCAGAATCACCCGCAACACTGTTTTTGCCCCATCAGGCATTGGGATCTCAACCCAGAATCCCAATGGACAGCGGAGATTGTGGGATAGCTACCCACAGCTACCCAAATTGCAACGCTCCAGAAGTCGACGCTCCCTTGGTACTGTGGATGCAGTCCAGTGACTTAATGCACTTAGAGACCCTTGTGTTGGGACACACACAATCGACTGTAGAAAAACAATTCCTAAAAACCACTTCTATAAATTTGACCTAATTTCATAGTGTAGATAGACCCCAAGACACTTGATCACAGCATGGATAGGCTAAGAGACTGCTTACACTTTTGCCTGGTTTACACTGTGGGTGGGGGGGGGGGGGAACAGGGTCAATGTAAAACACAAAACTTCAGCTACAAGAATAGTGTAGCTTAAGTTGATTAAAATTATTGTGACATACCACCTTTCCGCACCGCACAGGATTTACAGGTGGGCTCCCCATCCACTCCACTCCCACCTCTTACCCTGGTAAAGTTGCAGAATCAACAGGAGCACATTTGGTGATTGATTTACTACCTGCAGACAAAAGACAATAAATCAAAGTCCAATAGATGACTTACTACCCAACAATCCAGTGAACAGAAGTAATATACCCTTGGATCTGAGCTCTAAAGAGCCGAAAAACAAGGCTGACACCCTTGGCTGTTACACAGCCTCTCTGCCCCCACTGCTTTCTACCTCGCCATGATGAGCTCCCAGACACGCACCAAACCCCATTCACATGACTTTGAAAATTAGGTAACTAAGTGAGGATCACTTCCCTGAAATGACTCCAATTGAAGAATTCAAAGCAAGAACCATTAACACAGAATGCTGTTCAAAGAGAGAGAAGTCTTTCAGCCTCCCTCCTCTCACTGGTTCCTCTCCTTCCTTCTGTTCAAAGACAGTTCCCTGTACACTCCTACTTTGCACAAACCCACCCACTGACCTGTGACTAGCAGTCTCTCACTGTTAACTCTTCCAGCAAAACGGACCAAAGAAAGTGTATGCGAGCGCTGTACCACAGCCCCGGTGCTCTTTTCGGTTCCTTCCCACAGAACTTTCGCTCCATACCAGTCCAGTTCCTTGCTGTTGCTTGGCTAACCACTGCATGCGTGTGCTATACCGTACCCTGAGCTGATTCCCGGCTTTTGTGCTCAATACAGCCTCACCCATCTGTGTCTCTGTGGCACAATGGATCAGCGCGTTTGGCTGTTAACTGAAAGAATGGTGGTTTAAGCCCACCCAGGGATGGCGCTAAGCCTGTGCTACTTCCTCGAGGGCTAGGGGGAGCCTCAAAGGTCCCATTTTGCTGCCTCTTGGCCTCAGTGCTTTCAGCTGGTGGTCCAAAGAGCAGGCTGGATGTTATTCAGAAACCCATCTGCCAGCAGCCGTGCCGGAGGCTCAGGCTTAATCCTCAAGGCCGAGCACAAAAACTTTCAGCCGGGAACATTTCACTCCTTCCGCCTCCGCCCAGCGGCAAGGGAGAAGCGGAGGAGACAGGCCGGCTCAAAGACACCTCCCTCCCACTTCCCTGTACGCTGTGCAAAGCTCTTGGCCTGCCTCATGCCTCGTCAGGAAAGCACGGCCATGCGGCCCAAGCCTGAGTCACATCCGCGGCCTGGCCCGCCCCGGCTGACGGCCGCGCAGAGCCACGCGAGTCAATGGCAGGTCGAGTCGGGGGCCTCGGCTCTTTCCCCTGACAGCCACACACACAGCGCTGCCTAGCGCCCCCAGAGCCTCCCTCGTGTTCTCCCGCAGCAGCCGCCTGCCGGTGTGGGTGGGAAAAGGGGACCAGGAAGCACTGCAGCCTCATTCCGGGACAGGAGGCCCTCGCCACGCCCAGGCCTGCCTCTTGCCTTCAGCCCAGGCAGCCATAGGTGCCGGGAGCTCCTGGCAGGCCGCCGCCTCAGCCACCTCTTGCCTCATGGCCTAGGCTCTTGGTGCTCTGCTGGTCACCGGCTCGCTTGAAGGCCCAGAGGGAAAAGAAACAAGCACATGCCTAGCAGAAGATGGTTTTGACCCATCAACCTCTGGGTTATGGGCCCAGCACGCTCCCGCTGCGCCACTCTGCTGGTGCTTGGTGCTGCTTGCCACCCAGCTGCTGCTATCCGGATTAGTGCCTTATACGCTCTCGCTCTGGCAGGCAGATGCGCAGGCTGCTGATTTTAAAGCTTCTGCAGGGTAAAAGGGATCTGTTTGGGGTTTGGACCCCATTGGGAGCTGGGTAGCTGAGTGCCAGAGACGGGAGCACTTCTTAAACTGTTTTCAGTTAAGCCTTCAGCTTGTGGGGGGACGAGTTTCAACCTTGGATCCGTGTCTGCAGCAGGCAAGCGCGTCTGGCACGATCCCCGCCCCCGCCCGCTGTATTAGCAGACTAAAACCCGGAGCAAACGCACACGCCTTGCAAAGGAACAGGAGCCGGGATCTCGAACATATATCAACATTTTATTAAGATGATGCTCAAAGATAAAAAAAAGTGTATGGCACAGCGTTTAGGCGTAGAAGTTTCTGGTGCTCAGGGAACAACGTATGGCTTACCCAAGGGGTGCGAAGTTTGGTTTAAGATCAGGTGGCGTAAGGAATACGTAATCTGCAGTAGCCCTGACTGGGGGTAAAAGTTTAATGTACAGACACTGAGTTAGGAGGGTATGTTGTCCATCTGAGGGCTACGTTGGGGTGTGGAATATAATGAGCGGACACCACGATGAGGATGGATTGACCCATATTTGGTGAGTTTTAACGTTCATTGTTTTTGAATCTTTGCCACAATCTACTTGAAGCAGGGTCAGAATGACGTCTACCCTGCCATCTGTTGGTGATCTGTCGTCAAGGCCTGTCACGGGCTGGTGCTTCAGTTTCCTCTAGGCAGCAGTGCTGCAGGCTCCTTTGGTCAGTTCCCATGCAACTATGTCGGGGGAAGGGGGAGTAGAGGCTCATGCTCCCCAGCCCCACGTCCCTCCCGCAGCAGCTGGGGAATCCAGGCCAAATGTAACCCTGGTAGCTGGGCCAGGATTAGCCTGGGCCGGGGTAGGGCTGGGGAGGAATTGTGGGGGAGACAGATGCACCCGCTGTGAGGGGAGATCCTCCCATTCCCTGCCAACCCCCCTCACTCCTTGCAGCACGGCGCCCCTAGCACTTCTTACTCTGTCGTGGGGGTGTCTGCTGCCTTCTTCTCCCTTAGCATCAGCTCTCCCCATCCTGGGGCACTGGCGTCACCTGTCCTGTGCAAACAGGAAGGCCCCGGTGTGCCCTATGGCACTGCCCTGGAATTGGGGGGGCAGCTGTGGATGGAGCCATATCGAAATATGGGGGTGGGCAAGGCTGGGGACCAGGACTCCTGGGTTCTCCCCTCAAATATGGGAGGGGAGTGGAAGTTAGGAGGTAGAGGGGGGGAGGGGCAGGGCTGGGATCTAGGGCTCCTGCTTTTTCTGGTTTTCTCCACCTCCTGAAGCTGCCTCGGTCCTTTCAGTGCGTTTCCTGTTCCAAATTCATTTGCTGACTTGTGTAACTCACCCCAGAGGTGGCTGCATCTCAGTGTTGGGTGAGGCACCCTTGGCTGCATCACCTCCTAACCGCGTGTCTCTCTCCCTGCAGGTGACCCTGCAGCACTCAGCAAACATCCGCAAGATCGTGGGAGGCGCTTTGAGCATTGGGCAGGCAGGGGCCAGGTGCCCCGTTCCCACCCCCAGAGAATGGGACCCAGCCCCCCCTACTTTTTACAGGAATTAAAAAGGGGCAAATCAGAGGAGGGGGGTGGCCAGGGTCCGAGCAGGGGGTGGAAATTGACTGGTCGGGGGGTCAAGCAGCTGGAGGCAGAGTTAGGAGAGGGGCTGAAGGGCAAAGTCAGGGACGGGGGAAGGAGCCGGAGTTCAGCCCAGGGGGAGGCGCTGCCAGAGGGTTAAACCCCGGCACAGGCAGGGGCAGAGGGGTAACAGTTCGGGGGGCTGAGACTCCAGTGTTTGCAAAGATGCAGGGGGGAGCAGAGGGGCTTTTCTATTTCCCCTCCCACAGGCAGCACCTCTCAGCATGGGCTTCCCAGGGCTGGGCTCTTAAAGGCACAGGCATCCCACTGCCTAGACACTGCAGCTCCTCTCTGATGTGACCTACTGAGGTGCTGCAGTAGGAGACTCAATTCAGTGAAACCGGCATTCCCTATACGCCCCCCAGCCAGGGGGCTGTGCACCCCTTCCCCGAATTTCCCCAACACCCCCCTAGTGGTCAGGTAGTTACATGCAGCGCTGCCAATGTTGTCACTGGTTGCAAATTTGAATGGAAATTGCAACGTTAACACACACTTTAAAAGCAGATCCAACGTATGAAAAATACTTGTACCTGAGAAAGTAAAATAGGTTTGAAAAGTCTGGACAAAGCCGGGTTTCCTCACCCAGCTGTTGTGTTTGCTGACAATGTCGGTGCATTGGCTTCGGCAATGTTGGCCAACCTCAGAATTTCAAATGATGATTTGGAAGCAAGGTGTGAATGAGCTCTCCCTTGCCAGCTAGTGACGAGCCAGGGTTGGGGGAGGCTTTGGGACCAGACTGTATTTACATGAACTCACCTACTCTGCCGAGGTGTCCAGCAGACAGAGCTGGGCCGCCTCTGCTCTAGGTGCCCAGAGGAGGAGGGAAGGTGTGTGGGGCTCCAGCCTGGGAATCTTCCTCCCTCCTGCCAAGCCCTGACTATCAATCCCGGCCCTGACCCTCCTTTCTTCAAGCGCCATGTGGGCCAGAGGAAAAGTGTGGCAGGAAGCACCAGGGCCAAACTCATGGGCATCAGGTGAAGCAGCAAGAATCCCAACCACCAGGGTAGCAAGTTCTAGAGCTCCAACCCATTGTGGCCACCCCAGCCAGAGACCTGGCTCTAGGAGGTGTGAGTCACCCAGCAGGAGGGGAAAGATTGGCTCTTGCACAACTGGAGACAGGGAAGTTGAGCACTGGGAGCTCCAGGTCTTTACCACAAGGTCCCACTGAGATTTGGACTCAGACTGCAGGATTCAGAGTCCTGAGTGCTGCCCGTTACACCATGGTACCAGCTTGTGCTGCTTTCTCTGCACATCGGTGACCCTCACGGGACTGGCTCGAGTAGGGGACTGTTGGCCCCTTACTAAAACTTAGTGGGGTTTTTGGTTGGCTAGTTCCCAGCAGCAATAGAAGGGGGAAGGGCCAATGGGAAATCAGGACCCTGAGACTGACAGTCCCCAGGGGCAATGGGGAGAGGCCAAAGCTCCAAGTTAGCCGCACTGACAGGCCAGGCAGTGTAATGAGGGAGTCAACAGGCCAGGGGGTCCCATCCTCCGTGGGAGCTGGAACTGCCTGGGCCAGAGTGGGGCGGAGCTAAGGAGAGAGCAGGAGCCCGAGAAGAGCCGGGGAGCAGAGCTGCACCAGCCGGGGAGAACCAGAGCAGATCTGTGCTGGGAGCTGAGCCGCAGCAGCACGAGCTGTAGAAGCTGCCCAGGGAGCAGATCTGTGCTGGGAGAAGAGCTGCAGCAAGCGGAGCCAGAGGAGCAGCCCAGGGAGCTGGAGGCAGAGCCGCAGCAGCACTGGGGCTGGAGGTGGGTGCAGTGAGCAGCGTGGGAGAGAGAGGGGGACCCTGGGCAGAAGGCCCAGTGCAAGGAGATGCCACCCGTCAAGAGATCTTGCAGGCCAGACTTTTGGGGGTGGGGGGATCATATCCCCTACATGGGGGCTGACACTGGGAACAAGGGACCTGTCACCTAGAGCACGTGGCCACTGCCAGAGCAAGTGTCCAGCCCGTGGTGTCCCTGCAGCACAGCCAGGGCCTGGGGAGGAGGCCTGGGACATGTGAGGGAGAGACTGTGACCTGCCCTGACCCTCCAGAGACGCTGGTTGTGATCTCCCTGCGCCACAGAACAGGGTGACGTGTTTTCCTTTCCCATCTTTCCTTGTGTTTTACATTGATTGCTGGGTAATAAATGGTGTTTGCTTGAAGCACATGCAATGAGGAGTGGGTCAGGGAAGTGCCCAGAGTGGAGACACTGTAGCCCTGTTCAAGTGATCATGACAAGACTGGGGGTCATCAAAGCCCCCAGGATTCCTGGGCCCAGCCTTGTTGGGGTTACGAGGTCTCTGCCACACAGGAGAGTAGAAAGAGTGTCCTTGGGGTCAGGCAGCCTCTGGGTAAGGGGGTGGGGACTCAGATCCTTTCTCCCGCCAATTGCACCAGGGTCATGTATAAACCAGAGAAGTTCCACACAATAGCCAGACCTGAACCCCCTGTACACTTGTGCTCTGTCCTCATTGCTTCTCTGTCTCTCTTCCCCCATCTCTGCTGCTCCCCCTCTGGGCTTTCTCAGCACCTGGCCCCACAGCACTTCCTGCCAGCCAGAGACTGCGTGTTCTAGGCCTGCTCCTGTGGATGTGGCCTCTCTCCTGATTCCTGAGGAAAGGAACCTTTCCAGGAAATGGCCACGGCTTCTGGGAATCTGCATGTGGCTGGTGGACAGCACCAGGAATCATTTGGCTCCTGGCACACAAGGCAACTTAAAAGCTGAACACCCAAACAGGGGCTTGAACCCTGGACCCTCAGATTAAGAGCCTGATGCTCTACCAACTGAGCTACCTGGGCTTGTTGAGATCACCTTCACTGTTCAGCACAAGAGCGAGGAGGCCGGCAAATGAGAGGCAAAAAAAGTCCCCAGAACCCCTCTTCTTTTTCTGCACAGCCACTGCCTGTCAGCAGGATTCCTCCTCCTCCTCCCTCCTGTGCCTCAGTGCGACTAAATCTCCACACCTAGACAGCCAGTCCCTCCGCTGCACCCCAATCCCGCAGGCCTCAGCCTCCCTGCCAAAGCCCTGCACCTGGCTCCAGAGAATTAAGTCTCACGTGTCGCTGGGAACTTGACTTCTTGTGCCCAGAGAGTCTCGGCCCCCCTCAGCAGATGACCTGAGAAACACAATGTCCATCTTTTCCAAAGAAGGGCTTGGAGGGGTTTTTCTCATGTTACCATGTGGCCTAATGGATAAGGTGTCTGAGTGTGGATCAGAAGACTGAGGTTTCGAGTCCCTTGGTGGTTGTGTTTCTGCAGTTTCACTGTTGTGCTGAACGTCCTGCTCCCTTCAGGGCTGGAACCTCTTCTTGGCCGCTCAGGCCAATGCTCTGGCTTCAGCTAGAGCCCCGGGAAGGAGTTGGGGGGTGGGCGTCACAAAGGCTGGGGCATGAGCCCCAGGTGCTTCCAGTCTCGCCTTTGCCCTTCCTGACTTGCCAAAGAAAATGGGCGGCTGCCCGGGCTAGCATGTGCGCCTGTCCCTGTGCTGGAGGGTACTTGCTACATAGCGTCTTCGGAGCCTGGGTGTTTCTCTGCTTCTCGCCAGCTCGGAAAAGCCTCTTGGGGTTAAATCTCCTGCCCCACTGCAAAAGTGAGCACCTTGAGTGGGAACGGTCAGAGGCCCCACCATGGGGGCTGGCCCTGCTTTCCTACCATCTTGTGATGTTGGCCACAGAGCATCAGCAGCCACCCTGCATGCTGGTGACCTTCAGTGGGTGTTTCTCATAGGACCTAATCACATCAGACACGCCATCAGGGGCTCGTAAACCTGCACATCTACCAACGTGATATATGCCATCATGTGCCAGCAATGCCCCTCTGCCATGTACATTGGCCAAACCGGACAGTCTCTACGCAAAAGAATAAATGGACACAAATCTGACATCAGGAATCATAACATTCAAAAACCAGTGGGAGAACACTTCAACCTCTCTAACCACTCAGTGACAGACTTAAAGGTGGTGGTTTTGCAACAAAAAAACTTCAAAAACAGACTCCAAAGAGAAACTGCTGAACTTGAATTAATATGCAAATTAGATACAATTAACACTGGCCTAAACAGAGACTGGGAATGGTTGGGTCATTACACTAATTGAATCTATTTCCCTATGTTAAGTTCTCCTCACACCTTCTACGGGCCATCTTATTATCACTTCAAAAAGTTTTTTTTCCTCCTGCTGATGATAGCTCATCTCAATTGATTAGACTTTTCCTGTTGGTATGCATACTTCCACCTTTTCATGTTCTCTGTATGTATAAATATCTCCTGTCTGTATGTTCCATTCTATGCATCCAAAGAAGTGAGCTATAGCTCACGAAAGCTTATGCTAAAATAAATTTGTTAGTCTTTAAGGTGCCACAAGTACTCCTGTTCTTTTTGCTAAATTTTAGTGTTGAACCCCAAACCCCAGCCCACTTGACTTTGGAACCCCTGTCCCCTGCCTAGCAAGTGCTATTGAATTGAGGGTGAGTCCCTCAATCGGGGTCTGCCAAGCACAGTAGCAGATTCACACAACCTCGATTCACACAACAAGGATAACAACCCTTTATTTCTCCTGCTCCTGTAACATGGAGACTGGGAATCCAACACCAGACAAAAGTGATCATTTTGGCAAGCAACCCAACCTATTTCCAACACACTGTAAAATCCACATGCAGACTCATACACGAAACCTTGCAAGAAAATGTTCCTGAGGGGCCTGAAGCACCTGCTGCTGGAGGAAGGAGGAGCTGTGGGTTGGGATTGAGGAGCAGCATGAGGAGGGAGGACCTGTGGGTTGGGATTGAGGTGCACTGGGAATAGGAGGGGGCTGTGGGTTGGGACAGAGGAGAAGGGTGAAGAGGAGCAGGCTCTGGTTGGGAGTGAGGAGCAGTGAGCATAGGAGGGACTGAGGGTTGGGTCTGAGGGGCACTGGGAAAAGAGGGGACATGGGTTTGGGCTGAAGAGCATCTTCATTTGGGGATCCAGCAGGACAGGGGAAGGCAGCAGGTGATTCTAATTCCTTAGGGATATTCTGTGTGTTTGTATGTGTGTGTGTGTGTGTGTGCAGGAAAGGAACATGCTCTATGCCCAGAGGCCTTTATTCCTCCAGGCTGCAAGGACAGAGGGGCTGTCAGGAAGTTGCCCCTTCAAACCCCCCCCCCCCAAAAGGGCCTTCTGAGGAAAGGGAAAATCCTGCAGAGAAAAAGTAACATCAAAGAGGACCTGAGAAAGACAGTTTACAATCTTGGTGAGTAGTTTATCACCTGACCAGGGACTTGAACCCTGGACCCTCAGATTAAAAGTCTGATGCTCTGCCAACTGAGCTAGCCAGGCTCACAAAGAACAACACCAAGTTGGTGCAGAGGAGAAACTAGTCAAGAAAACAAGAGCGGTAAATAACAGTGGAAACCTGCTGCTCTCTCTGGCCCAGTAAACACTATGAGTTTATATCAAATTTAGCAGCGTTAAATCGCACCAATCCACACAACGAAGCCCTTTATATCGATATAAAGGGCTCTTAATACCGGTATCTGTACTCCTCCCCGACGAGGGGAGTAGCACTGAAATCGGTATTGCCATGTCGGATTAGGGTTAGTGTGGCCACAATTCAATGGTATTGGCCTCCAGGCGCCATCCCACAGTGCACCATTGTGACCGCTCTGGACAGCAATCTGAACTCAGATGCATTGGCCAGGTTTACTGGAATTTACTTTTGAATTTCATTTCCTGTTTGCCCAGCATGGAGCGCTGATCAGCACAGGTGAGCATGCAGTCCCAGAATCAATATGAGCTCCAGCATGGACCGTATGGGAGATACTGAAGCTGATCTCTGTATGGGGAGATGAATCTGTTCTATCAGAACTCCGTTACAAAAGACAAAATGCCAAAGCATTTGAAAAAATCTCCAAGGCCATGATAGACAGAAGCCACAACAGGGACTCAACACAGTGCTGAAACTTAAGGAGCTGAGACAAGCGTACCAGAAAGCCAAAGAATGAAATGGATGCTCATGGAGGGAGGGGCGACTGATGTCTGTAGCTGTCCCACACTTCCCGCACTCTCCGAAAACCATTTGAATTCTTGGCTGAGTTCCCAAAGCCTGAAGGGTCAAAAATATTGTCGCGGGTGGTTCTGGGTATATGTCGCCCCCCCCCCCACCCAAAAGCAAATGGAAAAAAATTGTTTCTCACCTTTTTTCAATGTCAACGTATGTCTACTGGACGCTGCTGGCAGACGCGGTGCAGCAGCATCCCCTTCCCTTCTGGACGGCAGACGGTACAGTAGGACTGGTATCTGTCATCGTCGTCCCGTGAGTGCTCCTGGCTGGCCTCAGTGAGGTCGGCCGGGGGTGCCTGGGCAAAAATGGGAATGACTCCCAGGTCATTCTCTTCTTTAAGCTTTGTCTCCTGGAGATTCAGTCCTGCCTGGAATATCATAGTAGCTGGAGACTGCCCTCCCTTCCCCCCTTTGAGCTCTACTTGCAGAGGCAATAAAGTCAGTGTTGTTTCAAATTCATGCATTCTTTATTACTTCATCACACAAATGGGGGATAACGGTGTGACGTTATTGATATAAATGGGGACCATATAGAACATGGGTTGCAACCAAGGTCCTGTAGTGGCACCAAATCCTAAGTAAAGGGGGTCATATAAGGTGTCTAAGACCAGGTTCTGGGTTGCTGGTTATGATTATGCTGTCTGTATGTCTGTGTATCATTTTGTAGTTGAAGTTATAAGTATTGGCTCTGTAATGTCTATATTTTGTTTTATGCTCTGCCTCTGGGAAGTGTCCCAGACAAGCTGATGTCAGCCCTGCATAGCTGGCTTGATGGCCCATTAAGGGCCATCGGCTACACAATGAACCCATGGAGAGAAGGCAGACACGCCTTGTGACTCAGCAAAGTATGCAGGGACTGGCCCATGTGACTCCAGGCTCCATTTTGCTGTAAATTTCCACCGTGAGGACAAAGGGATTCTTACACCTGGAAAAGTCTATATAAGGCTGATGCATCATCTCCATCTTGTCTTCAATCCTGCTTCTGACCTCTGGAAGGACTTTGCTACAAACTGAAGCTCTGCACGAAGGACTGTTGACCCATCCCAGCAGGGGATGTTCCAGAGACTTGATTTGAACCTGCAGTTTACTCCAGCACTGCTGCAAGCCTGAACTAAGAACTTTGCCATTACTGTATGTGATTGATTCCATTTAACCAATTCTACCTCTCTTCTCTACCTTTTTCCCTTTGTAAATAAACCTTTAGATTCTAGATTCTAAAGGATTGGCAACAGCGTGATTTGTGGGTAAGATCTGATGTGTATATTGACCTGGGTCTGGGGCTTGGTCTTTTGGGATCGAGAGAACCTTTTTCTTTTATTGGGGTGTTGGTTTTCATAACCATTCATCCCCAGGACGAGTGCACTGGTGGTGATGCTGGGAGACTGGAGTGTCTAAGGAAATTGCTTGTGTGACTTGTGGTTAGCCAGTGGGGTAAGACCAAAGTCCTTTTTGTCTGGCTGGTTTGGTTTGCCTTAGAGGTGGAAAAACCCCAGCCTAGGGCTGTAACTGCCCTGTTTAAGCAATTGGTCCTGATTTGGCACTCTCAGTTGGGTCCCGCCAGAACCGCTCCGTCACAAACGGTAGACCAGGAGAGGTGGGAGAGAAGAGAAGCAATGGGTGGGGTTGTTGCAGGGGCACCCCCTAGAATGGCATGCAGCTCATCATTTCTGCTGGATGTCTGGGGCTCTGACCTGGAGCCACCATTTACCTGTCTGGGTCTTTAATTGGCTTTCCTGATAGTCTAGACAGGACTGACTTTCCATTAGACAAAACTTAAAGAAGGGAATGACCTGGGGAGTCATTCCCATTTTTGTCCATGCACCCCCAGCTGATCTCACTGAGGCTGGCCAAGAGCACCCATGACAGCAGCTGATAGTACAGTATAACTTGTAACTGTCATTGTCAATTTGCAAAGCAGCAGACAGTACACTGTGGCTGGCAACTATCTTTGCTAATTTGCAAAAGGCAAGGATACTACTGTGTAGCACTGCAGTACCATGTCTGTCAGCACCATCCAGTAGACATACAGTGACGGTGAAAAAAGGCTGAACGGGCTCCATGATTGCCGTGCTATGGCGTCTGCCCAGGCAATCCAGGGAAAAGGGCGCAAAATGATTGTCTGCCGTTGATTTCACGGAGGGAGGATTGACTGACGACATTTACTCAGAATCACCCACGACACTGTTTTTGCCCCATCATGCACTGGTATCTCAACCCAGAATTCCAATGGGCAGGGGAGACTGCAGGAATTATGGGATAGCTACCCACAGTGCAATGCTCCGGAAATTGATACTAGCCTCGGTACATGGACGCACACTGCCAAATTAATGTGTTTAGTGTGGCCACGTTCACTTGACTTTATATAATCTGTTTCCAAAACCGGTTTCTGTAAAATCGGAATAATCCCATAGTGTAGACATACCCTGAGACAGCTTTAGAACCCTCTACCCACTATACGGCCAAGAGACAGCTACTCTCAGATCCTGTGTGGATTGTCTGATGGGCTTGGGGCCAAGAGCAAACTGCATACCCCCTGCCAGAGCAGGAGAAGTAAAAAATAGGGGCTTCCTGAAAAATGGGAAGGGAAGAAGAGAGAAGCGGAGAAGCAAGTGGAAAAGGAAGAGAACGTGCAGACACAGGACCCTACCTAAATTCTTAAATAGATTACAAGAAAAAAGAGAGAGCAGCATAAAGAAATTTAAAAAAAACTTTCAGTAAGTACTGAATTAGAAACCTTTAAAATACCATTTTCACACTACCTTTACTTTTTTTCCAAATTCTACCAAATCAAATTAAGACTTGCTACTAAACAGAACTGCACAAAAGCTTTAAATAAATTCAGATAACAGAAAAAAAACCCAAAACATTTATTTTTAAACTTGTTTTATAAGGACTAACCACTCAGTCTGTGTTTTTTTTCCTCTCAATTTCCCAAAAGGAACACAAGAACACTCATCAATAGCAGATAGCAGATGCATTAAAGCACCACTATCCACTCACTTCATGCTCAGAAGAGAACACTTTAACTCCTCATCGTGGTTAGCAAGGTCAGACACTTTCAACCATACTTCTCTAGTTACAAACTATAGAAATGATCCCTGAAAGTACAGTCTTAACAAACCTGTGCTCGGCTACACACCCAGGCTAATGTGCGCAAGCTTTCTTCCCACGGTGAATGTTTTCATACAACAGGTTTCACCCCCAGAGAATTAAAGACCAAAAATCTAAAACCAGGTTCCCATTTCATTAAGCACAATTGAGACAGCTTTAGAACACTGTCCATTAGAAGATGTTTATGTCGCTATTTACAGACACACACCTCCTGATTAGCATGTGGAGCTCCTAGCAACTAATCAAACCCTCTTGCTTTGGGATACCTCTCACAGGCTCCTCCGTACCACATGACCGCCTGTCAGGCACAGACAATGCGGACAGGTCAGCCCTTTCTAGCATGCTCCGCAGCAGTTTCTCTCTGGCTTGCTCTCAAATTCATCTGCACTAGAAGTTTTTGCAGGGTTCTATTTTACCGGTGATACCTGCACTAAATCAGTGGCTCTCAACCTTTAGAGACACCTGTACCCCTTTCAGGAGTCTGATTTCTCTTGCATACCCCCAAGTTTTACCTCACTTAAAAACTACTGGCTTACATAATCAGATGCAATATTTATAAAAATAAATCACTTGAATATAAGTATTGTACTTACATTTCAGTGTATATTATAGAGAACAGTAGAAACAAATCAATGTATGAATTTTAATTTGTTATGAATTTGCTAGTGCTTTCTATGTAGCCTGTTGTAAAACTAGGCAAATATCTAGATGAGTTGATGTACCCCCTGGAAAACCATTGGATACTCCTGTTTGAGAACCACAGCACTAAATCACCCTTACTTTTAGAACTGGTGCCACTTGACCCAAGGCATTCTGAACCATTTCAGTGCTAGTAGACAGTGGCAACACAGCTGCACTAGGTCTGTTGTTTCTCCCTGCACAATTCCCACTTGGAAAGAAGATATCTTCTGGTCTGACCCTATTTACTATTGTGAGCTGCATAGGCAACTTTCTCTGTGTTATGTGAGCAGAATCCACACACTATATACTACCTGTATGGCCCTGAGGATGCCACATCGGCCGCAGCTGCCGATTGGGCCACAAGTTGAGAATCACTAGTCTATAATTTTGCAAAGTCCATTGCCACAGGCTTTCCCCCCCATGGCTGCTGTGAGACAAGAGCACATGAAATTCATAGCAATATAAATATGAGTGAAACTACCCAAATATATTTACATAAAAACTAGACAGTCTCATTTTAAAACAAAGAAAAACACAGGCCACACAGGGAGTGGGGCAAGAGTCTCCAATGATTTATACCCTCTCCTACCCACCATTCAGCATAAGAATTAACCTAAATGGATCATGACTATTTACATAGAGCATCTTTCTCCTACAAAGCAGAATAAGACAAAAGGTTGAGGCTGTTCCCCTTCACATTTGAGGGGGAGGGGAGAGGAGAAGAAGGATTTAGATGCTCAATCCACTTCAGATTATGAAAGAAACCAGACTATTAGGTTAGGTTCCAGGGAATTTTTTTTCACCAGACAACAGAGTATAAGGTTTAAACAAACAATTTAATACTGATACACAGTGATGATGATTGTGAAGCTTGGTTGAGGTAGAGGAGTCAGAGGGTGGGATATTTCCCTTACTGCTAAATGATGAACTAGCAATTGGCTGAGCCCTCAAGGGTTAACTCTCTCACTCTGCAAGGCAGCAGGAATGGAGGGAGATATGCACATTTCCCTTAAGTACACTGCCTTGTTAATTAGATCAGCTTGCTGAGACCCCAGCTGCTGCAAGCTCTCTCCCTCCTGAGCCCTGCTCTATGGAAGGTAGGGTAAGTGGGGTGCAGGAGCAGGGGGTAGGGGGCACCCTGACATTAGCCCCCCCTTTCTTCCCTCCCCCCAGCACAGCAAGCAGGAGTCTGGGGGAGCAGCTCCAAGGCAGAGGGCAGGAGCAGCACATGGCAGTGGGGGGAGGGACACAGCTGAACTGGAGACAGCTGCAGCACAGGGAAGGTCGGGGAGTGGGGAGCTGATAGGGGGCTGCCGGTCCATCCTGGTCCCAAGCCCCCCTCAGCTAGCTGCAACGGGCTGCTCTTCCTGCAAGCAGTAGACAAAGCAGGGGGCTGCCAAACAACATTAGAAGGGAGCATTACACAACTTTAAATAAGCATTTTCCCTAATTGATCAGCAACATAACGAAACGTTAACCAGGCCAACTTTAAGTGAGGAGTTACTGTAGGAGGGTTTAGGTCAGCTCAGCTACGTCTCTCAGGGGTGTGGATTTTTAATTTACCTCAGACAGAAAAAAAGAGAGTAACAGAAAAGAGAAGAAATAAGATGGGAAGGAAAACACCCAGTGGGGCATGGGAGATGTTGACATATGCAAATCCCTCATGTAAACCCCTCCCCCCCATGCCCTTCATTGTCTCCTCCACCCATTGCAGGGTTCCCCAGTCTTTCTCCATGGCAGGGGTTCTGTGTGTTTGATTCCACCCATAGCAAGGTCCTCCATTCTCCCCAATGGCAGGGGCTCTGTGTGAGCCGCTTTTCTCCCCACTCCACCCTCTACTCACTATACGGCCAGGAGACAGCAACTCTCAGATCCTGTGTGGATCATCTGATGTGCTTGGGGCCAAAAGAAAACTGCATATCCCCTGCCAGAGCAGTAGGAGTAAAAATATAGGGGCTTCCAGAAAAATGGGAAGGAAAGAAAAGAAAAGCAGAGAAGAAAGTGGAAAAGGAAGAGAATGTGCAGACACAGGACCCTACCTAAGTTCTGAAATAGATTACAAGAAAGAAAGAGATGGAACAGCACAAAGAAATTTAAAAAATTTTTCAGTAAGTACTGAACTAGAAACCTTTAAAACACCATTTTCACACTAAATTTACTTCTTTTCCAAATCCTACCAAAACAAATTAAGTTTTGTCATTTAACAGACTTATCAGCAAAAACTATAAATAGATTAATGTAACAAAAATACAAAAACATATTTTTAAACTTGCTTCATAAGATCCCCTCACTCAGTCCCTGTTCTCTCTCTCACGGCCCCCAAGAAAGAAACAGAAAAGCTAATCTATAATAAACAGCAGCTACATAAAAACAACACACGCTGCTCGTTTCGCGCATAGAAGAGACACAGTAACTCCTCTTCCTACTTAGCGAAATCAGATGCTTTCAATCATCATTCCCTAGTTACAAACTATAGAAATGAGCTTTGAAATTACAGTTTTAAAGCCCTCCTCCCCCCGCTACAAACCCAGGCTAATGCACACACGCTTGTACCCCACGGTGAGTCTTTTCATACAGGGGGATTTCACCCCCAGCGAACTAAAGGACACAAATCTAAAGCCAGGTCCCCATGCCATGAAGCACACTCGAGACAGCTTTAGCGCACTGGCCATTAGAAGAGGTTTATGTCGCTATTTACAGAAACACGCCTCCTCATTAGCATGCGGAGCTCCTACCGACCAATCAAACCCTCTTGCTGTTACTGCCCGAACCTGCCCCGCCTCTCACAGGCTCTGCTCTGCCACGTGCTGGTGCCGCGCCCGTTTCCCCGCAGGCGGAGCCGGGCCGGCGCAGCTCTGCCCGCCCGGGGCTGCAGCTGGTTCCCTCCGGTTCCCGGCGCTAGAGACTTCGCGTGTCACGTGACCGGGGGCAGGCGCCGCCTCTGGCTGCTCCGAGACTGGAGCATCCCGGGGGGGGGGGGGGGGAACCAGATGGGTCATTAGTGCCCAGCAGCAGCAGCCCCGCCCCCTTCACTCCTCGCGCTCCCCCAGCGCCTCCTGCCCGCTGACAGGGGGGAGGGAGAGGAGCTGAATGCGGGAGTGGGGCATTGGGGAAAGGGGAGGTGGGGGCAGGGCCTGGGAGGAGCCCGAGGGGGGGAGCAGCCCCCCAGCATAGTGGAAACTCGGCGCCCCTACATCGTACTAGTGCAGGGCCGCCCAGAGGATTCCGGGGGCCCGGGGTCTTCGGCGGCGGGGAGCCCTTCCGTTCCTGGACCCGCCGCCGAAGTGCCCAGAAGACCCGCGGCGGCCCCCCCCCCCCGCGCCGCCGAATTACCGCCGAAGTGGGACCCACCGCCGAAGTGCAGCCCGGTCTTCGGCGGTAATTCGGCGGAGGGGGGCCCCGCCGCGGGTCTTCGGGGCACTTCGGCGGCAGGTCCAGGAATGGAAGGGCCCCCCCGCCGCCGAATTACCGCCAAAGACCGGGCTGAACTTCAGTGGCGGGTCCCGCTCCGTCTTCGGCGGTAATTCGCCAGCGGGGGGTCCTTCCGACCCGGAGCGGAAGGACCCCCTGCCAGCGAAGACAGGGAGCGGCAGAAGCTCCTGCGCCCGGCCGCACAAGAGTTTGCCGGGCCCCCCGGAGGGAGTGAAGGACCCCACTCCGGGGGCCCCGAAAAACTCTGGTGGGGGCCCCCGTGGGGCTTGGGGCCTGGGGCAAATTGCCCCTCTTGCCCCCCCTCTGGGCGGCGCTGAGCGGGCATCAGCGCCAGACAGCAGCTGCATTCGAGCAATCCCGCCTATTCGGTGCCGGATTGGAAGAAAACATGGTAAAAATCGTCCTCCAACAATCCCTTTGGAAAGCATGTCTCTAGCTAAGCGCTGGCCATTTCTCCTGCAAAGACACCCTCCCTACTGCCAATCCCCGGCTACCCTGATTAACGTCTTAATGACTCGTTTTTTAAAACAAGTGGTCACGAAAGAAAATGGATCGGACCTTTTGCAAACAGCCTTTTTGTCAACGTTCCATAGAATGGAACACACACATAAATATCTCCTGTCTGTGTGTTCCATTCTATGCATCCGAAGAAGTGAGCTGTAGCTCACGAAAGCTCATGCTAAAATAAATTTGTTAGTCTTTAAGGTGCCACAAGTACTCCTAACCAACTAACAGTTATGGATAAAATATGTTAAATAGGAAACAATTCTAGGTAAAAATGTGTCACAGTGGTGTAAATGTAGAATGTGAGGTGTATCAGAGGGAAAAAAAGTAACCAATGGGGTTTTATGCTAGATTGGGATGGGGGAAGAGGAGCACAAGGCAAAGGCATTGCGGAGGAAGATTTAAACTTAGAGAGACACAGAGAACAAACAGACTGTACGTGACTGGGGAAGCCCGTGAGGGAGGGGGGCTAACAGTGGGAAGACAGACTTAATCACAATTATACAGAACACAGCAAAATCTTATCTATGATCTAACTTAACCAAGACTACACAAATTAGCAAGTAACAAACACAATGCAACAATTCTCTAAGCCTAACTTAACCACAGCTATGCAAAATGAAATTACAATTTATCTAGACTAAAGGCTAAACCTAACCTAATGGGTGCACCTTATACTAGGGGTAGTTCCAGAGGGCACAGTGGTGTGTGCCCAGTGGTGGCTGCAGCAGTGGGGCGGCTGCAAGCAGGCTTATTTCTAGCAGCAAAGGCGCTGTGGAGCTAGAAGCAGATTACAGATACAGACCAAGGAGTTAGCTTGGGTCTGTCTGCTGGGGAAACAAGGCCAGCAGCTAAAATAATAAAATAAAAGTATAGAAAGTTTCTCAGAAGGATTCTTACCAGTCCCCAAGGCAGCAGCAAAGGCAGAGACAGGAACAGCAGCAGCATCAGAGGACACAGAGAGGACTCAATTCGCTTACAATAATCAGGAGATTTCCAGGCAAAATTCATTGTTCGTGGGAGGGGAGTTAAAAATGGGGGTATGCTCAAAAATAAAACGAGAGCGGATAAAGGACCCCCCAGAACCCCTGGCTGATCAGACCAGGCAGCAATGCAGAAACCTTTCTGAGGTCTGATCAGAAAATGTCTGATTATAAAGGCAAACTTAGGCAGTTTCCCACCAGTAATCCTGATAGGCTCCCTCTGTCACAGGGGAGGAGACACAGGGAAAAACTGCAGGTAGGCACAGGACATGCCTGGGCAAGTTCTGAGCTCACAGATATGACTCATATGCTCAGCTATGTGGCCACTTTAGGTCTTGCAGCTCTGGACATTGCCTACCCTACACCAAGCCCAGGTTTAACAAGGTGATAACAGGACTAACTGTTTGAACAGGGCAGTGGTCCCACTTAGCACGCAGCACAAATGGCCATTCCTTTGAGAAGGGCAATGGCTCTTGGTAAACGACTTAAGGGGCCCTCCCTTTGAGAAGGGCAGTGGCCCTGGTAAACAACTTAACAGCCAGGGAGGGGCGGCCACAGGAGGAGAACAAAAACAAAATGGAGTAAGGGGACAGCTGTAAGAAACAAAATGGAATAGGGGGATAGCTGTAACAGACAAAATGGAATAGGGGGATAGCTGTAACAGACACTACTTAGGGAGACCAATCACTTTGTGTTAAAACAACCTCCCACGGCTATAGTCTAACGTCTAGAGTGCCTATATTTAGTGGTTACAGTGTGTAATTTAATACATCAAATCTCACTATGATCACAGAGACAGCGAGACTGACAAACAGCACACTGTATGCATGTCTCATTGTGGCACCTGACATATGAAGAAACTTTTTAAAATGCCTCTTTAGCTTCTGTTACAAATAAACGTCTTCTCGAATTTCACCAATCACTTCTTCTAACTAAGAGAGGAACACCTCTTCAGCCAATCAGATATTTCTTCCATAGCTTGTACTCACAGAGGCAGGACTAACAAACTGGAACTGGCTACGTTGGAATGACGCATCGGAACAGTTACGCACAAGAAGCACACATTGCAAGAGCCAAAGGTGCTAACGTGCTTCAGAAGAGATGTACACACTAAGCAATCTGCTCTTAAAGCAATGACGTCTGTTCCCCAGAGATCCCTGTTAGGCCTGCTCTACACTACGCGTTTATACCAAATTTAGCAGTGTTAAACCGAATTAACCCTGCACCCTTCCACACACCAAAGCCCTTTACCCCCAATTGGGGCTATTGCAGATTGTGTATTTCTTATGCCACCCGATCTTAAACCGTCTGCCCAGCTCCCAATGGGGTCCAAACTCCAAATAGATCCCTTTTACCCTCTATAAGCTGTAAAATCCTGTGACCAGGGCAGCTGCCTAGCAGCCTGCACATCTGCCTAGCAGCCTGTGCATCTGCCTGCCAGCGCGAGAGCTCGTAAGGCACTAATCCGGATAGTGGTGGCTGGGGGGTAAGAGGATGAAAAGCTAGCAGAGTGGTGCAGTGGAAGTGTGCTGGGCCCAAAGGTCAGTAGATTCAAAACCATCCTCTACTACCTGTGTGCTCATTTGTTTTCCCTCTGGGCCTTCAAGCGAGCGGGTGACCAGCAGAGCCCCAAGAGCCTAGGCCATGAGGCAAGAGGTGGCTGAGGCGAAGCGGCCTGCCAGGGAGCTCCCTGGCACCTCTGGCTGCCTGGGCTGAAGGCAAGAGGCAGGCCTGGGCGTGGCGAGGGCCTCCTGTCCCGCAATGAGGCTGCAGTGCTTCCTGGTCCCCTTTTCCCACCCACACCGGCAGGCGGCTGCTGCGGGAGAACACGAGGGAGGCTCTGGGGGCGCTAGGCAGCGCTGTGTGTGTGGCTGTCAGGGGAAAGAGCCGAGGCTCCCGACTCGACCTGCCATTGACTTGCGTGGCTCTGCGCACCGTCAGCCGGGGCGGGGCGGGCCAGGCCGCGGACGTGACTCAGGCTTGGGCCGCATGGCCGCGCTTTCCTGACGAGGCATGAGGCAGGCCAAGAGCTTTGCACAGCGTACAGGGAAGTGGGAGGGAGGTGTCTTTGAGCCGGCCTGTCTCCTCCGCTTCTCCCTTGCCGCTTGGGCGGAGGCGGGAAGGGAGTGAAACGTTCCCGGCTGAAGGTTTTGCGCTCGGCCTTGAGGATTAAGCCTAAGCCTCTGGCGTGGCTGCTTGGAGATGGGCTTTTGCAGCGTGGCCCCCCACACTCTTGTAGGCAGCAGGTGACCCCATTGTGTCCAGGAGGGAGCCTTCAAGGCGGCAAAAGGGGAACATCACGGCTCCCAGCAGACCTTGAGGAGCCCATGAGGAGCCTTCAGTGGCATCCCTGGGGGAGCATAACCCCCCCTCCTTTCCATTAACAGCTGCACTCACTTTCCCATGATACCACAGAGACACCTACCAGCAGCTGGTTTGCCAGGGCCGCTGCCCAGCACCCTGCAGCGCTTCCTGCCAGTGCCAGAGCTCACCAGGCACTAGCCTGGAGCCAGGGCCGCTAGGCGCTGCTGAAGAAAAGCCAGCAGAGGGACACACAGAGGTCGATCAATCAAAACCCTTTTCTGCCATCACCGAGCCACCTGCTTCTTACATGGGGCCTGCAAGCGAGGGGGCGGCTGGCACAGTGCCAAGAGTCTAACCTGTGAGGCAGGATGCGGCTGATGCCCGCAGCCTGCTGGGGAGCTCCCAGAAGTTATTAAGGGACAGAGACTCCTCAATGCCCTTAGTAACAAGGGTTTGGGGTTCCCCAAGGCCAGTAAGGGGGTCACTATGTCGGCCTTATAACCCTGGGTGTCAGGTCGCAAGTCTAGGGGCTTGGCTACACTTGCAAGTTAGAGCCCATTAAAGCAGCCCCGGGCGCCCTAACTCCTGAGGTGTCCACACTGGCAAGGCACATGGAGCGCCTGGGCTCTGCAGCTGGAGCGCTCCCGGTAACCCACCTCCATGAGAAGCATAAAGTTCACTTTGCCTCAGCTGAAATGCCCAGGTGTGAGTGTGACGACGTGTTGTATTACTGCACTGTGATTGGCCTCTGAAAATGTTCCATAATCCCCTGAAGTCAAGTGCCCACTGTGGTCATTGTTTTGAAATCGGCATGCGGATATTCCCTTTCAAAGCTCTGTTTCTGACAGCGGCTGCTTATCTGCTCCGGGACAAAGCAACCATTAGTGTGGAATGCTGCTGCCGCTGATGCAGGGTGTGTGTGTGTGAGAAAGAGAGGTGGGGGAGGGGTGGTCTGCTGCTCTCTGAACTTACAAGACAGCATGCTGACACACTCTCAGACCCCCAAAACACACTGTCTCTCCCCCCACATACACACTCCACCCCCGCCCCCCATTTGAAAAGCACATTGCAGCCACTTGCACACTGGGATAGCTACCACAGTGCACTGCTCTCTGTGGCATTTGCAAGAGCTGCTAGTGTGGCCACTCCAGTGCACTTGCAGCTGTCAGAGTAAACACACAGCAGCATTTTCCCTGCTGTGGTCTCCGAGGGCTGGTTTAACTCCCAGCGCTCTACATCTGCAAGTGTAGCCAAGCGCTAAATTTGCCAGGCCAACCTAACTCCTAACATATTTGAACCTCTTCTTTTCACACGGTTGCTCAGTCTCACGGGCTGCTTTGTCTCCAGACAGATCCATTCTCTTTCAGAACAGCCTTGCTCTTTCTGTCTGTGTCAGAGTAAACACTCCCCTTCACTCTATTCTCAGACAAACACTAGTATTAACTGTTTGCTACTGATGGGTTTAGAAAGCATTTGTCAAATGGAAGATGCTGTTCCTGGAGGACAGTTCTGAAGATCCAGTACTTTATACAAGAAGAGAGGAGTTTTTCACCCCAGATGGGGCTTGAACCCACAATAGCTGGTTTAGGAAGCCAATGCCTTATCCATTAGGCCACTGAAGAGCGGTAGAAAGATAGATGGAAATTCCCTCTCATAATTGCACATTTCTCACATTCACTCAGAAGCCAAATACCCATTTAATCACCTTACAGAAATGTCTGCATCCCCTGGCAGCGAGGCAACTGGGCAGGTCGCTGACAGAGCTGAGCACCACCTTTCTGCCAGCCATCGTTAGAGAAGAACCCCACCCTAGAGTCACCCCTCCCTCCTTCAGCACCTCCACGGCTGTGGCTCTGAGTGGCAGTAGGATGATTAGGGGGTGAATCCGGGGCTGGAAGGGGGTAAGGTCGGCCTGTAAGGAGGAACCAGGTGGGGCAGACCCAGGGGGAGGCTGTGGGCTGCTGGTCAGTTTAGATTAAAGCTGCACAGCGACCTGACACCCAGGGTTATACCTCATCAGGAAAGCGCGGCCATGCTGCCCAAGCCTGAGTCACGTCCGCAGCCTGGCCCGCCCCGGCTGACGGCGCGCAGAGCTACACGAGTCAATGGCAGGTCGAGTCGGGAGCCTCGGCTCTTTCCCCTGACAGCCACACACACAGCGCTGCCTAGCGCCCCGAGAGCCTCCCTCGTGTTCTCCCGCAGCAGCCGCCTGCCGGTGTGGGTGGGAAAAGGGGGCCAGGAAGCAGTGCGGCCTCATTCCAGGACAGGAGTCCCTCGCCACGCCCAGGCCTGCCTCTTGCCTTCAGCCCAGGCAGCCAGAGGTGCCGGGAGCTCCTGGCAGGCCGCCTCACCCAGGAAATAAGGAAAAGGTGATGAATAAAGAAGTCAGGAAATAGCAAGGAAATGAAGAGGTTTGTCAAATGGGTTTCTGCCCCATTTACCGTCTTCTCAGCTACCGCTCAAAGTTAAAGACCTAAAGTCGACCTATCGGCATAAGTACAGATGGTTGGATGGGAATTAAAAGGAGCTGCTGTCACAAGTGTTAGGTGCCTGCAAGCAGCATGCAGAGCATTTAAAAACACCGCAATTAGAGGCTCAGATGAAACGTTTGCCATAAATCAGAAGCGATAATAGGACCACCACCAGAACGCCACTCTAGGTAAACGGCAGAGTAATGGAGGCTGTTAGAGGCAAAAAGTCATTCCTCAAAATTTGGAAATCAGATCCTAGTGAGGATAATAGGAAGGTGCACAAACTCTGCCCTGTTAAGTGTCAAAGTGTAACAAGTCAGGACAAGAAAGAATCTGAGAAGCAACGTGCTAAAGACACAAAAGCTAAGTATAAATCCGGTCAATGCGAGTCCTGGCCTGTCCCCGCAGAAAGGTGAACCCCCTCTGTGGCTGGAGTGAGCTCCTCTAAGCCGACCTCACTACAGACCTGCGCCAGGTAGTGCTCATTGTAAAAATGTTTCCTCTGACGGTTGGGAAAACAGGACCAGCGGTGCTCAGGCCGGCTGACACAATTAAAATCCCCCCCAACAACAAACATCATGCAGTGCAGAGGAAGGGAGCCTTTGATCTTCCCTCTCAAGCCTTAACTGGGGACCATACACACTAATATAGCAGTAACCAGTGCCACAGAGCACAAAGCCCACCAGTAATGACCTCCCTGGTCGGAGCTCCAGCCCCTTCTGTACTAGCACCGTGAATGTGAAAAACAAGACTCCAGCCCCATCGTTCTTCCCTGGCCAGGAGGCCCTTCCTCCAATCACCCTCTGCCTATTGAGCTACCCTAGAGTTGTTAACGTGCATTTCCTGAACACCCACCATGGCCAAGTCCAGCTGCTCCAAGGCACTGAACATCAAGCGCCTCCCCCTGGGCCCCCAAATCCCTGCCACCTTCCACAGGGCCACTTTTACAGATGCCCCTTCCCTGGTACTGCCCTTGCTCAGCTGCGCAGAGGAGTTTTCACCCCACTCCTGCCTGTCACTGCCCAGCAGCCCTCTGGCACCATTCCTGAGGGTCACCCTGCCTTGCTCTCTTCCTGCCATATTGGGAAAGACAGATCCCATCTCTCCTTGGTAAAGGTCAGGTGGGCCAACTAGGGGCAGAAGCCCATTCTATGTTTTCCTACTGCAGAGCCCAAGATCAGAGACTCACCATCAGTGCCACCCAGAGGGGAGGCAAGCAGGGCAATTTACCCCAGGCCCCATGAGAATACAGTATTGCAACTTTTTTTAAATTGAACGGGCTCCCAAAAATGCTTTGTTCCAGACCCCTAAATGCTCTAGGGCAGCCCTGCTCATCTTTGGTGCTGACACACCACTGTGCTCCCAGAGAACAAGCCAGTAGGGCACAAAGAGGGATGAAAGGGCCTGCCAAAGCCTGGGACTGAACCAGGGACCTTTAGATCTTCAGTCTAACGCGCTCCCAACTGAGCTACTTTGGCAGCTGTGTGGTAATGTTTGGGCCTGTTGCTTCTCTGCCCGGGATGTTTTTGCAGCAGTTGCAGACAAAAAGGACGTCATTGGGAGGTGCCCATGAAGACAAGACTCGCTTTTGCCTGCCTTGCTCAGCTTGATTTGCTGCCTCACCCCGTTCCTGCCCTAGTGCCTGGGTTGACCTGGTGGTGGAAGGGGACTGGGGGCCAGTGGCGCGGGGAGGAAGTTGAGCTGGACCCTGAGCTAGACTAGACCCTGGCGGTGAGAGTCTGGCCACCACCTGCCGCCCCACCCTGTTGTCCTGGCTTCCCCCACTGGGCGTCATTTCAGGAGGGAAGTGGGGCTTCTGCCTCCCCTCCCCGATTTTCACACCGCAGAGGAGTGCGAACAGGAAAACGAACGGCTGCTCCACACCCCCACCGGAGGAACCCGACGCCCTTAGCTGTGGGGAGTAAGAAGTGGCTGTTGGCTGACAGGGCCTGTCCCCGAGGAGCTGGAACAGCAGCTGGCGCCTCCCCCTCGGTTCCAGGCTGTGGGAAATGCTCATTGCCTGGCTGCATGGGTGGCTGCTGCTCCGTGCTCTGGGGAGCGTCTGTATTGCTCTGTCAACCCCCCGTCTTCACTGAGCCAGTCTGGTAAGGTCCCAAGTGCCCCCTCCGGCCTGGCAGCTGAGAGTCTGTGCAGACATCAGCCCCCCTGCCAGCCCCACAGGCAGCAGCAGCGCCAGCCCCCCAGCACCACAGGGGCACTCAATGCACTTCCTGTGGGGAAATGGCTCCTTGGCGTCCAGCTGCTAGAGTGAGAGCCAGGAGAGAGCAGTGTCTGGCTCAGCTTGGGGGAGAGAAGAGACCTGGTGAGTGCGGATCTCCCTCAGCCTCCCCCACAAGGCTGGTCAGTTGTATTGTCACTGTGATAGTCAGTGCTTCCCTTCAGGGCTGGCCCTAGAGGGATCTGTGACAAAGCCCCCCATATCCACCCCAGGCCCTGCCCCCACTCCACCCCTTCCCCAAGGCCCCACCCCTGTCCCATCTCTTCCCACCCTGCACCTTCCTGCCCCATTCCTCTCCCTCCCCCACCTCTTCCCGTCCCTGCTCCTCCCCATCCCCCGCCAGCCCCTCCTGCACCCCACTGAACAGCTGATCACTGGCAAGTGGGAGGTGCTGAAGGGGAAGAGCAGGAGCTTGTCAGCAAGGCCTGTAGTGGGGGGGGGGGGAGCTGGCTGCCAGTGGGTGCTGAGCACCTATTTTTCCTCTGTTGGTTCTGCAGCCCCGTAGCTCCCATGGAGTCACTGACTTGGCTCCTTTCACACGCTAGAGAGAGGAGCAGAACCAGGGCTATGGCTGATCTATGGGGCACCAGGTGAGTGGCAGAGGCTTCAGGTGCTGAGAGTTTGCCTGACCCCTCAGGGACACAGTGTGAGGTGGTGTCCCAGGGATCTCTATGAAAGGAGCAGAACAGGATTTACTTGGGGTGGGGAGAGAATTGAGAGTGTCTCAGGGGGTTGTACAGAGGTGTTGCCCGGGTGAGACTGGCTAAAATACAGGCCTCGCTGTGAGCAGGATTCAAACCTGTGCAAGGGAACCCTAGTGGATTTCAAGTCCAACTCCTTAACCACTCGGCCATCACAGCTGTGAGCACAAAACTGCCCCAATGCCAGAGAAACTGGTAAAGAATCACAATGCCCAGGTGTGAAGTCATCTGAACTACAGAATTCCCACCGCAAACCTGGCTCCCAAAGCACAGGGGGGATTTGGTGTTTGTTCTCTTTGCTTAACTATGTCAGATGTATTCACCCACGAAACCTCATGCTCCAATATGTCTGTTAGTCTATAAGGTGCCACAGGACTCTTTGCTGCTTTTACAGATCCAGACTAACATGGCTACCCCTCTGATACTCCTAGTGACACTCTCCAATGGATACCCATCCTCCACCCACTGTGAGGTAGGTAGGAGCGGTTCATTATTATCCCTACTTGAAAGAGGAAGAAGCTAAGGCTGAGAAAGGAGAATTGATTTGTCTTAGGTCACACAGCCAGCCAGTGGCAAAGTTGGGAATAGGACCCAAGAGCCCTGATTTTGAAACTAACCATCAGATCGTGAATTTCAAACACTGAATGACCTGAATAAAGTGCTCGCAGATGAGCTCCAGACGAACAACAGTGCATAGTAATTATTCAGCAAGTATTTGAGGAGAACTGCAATGTTAGAGAGAATCATGAACTGCTCAGAGACCATTAATGCAGCAAAGCACTAAAATTTGTCAACATATAACAGGTTATGACTTATTTCCTTGGTCTTCAAAGAGAACAACAAGGACCTGAGTCTCCTCCCTGTCAATAACCCCCTGCTCAGCCAATCAGGGTAGAGACAGGATGGGAGGCTGAGGGTTCTCACCAGAGAGCCCAAAGGATGGCCCAGGTCACAGGTGGGGATCACTGCCCGAGCACTATTTCAGCCCCACATTTTTGGGTGGACCTCCCACAGTGGGAGCTGCAGAGCACTCCCCCGCAACACACACACACACACACACACACACACACCGCTCCTGGTGTTGGGAGGGGAACAGGTGAAAGGACAAAAGAAGCAAGAGACAAAGAGAAAAGAGGGAGGGAGGGATGGAGGAAAAGGTGAAACAGAAAGCACAAACCCTAATGTCCCCACTGATTCTATGGGACAAAATCCCAGGTGCGGAATAAAATTCTGCCTCCTTAAGTTCGTGTTTTCCATGCCTAGAATTCAACTGTCACCAGATGGATCAGACTGAACAGGTTTCAAACCTCGAGGAGGCTTCAACCTTCTAAACAGGGATGGCTGTTTTCTAGTAAAATCACTAAAAGGGAAGGAGAAAACTCGAAAAAGGTTCCTCCTGGCACTCACGTCCGTGAACCCGAATACTCTCTCAGTCCTCAAAGAGAGACCTGGAGAAGGAGACTTGCTGAAGCAAAGCCACAGGGGTCTCTGAGGGTTCCCTGGCCCCTCACCCCTGTCCTGCCTGGCTGATGTCAGCATCTCTCTGTGAGGTCACCACCTCCCCACCACCTTTGACCAATAGTCTGAGGTCCTGCAAAAGGCCTTTGTGATGTCACTGCCACACCCCTCCCTTGCTGTGCTAATGTCCTGCCCCTGGCCAGGCACTTTGGAGGTTTGAGCTACTCCCTGTGGATCACCCCACTCAAGGAGCGTTCGTTCTAGGAAGCAAGCCGGCTAGACAGGAAAACATCAGACACTGCTCCCAATGGTACACTCAGTTTTTCAGAAATTACTCGACCTTATGGCCAGAAGAGACCATTAGAGCATCTAATCTGACCCCCTGCATATCACAGGCCTCCTGTATGATACAATAGCTACTTTTGGGGCAAACACATACCAGAAAGGCATCTAGTCTTCATTAAATGACATCAAGAGATGGAGAATCCACCACTTTCCTTGGCAGGTTGTTCCTGTGGTGAATCATCCTCTCCGTTGAATTTTTGTGCCTTAGTTGTAATATGAATTTATCTCTTTTCACCTTTCAGCCATTGGATCTTGTTACGCCTTTCTCTGCTCAATTAAAGAGCCCTTTAATACACAATCTTTTCTCTCCATTAAGGCCTTTCAACACTTCAATGAAGTCACCTTTCAATCTTCTTTTGATAAGCTAAACAGGTGAGCTTGTTCAATAGCTCACTAGAAGGCATTTTTCTCCAGCCCTCAGAACATTTGGTGGCTCTTTGCTGCTCCAGCTCCAATTTCACAACATCTTTTTCAAATGAGGACACCAAAACTGGAGGCAGTATTCCAATATCAGTCTCACTGATGCTGTGTCACCTCCTGTGACGTTATTGACATAATCTGTAACTGCATAGATCACCGTTGCAACCACTGTTGTATATTTGCAGCCAATATTGTAGAAACGTTGTCGTGTAAGGGGTGTATGGAGAGGTTCTGATAGGCTGATTATAATGATGCTATCTCTACAAGTGTATCATTTTTGTAGTTGATGTTATGAATGTTGGCTCTATGCTGCCCGTATTTCAAACTTGTGCTCTGCTTCCGGGGAACACCCCAGCCAGACAAGTTGGTGTTAGTTCTGCCTAGCCTGCTTGATGACCCATTAAGGACCATCAGCTATACAATCGACCCATTGAGAGAAGGCAGATACACCTTGTGACTCAGCAAGGTATGCAGGACCTGCCTATGGACAGAACTCTAAGGTTTTTCTATGCCACGTGCTGGATAGAGTGTCCTTGGGACAAAGAAAGCAAAGACCACATGGCAAGAGACTATAAAAGGCTGATACCTTGTCTCCAATCCTGCTTCATACTTCTGGAGGGACTTTGCTACAAACTGAAGCTCTATGCAAAGGACTGAATGACCCATCCTAGCTGTGGATGGACTCGAGAGACTTGATTTGAACCTGCAGTTTATTCCATCACTGCTACAAGCCTGAACCAAGAACTTTGCCATTACTGTATGTGAAGGGTTAAAATCCATGTGCATTTTATATAACAACCTGGTGTATGTATTGTGCCAGCTCTTTTCCAGACCCAAAGTCCAGAGTATGGTCAAGGGACCAGAGGCCTAGCAAATAGTGATCAGCTAAGAGAAGGTGGGGTAAACAGAAAGCCTTGCTTGCTAAAATAGGCCTGGTCAGCAAATTGCTAGGTGTTGGATCTAAGAACTAAATAATTGTGTCTTATTCAGAGTTGCAGATTGAACAAAGAATCCCTGTTCCTATTGTGTTAGTCTCTTTTGTAGGGAGACGTTCTTCCCACAGATCCAACCTTGAGTTTATGAGAAGTTGGCACATGTCAGTATAAGATATGGCATCCTTCCACCTCTCTTCCCAGGGACCAATGCTGCCTTTAGACACACAGAAAACAATCTTTATTGCCATATACTTTCACTGTTTCTTTGCTTTAACCCCTAGGAATGTACCTGTTGGACAATCAAAAGAGTTGCTCCATTCCTATGGACCTCAAATCAGAATTCAACATATATATTTTATACTACTAACATTTTATCAAAGTATTAATTAAATGTTAACTTGCTAACTTGAGACCATGGGTGGAGACATTATGTAACCTGTTAACCATTGGCTACTGTGCTATCTTGTCTTGTTGCAAAACCTATCCCAGGGTGTGGAACTGCCTACCCCATCACTTTCCCCCGCCCATGGAAAACCTATATATTCTATTGTAATCAATTGATTGGCAGTGTCTCTGAGCTTAATAAGCAAGGTGACACTCCGCCAGTGCTGTGTGTAATAAACTCCTATGCTTGACCTCAACACGGTGTAGATTTATGTCCTTCATAGACACCTGCTGAATAAAGAGGAGATTCAGCATCCAGCACCCAGTGGTGCCTGGCTGAATGCGTCTCCTCTCCCCACAGCTTGGTGATCTTTTGAGGAAATGGAGAAGACTGCCTTTGCCTAGCTGTACATTGCTTGCAAAAGAAACAGGTCTTTCTGGTGACAAGTGTTGAAAGGAGCCACTAGACGAATGCGGAGACAAAAAAAAATCCCCCAACTGAACTTGCATCTGTGGATGCTGAAGCCACAACACAGAGCGCTAAACGCTATATGACCACGGCTGGTGTCAGAAGAGTCTCTACCAAAGCCTTTTTCCACCAGCAGGGGCCTCTCTGTGCACAGAACTCCTGGTCAGTTGATGGCTGCAGGCAGTGGAGAACTCTATTTTGGCATCTCTTTGTCTCTTTTGTGGTGAACATCTGCAGTGACTGTTAAAGGGCCTCTGGATAGTGGTCTTTGGGAAGAGCTGGCTGAAGAGCCTTCCTAGTAACCAGGAAATCCTGGCTTGGCCTGACAGTTCTTCCTTGCTGAACCTAATGTCTCTGTTGGCTCCTTTTTTGTATCTCTTTTCATAAAAAGAAAAGATCTGTCAGCAGAATCCTTCTAAGTGGTGGTTCAAGACAGAGAGAGCCTTCCTTGCGGCTGAGTCTTGGTGCCATGGGGCATGTCTCACCACTGCAGTGCCTCCTGTTGGCCGTCCTGGCAGTTAGCTCTGGTCCCCCGGTGCGCCTTTTTCTAGTGGCGTCTGGCTGCCATCTGTTCTATCATTAGGACTCATGTCGCTCTCAGGACTTCAATGTCCTCTTATGGACACAGCCCTCTGGCTGTGCCCCACTCAGTTCTCTCTCCTCTTCCAGGGGGCAACTGTCCTCTACCCAGATGCTTGCCTCAGTGGCCAGCTGCAGTCCAGGGTGTAGCCACCTGTGTCAGCGGCGACTGAGGCAAAAGGGGTGCACCTTCAACCCCACCATCTGTTTCCCTGGACCACTTCCCCACAGACCTAGCACCTTCCTCCGCCTTTGTATCAGGGCCTCAGTCTGGCAGTAGTCGGCCAGGAGGTCACTCATGCTCCCCATACCCACCCAGCACTACTCTGATCATGGTGCCCTTCCTTCAGGGCAGCCAATCCTCCCTCCTCAAACTCCAAGGATGGACTGACTCTTGCTGTGCTCAGCAGTCCTTTATATACGGGTTGCTCCAGCAAGCCTTCTCCTGATTGGGTCTCCCAAGAAGCCCTTTCCTGACTGGCTGAGTTCTGCACAGCCTCTGCAAGGCTGCCTTAATCTTTCTCCTGTTTGTTTGGGGCAGCCACCCCACCACACTTGGAAAGCGGCAAAGGAGAAGTCTAGAGCTGAAGGAAAGGTGACCATGACTCAGAACTGAGCCAAGGTTGCTGCGACTGAAACACAGATCACTAACCGCTATATGATCACAGTGGCTGGTGGGAGAAGACATGTTAGAAGCCCTCTGTCAACTCAGCTGTGGCTTGCTGTGCACGGAGAGCCAGACACCTGAAGGTTTGCAAGTCTTGAGGGAAATGGGGAACGTCTGTACTTTGGAATGTGCAGGCGTTGTCCTGGGCCATCAAATGGAACAGTTGTAAACACCTTTTTGAGACAGGCACCATGGCTTAGTTGGCTAAAGCACCTGTCTAGTAAACAAGAGATTCTGGGTTCAACTCCCAGAGGTGCCTTGTTGCATGGCTTTTGTCTCCTCTGCTCACATTTTCCTGTGTCATCTTAAGAAACAGAAGAGACCTCCCTTGGTATCCAAGTAATTGCTTGCTAAGGAAAAGGCTTCTTTGGAAAGAGGCATTGGAAAGAATCAAATCACAAGCCTGGAGCTGATGAAAAGGCTGCTGTGACTGGCATTGGCATGGCGGTTGCTTCGACTGCAATTGCTGCAACACGAGAGCCTGTGCCACACGTCCTTGTGATTCGCTGGGGATGTCCACACACAGAGGCCATGTCACCTTCCTTTTGATTGTCAGTGATGAGAAATGGAGCAGCTGGGAGAAAAGTCCCAGAGAGCGGCACCGTGGCTAAGCTGACCAAGGCACCTGCCAGGTAAAGTGGAGGTTAGGGATGCAGCACCCAGTGGTGCCTTGCCAAATGTGTCTGCTCTTCCCACCTTTTGGTCAATCTTTCGAGGAAGCAAAGAAGACTGCCTCTGCCTTGCAGTGCAAATGCTTCAAAAAGAAACCGGTCCTTTTTTCTGACACGTGTCGGACGAGGCACCTAAGAAACGTGGGGACAAGGAAAAGGTCATCGTAACTCAACTTGCATCCATGGCTCTTGAGGCCACAACGCAGAGCACTTTTCTGAGATAGCACAGCGACAATGGACACTGCTTGACTCGCATCGTAGCAAAGGAGCTTCCTAGCAAGTTGGAAGAAACTATGAAAGAGGGGAAGAGATATCATGACTTGGACTCTCTCCCCCCACAACTCAACATCTGGAAACACACCTGGAGAACAAAGCCTGAACTGAACTGATTCAGAAATCAGAAGAGAATAATATTAATACATTTAAACCAAAGTCCCCAAACAGACTAGCGTTGGTTTCTCAGCAGAAAATTTTCAGTTTGGGGAATTTTGTTTTCTCAGTCAGACTTTGCCAAGGGAAGCAGGGAGAAAATGTTTGAGTTGCCTCCTTCAGAACAGCTTGGCCTAGACACTAGCTCTGGTTCACTGTTGTGGCCTTGCTCAGGATGGGTGTATTTTAATTATTTGGGGAGGTCTCAGGGTGTTTGGGGGAAATGATGAGGATGTTACCTTTTGAGATAAAAATTAAGAAATACGGGACTAGAGAATTTTTTAAAAAATCTGGGATTTAGACATTTTATTTAAAGCAAGGGGGGGGATCTGAGTTTCTGAGAAGGTTTTTGTTTGCAAGAAGCAACATTGTTTGATCTGTCATTGTACCAAAGGAGGAGATGTTTGTCAATAAAGAAGCTGTGAAGACTAAATGCACCCAGTGAGGATGGGATTCAAACCCATGCATGCAAAGCACAATGGATCAGTAATACATCACCTTAACCACTCAGCCACCTCATCTGAACTATCAAAAAAAGACATGAGGAGAAATCTAAGGCCAGCAGAGATCCGGCCAATATGGAGTTTTTAAATACTAAGCGTAAGCAGGGGCTGAATGAGCTCCCCCCTCCAACCCCATCCATCCCCCCGTGTTCCTTGACGCCTCCCCCCCCCCCCGGGACCCCTGCCCCATCCACCCTCCTTCCCTGTACCCTGACTGCCCCCCGCCACCCCATCCAATTCCTGATGGCCCCCCAGCACCCCTGCCCCATCCAACCACCCCTTCTCTCTGTCCCCTGACTGCCCCTGGAACCCTTGCCCCTGACTGCCCCCCACCGCCCCATCCAACCCCTGCTCCTTCCTGACTGCCCCACCAGGACCCTTGCCACTATTCAATCCCCCAGTTCCCTGCCCTCTGACCCCACACCCCCAAACTCCCCTACACTCTCTCCAACACCCCCTCCCTGCCCCCTTACCGCGCTGCCTGGACGTGGCTGGCGGCGCTACAGTCCAGCCGCTGCTGGAGCCGGGAGCCCGGGGACACGGGGCCGGGACAGGAGTCGCGCGGCCGGAGCTGGAGGATGTGGCAGGAGCCCAGCGGCCGGAGCCAGGCGGCTGGCCGGGCGGAGCCAGAGCTGGAACCGGGCAGCCGGGGCTGCCGCCACGCCCGGACCCGCGCTGCCGGAGCCCGGCCCCCTGGCAAAACAGCAGGAGACGGGCGGCTGGAGCCATGGGGCCAGGCCGGGCCAGAGCTGGGGGGCCGTGTCCGGAGCCGGGTAGGTGGGGTCGCGGCCACCGCCGTGCCCGTACCCACACTACCGGAGCCGGGCAGCCGGGGATGCAGGCCTGGGGAGGGTCGGGGACGCGGGGCTGGGGAGGGTCGCAGCTGGAGCCGGGCGGCCGGGGACGCGGGGCGGTCCGCGGCCGGAGCCGGGCGGCGGGGGACGCGGGTGAGCCGGGGCGTGGGGCTGGGAGGGTTGGGGCCGGGCGGCCGAGGAGGGTCGGGGACACTGGGCCGGGGCTGGGCGGCCGGGGACGTGGGACCAGGCGGCTGGGGAGGGTCGGGGACGCGGGGCCGGGGCCGGGCGGCGGGGGACGCGGGACCGGGCGGCCGGGAGGGTCGGGACGCGGGGCCGGGCGGCCGGGGATGCGGGCTGGGGAGGGTCGGGGCTGGGGACACGGGGCTGGGGAGGGTCAGGGTCGGGGACGCGGGGAGGGCCGCGGCCAGAGCTGGGCGGTCGGGGACACGGGGCCGGGGTGGGTAGCGGCCAGGGCCGGGCGGCCGAGGAGGGTCGGGGGCGGGGCCGGGGCCGGGCGGCCGGGACGCAGGGCTGGGAGGGTCGGGCCGGGCGGCCGGGGCGCGGGGCTGGGGAGGGTCAGGGCCGGGAACGCGGGGCCGGGCGGCCGGGCGTGGGGCCGGGCGGCTGGGGACGCGGGGCTTGGGTGGGCCGCGGCTGGGGACCAGCCGGGGCACACGGCCCCCCTAATTCCCTACCTCAGCATCGTCTTCCTTGTCCTGAGCGGGAAGCCTGCTTGCTTCTCAGCCCTCCCAGGCTTCCCGTGCGAACAGCTGATTCGCGGGAAGCAGGGCGGGAGGAGAAGCAGGGAGGAGCATTCATGGCAGGAGGTGGAGGCAGAGCTGAGGTGAGCTGGGGCCGCAGCAGGGAGCACTTGTTAAATTTAAATGCCCTTTTAGAACCAGTTTGTCCCACAGGGAACAAACGGTTCTAAAAGGGCTTCTAAATTTAACAACCGGTTCCCGCGAACCGGCTGCAGCTCACCACTGTACCTAGTCCGTCCTGATGGAGGGGTAGGTGGGTGAGGAATAGCTTTTATTGGACTGCATAGAAGTGATTGAGAACATCACCCTAAACCAGTGATTCCCCAAACATTTCACACTGTGCCCTCTTAGCCATGCCTGTGGCCCCTCGGAAGCCACGGTTGAGAAACGGGTAAGTGGTTCGAGGCTGGGCTGGAAGCCAGGGGCCCAGGCTGAGGGTGGGGTTAGGGAAGAGCTGGGGCAGAGTGGGGCTGAATGGGGCTCCCTCCCTGCCCTCCATGGGGGCTGGCTCAGGCCCTGAGGTGCCCCCATGAATGTTCCTCTGTGTCCCCCTAGGAGTCATGCCCCACATTATGGGGACCACTGAACCCTACTCACTAAGCAGTGTAGCCTGATTTGGGGAGGGTTAGTAGGGATAGTGGAATTTATCCACTTAATTTAGTTTTATTTAATAATTAATTTTCTAATTAATTAGTTATGTTAATAATAATTGATAGATATTAATAATATGGATATGGCTCGCCAATATGTGTGATCAGAAGATAAAGTTCGTCTTGAATCAGGCTTCACAGAATTTAATACAAGGAGATTGAGGTATGTGACAGAAAAACTATACTGAGACAGAATTAGTCAAACAAGACCTTTTATTTAAAATCAATGAAGCAATAAGTAAATATAAAATGTTAAAAGCAGTTTGAGATTACAAAGTTACAAAATATCACAGTTCTAAATGTTCTTTGCAACAGTAGTACTAGAGTGAATTTTACACCTTTGCTAGAGGAAGTTACAAAGAAACTGGTTATGAGTTAAACCCTTTTAGTTTAGATGTTTTAAAGTAAAACAGAAATAAGTTCATACTTACAACTTTGAAAAGAATTAATACTACGACTTAGTATTGACAGCTTTCATAGGAGAGAGAGGCTTCGAAGCAGGTTGAGACGATAAGAAAATAGAGAGGTGTATCGCCTGCCCTAATGGAGGATTGTCACCCTTTTTATAGGGAGAAATCCTTCCTCCTATGCCCAAATTTGTCTTTCCCCCATGGAAAGGTGAGGGTACCTGTTTCCATAGGCTGACCTTTTGTGTACGTATTAAATGACGCATCTGCAGGTATATGTGTGAAATTTGTGGGCAAAAATCCCCCACTTTGCACCTAACTAGGTGAAAGGTTAGCAGATATTCAAAAGTCCCTAGACAATTTGCGTAGGTTTGTCTCCTATTATTACTTTTCTGAGTAAGGGTCTTAAAGGTTGCTTTCAGCATCACAGAGGAAATAGGCCAGGATGTCTGGCCTAGAAGCTTCTAGGTATCTTGCATTACAGCTTATTGCAAATTCTATTAATCTATGCAGCCTACACACTTTTATCAAAAAGACATTTTATACAGACCAACAGATTAATCCTCAGGGCTACAGCAGCGGCTAGTGATGCCAAAGCCCAGGGACAGGGAGAACAAGTGTGGGGGCCCCAGAACCGGAACCATGCCCCCCCACTTCTGTCTGTGGCTCCGCCCCCTTCCACACCTTCCACCCACGGCCCCATCCACTGTCACCTCTGTTCCACCCCTTCCCCCACTGGCCCCACCATGTCACTCCTTTACCCCTGCCCCGCTGCGGCCCCGAGACCAGAGAAGCTGCAGCCCCCGGGCCATAGCAGGGAGTGGGAGCTCCTCCAGCCCTGGGGCTGACATGGGGGAGACTTTTCCAGGGGGGGCCAATTTGGCCAGGGCCCCTAGTCATGGGCCCCACTGCCCCCTTGGTGACGCAAGGTTTGGGGAGGCTGAGCCCCCCCCCCCCGAGCCTCCATTAGGAGCCGCCCAGGCTACCACTGCTCAGTGGGTGGCCAGTCTCCCTGTGTCTCTGCTGTTCGTGCTGGGGAGCCCGGCCGGCCTTAGGGGTGGGGCCCCCCGGCAGCCGCCCAGGGCTCCAGGGGGTCAAAGGGCACCGTGTGGCAGTGCAAAGGTGCTCACTGCTCTCCCTGCCCCAGTGCTCCTCCGTGGCCCCATAGAGGGCTGGGGGGAGCGAGGAGCAACACTATGTGCTCCATGCGTCCTGGTCACTTTCCCCAGCTGGGCTGTGCTGTGAGGGGAGCATCAGAAGCTGCTGCTCTCTGCCCTCCCCTGATGCAGCCCGGCTGAGGAAAGTGACCTGGATGCAGGGAGCTCGGATGATGTCACTTCTCGCCCCTCCCCACGCCCTGCAGCCCCTCGGGGTGCCCGGAGGAGCAGCATCCCAGGGAGGAGCAGGCAGCAATGCCGGCAGCTCCATGTACACAGATCAGTGTCCCCACATGGGTGCAGGAGGGGGTGCAGGGGTTAGGGATGAAGGGGGTGCAGCAGAGGGGCAATGGCTGGTGGCACAGGAGCAGGGGCGGCTCTAGGATTTGCGCTGCCCCAGTAGGGCGGCACGCCACGGGGGACGCTCTGGCGGTCGCCGGTCCCGCGGCTCCGGTGCATCTCCTGCAGACGTGGCTGCAGAGTGTCCGCTGGTCCCGCGGCTCCGGTGGACCTCCCACAGGCATGCCTGTGGATGCTCCACCAAAGCCACGGGACCAGGGGACCCTCCGCAGGCACGTCTGCAGGAGGTCCACCGGAGCCGCCTGCCGCCCTCCCGTGGGATGCTGCCCCAAGCGCGCGCTTAGCGCGCTGGGGTCTGGAGTCGGCCCTGCACAGGAGGGGAGTGTGGGAGTTAAGGGCAAAGGCGACAGTGTAGGGGTTAGGGCACAGGAGGGGGCAGGAGTTAGGGGTGAAGGAGGCACAAGGGTTGGGAGTGCAGGAGCTAGCTGTAAACGGGGAGGCGGATCGTCCGGGGCAATGGGGAAGTGCCAAAGTACAAGTTTTGCCCCGGGCACCATTTCGCCTAACGCTGGTCCTTGGTCACATTTCTTGCTGGGAGGGGGAGGGGAGAAGAGGCGTTTTCTCTCTGTTTCTTTCCTCTCCATTTTCTGCTCCTTCCTTCAATTCCAGAAACCTCCCTTGTGTTTCAGACTGTGCAGTGATGCCCTCCCCACCCCAGGCCTCTGGAGCCTTTGGAGCAGAAAGTTCCCAGGAGCTGAGGGTGAATCCAGGGGTGAGTAGCTGGCAGGAAGGAGCCCTAGCAGCTCTTCTGGGAGCACAGGGGAGGAATGACTCCCCCCTCTCTAGATTCTCCCCATGGGGCTCTGGGGAGCAGGGAGGGTTGTGTGATAAATTCCATCCAACATTCCCCTTTGATCCAAGCCGAGGGACGTCTCAGCTCTGCACGATCCCCTTGGCAGCACCAAACAAGAGATGTTTTCCACTGCCCAGGAGACACCAGCCGGAGACTGATGTGCTGGAAATATGTTGGGAAAAGGGACTGTCTGAATTGCCAAGGCAGGGAATGAACAATCTACAGTAACATCATTAACCACAGACACACTCTAGCCATGCTCCAGCCAGAAGGGAAATGGGCAGGAATTCTTGCTGTTCAGCCATGGCCACACGTACAGAGCTGCACAGCAGTGAGTGTGCTGGGGAAGCTGGTGTGAGCAAACAATTGGAAATGACCCTTCAGTGAGAACAGAACCCGAGTGTAGAAAGACCCATGTGTTAAGTGGTTGTGGCTGAGGGCTTAGGGAGCTGGGCTATGACACCATAGGGGCTTTTCTGTGGAAGTTTGATTCTTGCCAGCTAGGGAAGGCTGGTGTGTGGTGTCTCCATGGCTGTACTTTCAGTGATGCAGATTTCTCTCTCCCATCGTTTTGTGGGCATCCTACTAGATTGCCAGCTGCCTTTCAACTGCAGTGTGGAGACTTTGTGTGTGTGGGGAGAGACAGTGAGTGTGTTGAGGTAGGTAGGAGCGGATCATTATTATCCCTACTTGAAAGAGGGAGGAGCTAAGGCTGAGAAAAGAGAATTGACTAGTCTCAGGTCACACAGCCAGCCCATGGCAGAGTTGGGAATAGGACCCAAGAGCCCTGATTTTCAAACTAACCATCACATCTTGAATTTCAGACATTGAATGACCTGAATAAAGTGCTTTCAGATGAGCTCCACACCAACAACAGTGCACAGTAATTATTCAGCAAGTATTTGAGGAGAACTGCAATGTTAGAGAGAATCATGAACTGCTCAGAGACCATTAATGCAGCAAAGCAGCAAAATTCATCAAACATAGAACTGGTTCTGACTTATTTCCTTGGTCTTAAAAGAGAACAAGGACCTGAGTCTCCTCCCTGTCAATAACCCCCTGCTCAGCCAATCAGGGTAGAGACTGAGGACGGGAGGCTGAGGGTTCTCACCAACGAGCCCAAAGGATGGCCCAGGTCACCGGTGGGGATCACTGCCTGAGCTCTCTTTCAGCCCCACAGTTTTGGGTGGTCCCCCCACTGTGGGTGCTGCCGCGCCCTCCCCCGCTCCACACACACCCACACACACACACACACACACACACACACCCACCTCGCTCCTGGTGTTGGGAGGGGAACAGGAAAACAGACAAAAGAAGCAAGAGACAAAGAGAAAGGAGGAAGGGATGGATAGAGGAAAAGGTGAAACAAAAAGGACAAACCCTAATGACCCCAGTGATTCTAAGGGACAAAATCCCAGGTGCGCAATAAAATTCTACCTCTTTAAGCTTGTGTTTTCCATGCCTAGAATTCAACGGTCACCAGATGGATCAGACTGAACAGGTTTCAAACCTCGGGGAGGCTCTTACCTTCTAAACAGGGACGGCTGTTTTCTAGTAAAATCACTAAAAGGGAAGGAGAAAACTCTAAAGAGGTTCCTCCTGGCGCTCACGTACCTGAACCCAAATACTCTCTCAGTCCTCAAAGAGAGACCTGGAGAAGGAGACTTGCTGAAGCAAAGCCACAGGGGTCTCTGAGGTTTCCCTGGCCCCTCGCCCCTGTCCTGCCTGGCTGATGTCAGCATCTCTCTGTGAGGTCACCCCCTTCCGCACCACCTTTGACCAATAGTCTGATGTCCTGCAAAATGCTTTGTGATGTCACTGCCACACCCCTCCCTTGCTGTGCTAATGTCCTGCCCCTGCCCAGACACTTTGTAGGTTTGAGCTACTCCCTGTGGATCACCCCAGTCAAGGAGTGTTCGTTCTAGGAAGCAAGCCGGTAGTTTTGGATCATCTGCACATTTTGTCAGCTCACTGTTTAGCAGATCGTTTATGAATATGTTGACTAGTCCTGGTCCCAGTACAGACACCACTAGTTACCTGTTTCCATCCTGAAAACTGACCATTTATTCCTACCCTTTGTTTCCTATCTTTTAACCAGTTATTGATCCACGTGAGGACCTTCTGGAGGTGAAAGTAAGCCGGTATGTTCCGGTATGGGGTACCGGCAAGAGCCGGTACGCTGTGCCAGCCTGGCCCGGCTTCCCCAGGCTGGTGATTTAAAGGGCCCAGGGCTTCCTGCTGCGGCTGGAGCCCCGGGCCCTTTAAATCACCTCCCGAGCCCGCCTGCCAGAGCCCTGGGGAACAAATCACTGCCATGGATGCTGCTCTCTCCTGCTCTGCCAACACAGAGCAGGGGTGGCAGAAGCTTCCTTACAGTGGCGGGGGGGGCACCGTTGTCCGAACTGTGGCACCCCCATGACACCCCTTCCCTAAGGACCCCCACTCACAGCACCTCTCCCCCCGAGGCCACACCCACAGACGCCTCTTCCCCAAGGCTGCACCCTCCCCTCCCATCATTTGTCCTAACAGCCAGTACAGAGTGGTGGGGCCATGGCCCTCTAAACCCCCTGTTCCAGCACCCCTGACACAGAGCTAAGCAGGCAGCAGTGTGTGTGTGTGTGACAGAGAGTGCTGTGCTGTGCTGAGCCAGGGAGAGAAGGGGGGCTGATGTCGGGGCTGCCCCGTGCCTCAGGACTGGTTGCTTCCAGCAGCTGTCTGAACTTAGAGACAGTGTGCGACACACTCACTCTTCCGCAATGCACACACTGTCTCTCCCCCACACACACACATGCTCTCTACCCGACCACGCACATTGCAGTTGAAAAGCAGCTGGCAATCTAGTAAGATGCCCATGGAACAATGGGATAGAAACCTCCATCATGTGGTGCTGTACCAGCCCGTGAGGCATTGCAAACCCTTCCCAAAGCACCCTGCAGCCAGTTGCACAGTGGGATAGCTACCCACAGTGCACTGCTCTCTGTGGCAATCCAAGAGATGCTAGCATGGATGTGCTCTGGTGACACAGGGGCATAGGGTGGACATGCAACAGCTGTTCAATTAAAACACTTTAACTTAAGCCACATTATTCTTTCATGTAGACATAACTGAAGAGTGAGACAAGACCCAGCTCCATTGAAACTAAAGAACCACAACTTCCTGCGTAGTTGGCAGGATTTGAACCTGCACAGGGAGACCCCAATGGATTTCTAGTCCAGCGCCTTAACCACTCGGCCACAACTACTTGCTTGATATGTGGCTTTCACTGCACTCTAGTTCTGTTCTCACTGAGTGATCAATTCCAGTTGTTTCCTCAGACCAGCTTCCACAACACACACACTGCTGTGCCCTTGTGTAAGTGTGTCCATGGCTGAACTGCAAGAATTCCTGCTCCTTTCCCTTCTGGCTGGAGCACGAGGAGAGTGTGTTTGTGGTTAATGATGTTGCTGTAGATTTTTGTCCATTTCCTGCCTCGATCATTCAGACAGTCCCTTTCCCGTCATATCCCCAGTACATCAGTGATTGTGATAGCAGGGGGCAGGTTTTCTCTGGGGCACTGAGCTTTGCCAGGGGGTTGATGGCTCCTTTCTTTCCTCACCCTGGAGTAAACTTGCTTTTTATTCCATCCTTGATGTTTCAAGGAATAACAACAGATGATCAAAGAAAGAGGTGGACAGGGTAGGTCTCAAGGGAGGGGCAGAGAGGTGTGGGCGATGGACAGGGGAGGGGGCAGATAGGTGTGGGCAGGGCAGGTCTCAGGGGAGGGGGCAGAGAGGGGTGGGTGATGGGCAGGGCGGGTCTCAGGAGGGGGCAGAGAGGTGGGGGCAGCAGGCAGACCTTGGGGTAGGGGTGGAGAGGCGCGAGGAGGCCTTGGGGAGGAGAGGAGCGCGACCAGCAGGCCTCAGCCAAAGAGCAGGGGTGGGAAGTGGCCAAATGGGAGTGAGGGTGGAGCACAGGGGGGGGCCTCGGAGGGAGGACAACGAGGGAAGGGGGTGGAGTGGGGGGACAGCACCACGGTCTGGGCAGGGGCCGCCCACAGGATTCAGGGGGCCTGGGGCAAAACAATTTCAGGGGCCCCTTCCATAAAAAAAGTTGCAATACTATAGAATCCTGTATTCTCCTGGGGGCCCTGCGGCAAACTGCCCCCCCCTGCCCACCCACCCTCTGGGCGGCCCTGCCCTCAGCCGCTCCTCGTAAGTCCCCTGCCCCCTAATCATTTTTGTTACCCTCCCCTAGACTCTCGCCAATTTGTGTCTGTAGTGTGTGTGTGTGTATGTGGGGAACTGGACGCAATGCTCCAGATGTGGCCTCACCAGTGCTGAATAGAGGGGAATAATCACTTCCCTCGATCTGCTGGCAACGCTCCTACTAATCCAGCCCAATATGACCAGTTACCCATATTGAATGCAGACACAGCAATATCTGATAAATTGGTTCCTGTCCATTCAGGAGGTTATTTCCCACCTATTCATAAATAATGAAGCTGCTCTAAGCGGAGGAGAGAGAGTTGTCCTGTCCGTGCAGTTAACCCATCTCCCCGAGAGGTGGTAGCTATGTCAGAGGGAGAAGCTATGTTGGTGGGTGTGCAAGCTGTGGTGTCTACATGTGTATATAAAGTTTAATCAAACCCCATTTTTTAAACCCCTGAGGTCTGGGAATAGAAAAGGAGATCTCTGAGGCAGAGCCCGTCCTTCAAAATCCTTAAGATCACTGACTTGCCTATGCAAATGTCATGGGAGTATAGCTCAGTGGTAGAGTGTTTGACTGCAGATCAAACGGTCCTTGGTTCAAATCCAAGTGCTCCCTTACAAACTTGTACCTTCAGTAAAAGTAATTCCATCTCCAGTGTGTTCAGGAGCTCTCCTAAATAGGGATCCCTAAAATGAATTAACACACTCAATGCTTTCCTGTGCAAATGCATAGAAACCTAGCAAACATATCCCCCAGCTGAAATCAGTTCCAATCCTCTAAATGTCTATTTTCATCAATTAAACAAAGGCACATGAAGTCACATTTGCAGGTCTTTGGTCTCTATGGGCTACAATGTGCAGAAGAACAAGAACCACATCCACGTGGGAGGCATGGACTAGTCTGTATTACATTTGGTAAGTAAGTTGCCATTGGGACTGAAAACTCTACTGGAGGTGGACAGGAGCCTGTTACAAAACTAAAATAACCAAGATTTACCAAACTCCCTGTTACACATTCAATCCTCTCTTTGTGCACACGGCATCAATTGGGGCTCTAATAAATGGCAGCCTTCCTTTAACACAGATCGTTGTTCCTTGTGACTTTCAGATGCATTCGAATGGCAGCTGTTCAGAGGTCATGTGCTGCTAGTTCATGAGCAGCAGCAGAGTCTCTGTATGTTTACCAACTGTAGAGCTGGGTGTGTCTGCATCCAAGTAACTGCAGAGTCAGGCTATGGCTACATTAGCACTTCAAAGCGCTGCCGCGGCAGCGCTCCCGCGGCAGCGCTTTGAAGCGCTAAGTGTAGTCAAAGCGCCAGCGCTGGGAGAAAGCTCTCCCAGCGCTGTCCGTACTCCACCTCCCTGTGGGGAATAACGGACAGTGCTGGGAGCCGCGCTCCCAGCGCTGGGGCTTTGACTACACTGGCGCTTTAGGCATCAATTTGCAGCGCTGCAGAGGGTGTTTTTTCACACCCTGCTGCAGCGCTGCAAATTTGCAAGTGTAGCCATACCCTCAGTGTAGTACAGACAGTTAATTGCACAGTCTCCCTTTCTGGTCTCATTGATCATTTGGGTAGAAACAGCAATGGTTTGGTGGGTTTTGGTTTTTTTCCCCTTTGTTTTCTCCTAAGGAATGTGTGATCTTGAGCATGTTAGTTTAAGTTCCCTGTGGGTCAGGAAAATTCCATCTCCTTGAAATAGCTGGGAAGTGACCTGTTTGTATAACCTGGAATAAAGGAGCTTTTAAAGAAGACATTGCTTTACAATTATGCTGGGATAAAAACAGTAAATTCCACGGCCAGACACCAGGCCAGGATCAATTGATGGGGCCAGGATCAATTAATTACAGGAGAAACAAACTCTTGGGAAGTAGCTGTAATTTGTCCCCAGACCTTTCCTTGTTCTCATATGCTATCAGGGATTCTCTTCTAGAGGGCAGACTCAGAGTTAGGGTCATCTGGGCATGTACCCTCACTCTGTATTCCCTGTTTTTCCAGAGTTTGAGTTTTACTGAACTCGATGTTCTGGAAGGTAAGAGATAGTCACAGTCAAAGTTAACTCTCTGTTAACAAAGGTTTTGTTAGTGACAAATAATGAGACTAATCCCTCACTGCGGTAATTCCACTGACTTCAGTGTATGCTTTCCCTATTTCTAGTTCCAAAAAAATAAGCAAATTAAAACAACCTTGAGACCTAAAATGCTGTGAGAAAGTGGAAATTTTAGTAGCTCAAATAATTCAGTTTCTTCTGTGTCTTGTGCATGTGTAAATGGCACAACATGTTAATTTATAAGCACATCTTTCTTAACTTCTTTAAATATTCTGTAGTACATTGACTAGATCAAGTGGGTTGTTCAATGCAGTGAGCTTTTCATGCATTGCCTAATACATATTTTTCATATTATGTAAATGAACACAACTCATTGAACACAAAATTGTGTATTTCATGCTGTGAACTGTGTCCGTAGCTCAGATTAATAGGTTTATTTTCTCTCTCTTTCTCTCTCTGTGAGGCACAACAAAATAATTTAGTGATGCTGAAAACATTCCCTTCTCCTCCAGAACTGCCTTGGAATCACCTTCCCTTTGTAGATTAATCTGCCCCTATGTATCTACAAGGAAAATATAGTTTCTATGAAAAAAACACATTTTTTAAATTAAAGGGACTGAGACAGAATGGGTTACTCAGACATAGGTTAGGGGTTTGTTATAGAAGTGGGTGGGTGAGATTCTGTGGCCTGCGTTGTGCAGGAGGTCAGACTAGATGATCATAATGGTCCCTTCTGACCTTAAAGTCTATGAGAATAGCCACGTGATGGCGACACAGCAGGAATGCAAAGCAACAGGTTCCTGGTTTGCACATTGATGGTGACAAGGGATTGAACTCGACTCCCCTCTTTTCACAGACACATTTGTTTTATTCTCTGAGGTCAAACATCAGTTTAAATGTTGTACTTAGTCCTCTGCCTTGTAGCTTCAACAGCCGCAGATCAAGATGAGTTACTGCAGCCTAGACCTTGTGTCCGTGTTTAGGTGGTTTTCACCTAAACGTTCAAGCAGCTCACAGCAATGTGCCGAGCTCCCAAGTCCCACTGACAGCTGAGCTCTTCCTGCCCACTGAGCCCAGCCCAGACAGTGGGTGGGGGGTGAGTTTGTACCCAAATAACTGACAGAGCCAAGCAAGGAGCAAAGAAATGTTTGCTTCGGTCACTAGGTCTGTGTTTCTATTGCTCGTTTGCTCTCTCCCCTTCCCTAATAAGGAGCAACGGTAAGAGAAGAAGAGGTTAAAACATGTGCTAGGTGGTGGCTGGGTTTGGATGACAAATTTAAAACCATCACAGCGCCCTCTAGTGTGACACTGACACCATCAGATTCTCACCTTTCACTCACACGTCATTAATAACAGTTTCCTGAACTACTTTGCTGTGATTATTTCAATGGCTCCTACACCGATACCTGCTGCCCCTTCTGGCTGGTTAATTGCGCTATTTGGAACCTGCTCCTAAAATTACACCCTTCCTGGGAGCAAGATTCAGAACTGCCCAAGGAAACCCCATTGGGTTCCAAGTGCAGCCCAGGCAGGGTGGCAAGGGGACAGCCCAGGGGTCTCAGAGCTTCTTCTTCTGCCTCACAGAGAGAAGGTTAAGGGGGGCCACTAGTTATGACTCCTGGGTTTTAGTCCTGGCTGTGGGAGGAAAGGGGTGTTTAGTGGATTAGAGTTGGGGGCTTAGGAATCAAAGAGGAAACATCTCCCTTTTCAGCTTCAATGCACATTGAACAAGAACATGGCTTCTCATCTCTTCGGTTTCAGAGGAGCAGCCGTGTTAGTCTGTATCCTCAAAAAGAACAGGAGTACGTGTGACACCTTAGAGACTAACACATTTCTCCGGATCTGTTGCCATCATATGGCCATTTCATTTCACTTCTTATTGTTAAAAGGTCTGGGTACTTCAGTGAGGCTAATCATCTAGTGGAACAAGCTCCGCACGGGATTTGGTTAATTCCCCATCACTGCCGTGTGTAAAAGAAGACTGCAGCTCTTGCTGCAAGACACCTGGTGTATGGGTGTCCCTGTTCCCCCTTCAGAACCTCTGGTACATGGTGTTTCCCTCCTCCCAGTTCAAGATCCCCATCATGTGGGTGATCCCATCCAGGATCTCTGGTGGGTGTCTCTGTCCCCCACCCCATGAACTAGCTCCCGTGTGTGGTTTCCCCTGCCTGCCCCCAGGCTCTGTGGGTGTCTCTGTTCCCCTTTTCAAGATCTGTGTTGCAGGGAGGCATCCCTCCCCCCAAGTCAGAATCCCCAGCGTGTGGGTGCTCCCATCCCCCCTCCAGGCTCTGCGGGGGGTGTCTGTATAAAAAGAGACTGTGTCTCACCCAGGCTATGCTGCAGGGGCTATTCACAGGTGCAATCCCACTACTGATCAGCACAGGAGTTTTGACCTGCTCCGTTCCCGATCTGGGCCAGTTCATCCCTCCTTAGGCAACCTGGGGACCCCAAGATCACCATATTGATGCCAAACTTAGTGCAGACACCCGATGGGCACAGCCCCCTGCAGCCCAGAACTCCTGAGCTCAAGCGATCCGCCGGCCTCAGCTTCCCCAGGCGCTGGGATCACAGGCTCAGCCACGGAGCCCGGCTGGTTACAGGGTCTCCCGCTTCCAATTTCAGGCTCAGCCTGGGAGCTCTGCGTTCTGAGCGGGTGGAAGTGGAGCCTGGCACTGAGCTGATGCACTGAGGGTTATTTGCACTGTGCGCTTCACATGGAGGTGAAAACACGGGGCACAGATTTTTGAGCACAACCCTCGTCCTGAGGAATGGGGGAGGGGCTGCATAAAGAGAGACCGGCTCTCCCTGGCGGGGCTACAGCGGCTCTTCACAGGGGCAGTCCCACTGCCAATTGGTACCAGAGTTTTGCCGGCCTCCTTTCCTGGGCTGGCTCCCCTCTCCCTAGGGGGAACTGGTGGCCCCAAACTTCCCAGAAACCAGCATAGCGAGGCCAACCTGAGCACAGACACCTGCTCAGCACCCCGGGGTGCAGCCCTGAACTCCGGCAATCAGCTACACTCAGCTGCCCACCCAACAAGCGTTACACGCAGGAGCCTTTGTGCCCCGTGTGTTCAGGTCCCTCCCAGCGCCAGCTTTAAACTCCGCTGCTCAGTTCTAAGCTTTGGCCACACGGGGGCAGCCTGGAGCTCAGCCAACGCCTCCCGTTGCTGGTTGCGTTTCCCGCTCCTCGTGGCAGGTTCACACCCCGCAGGCAGATCTCTGAACCGGAGCCGAACCGTTCCCCAAATCCAGCGCTTTAGCAGCAGCTTTGCTAGGAAAGCGCTGACGTCCCCAAGTAAAGTAAGAGCCAGAGCGCTGTGTCCAGGATCTTCTATTGGGCCCCTCACCGTGGTGTCTGTCAGGCGCAAGGAGGAACCAGGGAAATGTTTTCATGGCGTTTAAGGGCAGAAGGGGCCATTAGCTCAGCTAGTCTGACCCCCGAATAACACAGAATTACACCATGACACGTATTGATCCCACAGACCTTAGATAGATCAAAGCGTTTCAGCCCTCAGGAAGGAGGCTAAACTGGGTACCAGAGGCAGCGAACAAGGGGCCCCCAAGGCAATGGCAGGGAACTGACGAGGTGAAATATGCCCAGATGATCCCAGCAGGTGACCCACCCCCATGCTACAGAGGTGGGAGTCCCTGTTCCTCCTGCCCTTAAGAATCAACTGACCCAGGGTTTGAGAATAGTGACTTGGGTGTGTTAATGGCAGTGTAGACATAATGCTAGGCTATGTCCACACTGCAATGAAACACCCAGCGCTGTCCCATGCCAGTGCAGGCTCCCAGGCTAGGGCCATGGGGTGGTAAATTTGCAGCGTAGACATCTCGGCTCAGGCTCAATACCGGGCTCTGGGAGCCCTCAAGGTTGGGAGGGAGTTTAGCAAGCAAAAAAGGTAGAACGGCAGTGGAGTATTACCCTCGACTCAACGGCATTTCTCCATTGGTCTGTCTGCTTTGGGGCAGGGACAATAACACGTCCTGCTGCTTTCGTTATTTCAAAGGGCAGTTTAGGATTTTCATTCTCACACACGGTGCACAAAGCAGGACTCAACCCTCGGTGCAAACTGAATGAGCTACTCACAGTTTCTGCCAGCCACAATGAGCCATTCAGCCTGAGAGCCCAGACCTGCCCCTGTCCCAGAGGAAGCAGGATCATCTGTGACAGGCTGGAACACTGACCTATCAGCTCTTAACTTCCAAATTTTCAGTAAGTCTGTTATCAGTGCCTGTGAGAATAATTTAAACAACTACACTGGGCTGGACCAAAGAGCTCTGTGTTTCGTCCTCCCACAGTAGCCAATACCAGGCTGCTCAAGAGTTAGTCAATGAGGCACCACTGGGAATTGAACCCAGGATCTCCTGTTTACAAGACAGGTGCTTTAGCCAGCTAAGCCATGGTGCCTGCCTGTGGCAACAACACACTGTCTGCCCACACCTGACTCCCTGCCATCCCCACCGGGGCCTGACAAGCTTTGCTTGTGTTTGGATTCTGCAAAGCAGAGGAGCAGGTGAGGTTTTCCTTGCAAGCTGTGTGTGTGTGTGAATCTTTGGCCAGGTCTGCACTACAAGGTTACTTCAGCATCATTATATTGCTCAGATGTGTGAAAAACACACAACGCTCCCTCGGTCGGCAGCTTGTGGCTGGTGCACACTCTGCAATGCCACGTCTGGCGACAAAATTGCCCTGTTTTGGTGACAAAATAAAACCACCTCGACGAGAGGCCTAGTGCTTTTTGCAGCAAACTTAAAGTGACAAATGTCAGTGTAAATGCTGCTGGTCATTATATCACCATAACTGGCCTCCACCAGTATCCCACCACATCTGCCGTGAACTCGCCTGCCCTGCATTCTTGCTACAGAGGCTGGGCCCCTCCCCTTTCATAGCTCCAGAAAGTTCTGACAGCTGAGCCACTATCTATACCGGGATTAGCTTGATAGAACTGCATTGCCAGCCTAAGTAATGTAATTACACCAACCTAATTTTGTAGTGTAGACCTGTCCAAAGAATCACACACAAACCTTTCAGGTGTGACAAGGGAGGAGCCAGACTCGCTGCTGGCCCATTGAAGGGATCCACACTCCCAAGGACTAGCCCAGGAACCGTGTACAATGCAGACTTCTCCGAGATAGCACAGCGACAATGGACACTGCTTGACTCACATCGTAGCAAAGGAGCTTCCTAGCAAGTTGGAAGACACTATGAAAGGGGGGTAGAGACATCATGAATTGGCCTCTCTCCCCCACAACTCAGCAGCTGGAAACACACCTGGAGGACAAAGACTGAACTGAACTGATTCAGAAATCAGAAGAGAATAATAACAATAATACTTGCAAACCAAAGTCCCCAACCAGACTAGTATTGGTTTTTCAGCAGAAAATTTTCAGTTTGGGAAATTTTGTTTTCTCAGTCAGACCTTGCCAAGGGAAGCAGGGAGAAAATGTTTGAGTTGCCTCCTTCAGAGCAGCTTGGCCTAGACACTAGCTCTGGTTCACCGCTCTGGCCTTGCTCGGGTTGAGGGTATTTTAATAATTTGGGCAGGTCCCAGGGTGTTTGGGGGAGATGATGAGGATGTTCCCTTTTGAGATAAAAACTAAGAAATACAGCACTAGAGAATTTTTTTTAAGAAATCTGGGATTTAGACATTTTATTTAAAGCAAGGGAGTAGTGAGTTTCTGAGAAGGTTTTTGTTTGCAAGAAGCAACATTGTACAATCTGTCATTGTACCAAAGGGGGAGATGGTTGTCTACAAAGGAGGGGTAAAGACTAATTGCATCCTATGAGGATGGGATCCAAACCCATGTGTGTAGAGCACAATGGATTAGCAGTCTATCACCTTAACCACTTGGCCATCTCAGCTGAGTTGTTAGGAAAGAGACAGGAGGAGAAATCTCAGGCCAGCAGAGCTAGGGACAATAATGAGTTTGTAAATACTAAGTGGAAGCAGGGGCTGAATGAGCTCCCCCCTCGCATCTAGTGAGGAGCTGGGGGAAAGACTTCAGGAACAGACCGTGTTTGCACAGACACACCTACTCTGCCTAGCTATGCAGCATGATGGGGCCGCTTCCCCCAAATGACCAGTTTTGGCTGGTGGCGGGTTACAAATCACTTTAGGATTGAGTGGAATTAAATGTTATTATCCTTCCTGCATGAGTGAAGGGCAGCAGAACATACCTAGTCTGTCCTGATGGAAGGGTGGGTGGATGGGTGAGGAATAGCTTTTATTGGACTTCATAGAAGTGATTGAGAACGTCACCCTAAAACAGTGGTCCCCAAACATTTTACACTGTGCCCTCTTATCCCTGGCTGTGGCCCCTCAGAGGCCGCAGTCAAGAACCGAGGCTGGGAGTGGGGCTGTTGCTTGCTGGGGAGAGGGGTGCAGACAGGGGTAAGGGGGTGGAGGCCGAGCAGGGAATCAGAGCCCCAGGCTGAGGGTGGGGTTGGGGAAGAGCTGGGGCTGAGTGGGGCTGAGTGCTGCTCCCTCCATGGGGGCTGGCTCGGGCCCTGAGGTGCCCCCATGAATGTTCCTCTGTGTCCCCCTAGGAGTCATGCCCCACATTTTGGGGACCACTGAACCCTACTCACTAATCAGGGGCTAGTGATGCCAAAGCCCAGGGAAAGGGAGAACATGTGCGGGGCCCCCAGCACTGGAGCCATGTGCAGGGGCTGCAGGAGAGGGGCAATGGCTGGTGGCTCAGGGAGTTAAGGGCAAAGGGGGCACAGGAGGGGGCAGGAGTTAGGGGTGAAGGAGGTGCAAGGGTTGGGAGTGCAGGAGCTAGCGGTAAAGGGGGAGTGGGGATCGTCCAGGGGCAATGGGGAAGTGCCAAAGTACAAGCTTTGCTCAGGGCACCATTTTCCCTAATGCTGGTCTGAGCAAACAATTGGAACTGACCCTTCAGTGAGAACAGAACCATAGTGTAGAAAAGCCCTTTTGTTAAGTGGTGGCTGAGGGCTTAGGGAGATGGGTTAAAAAACAACAAGCATCTCTCTGTGGAGGTTTGATTCTTGCCTGCTGGGCAAGGCTGGTGTGTGGTGTCTCCATGGCTGCACTTTCAGTGTCTGATCACCCACGGTGTCACAGGGAGCCAAGTCTAGACATATTCAGAGGCTCTATGCCAGGGTTTCTCAAACTTCCTTTCACTGCAACCCCCTTCAGCTAAAAAAAAAAAAAAACACCTTACTATATGGCCCTGGAAAGAGGGACCAAGCCCCTCCACACCAGGCAGGGGCAGGGGGGAGCCAAAGCCTGAGCCCTGCCCTAGTTAAGGGAGTGCAAAACCAAAGCTTGAGGGATTCAGCCCTGGGTGGTGGGGCTCAGACTTTTGGCTTCAGCCTCAGGCACCAACAAGTCTAATGCCAGCCCTGGCAACCCCATTAAAACAGGGTTATGACCCACTTTGGGGTCCTGACCCACAGCTTGAGAACCACTGCTCTATGCTGAGGGGAGAGAGTTTTCCTGTGGGTGTAGTTAATCCACTTCCCCAAGAAGTGGCAGCTATGTCAGTGGGAGAAGCTATATCGGTGGGTGTGCAAGCTGTGGTGGTTGCCACATTTAAGAAGTTTAATCAAACCCCATTTTTAAAACCACCTGTGGTCTGGGAATGGCAACGGAGCTCAATGAAGCAGGGTCTGTCCTTCAAAGTCCTGGAGATCACAATTCTATGCTCCTGTTGTCATGGGGGTATAGCTTAGTGGTAGAGTGCTTAACTGCAGCTCAAGTGGTCCTTCGTTCAAACTCCTGTGTTCTCTTATAACCTTCTTTCTTTTTTTTAAAAAAAGGAAAACATTTATTTTTCCATTCTCCATTCTGTTCAGGAGCTCCACTATACGGGGGTGCTTGATATGAATGTAAACACTCAACATTTCGCTGTCCAAATGCATAAAAACCTAGCGAAGCTGTCCATCAGCTGAAATCAGTTCCAATCCTCTAAGTGTCTAGTTTATGTTTTCATCAATTAAACAAAGGTATCATACGAATGTACATTTGCAGATCCCTCTTCTCCATGAGCTGTGTTGTGCAGAAGAACAAGAGCCACATCCAGCTGCAGTTCAGGAATCTGATGACCAAAGAGCCAATAAATGTTCTGAGGGCTGGAGAAAATTGCCTTCTAGTGAGCTATTGAACGAGCTCAACCTGTTTAGCTTATCAAAAGAAGATTGAAAGGTGACTTCATTGAAGTGTTGAAGTGCCTTAATGGACAGAAGAGATTGGGTATGAAAGGGCTCTTTAATCGAGCAGAGAAAGGCATAACAAGACCCAATCGCTGGAAGGTGAAAAGAGACAAATTCATATTACAAATAAGACACAAATATTCAACAGCGAGGATGATTCACCACAGGAACAAGCTACCAAGGAAAGTGATGGATTTGCCATCTCCTGATGTCATTTAATGAAGACTAGATGCCTTTCTGGAATGTGTTTGCCCCCAAAGTAGCTCTTGTGTCATACAGGAGGCCTGTGATATGCAGGGGGTCGGATTAGATGCTCTAATGGTCTCTTCTGGCCATAAAGTCGACCAATTTCTGAAAAACTGAGTGTAGCATCGGGAGTAGCATCTGATGTTTTCCTGTCTAGCCGGCTTGCTTCCTAGAACGAACGCTCCTTGAGTGGGGTGATCCACAGGGAGTAGCTCAAACCTCCCAAGTGCCTGGCCAGGGGCAGGACATTAGCCCAGCAAGGGAGGGGTGTGGCAGTGAAATCACAAAGGCCTTTTGCAGGACCTCAGACTATTGGTCCAAGGTGGTGGGGAGGTGGTGACCTCACAGAGAGATGCTGACATCAGCCAGGCAGGACAGGGGCGAGGGGCCAGGGAAACCTCAGGGACCCCTGTGGCTTTGCTTCAGCAAGTCTCCTTCTCCAGGTCTCTCTTTGAGGACTGAGGGAGTATTCGGGTTCACGTATGTGAGCGCCAGGAGGAAGCTCTTTCGAGTTTTCTCCTTCCCTTTTAGTGATTTTACTAGAAAACAACCATCCCTGTTTAGAAGGTAAGAGCCTCCTCGAGGTTTGAAACCTGTTCAGTCTGATCCATCTGGTGACAGTTGAATTCTAGGCATGGAAAACACGAGCTTAAGGAGGCAGAATTTTATTCCGTACCTGGGATTTTGTCCCTTAAAATCACTGGGGACATTAGGGTTTGTTCTTTTTGTTTCACCTTTTCCTCCATCCATCCCTCCCTCCTTTCTCTTCGTCTCTTGCTTCTTTTGTTCTTTCTCCTGTTCCCCTCCCAAAACCAGGAGCAGTGTCGGGGTGTTTTTGGGGCGGGGGCAGAGAGGGGGATGGGCGGCACTGGGGGAGGGGGAGCTCGGGGGGTGTTGGGGCAGGGGCAGAAGAGGGGGATGGGCAGCACTGGGGGAGCTCGGGGTGTTTGGGGCGGGGCAGAGGGGATGGGCGGCACTGGGGAGGGGGCCTGGGGGTGTTTGGGCTGGGGCAGAAGAGGGGATGGGCGGCACTGGGGAGGGGAGCTGGGTGGGGTGTTTGGGGACGGGGAGAGAGGGGAAAGGGAGGTCAGGGGATGTTGGGGCGGGGGCAGAAGAGGGGATGGGAGGCACTTGGGGAAAGGGAGCCTGGGGTGTTGGGGCGGGGCAGAAGAGGGGATGGGCGGCACTGGGGAGGGAGAGCCTGGGGGTGTTGGGGCGGGGCAGAGAGGAGATGGGCGGCACTGGGGAAGGGGAGCTGGGGGTGTTTGGGGGAAGAGGAGGGGTATGGGCGGCACTGGGGGTGGTGGAGCTCGGGGGTTGGGGCGGGGCAGAGAGGGGAGGGGCGGCACTGGGGAGGGGATCTCGGGGTGTTAGGGACGGGGCAGAGACGGGGATGGGTGGCACTGGGGAGGGGAGCTGGGGGTTGGGGGCGGGGCAGAGAGGAGATGGGCGGCACTGGGGTGGGGAGCCTGGGGGTTGGGGCGGGGCAGAGAGGGGAGGGGCGGCAGTGGGGAGGGGAGCCTGGGGGTTGGGGCGGGGCAGAGAGGGGAGGGGCGGCAGTGGGGAGGGGAGCTGGGGGTGGGGCGGGGCAGAGAGGGGAGGGGCGGCAGTGGGGAGGGGCGCTGGGGGTTGGGCTGCTCAGGAGCCGCCTCGCGAACGCTTCAAGGCCACGTGACGCCCTCTCGGAAACTCCGCCTCCCGAGACAGCCAATAGGAAGAGGAGGCAGAGCCCTGACCAATGGGAGCGCGAGAAGAAACCTTCCCCCGCCCAGTTCCAGTGTGAGGTTGGGGGCTGCAGTGACCAGAGCCCCAGCAGGGTGCATCGGGGGCTGCAGTGACCAGAGCCCCAGCAGGGTGCATCGGGGGCTGCAGTGACCAGAGCCCCAGCAGGGTGCATCGGGGCTGCAGTGACCAGAGCCCCAGCAGGGTGCATCGGGGGCTTCAGTGACCAGAGCCCCAGCAGGGTGCAGCGGGGGCTGCAGTGACTAGACCCCAGCAGTGTGCATCGGGGGTCTGCACTGACCAGACCCCAGCAGGGTGCATCGGGGCTGCACTGACCAGACCCCAGCAGGGGCTGCCGGCCGTGGGGTTCCTGCAGCCTGGTGCCAGTCACAGAGAGACCCGCAATAGCCTGACCCCACCCCTGTCCGAGCTCCCGCCCTGCCCCCAGCCCACTGCCTCTTGAGCAGCCCCTGCGGTGTCACCACTACCCCCGGCTGTGTCCCCGCAGCTTCCCAGCCCCCAGCTCCTCCGGTGGCCCCACACTTCCTCACTGCAGCCTGCCCCATTCCCCGAGTCCCAGCTTCACCCCCCGACATCTCTCCAACCCACCTCCCCCCATCGCAGCCCCTGCCCCCCAGTGCCCCAGCCCTGCTCCCCGGGGGGCTTGAGAGGCCCCCACCCCCCGGCCGCTCCACTCCCCACAATGGGCAGCTGCTGGCGCTGAGGAAGGGGGGTCTGGGCCAGGCCAGGTGCTGGGCCGATCCTGGTGAAAGAGAGATGAGCCGGCAAGGCCGAGAGGCCCCTCCCTTGTCTGGGGGGGGGGGACAGGGGCTCCCACAATTTGGCCAGTGTCACCCTCCCCCATCCAGAGGAGACATCCGCTCCCAGCAGGCCGTGCTCCATCTCCACCCCGCAGGGGGGAGCCCCCAGTCCAGCAGTGCCCCCCACCCCGCCCCCATCAGCAGCCAAGCCGGGAACCTGCCCCTTCTCCTGCGAGGGCTGCAGGACTCCTGCCCCGCAGCACCAGCCTCCCCATGTCCCCGGGGTGGGGTGGGAAGGGGATTCCTTCTTCCCATTGCCCAGATCCCACCCCCACCCCGGGCTGCCCAGACGGGAGCCAGGGGCTGCAGCAGTTGGCTGCTTCCCCAGGGCTCCCAAGGAGCCGCCAGGAGAAGGGACGAGATTCTCCACGGCGCTGCAGCCGTTCACACTGGGACCCGTCTCACACGGGGGAAACTGAGGCACCAGGGAGGGTGAGATGGGCTGCACCAGCTCAGATTGGGAGTCTGTGGGAGAGCCAGGAATAGAACCCAGGAGTCCTGGCTCCATGGGCAGCTTGGGACTCCTCCACTTGGGGAGGCTGGGCGGGCCCGGACTGTGGCCCTGCCCCAAGGCCTGCTGCCACTCAGCCTCCTCCTGCCAAAGCCCCGCCCACACTCCCCCTACAGCCCCGCCCACCCTCCCCCTTCCGCCCCGCCCACACGCCCCTTCAGCCCCGCCCACACGCCCCCTGAGGACCCCTTTGTTCCACTCCCCGGACCCCCCCTGCCCACCTCTCCCGTCTCTTCCCCCGAGGCCCTGCCACTTGTGCCTCTTCGCCCCCACCCCAAGGGCCCCCCCGCCTGCCTCTCTGCCGTTTGCACCCCCGGCCTCTCCCCCCACGGCCCCATGTGGCCGGATGGAGCTTGGGAAAGGGCGGAGTGAGGATGGGGCCTTGCGGGGGAGAGGACGAGTGGGAGCAGGGCCTCTGGGTGGAGCACAGGCCAGGTGCCTCCCCTGGGCCCTTATACCCACCGCCCCTGCCTGGCTCCCGGCCTCCCCGGCTCTAACCACTAGACCCAGCGGCACTGGGACAATTTGTATAGTGGGAGGTGCTGAGAGCCAGTGAACAAACCTGTAAACCCTGCACAGGATGGAAACCACTTCAAGCCGGGGGGGGGGGGGGCACCACGACTCGCCCCCACTCCCTTCCCAGAGCTAGCGGTGGGACCCGGATACCCTGGCTCCCAACCCCCACTCTAACCACTAGCCTGCACTGCCCTCCCACAGCTGGGGAGAAGAACCAGGAGTCCTGACTCCCAGCCCGGCCGTGGGTGGAGCAGGACGTACTGGCCATGGGCTCAGCTGGGCATCGCTTACCATCAGGCTGGATGGTATCCCAGTGCTGACCTCCAGCCCCACAGCTCTGCTGGTGCCCCTCACTCCCGACCCGCAGCCCCTTGGTTCCCCCCAGCACTGACGGTGCCCCTCACTCCCGACCCGCAGCCCCCTGGTCTCCCTCCTGCTCTGCTGCTGCCCCTCACTCCCGACCCGCAGCCCCTCCTATCCCAATCCTGATCTCCAGATCCACAGCTCTGCTGGTGCCCCTCACTCCCAACTTGCAGCGACTGGGCTTCCCGCAGAGCTCCCCAGTCACTGTGCTGCCGGTGCCCCTCACTCCTGACCCACAGACCCCTGGGCTTCCTTCAGCTCTACCGGTGCCCCTCACTCCCGACCCGCAGCCCCCTGGGTTCCCCCCAGCTCTAGTGGTGCCCCTCACTCCTGACCCGCAGCCCCTGCTATCCCAGTCCTGACCTCCAGACTCACAGTTCTGCTGCTGCCCCTCACTCCCGACCCGCAGCCCCTCCTATCCCAATCCTGATCTCCAGACCCACAGCTCTGCTGATGCCCCTCACTCCCGACCTGCAGCGACTGGGCTTCCCGCGGAGCTCCCCAGTCACTGTGCTGCCGGTGCCCTCACTCCCGACCCGCAGCCCTCCTATCCCAAGCCTGATCTCCACCCCCCCCGCTCTGCTGGTGCCCCTCACACCCGACCCGCAGCCCCCTGGATTCCTCGCTGAGCTCCCCAGTTACTGCGCTGCTGGTGCCCCTCACTCCCGACCCGCAGCCCCTTAGGCTTACACCAGCTCTGCTGGTGCCCCTCACTCCCGACCCGCAGCCCCCTGGATTTCCCGCTGAGCTCCCCAGTTACTGCGCTGCCGGTGCCCCTCACTCCCGACCCGCAGCCCCTACTATCCCAGTCCTGACCTCCAGCCTCACAGCTCTGCTGGTGCCCCTCACTCCCGACCCGCAGCCCCCTCGATTCCTCGCTGAGCTCCCCAGTTACTGCGCTGCTGGTGCCCCTCACTCCCGACCCGCAGCCCCTGCTATCCCAGTCCTGACCTCCAGACTCTCAGCTCTGCTGGTGCCCCTCACTCCCGACCCGCATGGGTCACCCCTGGAGCAGGTTAAAGCTGCAGGGTGACAGTGGGGTTGCTGCCCCTGTGAACAGCTGCTGTAGCACTGCCTGGGCAGGACAGGGAGACCCAGTTATACCCCTCCCCCGCCCCAGCCTGTATCGGGGGATGGGAGCGCTCACACCCTGGGGCCCCTGAGTTGGGACGGAGGGAGGCCCCCGTGCACCAGGGATGCTGTAAGGGCGAACAGGGGCACCCACCCATGCACCCGAGATCTTCTAGGCGGGGAGAGTGGCACCCACACACTCAGGATCTTGTAGGGGGGGACAAGGGCATCCACACTCCGGGATCCTCTGCAGAGGGACGGACACCCACACACCCAGGATTCTGTATGGGGGGCAGAGGTACCCGGACACCTGGGCGGGGGAAGGGGGGCACCGAAACATCCGGGATCTTACCTGGGAGGACAGCGGCGCCTGCAGCTCGACATGAGACGGGGGCAGGGGAAGCAGGAGCATTTCCCAGTTCCAGGCTGTCCCTGTCTGGCCAATGCACAGAGCTCACAAGCAGAGTTTAAAGCTCGAGCTGCTAGACAGCAAAACAAGCCGGGCTCCCTGGCTGGTGCCTGTGATCCCAGCATCTGGGGAGGCTGAGGCTGGCGGATCGCTTGAGCTTAGGAGTTCTGGGCTGCAGCGGGCTGTGCCGATCGGGTGTCCACACTAAGTTCAGCATCAATATGGTGATCCTGGGGAAGCTTGGGCTCCCCAGGTTGCCTAAGGAGGGGTGAACCGGCCCAGGTTGGAAACGGAGCAGGTCAAAACTCCCCTGCTGATGAGTAGTGGGGTCGCACCTGTGAATAGCCCCTGCAGCATAGCCTGGGCAAGACAGTGAGACACGGTCTCTTTTTATACAGACACCCCCCGCAGAGCCTGGAGGGGGGGATGGGAGCACCCACACGCTGGGGATTCTGACTTGGGGTGAGGGACGCCCCCCTGCAACACGGATCTTGAAAAGGGGAACAGAGACACCCACAGATCCTGGATGGGGGCAGGCAGGGGAAACCACACATGGGAGCTAGTTCATGGGGTGGGGGACAGAGACACCCACCAGAGATCCTGGATGGCAGCACCCACATGATGGGGATCTTGAACTGGGAGGAGGGAAGCACCATGTACCAGAGATTCTGAAGGGGGAACAGGGACACCCACACACCAGGTGTCTTGCAGCAAGAGCTGCGGTCTTCATTTACACAGGGCAGTGATGGGGATTTAACCAATTCCTGCGCAGAACTTGTTCCACTAGATAATTAGCCTCACGGCTAAAAATGGTAATTTCCAGTTGGCGTTTTGTGACATTGACTGCAAACCAAGGGGGTCGTGTTCAACCTTTGTCTGATGAATTAAAGAACCCTTTAAAATCAGATATTCCCCCCTCTGGGAATTTTTAAAACTGTGTATTTAAAATCAGTGAGTAAATCCCCTCTTAACCTCCAGTCAATGAAATCAATTGAGTTTCTTCAATCTCTCGCTGTAGACAGAAGAGGGCAATGCACATTTTCCTTGTTTTTAAAGGCAAATTTGTGATCTTTCCAAGGGGATCTTCTGCTTCAGCTGTCAGTTTGGGGAAGGATTTGGCTTCCTGGGCTATAATCTGCCCGCTGGGTTATAATCTGTGGTCTGAAGGGTCAAATTTAGATGAGGCGGTTAGTGCTGCCCCCGTGTGGCCGGAGATGGGAGCTCACAAGCAGAGTTGAAAGCTGGAGCTGGAACGGACCTAGCTGGACACGTGGGGCACGAAGCCTCTCGTGTGGGACCCTCGCTGTGCAGCAGGAGGCGGAGGGAAGCTGATTGTCAGGGCTCAGGGCAGCTCCCTGCCAGTCTGAGCCGGTGTCTGTGCTAAGCTCGGCATCAAGCAGGTGATTCTGGGCAGTTCGGGGTCCCCGGGCTCCCACAGGAGGGTGAAGCAGGTCACCCCTGGAGCAGGTTAAAGCTGCAGGGTGACAGTGGGGTTGCTGCCCCTGTGAACAGCTGCTGTAGCACCGCCTGGGCAGGACAGGGAGAGCCAGTTATCCCCCCCCCCAGCCTGTATCGGGGGATGGGAGCACTCACACCCTGGGGACCCACCCACCAGAGATCTACTAGGGGGGAGAGTGGCACCCACACACCCAGGATGTTGTAGGGGGGGACAAGGGCATCCACACTCCGGGATCCTCTGCAGAGGGACGGACACCCACACATCCAGGATTCTGTATGGGGGGCAGAGGTACCCGGACACCTGGGCTCCTGGATGGGGGATGGGGGGCACCGAAACATCCGGGGTCTTACATGAGAGGACATAGGAGCCTGCACCCTGACATGAGACGGGGGCGGGGGAACCAGGAGCATTTCCCAGTTCCAGGCTGTCCCCGTCTGGCCAAGGCACAGAGCTCACAAGCAGAGTTTAAAGCTCCAGCTGCCAGGCAGCAAAATAAGCCGGGCTCCCTGGCTGGTGCCTTTGATCCCAGCTCCTGGGGAGGCTGAGGCTGGCAGATCGCTTGAGCTCAGGAGTTCTGGGCTGCAGGGGGCTGTGCCGATCGGGTGTCTGCATTACGTTCAGCATCAATAGGGTGATCCCAGGGAAACTCAGGGTCTCCAGGTTGCCTAAGGAGGGGTGAACCGGCCCAGGTCGGAAACAGAGCAGGTCAAAACTCCTGTGCCGATCAGTAGTGGGGTTGTGCCTGTGAGTAGCCCCTGCAGCGTAGCCTGGGCAAGACAGTGAGACACGGTCTCTTTTAAGACCCCCCCCCCCCGCAGAGCCTGGAGGGGGGATGGGAGCACCCACATGCTGGGGATTCTGACTTGGGGGGAGGGACGCCCCCCTGCACACGGATCTTGAAAGGCGGAACAGTGACACCCACAGAGCCTGGATGGGAGCAGGGGAACCACACATGGGAGCTAGTTCATGGGGTGGGGGACACACCCATATGCTCCGTTGCACCATTCTTAATGAGAAGAACGGGGGCATCCACACAACACGGATCCTTAACGGGCGGGGGGACACCCACACACTCCACTATTAACCAGGAGGGACAGGGGCACCAGACACCCCCAGTAGCATGGAGAACCCCCACATCCACCGGATCCCTCATGGGGGGTAAGACAGAGGGGATTGTAATGGGGCCGAGCGCACCCACGCACCAGGGATTGTTAAGGGTTGAAGGGACAGGGACAGGGACACCCACACACACTGAGATCACATCATTGGAGGAACGCAAACCCTCCACAGAAGGACCTGGCCTGTTCCATGATGGCAGCCCAGCCTGGGTGAGTCAAAGTCTCTTTTTATACAGGCACGTCCCAGAGATCCTGACTAGGAGGAGAGAGACACCCACCCCCCAGAGATCCTTAATGGTCTAGGGTGCACCCACACACCAGGGATTCTTATGGGTGGGAGGAATGGAGACAGCCAGACACACTGAGATCACTTCCTCCCAGGAGCCTGGGCCAGACAGGGAGCAGGGCCGTCCTTAGGATTTATGGTGCCCTAGGCGAGATTATGAAACTGGTGCCCCTGTGCCTGATCTGCTCTTAGCAACACAAATATAAGCTTACACTATTGGAAAACTTGCCACATTCACGTTATTAAAACCAGTTTAACTTAATGAAGCAAACTGTAATGCTGATGCACTAGCACTAAAGAAGTAGCACTATAGAAAAAATTCTGATTTGACAGAATGATGCAAATAATATAATTTTTTTAATTTGTCTAATTTTTATTGGAAATTTATATGAAGAGGTATTGAAACAAAAATTTGTTTTTAATTAAAAGCAATCTTTCTGGCTTTTTTGGCTGCAAAATCAGTTTAATAAGCTGGGTTTCCAAACAGTGGGAAAATATAACCCTAGTTTTACTGCTAGGTAAAGCACAAAGTGACCAAAATGAAGTCAGCACAGAATCATCTCATCTAGATTAAGGTCGCACAGAAATGTTACAGAAGTCCTATTGTGCCTTATTTTGTTTGGAAAGACATTAGCAATAGCAGCACATTCACATGATAAAATACATGATAAATCACTGCCTCTAAAGTTCCATCAAAAACTGACATTTTCACAGCTCTAGCATGAGCTGCTGTACAGATTCTTCACAAGGAAGTGTCCCTGGCCTTTTTAACTCATATTAACTATGAATTTACTTCATGACAGTTGGAGAAAACATTGTGAAAATGTAAAACATTGGCTGCCCAACTTCTGGGCTGGCAAAAGCTATACTGACTCACAGGAAAAAAAAAAGCAGGAGAATCTTAGTACAACATATGGTCAGTCTATACCAGGGGTCGGCAACCTTTCAGAAGTGGTGTGCCGAGTTCACTGTAATTTAAGGTTTCTAGTGCCAGTAATACACGTTAACGTTTGTAGACGGTCTCTCTCTATGTGTATATTATATAAATAAACTATTATTATCTGGGGTCCTGGCCACCGGTCCTGCTCAGCCCGCTGCCAGCTGAGTAAATGAAACCCCAGACCGGCAGCGGACTGAGCGGGACTGGTGGCTGGACCCCTAGACAAGGATCCCAGGCCCTGCTCAGCCTGCTGCTGGTCTGGGGTTCTGACCACCAACTCCTGCCAGCCAGGATCCCGGCTGCCAACCCCCCTCAGCCCGCTACCAGCCTGGGATTCTGCTCACCCAGGCTGGCAGGAGGCAGAGTGGGGCCGGGGGCTGGGCTCCTGACTGGCAAGGGGCCGGCAGCCGGAACCCCGGAGTAGCAGTAGGCTGAGTGCTGCCGGCACCCCAGACTGGCAGCAGACTGAGCCACTCAACCCTCCACCGGCCCTGCTCAGCCCGCCACCAGCCCGCTGCCGGCTGAGTGAATGGAACCCCAGGCTGACAGCAGGTTGAGTGGTTCAGCCGGCCTGCTCAGCCCGCTGCCAGTCTGGGGTTCCTTGGGGGTCCCCAGGCCAGCAGCAGGTGCTGAGTGGGGCCGACGGCCGGTATCTCAGCTGGCAATAGGGCAGCAGCCGGAACCCCAGAGCAGTGATGGGCTGAGCCGCTCAGCCTGCCGCTGCGTACCATCAAAAATCAGCTCACCTGCCACCTTTGGCACGTGTGCCATAGGTTACCGACGCCTGCTTTATACTCTAGTAAGGAGATGAGCATATTACAGTTGTTGGAGGGCTCTTATCAGGAGTAACAGGCTATAGGAAAGTCAGTCGACATTTTTTGTTTCTCTGATGAAAACTGGCCTACTCCCTGCCTCAAACCAAACCTGTCACTAATAATTGTCAACAACTTAATTTTCTGTTTTTGGCTAAGATATTGATTTTTTTTTAAAAAAAATATTGAAATTGGATTCAGGATTATTAGCGAGAATTTTTGGCAAACAAAGTTGTTAAATGACAATCTAAATGGCAACACAGTACTGCTTTCATGCTTGGCTCACCTTGCAGCCTGCTGGTCCAACAGCTGCAGTAGACCCCAAAATCCACCTCTTGGGGTGCAGAGTGGCAACAGCAGCAGCAAACCCTCAGGTCCAATCACACGCCAATGGGCACCACCACCAGCCTTATGGACCATGGTGAAGTTAGCACAGCATCTGAGCTCAGGGACAGGTCACCCATGGAGCCACAGCATCCTTCCCTGTGCAGCTCCACCAAGATGAGATGGATTGCTGCCAGCCCAGGGGAGAGACGCGCTCCCCAGCTAGGGTGACCAGATCCAGATGTCCTGATTTTAAAGGGCCAGTCCCGATATCTGAGGCTTTGTCTTATATAGGCACCAATTACCCCCACCTAGAGTGACCAGACAGCAAGTGTTAAAAATCCGGACTGGGGGTGGGGTTGGGGGGGTAAAAGGAGCCTATATAAGAAAAAGACCCCAAAATTGGGACTAGCCCTATAAAATAGGGATATCTGCTCACCCTACCCCAACCCCCATCCTGATTTTTCACACATCTGGCTAATCCCAGCCCAGCCCCCTGTGACATTCCAATCCTGGCTCACTGCCAGGAAGTGAGTTACTTTCACTTTCATTTCTCAGCAGGTAGGCAGCCTCCTCCCCCCACCTACCCCCCAGCACCTCACCCAACCCATCCCTGACGGAGGGGAGGGAGGGGAGAGAGTGGGATGCTCCTGGGGATGGAGGAAAAAGGAGGGGGTGCTCCATGGGGCAGGGCAGGAGAAGAATGGATGTTATGGGGGACAACAAAGGATACTGGTTCCAGAGCTGCAGAGCCTGCCTCACCACACCTCAGCGGGGGCGGGGGGGGGGGAGAGAAAGAGTCACACTCACAGGTGAGCTCCTTCCCCAACCCCTACCCCCTCCCCTTCCCAGAGACCCCAGCAGCCAATCCCCTCCCTCAGACTGTGCTGCATTCAGCTCTCTCTAGGACCCAACAGCCTGCTCTTACATGCTCCACTGCTTCCCATCTGTCCAGGCTCCCATCAGAGCAGTGCCCCCAGACCTAGTGGTGCCCTAGGCGGCTGCTTATGGCTAAGAACAGCCCTGGAGATGTGAAACAGAGATCAGACTAGAGCACAAAGTGGTGGAGGGATGAAGAGTTTGAAATGCAAGGAGAAGAAAAATCTTCCTCCTGCTCCCTCTTATCAGAACATCTAAATACTAGATGAGAAATATCTCTCCCACACTGCAACATCAACGCTGGTGGGCTTGGACTGAGAAAAAAACTTCTCTCCCCAGCAACTCCGGCTCACCTGGGCAGGATCATGGATATCTGCTCCCACAGATCTAGTAAGGCTGGCCTGGGACAGGGGAGGGGCTCCTCTCCTTTCTATTGGGGACATGGCGGGATGAGAGATGTGACAGGGCTTTACGGGAAATCATTATTTGCCTGATTCATGTGCCAGTCCTAGTCCTTGCTGACAAAACAAACAGTATCCTGCATGCTGATGCCAGTTGGAGGGTCTGGGAGCACTCTCCTACCAGGAAGTGGAAGGTAAATGTAAATCTGTGGCCTTTGCCAGCTGAGGACTGTCTGATAGCGAAACTCACTATCCCATCCACCAGCTGCAGTTCTTGGCCTTGAAATGGGCCATCATTGAGAAATTTTGAGACTATTTGTCTGGTGCTCAGTTTCAGGTATGTACAGAGAACAATCCACTGACTTATGTGTTAACAAGGGCTAAGCTGGATGCTACAGGGCAGAGATGGGTGGCTACTTTTGCTAGCCATAACTTCAGCATTCAATACCAATGAGCTGGTATAATAGGGAGTGTGATTTATCAAGACCACCAATTCTTGGCTGTGGGGAGGATGTAAGCAGAGTCAGAATGAACTCTACCCTGCCATCTGTTTGTGATGTGTTGTAAAGGCCTTTGGTTGCTGATGTGCATGGTCACACTCACTCCACATTGCATGATGGGGATGCTTGTCCAAATGGTGATTTTGGCTGCTGTGGGAACCCCAAACACTTTCTTATTAGGGCAGGAAAAATAAAGTGTAGAAATCCTGGATATATGAATCAAGGACAGCAGAATGGTACTTAGCAGTTCATGATTTCGGGACTCACCCGAACCTACATAAAAATCGTTAGACAAGGGACATGGGTTCCAAAGAACAGCAATTTAAGAGAGATTGCACCATGGGATTCTTTTGAACTCTCTAAATGCACATTTAATGGTTTTCTTCTCTCTTAAGTTTAAAAATAGAATTAATTATTAACCCATTATAAATAATGTGTTAGAGCATACACCTAAACTCTTTGACAGATAGGTAAAAATTTTAGTTCTAAAAAGCAGGTGGTCTCTGATGGTACTTAAAAGCTGAAGTTGGTAGGAATATAGTGCTGAATGAGAACCTGGCAGAAAAGTTTTTATGGAAGAGTTAGCAGAGTGAGATTGGCAGTCACAGGTCAGTGGGTGGGTTTATGCAAATACTGGACTCTTGGACCAGAGCAGGGGGGGCACACGATTTCTGTGGCACACGCAGCACCTCTGCAACTAACCTTTGCTACCTCACTCCCTAACAACACACCTTTTACCACTCAGGACCAAAATACACCGTGAAAGAAATCTAACGGCATAAGCTTAGGGCGAGCAACTGCAGCACTAACAACAATTTTAAGAGATTCAAAAGCACCTCTGTCTTTCTACACCAGGGACAGCAGAAAGGACATCAGCAGCACCTGCAAGAAACCAACAAACATCCATTTCTACCTCCTACCACATGCTGCCCTTAGGAACCCATACCCCTTAATGGTGAGTACTTTTCAGGCGAGGGTGATGCTCTCAGGCCTCAAATGCCAGGTACAGTTACTCTGTCCTTGATCCAAAATCAACAGGGAAAATACACTGGATTACTCCTGCCCCAATAACAAAGAGACTGGGGATCCCGCAGCAGCCGAAATGACCGTTTGGACAAGCACTCCCATCATGCAATCCGGGGTGGGTGTAACCATGCAAATGACATCAGCCCCAAAAGGCCTTGACGACAGATCACCAACAGATGGCAGGGTAGACTTCATTACTGACCCTGCTTCAACTAGATTGTGGCAAAGATTCCAAAACACCGAACGTTAAAACTCACCTAACGCGGGTCAATCCATCTTCATCGTCGTATCCGCTCGTTATACTCCACACCCGAACGTAGCCCTCATATGGACAACATACCCTCCTAACTCAGTGTCTGTACGTTAACCTTTTACCCCCAGTCAGGGCTATTGCAGATTATGTATTCCTTAGGCCACCCGATCTTAAACCGAACTTCGCACCCCTTGGATAAGCTGTACGTTGTTCCCTGAGCACCAGAAACTTCTACGCTGAAACTCTGTACCATACACTTTTTTTCTTTGAATGTCATCTTAATAAAATGTTGACTTTTGTTCGAGATCCCGGCTCCTCTTCCTTTGCAAGGCGTGTGCGTTCGCTCTGCGTTTTACTCTGCTAATACTGCGGGGGGCCGATTGAGCCAGAGGTGCTTGCCTGCTGCAGACACGGATCCAAGGCTGAACCTCGTCCCTCACAAGCTTGAAAGCTTAACTGAAAACAGTTTACGAAGTGCTCCCGTCTCCGGCACTCAGCTACCCAGCTCCCAATGGGGTCCAAAGCCCAACTAGATCCTTTTTACCCTGTAGAAGCTGTAAAATCCTGTGACCAGGGCAGCTGCCTAGCAGCCTGCACATCTGCCTGCCAGCACAAGAGCGTGTAAGGCACTAATCCAGATAGTGGTGGCTAGGTGGCAGGGGGAGGGCATGAAGAATCAGCAGAGTGGTGCAGCGGGAGCGTGCTGGGCCCATAACCCAGAGGTCGATGAATCAAAACCATCCTCTGCTACACATGCGCTTGTTTCTTTTCCCTCTGGGCCTTCAAGCGAGCCGGTGACCAGCAGAGCACCAAGAGCCTAGGCCATGAGGCAAGAGGTGGCTGAGGCGAAGCGGCCTGCCAGGGAGCTCCCCGGCACCTCTGGCTGCCTGGGCTGAAGGCAAGAGGCAGGCCTAGGCGTGGTGAGGGTCTCCAGTCCTGGAATGAGGCTGCAGTGCTTTCTGGTCCCCTTTTCCCACCACCCCGGCAGGCGGCTGCTGCGGGGGAACACGAGGCTGGCGCTAGGCAGCGCTGTGTGTGTGGCTGTCAGGGGAAAGAGACCTCGAAAGGCCCTTGGGGGGTGGAGTGCGAGCTGAGGAAGAGTTCCCTGCACAGCTTACCTATCCATTCTCGTTTTCCTGTCCTGAGCGGAAAAGCCAGGAAGCAGCTCCGGGTAGGGAGGGGATACCATATGTGTGCAGTGGTTAGACAGGAAACAGCAAGGAACTGGACTCGTATGGAGTGAAACTGTAAGCATCTTCTGTATGCCTGATGACTGCAGGTTTGAGAGAGTTATGTGGGAAGTGGAGGCTTTCGGTGGGCTTTCAGAGGAAATGGAATGGAAAGGCAGCCGAAAGTGGAATCCCAGGTTTTCAAACAATCCTCCACTAACACACCAAACAGCTCAGGTCTAGTTACTCATTGAAAATTAGAATAAAGTTACAGCAAGATTTCATCATAAATGAAGTCAAACCCTAAAGATTTCAGAACACAACTGCTATAAGGAGCCACGAGGGAAGCAATACAAAGTCAACCTTGCCTCAGAGAAAGGCAGTTAAACAATTTCTCTTTTTTAAAGCAGCATAATCTCCCCAAACGGAAGGGCACTGTTCCCAGAGAAGGGTCCTGGAGAGGGTTTTCCTCGTTGGTGCCGGCCATCCACCTCCCCGAAAGGCGGGAGCTAGGTCGACGGAAGAATTCTTCCGACCAAGGCGCGGACTGATGTAGCCGCGCCGATTTACGTTCCCCGTGCAGCCCAGGCCCGAGGGTCGGTGCGTGCTGAACAGTTAAGTCAAAACAGCTCCGTCCGTCAGAGGTGTGCAAAAGGGAAAACCCGCTCCTGGGCGACACGGCCACATCGCCCTAACCCGCAGCATAGCTAAAGGGCATTCGGGGAGGCGGTGGGTGGGCCTCAAGCGACGTAAAGCCCTCATCCAGCAAGGGGTTGTGACAGCCTAGTCTCCGTAGCACAGACAGGGTGGCCACCAAGAGACAGGAACAGACAGCGAAAGCCAAAGCGGCCCCAGGGCAGGGGGCGAGGCTGCTTGTTGGACGAGGAGACCAGGTGGGACAGGCGTTTTGGACAGGCCGTCCTCCCGTCAAAGGAGGAAGAGCCCGAGAAGAAGGGCCGGGCAAGAAGCTACAAGCAGGGAAAGAAGCAGAGCAGGCAGGCAGGTCCCCTTAGAGCCAAGGAAGGCACCGGTCCAAGCCCCCCAAAAGCAGACTAGAGAGCAGATCAGCTGCAAAAGACCAGGGAAAACGAAGAACACAGAGAGACCCAAGTAAACTTTCAGAGCTGAGCTTTGCTTACAAGGAGGAACGTGTGACAAAGATACCTAGAAGTACAGGGTCTGTGGAAAAGAGCACTCCCAAAGGCCCAGAATAACAACTGCTTTCCTAAGAATCTGCTTTGCAGTGCACTAAGCCTAAACAGCCCACTGTCAGTTGTTCAAACCAATCACCAAGGCAGAGCGTGAACGCAGTCCCCCCCTACCACAAATTATGCAGTCGAGTTTCCCACATTTGGGGAAATTGCAGGGGTCAGCACACCCGCAGTGCAATGGATGAGCCTCACCCTAGGAAAACCACCTTCGTGATCATGGTATCTCCCCTGCCAGGTAAGTATGAGTTCTTGCTGCCCGGCCGCCGCCCGCCCTCGCTCGCCCCGCACTTATAACACACGGGGCGGACCGCCGCGCCCCCACCGCCGGCCTCGCCCCCACCGGCCCACACTGCCGACAGCTGCCCCGACGTGGCCCCCGGAGACCGTCCCTTCCCCACGCCGAGCTCCCGGTGCCAAAGTCGGGCCCTGCCTGGCAGCCTGCGTCCGCTCCCACGATGCTCTGCTCGCACACAGATCTGCATACCTGCTCACGCGGCTCCGCCCCTCCACTCGGGCCCCTCCCCCTGCCCGCCCAGGCCGCCGCTCTTGCGTGCTCAGCTCTTTGAGCTCAGATGGGGTGTAGTGCTCAGATCGAGTGCGACAGACCTTAACTTTGCCATGTGAGGGTCATTCTATCCCCATTACCTGGCTTGCTTATTTATACCTATGACTGTCTTTAACTGTTGTATGCGTGATGTACCCTCACTGCTTGCTGACTGTATCTTGAACTCACCCACAGTATACCCCACATTGGGGACATTGCACACTGTATAAGTTATGTGCTGTCCAATACCAAAGTACTAGCATCCCCCTATACTCTGTATGTCACCCCTGATGACCAGTAACTGATGTTACAAACTCTCTGTATTATCTATTCTTAAACATTTTCTAATAAACATTTAAAACTAAAATTGCCCTATACTCTGTATGTCACCCCCGATGACCAATATCTGACGTTTCAACTCTCTGTATTGTTCATTTTCAAATATTTTCTAATAAACTTTTAAATCTTGGCCTATCCAAGGCCGTGATCAAGTGTCTTGATGTTTTTGGTCTTTTGGCCTCGAGATGAAAACCTTGTCTGTGTCTTGGGAACCTTGAGGTAAAAAATTATCTAAGTTGTAGCGGGTCCCGTCCCGGGAAGCCAGGCCATCGGAGAGACGACGTGGCCCACCTGCTGCTGGGGAAAGAGTGCAGCTTGCATTTCGCTTCTCTCTCGCTCTCTCCCCACCGGAAGTTGGTCCAATACAAGAGTGACCTCCCCTGCCTTGTCTCACGTCAGTTTCTCCTCAGGGCAGAAGGTCGGGTGTTGTCAGCCACTCTCCAGAAACTGGACGGCCACTCGATCCCTTTTGTTACCTGCCAAGTGAGGCTGAGTGCACTGGCAGGCAGCGCCGTTGAAGAAGTGGAAGATTGGACAAATGACCAGGGAGGAGTATAAAAATATTGCTCAGGCACGCAGGAGTGAAATCAGGAAGGGCAACTCACGCTTGGAGTTGCAGCTAGCAAGAGATGTTAAGAGTAACAACAAGAAGGGTTTCTTCAGGGAGGTTAGCAACAAGAAGAAAGTCAAGGAAAGTGTGGGCCCCTTACAGAATGAGGGAGGCGACCTAGTGACAGAGGATGTGGAAAAAGCTAATGTACTCAATGCTTCCCACCCTCCCCTTCGTGATTTTGTCTTCACGAACAAAATCAGCTCCCAGACTGCTGCTCTGGGCAGCACAGCATGGAGAGGAGGTGACCAGCCCTCTGTGGAGAAAGAAGTGCTTCGGGACTATTTAGAAAAGCTGGATGAGCACAAATCCATGGGGCCGGATGCGCTGCATCCGAGGGTGCTAAAGGAGTTGGCGGGTGTGATTGCAGAGCCACTGGTCATTATCTTTGAAAATTCATGGCCATTGGGGGAGGTCCCAAATGACTGGGAAAAGGCTAATGTAGTGCCCATCTTTACAAGAGGGAAGAAAGAAGGAGGATCCGGGGAACTACAGGCCAGTCAGCCTCACCTCAATCCCTGGAAAAATCATGGAGCAGGTCCTCGAGGAATCAATTCTGAAGCACTTAGAGGAGAGGCAAGTGATCAGGAGCGGTCAGCATGGATTCAGCAAGGGCAAGTCACGCCTGACTAACCTAATTGCCTTCTGTGAGGAGAGAACTGGGTCTGTGGATGAGGGAAAAGCAATGGATGTGTTCTTCCTTGACTTTAGCAAAGTTTTTGATACGGTCTCCCACAGTATTCTTGTCGGCAAGTTCAAGAAGTTTGGGCTGGATGAATGGACTATAAAGTGGACTATAAGCTGGCTAGGTCCTCGGGCTCAACGGGTAGTGATCAATGGCTCCACGTCTAATTGGCAGCCGGTCTCAAGCGGCGTGCCCCAAGGCTCGGTCCTGGGGCCGGTTGTGTACAGTATCTTCGTTAAGGATCTGGAGGATGGCGTGGACTGCACTCTCAGAAGTTTGCAGATGACGCTAAACTGGGAGGAGCGGTCGATACGCTGGAGGGTACGGATAGGCTACAGAGGGACCTAGACAAATTGGAGGATTGGGCTGAAAGAAACCTGATGAGGTTCAACAAGGACAAGTGCCCAGTCCTGCCCTTAGGACGGAAGAATCCCGTGCACTGCTCCAGACTAGGGACCGAATGGCTAGGCAGCAGTTCTGCAGAAAAGACCTAGAGGTTACAGTGGACGAGAAGCTGGATATGAGTCGACAGCGTGCCCTTGTTGCCAAGAAGGCTAACGGCATTTTGGACTGTATACATAGGGGCATTGCCAGCAGATCGAGGGATGTGGTCGTTCCCTTCTCTTCGAAGTTGATGAGGCCTCATCTGGAGTACCGTGTCCGGTTTTGGGCCCCACACTGCAAGAAGGATGTGGAAAAACTGAAAAGAGTCCAGCATAGGGCAACAAAAGTGATTAGGGGGCTGTAAGACATGATTTATGAGGCGAGGCTGAGGGAACTGGGATTGTTTAGTCTGCAGAAGAGAAGAATGAGGGGGGAGTTGATCGCTGCTTTCAACTACCTGAAAGGGGGTTCCAAAGAGGATGGATCTAGACTGTTCTCAGTGGTACCAGATGACAGAACGAGGAGCAATGGTCCCAAGTTGCGGTGGGGAAGGTTTAGGTTGGATCTTAGGAAAACCCTTTTTCACTAGGAGGGTGGTGAAGCACTGGAATGGGTTCCCTAGGGAGGTGGTGGAATCTCCTTCCTGAGAGGTTTTTAAGGTCAGCCTTGACAAAGCCCTGGCTGGGATGATTTAGTTGGGGATTGGGTTGGACTAGATGACCTCCTGAGGTCCCTTCCAACCCTGATATTCCATGATTTGAAGCTGTTCCCATGTATCAAAGTGAGCTGCAGCTCAGCGAACCCCAAGGATCTGAGCGAGGCGAGCTACTTTGCAGCAGAGGCAGACCAAGCGGCAGGTACAACGCGGGGTCGCACCCCGGCCGGCAGATAGAATCTCATGTGCGAGATCCCGGCTCCTGTTACTTTGCAAAGTGTGTGCGTTTGCTCCGGGTTTTAGCTGTGGGCCAAGTGCCCTCTGGCTTCTCGTCCGGGCTCCGTCCTCCATGCGCCTGGGCATCAGCGGGACTGTCTCAGGAGAGCAGCTGCCCCATCCCAATCTCCGCCCAGCCGGGGAAGGAGCAGAGGCAGCCCGGAGAAAAGTCTCCTTTGAGCGCCGGAGACGGCCGGAGCATCTTATTTGCATAGCCACAGTGCATTGCGTGCAGCGAAGCGAGTCCCTGGTCGAGGGGCTGGTTTTGCTCCCTGTGTCCCCGGTTTTGATGATCCAACTCGGGCTGCCAATTGGTTCAATTCCATTTCCTCTGAAAGCTAGCGGTGTAGCGGGCTGGGAGAGTAGTCACCCTGACTTTTGGGAGCGTAGGTGGTTGCCCCGGCAGCGCCTCTGCCACGTGTTCTACATACTCTGCTTTCTCTTCAGTTTGGTGGGTGGGCCTAAAGCGACGGAAAGCCCTCTTCCAGCATGGGGTTGTGACAGCCTAGTCTCCATAGCACAGACAGGGTGGCCACCAAGAGACAGGAACAGACAGCGAAAGCCAAAGCGGTCCCAGGGCAGGGGGCGAGGCTGCCTGTTGGATGAGGAGACCAGGTGGGACAGGCGTTTTGGACAGGCCGTCCTCCCGTCAAAGGAGGAAGAGCCTGAGAAGGAGGGCTGGGCAAGAAGGTACAAGCAGGCAAAGAAGCAGAGCAGGCAGGCAGCTCCCCTTAGAGCCAAGGAAGGCACCGGTCCAAGCCCCCCATAAACCAGACTAGAGAGCAGGCCAGCTGCAAAAGACCAGGGAAAGCCAAGAACACAGAGGGTATGGCTACACTTACGGTTTGCAGCGCTGGTAGTTTGCAGCGCTGGTTGTCCAGCTGTGCAGGGCCAGCGCTGCAGTGTGGCCACACTGACAGCTACCAGCGCTGCAGTGTGGCCACATTGGCAGCATTTCCAGCGCTGTACTGAGAGGTGCATTGTGGGCAGCTATCCCACAGAGCACCTCATCCCGTTTTGGCGCCGTTTTGGCGCTGAGTATTGTGGGAAGGGGAAGGAAGTGTGTGGGTCATTCCGCTTCCTGTTCCAACGCCCCGTGGTGCATCGCTTCACTTCCCAGCAGTCTCAGTTTCGCCGTCCACGTTTCTTGCCATTGTCAGTTCAGCACGCTGTGAAATGGAGCCTGAGCTGCTGAGGAATTTGCTGCTGACTGTCGCCAGCACATCACGTTTGGCAGTTGAGCTATTCCTCCTTCAGCTCCAAAGTGACAGTGAGGAGTCTGATGATGATATGGATTTTCCTAAAGCGGGTGACATGAAAATGCTTGTGGCGGTAACGGAAATGCTCAGCACCGTGGAACGCCGCTTTTGGGCTCGTGAGACAAGCAGTGAGTGGTGGGATCACATTGTCATGGAAGTCTGGGATGACGAGCAGTGGCTGCAGAACTTTCGTATGAGAAAAGCCACTTTCATGGGACTGTGTGCTGAGCTCGCCCCCACTCTGCGGCGCAAGGACACAAGATTGAGAGCTGCCCTGACGGTGGAAAAGCGGGTGGCTATTGCAATCTGGAAGCTGGCAACTCCAGACAGCTACCGGTCTGTCGGGAACCAGTTTGGGGTGGGAAAGTCGACCGTTGGAATCGTGTTGATGCAAGTTTGCAGGGCCATTAATCGCATCCTGCTGAGGAGAACCGTGACTGTGGGGAACGTGCAGGACATTGTGGATGGCTTTTCAGAAATGGGTTTCCCTAACTGTGGAGGGGCAATAGATGGGACGCATATTCCTATTCTGGCACCACCCCACCTAGCCTACGAGTACATTAATCGCAAGGGGTATTTCTCTATGGTTCTCCAGGCGCTTGTGGATCACCGTGGGCGTTTCATTGATATTTACACAGGCTGGCCTGGAAAAGTGCATGATGCACGCATCTTTCGGAACAGTGGCCTGTTCAGGAAGATGCAGGAAGGTACATTTTTCCCAGACCGAAAGATAACAGTAAGGGACGTTGAAATGCCCATTGTGATCCTTGGGGACCCCGCTTACCCATTAATGCCTTGGCTCATGAAACCATATACAGGGAAGCTGAACAGGAGCCAGGACCGTTTCAACTACAGGCTGAGCCGATGCCGAATGACTGTGGAGTGTGCTTTTGGCCGTTTAAAAGCTCGCTGGAGATGTTTGTATGGGAAGCTAGATTTGGGGGAAAGCAGCATCCCTGCGGTTCTATCCGCGTGCTGTACCCTCCATAATATTTGTGAAGGGAAGGGTGAAGCATTCAGCCAGGCATGGACCAACGAGGTGCAACTCCTGGAGGCTGAATTTGCACAGCCAGACAGCAGGGCTACTAGAGATGCCCACCACAGGGCAACAAGGATTAGGGATGCCTTGAGGGAGAAATTTGAGGCTGAAAGCCAACAGTAATGTTTTTTTGCCTTGACCAGGAGTGACGTGCACTGGTTACAGTGCTTTTAAGTGGCTGTGTTTTCCTTGATGTTTGTTACCTGTGTTTTCATTGGGGTTTGTTATCTTTCACTTTATGCAATAATAAAAACTGATTCATAATCAAAGAAATCATTTATTTAAAAAAAAGGAAGTACACGGGCAGGGGGGTTGGTTGTTGAACTGTACATTCATAGTTTTTCATATGTACTGCCAGGAGTGCTGTGCACCTCAGGATTGTACTGTTGCATGGTGATGGGGGTTGAGTGCAGAGGGTAAGGGTCGTAGTTCTCTGGGCTCATAGGTGACCGTACAGGTGTCAGGGGCAGCTGGTGATGGTGTAGGTAAGAACCTGGATGCTGGGGAACGGGACTTGGAGCTGACATTGGTGCATAGGGGAAAGAGGTTTGGGAGGTTGGGGGTTTGGCACGGTAGTGCTCTGCCTGCATTGCTACCATTGACTGCATACAGTCTGTTTGGCGCGCAATGAGGTTTATAAGCTGCCTCGTGGTTTTCTTCAGCGTCAACGCCTTTCTCCTGCTTTCTGTTTGCCTCCAGTGATGCATCTTTTCTCTCCATTCCTGCGCATTTTTATTCTCTGTTGCACACTGGTTCATTACTGACTTCAACAGTTCTTCTTTGCTCTTGTTAGGTTTCCTCCTCAGGTTTTGCAGCTTTCTTTCAGTCACTGATAAGACTGGCCCAGGACTACTCAAGGTCACTGTAAAAATGCAGCAAACGATACATTTTAAGAGAGCTTCCATTGTGTATAATCTGAAGTTATTTTAAAGTCTCACAAGCATTCCTCACACATTTCAGCAACTGCTAGAGAATTCACAGCCTCCCAGAAATGGTAATGGTAATTAACCCTGGGGTTTTCTCCCTCAGGAATTAACCCTGGGGTTGCCTTCCGCGGTGTGCTCGAGCAGGGCGCTGCTGATTTGTTAAATGCAGCACCTCCATCTCCCTCAGGAATTAACCCTGGGGTTGCCTTCCGCGGTGTGCTCGAGCAGGGCGCTGCTGATTTGTTAAATGCAGCACCTCCATCTCCCTCAGGAATTAACCCTGGGGTTGCCTTCCGCGGTGTGCTCGAGCAGGGCGCTGCTGATTTGTTAAATGCAGCACCTCCATCTCCCTCAGGAATTAACCCTGGGGTTGCCTTCCGCGGTGTGCTCGAGCAGGGTGCTGCTGATTTGTTAAATGCAGCACCTCCATCTCCCTCTGGAATTAACCCTGGGGTTGCCTTCCGCGGTGTGCTCGAGCAGGGTGCTTCTTGCTTCATGGCTAGGCTGCCTGTTTCGGGGCTTTGTTAACCCTGGGGTTACTGCCTGCCGCGCTATGCAGTTGGGGAAACCAGCACTGAAACACTCCCTCCATTTCCCACAGGAGTTAATACTGGAAGATATCTCCCTTCTGCGGGTTACCAAAGAAGCAAGGGAGGGTCTCCTACAACAATGCGGATTCCGCCCGGGTCCGTATGCAGCGTGCCTCTGTGCAAGCATGGTTCCCCCACCCCTCCTGGAACAGTGGCGCGGACGCGTTAGCCTGAATGGGACAGGGACCACAATGGCTCTCCCTTTAAACTTGGTCACGCGAATTGCCTATGCTCTTGCAGAAACTTTTGAAGAGATTACAGAGGCAGATTACTGCGACGTGATAGACCACATCAATGGGATATTCCATGTCTAGGCATGCAGCCATACCATCCCCCTCCTCTCCCAAAACCTTTGCATTGCAATAAAAAGCTGCTTACCTGGGACCTGCTCCTGTGATTCTTCTGCAGCAAGTTCCAGGGGCTGCGACTGGCTAGCTTCCTCCTGGCTTGAGAAGAGCTCCTGACTGCATGCCTCCTCCGGGCTGGCTTCCCCCACCACAGTAGCCTCACTGTCTGCCTCCCCCTCCCCCTCCTCTACCGGCTCTGAACTGTCCATTGTGGTCCTTGGATTTACAGAGGGGTCACCCCCATAAATCGCATCCATCTCATTGTAAAACCGGCAGGTCGTGGGGGCAGCGCCGGATCTGCGGTTTCCCTCGCGTGCTTTGCAATAGGCACTCCGCAGCTCCTTTACTTTTACCCTGCACTGCACCGCGTCACGCTCATGGCCCCTTTCCATCATGGCTCTCGATACCTGGGCAAAGGTATCATAATTCTTACGGCTAGAGCGCAGCTGTGCCTGCACAGATTCCTCCCCCCAAACACTGATGAGGTCCATCAGCTCGCCATTGCTCCATGCTGGGGCTCGTTTGCCACGTGGAGGCATGGTCACCTGTAAAGATTAACTGATTGCATTCCACACCTGGCTGAGCAAACAGGAAGGAGATTTTTAAAATTCCCGGGGCATTTAAAGGGCGGGTCACCTGAGGCCAAGGCAGTAGAGTCTGACCTGATGAGCAGAGTGGCTGAACAGGCATTCTGGGATACATCCTTATACCCTGGAGGCCAATCACAGCGCTGGTGTGTGGCCACACTTGATGACCAGCGCTGCAGCACCAGCGCTGGAATCCTTATTCCCCATGCCGAGAGGGGTGTTCGGCCAGCGCTGCAGCCAGGGAGTTGCAGCGCTGGAAGTGCCTTGCAGGTGTGGCCACTTACTAATTGCAGCGCTGGTGGAGGCTTTCCAGCGCTGCAAATCGCCAGTGTAGCCATACCCAGAGAGCCTTATAAGGCCCGAGTAATGTTTCAGAGCTGAGCTTTGCTTACGAGGAGGAACGACAAAAGTGCCCAAAAGTACAGGGTCTGTGGAAAGAGAGCACTCCCAAAGGTACAGAAAAAAACCCTGCTTTCCTTAGGCTGTGGCTACACTTAGCACTTCAAAGCGCTAAGTGTAGTCAAAGCAGCAGCGCTGGGGGAAAGCTCTCCCACCACTGTCCGTACTCCACCTCCCTGTGGGGAATAACGTACAGCACTAGGAGCCGCATTCCTAGCGCTGGTTCTTTGACCACACTGGTGCTTTGCAAATTTGTAAGTGTAGCCAAGCCCTTAGAGTCTGCTTTATAGTGCACTAAGCCTAAGAACCCACTCTTGGTTTTCTGTTGTCCCAACCAATCACCAGGGGAGAGTGCAAATGCAGCCCCCCACTATCACAAATTATGCCATTGAGTTTCCTCCTTTTGGGGAAATCACAGGGGTCAGCACACCCCCAGTGCAATGGATGAGCCTCATTCTGGGAAAACCACCTTTGTTATTATGGTATCTCCCCTGCCAGGTAAGTATGAGTTCCTGCTGCCCGGCCGCCGCCCGCCCTCGCTCGCCCCGCACTTATAACACACGGGGCAGACCGACCGCTGGCCTCGCCTACACCGGACCCCACTGCCGACAGCTGCCCCGACGCGTCCCCCGGAGACCGTCCCTTCCCCACGCCGAGCTCCCGGTGCCAAAGTCGGGCCCTGCCTGGCAGCCTGCGTCCGCTCCCACGATGCTCTGCTCGCACACAGATCTGCATACCCGCTCACGCGGCTCCGCCCCTCCGCTCGGGCCCCTCCCCCTGCCCGCCCGGGCCGCCGCTCTTGCCTGGCCTGTAGCAGTAGCCGGGTCCCGTCCCGGGCAGCCAGGCCAGCAGAGAGACCACGTGACCCACCTGCTGCTGGGGAAAGAGCGCAGCTTGCGTGTCGCTTCTCTCTCGCTCTCCCCCCACCGGCAGTTGGTCCAATACAGGAATGACCTCCCCTTCCCTCGCAAAAAACCCACCTTTCCAAACAGTCCTTCTTTCCCAGCCCACTAATTTTGCTTTCACACCCTGGGACCATCTCCTCGCTTTGTCTCTCCCCCCCACCCCCCCGGTAAAGCAGAGATGGAGGCAACTTCAGCCACTGGAGACAGCCCCAGCAGCGCTGCAGCCGGCCCGGGTGCGGGGGGGTGTTTGAAGACACAGGAAGGGAGCAGCTGGGAGCGGTGGGTGCTGGGAACAAGGAGGCAGGAGAACAAAGCCCAGAGATGGGACATTGGGCAGCTCCTGGGGGTGGGGCTCTGGCACAGCCTGGGGGCGGGGCAGCTCCTGGGGGCGGGGCTCTGGCACAGCCCGGGGGCGGGGCAGCTCCTGGGGGCGGGGCTCTGGCACATTGTGACGCGGGAGCCCGGGCTCAGCAGCTGCTCCCTGGTGGCCACGTGCTGCCAGCAGCGCTGGAGCCGCCCGAGCCGGAGCGGAGCCGCTGTTCTCAGCTGCAGCAGGATCTGCCCCCGGCCCCGCTGGGATCCAGGTGGGGACAGAGCCTGGGACCCGGGGTTCCCCGTTGTGTGGCTGGCGGGGGCGGGAGGGGAGAAGCCGGAGCTGCAGGCGGGGGAAGGGCAGTGGGGCAGGTGGGGGTTGAACGGTCTCTGTGCAGCCGGGAAAGTCCAGGGGGAGAGTGTGTGTGAGTCGGGGAGATACCTGCATCCTTCTCCTGTCTGTGCCACTTCCTCCCAGTACTGGTAACAAGTCTCTCTGGTTCTCCCCCTTTTCTCTCCCCTCACCACACAGGACCGTCAAACCCAAGGAGATTCCCTCGTTTTTCCTAAAATTATTGACTCTCTAGTCTCTTATTTTTCCTGATTTTTTTCTATAATTCTCAAATGTCAATTTAAATTCTCCTCATATTTGGGGGGCTTCCCCCACCCCCCATTTCATCTGCAGCAATTCGTCCTTGTTGGGGTGGGAAATTGTTGCCCTGAGTCATTCCCCAAAGGGGATGGGGGTTCCTGGGTGCTGTTTGGGGGAGCCCTGAGACACAGCTCCCTCTGGGGTGGAGATGGGGTGGCCGTTCTCTGCCAGCCACAGGGCATGGCTGGGGCACCGGTGGGGAAGGAGGAACCAGTGTCCCCTTTGGAGCCTGCCCAGCCCCTTTGGTTCTGCTCCTTTCTAGCATTTTGTTCAGAGACTTTATTACTGCAGAGGCTGAAAAACGTCTGTGGATTTACCCCTGGCAGGAGGGGTCAGGTCTACACTGTAATAAAGAGATCGAGCATTTCCCAGCATGGCAGAGTCTAGGATGTCTGTCTGCAGGGAAAGGGCCTGGGGGAATTGTGATGTGAAATGAACTAAAGCCTGTTCTGAAACCTCCACAACTGCCCTTCTCACCCTGCCAGGCTGCAGAATGATGCCCACGTCTCGCTCCGGTTCATCCCATCCTCCTATGGGACAGGGAAGGGAAATGGCTGCAGAGGAGCCCGTTCAGGTAGGGATTATTGGGGGTTATTGGTGGGTTCCTGCTGGAGGGAGAGTGACAGCAGATACACAGGAGGAGGGAGGCTTGGGCAGTCTGGTTTAGAGGTTGGAGCGGGGCAGGAAATTCACAGGGTGGAGAATGGGAGGAAGCCAGGGTGTGGCAAACCTGTTGGGACTTGTTTAATATGTGGCTTCCATTCTAGGAACAGACCCATGAGGTTAGAAGGTGGAAATGCTCTGATTTGTGGAAGAGCAAAGAACACACCTAGGTGGGGCTAGGTAAAGGGAGCAGAATCCCAGTGCTGGAGCCTCACCCGACTAACCAGCGGCGGCTGTGAGATGTAGAGGGGCACCCACCAATGAGGCTTAGTCAGGGGTTCGCAACTGTTTTCTTTCTGAGGCCCCTGAACATGTTATAAAACCCCCACTGCCCTGCATACGCCTGGTTTTCTGCACAGAAAAGCCAGGGTTGGTGTTAGGGGGTAGCAAACAGGGGTATTGCCTGGGGCCCCATGTGACAGGGCCCCCCACAGAGCTAATTGCTCCAGCTTTGGCTTCAGCCCCTGGTGGCAGGGCTCATGGCCCCAGGCAGGGAGGTTTGGGCTTTCTGCCCTGGGCCCAAGCGAGTCTAACACTGGCCCTGCTTGGAGGAGCCCCTGAAACCAGCTCGCAGCCCCCCAGAGGTCCAGGGACCCCTGCATGAGAACCACGGCCTTAGGGGATATGCCCCTCCCCCATACCCAGCTCCAGGGCTGGCCTTAGAGAAAATGGCACCCTGGGTGAACTTGTATTTTGGTGCCCCCTATCACCCCTGGCCCTCACGGGCTCCCCACCATCACGTCCAGGCCCCGGTGCCTCCCTCTATTGCTTAATTTGTATTGAAAGAGGTGCCAGAGCTCAGCCATGGCACAAATTCAGCACTGGCAGGGCGGCCTGATAGCGGCGGGTGCTGGCCGAGCGCCCAGCTCTGAAGGCCATGCCACCGCCAGCAGCAGCAGCGCAGAAGTGAGGGTGGCCTGGTGTGTGGTGTATTGTGCAGCCTTTTATTTAAAGTGCAGTTTGTAATGTGGTATTACACCGCCGCGGGGTCGGCTCTGGTGGCGACAGTTTCAAGCTTAACAGAGTGAAAGTCGCCTCTGCTACTTGCTTCAAATGCACAGTCTCTAGGAACACACACAGACCAAGGGGAGTGACCACACAGACATTCACAGGTATAGGCCTAGTCGGTTTTACAAGTTTTATTGAAGTTACAGTTAAGGTTACGACTACCCAAGGCATATAGACATTCTATGAAGACCTGTGCAAAAGTTACAACTCTAGTTCTACTCACATCCTGTTCAATAGTATTAGGGTCTGAGGTGTCTCTCATGGATTGATCATCAGTAGAGGGATGGTTCCTGCTGGAATTTCCCATAGGGAGCTCAATTTTCCTGCTCTGGGCACCCCCTTTTTATAATGTGATTCTGATTATACCTCATTAGCATTGACACACAACCTGTGTCCTGTGGTTAAGGCACATTTGGAAACAGAGGTGCCTTTACAAAAAATTTTATTTAAAATTAATCTTCCTGCTAATTGTTCACCCTGTTACCACTTGGTACCTCTTTTCCCATAATCTTAATACAGCCACATATTAAATTTAAAAGTAAATTTAGAACAATCAGGAGACAATACAGCAAGATATTCCCTATCCCAAGCCTTGAGGTATCAGTTCTGGAGCTTTAATGCAGGTATCAGAAACACAAGGTTGATACTTTTTACCCCATCTTTAGTAGAGATAAATAAAAATAAATAAAATCTGCTTACGTTCTCTAAGAGACACGCTCCATGTTACTGCCATTATCTCCTCTATTTTAGTCAATTGTTTTTCATTCCACTGAAAACATATTTACTTAGTTTACATAGGGGATTAAAGTTTTTTTTCTCTGTTTTACGAATGGGAATTTATTTCTCTAGTTATTTCGGCATTTGTGTTAACTGGTCACTATCATGTAGGTGACTCACTAACATTTCACTCCATCATTGCTATTAGTATCATACTTGGAACTGTATTTATTTTCATAGACATTTTAAGTTACTTTACAGACAGATTTAAAAATACAATCTGAAGATAAGTGATCTTCATCTGCACAGTGTCTAAAGTTTTGAGTTTAGCTAATTTTTTTTTAAATGAGCCCTGCTAAGGTAAGTACATGCAAAATGTAGAGTCTGTTATTTGACTGTACCATTTTAAATAATGAATGACAAAGCACAATACAGTAATAACAGTAATAATGAGAATTACTCCAGCCAGGACAGCTGAGGCATTTTAGAACTCGTTACTCAAAGAATTGAATTTAAGCATAAGACAGAAATAAAATTTTGAAATGCACAGACCAGTCAGAAAGCTAAAATACCAGCACTGTCATCCTGACCGAATGTGAAAGAATAAAATTACAGAGACTATGTGCACTTTGCACATTTTGACAGGAAGTAAAAAGAAGTAATAACAGTAATTGAAGTGTCTATTGTGGGGTGAGTGTGTGGGGGGCGGCGGGGATGAGACACACCCGCTGTCACTCCCAGCCCAGCGACACTCACTAGTCTGAAGGCTCGTGCACACGGCAGCAGGGGCCAGCAGCTCCCACTCCTGACCCAGAGGCAGCAGCACAGAATCTTGTCCCCCCCGCTCAGCTCAGCAGAGACTGGGCAGAGGCAGGAGGGTGGGGCCTCCCTGACATCAGCAAACCCCCCCCCCCCCCACCGCACGGCACACAGGAGGCTCCTGGGAGCAGCTTGGCCGGGGGCAGCTCCAAGTGGGAGGGAGGGGGCAGGGCTGCAGGAACAGGTGCAGGGGCAGACAGCTGAAGAGAAGTGGGGAGAGGAGAGACAGGACACCCCTGCTGGAGGAACCCCCTCAGCAAGGCCCCCCTGGAATGTCACCTAGTCCATTCCCCACTAAGTCTGGTCCTGTCCAGCTCTTCACAATGAGAACAGCGCTGGGCTCTCTGCCAGGGAGCTCTCCCTGCGCCCTGCTAGGGGCTCCATCTCCTGTATCCGTCTGTGGCTAGTTGCGGGGTGATGGATCTGCTGAGAGAGACAAGGGGCTCTCGCTTCGTCCCCTCACCCTGGTGTTTCCTGGCTGCTCTGAGCAGGGTGGGGGTGGGACTCCTGCCTGTGAGCCACCCAGAGCTTCCCTTTGATTGGCTCCTTTCCCCCATGTGGGGTTGTGGTGGGGTTGTGAGTGGTGCAGCAGGTACTGAGTGTGGGACTCTCACTTTTTCAGGGGCCGGTGACCTTCGAGGAGGTGGCTGTGTATTTCACCAGGAGAGAGGGGGTTCTGCTGGACCCCGCTCAGAGAGCCCTCTACAGAGATGTCATGCAGGAGAACTATGAGACGGTGGTCTTGCTGGGTAAGGAGTCCTGTCCCCTGGGTTATTAGAAGCTGTGGGGGCTCTAAAAAACCCGAGTAGTAATAACTTTATACCTTTAATTGTCATACAAGTTTTGACAAGTTCCCTTGCCCTCCTTTTTTTGCCTTATCTCCCACCCACTAGAATAATTTTTGGACATTTGCCTTTTTGGTGCTGTCAGTCATTTTAAAATTGCATTTAATGTATCCTTATAGGATACATTAATAACTACATTAATAACTGTAGCTTTCATGCCGTTTCCTCATTTTAGGAGGAAAATACACCTCCTGTAGAATTCTAAATTGAGTTAATAGGTGTATGACTCATTCATGGCTTGTGTGACAGTCAGGTGAGCTCCTCTTTTGATAGGAGAGTGTATAATGTTGCCATTCAGGACCCCACGGGTGAAGGGAGAACAGAGCCGTGGGAGGGGAGGAGAAGGGAGGAGTAGATAATTCTGGGGTGCCAGGACATGGGGAGGGCGTGTGCAGGGTTAGAGCTAAGAAGCAGCAGGGAGGGAGGAGGCTGTGAGAGACGAGGAGGGAACACAAGAAGCTCCCAAGGTGGCCGGAGGTGGTGCCAGCTGAGAGTAATGGGAAGAAGGGGAGGGGAGTGTGAGGGAAGGGCACCCGGGAAGTGGGCTGGGTGGGTCAGTGGGAGGGAGGAGAGGTTTGGGGATCCAGAGCTCTGGGGGATCCCAGACCTTTTACCCCAAATCCCTGCCCAAGCCTTGTTGCTTTAGAGCCTCCACTCCAGTTTTCTTTCTGTTCAGTTTCACTTCATTATACATCCCCCCCCCCAATATTATTATTATTATAACTCTTGACCTCCCTCTCCCGCTCATTACCCGCCTCCCCATATGGCCTCCCCATCTCTATGCACACTGACCCCGGCCTCCGACCCTGAGTCCTTGCTGCATCCTCCCTCCCACACCAGGGCCACGTCCCAGGCACCAATGGGCGCTTGGCTGATGATGTCACAGGGCGGTGGTGTAGCCTGTACAGTTTCTACACCTATAAGATTACAGGTTGGGGCACAACTTGCCCTTGTACATGGCTACTCAGAGTTAATTGAGAAGATGGAATTTGGTGAAATGCAGAAACGTGATTTAATCCAGACAGTTATAACTGAAATCATAGGCCAGGCTCAATACACGTAACGATTAAACTAAGATAAGTACAGTAAAGAGGGTTTTGCACTGTGCATACTTACAAGATACGGACACCATTGGAAAGAAAGATCGACGGGCAAGGGAGCCCATCAGAAGGGAGCCTGCTTCAGTTTACACTGTCTCAGGGACCCGACAAAATGAAAAACTGGTAACTAGGAGAGGTATTTTATCCACTTCCTTAGGATGGCTATATACCATATCTGCTCCTTTTCTCTGACTACAAGAATGTCAATAGCTGCCCCAACCCATACATGGCCTTTGGGACATCCATAATTAAGCATCAAGCATTAATACTCATGATTTACATCACTTATTAATTAATAATTCCAATCTATGAATGTGGTGCAACCTAATTGCTAAAGCCCACCCCAAACTTCCTTCTTTTCGGAAGAATTAGAGGCTGTTGCTCCTGAATTTTAGTGTTTAATTCCCCAGCCTTCTCCACACACTGGGGAGTTTAATTCTCCCTCCCATTACACCTGAGTCACTAGATTTCCTAATTCCCCAAAATGTGCTTTTGCGATGCCACAGTTCTGGGGTAGCGAAGCCTTTGACCTGCCTCCATGGTCTGCTCAAGCAATGGCCTCTCGGGTATCAGGCCTCTAGCCAGCCCCTCTCTATGGGTGGGGACCCACATGCCTCTCCTGTTTGACCAGGGTGTGAGGATTGCAGCTTGTCCTCCACTGTGTTCACTGGACTAACATCCAGTTCCCGTGCTTTGCTTTCTCTCCAAGGGCTGTGAGCCATGTGTGTGTGTGATAGAGGCGGGAATTTTGGTGATGCCAATACACACCTCAGTTTCCCTCTGTGGTTGGTATTGCTATGATTATAAAGAGCAGGAGACATGAGGTGTTTTGTCACGGAGCTGTCACGGGGTGATATGAATGGGTCATTAAGGACAGGCTGGGACCAACCTACAGCAATGGAATACCCGACAGAGACAAGGGAATAATTGTCACCTGTCCATGGGAGGATCTCCGCTTTGCTGAGTGAAGCACACATGGACTCATGATGTGCTTGGGAGCAGGAAGAACTGGGTTTGCAGACACAGGGAGCTCTACCGGAGCGAAGACAAATGGACAGGCTCAGTGAAAGGAAACCAAACTGTTTTCTACAGCAGCCTGGCTCAAGGGCATTGCCCAGTATGGACTATATCGTCGTATTTGCTTCTCTCTGCTAATCTAAAGACGTTCAGTGCTGTATTTCAGTTGACTAATGAACCCTGCTATGTTATAAAAGTCTGCCCAGTGTCACAGCACAAACGTGCTCTGTGCATTGACTGAGGAACAGTCTCTGAACAGGAGTGTAGTTCGGCTGGATCTGCTGGCAGAGCTCACAGGTTGAAATAGGAGTGTTGAAGCCAGAGGCTCAGTCTCAGGTGCTGAAGCTACATGGCCTGTCCTTGTGGAAGAGTGGGAGCCCTTGGGGGTGTAGTGCACTCAAGGGACACCTCCCAAGGACTGTTTAAAAGCCAGGGCATTGCACAGATCCTGTGGATCCATGACAGTGGCATTGTGCCTTATGGGGAAAAGATACAAAGCAAGAAAAGCATCAAAATGTATATTTACCATCAGTCCTTTTGGGAATCCCCGATCATTCCAAAGTGTATTAAAAACCTTCTTTAAAAGCTTACGTCTGGGTTCTCAGGTCATGGCAGTTTGTAGCCCAAAAAGGCCCTTCTCAGTCAGCTCAAACTCAACTGTTTCTCCCCAAAAAGTCTGTCATATTCAGTCTCCTGAAAGAGGTAAAATCAGTCACTGCCCCTTTCTGTGCTGGGCAAAGCTTCAGAAGATGGAGTTCTGCATAACCAGCCTTGAGATCCAGCCTTAGTGACACCAGATTGCACAGGAAACCCATCCCCCCATCCCTCAGCCTCCCCGGTATCATCTGGCCCATCTCAGCACCACAGTCTGTGATGTATTCGTGCTTTCAAGGGCTGGCTCAAAGATACAGATAACAGTCATAAGTAGGGCCAGTGTTTGCTGGCAGCGAAAACAGAGTAATTGCCAAGCATGAGCAATATATAATCCTTTACAGCCGGAAAGTGCATTGGGGGGAGGGGACATGAGCAATATATAATCCTTTACGTCAGCTGTGGGGGGGAGATGAGGCCCAGACACTGGGCATTGAGAGCCTAGAGCCGGCTGTGTGCTGGGGAGATGGGACATGAACCAGCTGTGTGCAGGGGAGAGGAGCAGGGGAGAGGTGCTGTTGATGCCGTCTGCGCTGCAGCACAATGAGGGTGCCCAGCGTCCCACTGCCAAGTGCCCCGTCTCCCAAGGGGAAGCTCCAGTGTTTTTTCTGAGCCCAGACTTGTATGAGGAGGGAAGAAATTGGCAGCAAGTCTCAAAAGCAGCCAGCCCCCAGCCTCTGCCCCGTGCCCTGGGGAGGAGTCAGGGGTCTCCAGGCAGAAATGTGGGGTTTGTGACCCTGCATCCCCAACCACCTTCTGTTCAGCTATTCTGGATACGAAGGGTGATTCCAGAAATGAAGAGTAATTTCAGGGGGAAATGCAGTAATAGCAGCAATTTCCGGAAAACACTGGCCCTAGTCATAACATTAAATACAATAGTCTCAAGTTCTACACCTGTGTTCATCAGATCTGTCCCTCTGCCTTCACATGTTCACTCTGCTGCTGGGTTCCACCTCTTCCCTCATCTGTGTCTGTCTTGTCTAGTTAGACTGTAAATTCTTCAGGGCATGGGCCATCTTCTATTCTGAGTTTGTGCTGTGCTTAGCAAAACAGCGGCCCACGGTTCATTGGATCTTAGGCACTAAGGTCATGAATATGAGTTATAATAATAACTCTTCTGCCACTTTGAGCCAAGGAAGCCGGCCTTGGGGTGTTACGTCTTAAAAATGAGCTGGGGTTAAAACCATGGAATATTCCTTGTGACAAGTATCCCACAAATTCCACTGACCTCCCTTGTTTTCTTTCCTTTCCCAGGGTTTCCAGTTTCCAAACCGGATGTGATCTCGCAGCTGGAATGAGGGGAACAGCCGTGGGTCTCAGACCTCTATGGCTCTGAAAAAAAAGTGCTCCCGAGAGCTGTGTGCACAGGTGAGGAATTGGGTGAACCATCTCAACAACTGTCTGTGAATACAGGAAACATTTGGGATGCCCTACAAAGACTCTGCAAGTTGTAAGTGCTCCAAGTTCAGAACTGTTCCCTGCAGATGTGACCTCCAGACTCACAGCTCTGCTGGTGCTGCTCACTCACGACCCGCAGCCCCCTGCGCTCCCTCCAGCTCTGATGGTGCCCCTCACTCCCAATCCGCAGCCCCTGCCATCCCAGTCCTGACCTCCAAACTCTCGGCTCTCCTGGTGCCCCTCACTCCTGACCCGCAGCCCCCTGCGCTACCTCCAGCTCTCACGGTGTCCCGCACTCCCGACCCGCAGCCCCCTGCGCTCCCTCCAGTTCTAACGGTGCCCCTCACTCCCGACCCGCAGCCCCTGCCATCCCAGTCCTGACCTCCAGACTCACAGCTCTGCTGGTGCCCCTCACTCCCGACCCGCAGCCCCTGCCATCCCAGTCCTGACCTCCAAACTCACAGCTCTCCTGGTGCCCCTCACTCCTGACCCGCAGCCCCCTGGACTACCTCCAGCTCTGATGGTGCCCCTCACTCCCGACCCGCAGCCCCCTGCACTCCCTCCAGTTCTAACGGTGCCCCTCACTCCCAACCTGCAGCCCCTGCTATCCCAGTCCTGAACTCCAGACTCACAGCTCTGCCGGTGCCCCTCACTCCCGACCCGCAGCCCCTTGGTTCCCCCCAGCACTGACGGTGCCCCTCACTCCCGACCCGCAGCGCCTGCTATCCTAGTCCTGACCTGCAGACTCACAGCTCTGCCGGTGCCCCTCACTCCCAACCCGCAGCCCCTTGGTTCCCCCCAGCTCTGCTGGTGCCCCTCACTCCCGACCTGCAGCGACTGGGCTTCCCGCGGAGCTCCCCAGTCACTGTGCTGCCGGTGCCCCTCACTCCCGACCCGCAGCGCCTGCTATCCTAGTCCTGACCTGCAGACTCACAGCTCTGCTGGTGCCCCTCACTCCTGACCCGCAGCCCCCTGCGCTACCTCCAGCTCTGACGGTGCCCCTCACTCCCATCCCGCACCCTCTGCTATCCCAGTCCTGACCTCCAGACCCACAGCTCTGCCGGTGCCCCTCACTCCCGACCCGCAGCCCCTGCTATCCCAGTCCTGACCTCCAGACTCACAGCTCTGCTGGTGCCCCTCACTCCTGACCTGCAGCCCCTGCCATCCCAGTCCTGACCTCCAGACTCACAGCTCTGCTGGTGCCCCTCACTCCCGACCCGCAGCCCCCTGCACTCCCTCCAGCTCTGCTGGTGCCCCTCACTCCCGACCCGCAGCCCCCTGTGCTCCCTCCAGCTCTGCTGGTGCCCCTCACTCCCGACCCGCAGCCCCCTGCGCTCCCTCCAGCTCTGCCGGTGCCCCTCACTCCCGACCCGCAGCCCCTGCCATCCCAGTCCTGACCTCCAGACTCACAGATCTGCTGGTGCCCCTCACTCCCGACCCGCAGCCCCCTGCGCTCCCTCCAGTTCTAACGGTGCCCCTCACTCCAGACCCGCAGCCCCTGCCATCCCAGTCCTGACCTCCAGACTCACAGATCTGCTGGTGCCCCTCACTCCTGACCCGCAGCCCCTCCTATCCCAGTCCTGACCTCCAGACTCACAGCTCTGCTGGTGCCCCTCACTCCCGACCCGCAGCCCCTGCCATCCCAGTCCTGACCTCCAGACTCACAGCTCTGCTGGTGCCCCTCACTCCCGACCTGTAGCCCCCTGGGTTCCCCCCAGCTCTAGTGGTGCCCCTCACTCCCGACCCGCAGCCCCTGCTATCCCAGTCCTGACCTCCATACTCACAGTTCTGCTGGTGCCCCTCACTCCCGACCCGCAGCCTCTGCCATCCCAGCCCTGACCTCCAGATTCACAGCTCTGCTGGTGCCCCTCACTCCCGACCCACAGCCCCCTGGGTTTCCCCCAGCTCTACCGGTTCCCCTCACTCCTGACCCGCAGCCCTCTGGGCTACCTCCAGCTCTGACGGTGCCCCTCACTGCCGACCTGCAGCCCCTGCTATCCCAGTCCTGACCTCCAGACTCACAGCTCCGCTGGTGCCCCTCACTCCTGACCCACAGCCCCCTGGGCTCCCTCCAGTTCTGACAGTGCCCCTCACTCCTGATCCGTAGCCCCCTGGGCTCCCTCCAGCTCTGCTGGTGTTCCTCATTCCCGACCCGCAGCCCCTGCTATCCCATTCCTGACCTCCTGTGACGTTATGAGTGTAATATATTTCATTGAAAGGTGACAGGGCCAGAAAGAGTTAATCAACTCACCTCACCCACTGACCTGACCCATGGGTGAACCTTGAGGGCTGGTTAGGAAGATCTGTAAATGAATAGAGCTTTGAAATGCAAGTCTGCATTGTTAGAGGTAGAAGGGGAGATGTTTGGTCAGGTCTTGTGATGTAAGCAAACAAGTCTTGGCTATTGCTGTAGTTTTAATTCAAAGATCAGAAAAGGAATATTAACATTTATGATCATACTTGAGTGAAATAGTATTATTGTCTCTGTGTCTCTTTGAAGGTTGTGCTAACCTGGATCTGAACTGTTTAATGGGTAAATTACCCTGTGCTAATTGCCAGGATGTTTGGGAGAAGGAGTTAAGCCTGTTGTTTTCTCAGGCTGAAAGGCTGCTGGAAATATATAAGAACCCTGGGACATGATCCTGCTTCATCTCAGATCTGCTTTCGGTTTCAAGAGAGGGAACTCTTAAACCATAAGGATTGAGATCCCCAGTCACTGACTGGAGTCATCCTGAATATGGATATTGTACTGTAACCTCTGGACTATTTCTAAAAGGACTTTCGGCAACTACAAGCTCATCTGTGCTATGCATCTGAACCTCAAGAATTGAATTCAAGTCTGTCTGTATATTGATCTTTTAACCAACACTCTCTCTCTTTTCTTTTTTAATAAATTTTAGCTTAGTTAATAAGAATTGGCTGTAGCGTGTATTTTGGGTAAGATCTAAGTTATAATTGAACCTGGGTGTGTGGCTGATCCTTTGGGATTGGAAGAACCTTTTCTTTGATATGATGAGATCAGATTCTCAGGAATCATCATCATATCTGACGTGTGTGTCGTGACGGAGGCCTGAGGCTGGGCACTTCAAGGGAACTGCGTGGTTTGGACTTCTGAGTAACCAGTGAGGTGCTACAGAAGCTGTTTTGTGCTGGTTGGTAAATCTAAGTATTAGAATAACCACCAGCGTTTGGGGTGTGTCTGCCCCCTTTTGTTTGCAGTTCACCCTGATTGAATGACCTCAGCTGGCTCCCACGGGCAGCACCGTCACACTGCTCCTTTCTAGTCACACTTTCTACACATCTAACATTAGTGTATAATGTAATACAGATCTATCCCAACACCTGCTGGAGGTCCTCTGGTAAGGCGGATTCGGCGGCATGCCTGCGGGAGGTCTGCCGGTCCCGTGCCTTCGGCGTAACCGCCACCGAATTTCTGCTGAAGCCGCAGGACTGGCGGAGCTCCCGCAGGCATGCCGCCTAATCCGCATTACCAGGGGACCTCCTGCAGGCAGCCTGCTGAAGGCAGCCTGACTGCCACCCTCACAGTGACCAGCAGGCCACCCCCTGCAGCTTGCTGCACTGGTGCCTGGAGCTGCCCCTGTCCCTGACCCAGGGCAGAGGATATTGAAGCTGAACAGCCAGAGCTTGCAAGATAAAGGAGCAGGGTGGTGAAGCCTGGCGGTGTTGGCAGAACGGGAAAGCATCAGAGGGTTCTATGGCAACCAGGGGGATTGGTGGGAGTCGGTGAGGGAGGAGTTGGTGACTTTGTTTTGGTGGCCGGGGTAACACCACAACATTAAAGAAACCAACAGTGCCAAGTCCTGCAGTGTCGCCTGTGGGATTTCCACAAGAGCATCCAGGCAGGGAAGCCAGTCAGCGTGTGACTGTATGACCGGATCAAGCGACAGCTGCCCGAGTTCCAGGAGATGAGGCTGCAGCTGGCCGATATGAGCAGGAGCACCGAGTGAAGGGAGGGGCGGCCTCCCCTGACAATTTTGCAGCCTGCAGGGAATGGAGACAAAGCAGGGGGATGCAGGGACTCAGGGCAGGACCCACGGATCCGGTAGTGCAGGACCACAGTCACTGGAGGAGGAGAGAGAGTCCTGCGAGAGGAAGCCGCTGGTGGGAAGCAATAAGTGCAGAGTGGAAACCAGCCAGCTGAGAGTCACAGGGATCTAGAAAACAAAACAGCAGCAGGTCCCATGGTGTAATGGGCAGCACTCAGGACTTTGAATCCTGGAATCTGAGTTCAAATCTCAGTGGGACCTCCTGGTGATATGTGGTTTTGCTGCAAAGCCCTGGAGCTCAATGTGCTTGGCTACCCTCTCCCTGGCTGAACTAGAGTGATCTCTTTTTTCTCCTCCTCCTGGGTCACTGGTGCCCATTGGAGATGGGTCTTTGGTCCAGCTGGCCGCTATGGCCTAGACTAGCTGCAGCACCTGACGCCCTAGGCAAACCCCACAATTGTCACCCCCCAGCCCCAAACCCCAAGGGCAGAGCTAGGCTGGGGTATTTTGGTAAACAGGGAAACATTTTGCCCCTTTTTTCCTTTTAATGTTTTTAAGCCTTTTTTTTTTAAACAGAGGCTTAATTATTCGGTTTGTCCATCCGTCCGTCTGTCCAACCAATGTTTCTTTCTCCATCCTTCTGGTTCTGGCTGCCCCTTACTACAACCATAACTTTGGTCTTGAACTTTATAGAGTAGTGAGGTGCCTTAAGGGTTAAATGCTAAATCCCAAACCCAAACAACACTAGTTACCTGTGTCTGGCAAAAGGTGTCTGGCAGTTTTGCCACTTTGAATGATTCAAATGGATTTTCAGTGGCATCATTAAAAAAAACCAACAAAGCAGAACCAAACCAATTCATCTTAAACCTACAAAACAAGAGTTTTACAAACCATGAGCAGGGGCGGCTCCAGACCCCAGCACGCCAAGTGCGCGCGTGGGGCAGCATTTTGCCGGCAGGGCGGCAGGCGGCTCCGGTGGACCTCCCACAGGCATGCCTGCGGATGGTCCACCCGAGCTGCAGGACCAGCGCACCCTCCGCAGGCACGTCTGCAAGAGGTCCCCCGGAGCTGCGGGACCGGCGACCGGCAGCGCGCCCCCTGCGGCATGCCAGCGTGCTTGGGGCGGCCGGATTCCTAGAGCCGCCCCTGACCATGAGTGTCAGTTTAGGTCCTTAAAACCTTTCATCATCACACACAAAGTTCTCTTTTGTCTAACATCCCTTGCACTGCGATTACTCTTTTTGACACAACTGTACCCCGATTACACGTCCATCTTGTACAACCAGAGCCAGCCAGGGGCAGGCAAGTTAAGTGCCAATAGAAACCCCGGACATTCCTTTAGTGATTTTGCTAACATTACCCAGGAGTCAAATCATTTTGATGAGATTATCTCTCCGCCTGCTGCCTGCAGCCGTCCCCTATGGACCATTTCTGTGGGCAAAGGGCCCATTTCCCCTCAGAATGGCTGTAAAGGCTTCTCGGGACAAAACACAGTGGTGGTAGCAGCCACTTTACCTGACCCTCTTGTATAATTTAATTACTAAGCTTCCATCCAACATGAGTGCACAGAGCTGCACATACAGTTACATTTATATAACTGGGTTTTATTATTAAACCAAAAACTGCCCTTCTTGTAACACCACAACTGTTGCCTTTTGCTATTTGCACAACTCACAAATGTTTCCTTTCCTCCAAACTCTGTATTATTAATTTTTGCAAAACCCTGGGCGGCTGCACTGCCGTGCTGGGGTGACTCTGCAGGGGGAGAAGCTGCTATGGAGCAATGTAGAGCAGGTGCAGGAAGGAGCCGGGGTCACTGTTCACATTGTGAACTGCACAATTTTCCAAATTTGGGAATGTCCGAGAGGTGAATGCAGAGCAGTGACACTGGAGATGCCCAGACCTCCAATGGGGGCGGTGTGGAAATTAATAATGGGAAGATCATTTGCGAAATTAGTCGTCACTGACAAGATTTGTCTCTTCTTATTTCATGTTATGGTGTTATTTAGCGGAATCAGTACAGATTTTTACTATGTTAATTAAACACTTAATTTTATTTAACTGAGCCAAAAACTTAGTGTCACTTATTTTTTCTCTGTCCTAGCAAGAATGAATTGAATTTCGTGACTTTCTGGAAAGTGCAGCGAGATTAAATGTGGGGAATTCAGTCTGTGTGTTTGTGAGCTGATGTTTTCCTCTCACAGGTCTGTGCCTGCATTGAAATACCAAGAGGGATCTAAGGGCTGGTGTACGCTGGGCACAGGGGTGTTTGCAGAAGGGGCGGGGCCTCAGGTGGAAGGGGCGGGGCAGGGTGTTAGTCTCCCCCAGATGGCGGTTCACGCCCTGCCCATGGTGTTGCAATGACAGAGGCTGCCCAGGCTGCACTTGTAGTGAGGTTCCCCCACTAGGTGGCCGCGCAGAGGCTGCAGGAGACAGGCAGGTGGCAGCAGGGGAAGTGGCGACCAGGGGCGGCTCTAGTAATCCGGCCGCCCCAAGCAGGGCGGCATGCCGCAGGGGGTGCGCTGCTGGGTGCCGGTCCCGCGGCTCCGGGGGGACGTGCCTGCAGAGGGTGCGCTGGTCCCACGGCTCCAGTGGAGCTTCCGCAGGCATGCCTGCCGGAGGTCCGCCGGACCGTCCTGCCACCCTCCTCGGAAAATGCCGCCCCACGCGCGCGCTTGGCACGCTGGGGTCTAGAGCCGGCCCTGGTGGCGACACAGGAGCTCTCAGCAGCAGGGTGAAGGACAATGCCGTGGAGCGGCAGCAACACAGAGTGAACAGGGCAAACCGAGAGCCACTTGAAGGAGTGGCAGCAGCAGAAGCTGAGGTTTTGCTTGATGCCTTCGCCCGCTGCTGTTTTCTGCCGGTCGCTGGGTGACGGTTCCTGCCCGTGGCAGCCGGGAGCCGGGGGGTCCCCTCGCTGCCTGTGGCAGCTGGGGGCCATGGGGTCCCCTCGCTGCCTGTGGCGGCCGGGAGCCGTGGGGTCCCCTCGCTGTCCGTGGCGGCTGGGAGCCGTGGGGTCCCCTCGCTGCCCATTGCGGCCAGGGGCCGTGGGGTCCCGATGGCAGCTGGAGGCTCTGGCATCCACCTGCAGTGGCTGGGAGCTACGGCGCCACCTGCAATGGCATTTGGCTGCTGCTTCTCCTCACCCCCTGGTGACTGGGAACGCCGGGCTCTGCCTGCAGTGTCTGAGCGCTGGGGGCTCCCTCTCCTGCCTGTGGCGGCTGGGAGCTCCAGAGTCTTCGGAGCTGCAGGGTCTGTTAGCAATGACGTGGGGCTGCAGGGTCCTCACGCCATCAATGCCTGTTGGGAAATCCTGAGTCCATCCGCAGCACCTGGGAGCTCTGGGGTCCACTCGTAGGAGCTGGGAGCTGCAGGGTCCATACACAGTGGTGTGGGGCTGTGGGGCTCCCCCGCCACCCATGGCTGCTGGCAGGGCCGGCTTTAGGAAGTGCGGGGCCCAATTCAAACATTTTCGGCGGGGCCCCGGCAGGGATGACTAAAAAAAAAAAAGTAAAAAAAAGCCTTTCATTTCTTAGCAACCGGTTCCCTATAAAAAGTTCTGATTTAAGGGATGTGCCACAGTATGTATTTTTTGTACCAATAGGGTTACCATACATCCAGATGGCAATTTAAGAACCAAAAAGCCTGACATGTCTGGGAAAATACGGGTGTATGTTAACCCTACCTACAGTTATTTTTTAAAAAGATGGGCCTGAACTAGAAACGAGCTCCGTTTTACATGTGTGGGTCCCCGCCACTCCCTGGGGGTGTGCTAGGGTGACCAGATGTCCTGATTTTATAGGGACAGTCTCAATGTTTGGGTCTTTTTCTTATATAGGATCCTAATAACCCCCACCCTGTCCCAATTTGTCACACTCACTGTCTGGTCACCCTAGGGTGTGCACATGTGTGGGTCACCGCCAATCCCTGGGGGTGTGCACATGTGTGGGTCCCAGCTGCTCCCTGCCCGCCTCATTGAAGCAGGTGTGCAGGGTTACTGCCCTGGGAACTGCAGGCACCAGTGGACATGGGGCTGGCTGGAGGCAGGGCAGGGGCTGACTGGAGGTAGGGTCTGGCTGCAAGCAGGGCAAGGGGTGCAGGGCTGGCTGGAGACAGGGGTGTGTGGGGTGGGCTGGCTGGCTTCAGGCAGGGTCGCAGGGCGTGCGGCAGGGGTTGGCAGGGCTGGAGACAGAGGAGTGCAGGACTGGCTGGCTTCAGGCAGGGGGGTGCGGCAGGGGCTGGCTGGAGACAGGGTAAGGGGTGCAGGGCTGGTGCGGGCAGGGCAGGGGTGCAGGGCTGCCTGGAGGCAGGGGCTGGTGCGGGCAGGGCAGGGCAGGGGGTGCAGGGCTGGAGGCAGGGCAGGGGGTGCAGGGCTGGCTGGAGACGGGCTGGCTGGAGACAGGGTAGGGGGTGCGGGGCTGGTGCAGGCAGGGCAAGGGGTGCAGGGCTGGAGGAAGGGCAGGGGGTGCAGGGCTGGTTGGAGACGGGCTGGCTGGAGACAGGGCAGGGGGTGCAGGGCTGGTGCGGGCAGGGCAAGGGGTGCAGGGCTGGCTGGAGACAGGGCAGTGGGTGCGGGGCTGGAGGCAGGGCAAGGGGTGCAGGGCTGGTGCGGGCAGGGCAGGAGGCAGGGCAGGGGGTGCAGGACTGGCTGGAGATGGGCTGGCTGGAGGCGGGACAGGGGGTGCAGGGCTGGTGTGGGCAGGGGGTGTGGGTACAGCCCACCCTGTACAGTGAGTGCCCCCTCTTTCTTCCTCCCCCACCGGGGTAGCAGCATCAGCCCAGGGCTCAGGGACTATTGACAGGGCCCGGGGCTCCCCTGCGTCCCCTGCCCAGGCTCTGTAAATAGCTGAGGGAGCCCTGGGGAAGTGGTGGGGCTCCGGGAGTTATTTAAAGGGCCGGGGCGGTAGAAGCAATGCAAGCCCTGGACTTTTTAAATAGCCCCCAGAGCCCTGCAGCCCTACCCAGGGCTCCAGCAGTGGGGCTCTGGTAGCAAGTTAAAAGACCTGGGGCTGCAACCCCTTCTGGGAGCCCCAGGCCCTTTAAATTGCCCCTGGAGAAGCCGGGCCACCCAGGGACAGCGCACCAGCTCTTGCCAGTACGCAGTACCAGGGCTTGGGCGCGGGGCCCTCTTAGGGGTGGGGCCGATTCAGGGGAATTGGTTGAATTGGCCTAAAGCCGGCCCTGCATGCAGGTAGTATATAGTGTGTGGATTCTGCTCATATAACAGAGAAAGTTGCCTATGCAGCTCACAATAGTAAATAGGGTCAGAGCAGAAGATCTCTTCTTTCCAAGTGGGAATTGTGCAGGGAGGAACAACAGACCTAGTGCAGCTGTGTTGCCACTGTCTACTAGCACTGAAATGGTTCCGAATGCCTTGGGTCAAGTGGCACCGGTTCTAAAAGTAAGGGTGATTTAGTGCTGTGGTTCTCAAACAGGGGTATCCAATGGTCTTCCAGGGGGTACAGCAACTCATCTAGATATTTGCCTAGTTTTACAACAGGCTACATAGAAAGCACTAGCAAATTTGAAACAAATTAAAATTCATACATTGATTTGTTTATACTGTTCTCTATACTATACACTGAAATGTAAGTACAATACTTATATTCAAGGGATTTATTTTTTTATAAATATTGCATCTGATTTTGTAAGCAAGTAGTTTTTATGTGAGGTTAAACTTGGGGGTATGCAAGAGAAATCAGACTCCTGAAAGGGGTACAGGTGTCTCTAAAGGTTGAGAGCCACTGATTTGGTGCAGGTACCACCGGTAACATAGATCCCTGCAAAAACTTCTAGTGCAGATGAATTTGAAAGCAAGCCAGAGAGAAACAGCTGTGGAGCATGCTAGAAAGGGCTGACCTGTCCGCATTGTCTGTGCCTGACAAGCTGTCATGTGGCACAGAGGAGCCTGTGAGAGGTATGGTACAGCAAGAGGGTTTGATTGGTCGGTAGGAGCTCCACATGCTAATCAGGAGGTGTGTGTGTGTGTGTGTGTCTGTAAATAACGACATAAACATCTTCTAATGGCCAGTGTGCTAAAGCTGCCTCGATTGTGCTTTAATGAAATGGGAACCTGGTTTTAGATTTTTGTTCTTTAATTCGCTGGGGGTGAAACCCGTTGTATGAAAACATTCACCATGGGAAGAAAGCTTGCCCACATTAGCCTGGGTGTGTAGCCGAGAACAGCTTTGTTAAGACTATACTTTCAGGGATCATTTCTATAGTTTGTAACTAGAGAAGTGTGGTTGAAAGTGTCTGACCTTGCTAACTATGATGAGGAGTTAAACTGTTCTCTTCTGAGCATGAAGCAAGTGGACAGTGGTGCCTTAATGCATCTGCTGTCTGCTATTGATGAGTGTTCTTGCTTTCCTTTTAGGAAGCTGAGAGGAAGAGAACACAGACTGAGTGGTTAGTCCTTATAAAACAAGTTTAAAAATAAATGTTTTGGTTTTCTTTTCTGTTATCTGAGTTTGTTTAAAGCTTTTGTTCAGTTCTGTAGTCTTAATTTCTTTTGGTAGAATTTGGAAGAAAAGTAAAGGTAGTGTGAAAACTGGTGTTTTAAAGGTTTCTAATTCAGTTCTTACTGAAAGTTTTTTTTAAATTTCTTTATGCTGCTCTCTCTCTCTTTTTCTTGTAATCTATTTAAGAATTTAGGTAGGATCCTGTGTCTGCATGTTCTCTTCCTTTTCCACTTGCCTCTCCGCTTCTCTCTTTTTCCCTTCCCATTTTTCAGGAAGCCCCTATTTTTACTTCTTCTGCTCTGGCAGCAGTGCAGTTTGCTCTTGGCCCCAAGCCCATCAGACAATCCACACAGGCTCTGAGAGTTGCTGTCTCTTGGCCATATATTGGGTAGAGAGTTCTAAAGCTGTCTCAGGGTATGTCTACACTATGGGTTTATTCCAATTTTGCAGAAACTGGTTTTTGGAAACAGATTATATAAAGTCAAGTGAATGCGGCCACACTAAGCACATTAATTTGGCGGTGTGCATCCATGTACTGAGGCTAGTATCGATTTCTGGAGCATTGCACTGTGGGTAGCTATCCCATAATTCCTGCAGTCTCCCCTGCCCATTGGAATTCTGGGTTGAGATATCAGTGCATGATGGGGCAAAAACAGTGTCGTGGGTGATTCTGGGGAAATGTCGTCACTCACTCCTCCCTCCGTGAAAGCAACGGCAGACAATCATTTCGCGCCCTTTTCCCTGGATTGCCCGGGCAGACGCCATAGCACGGCAATCATGGAGCCCGTTCAGCCTTTTTTCCCCATCACTGTATGTCTACTGGATGGTGCTGACAGACATGGTACTGCAGTGCTACACAACAGCATCCCCTTGTCTTTTGCAAGTTAGTAAAGATAGTTGTTAGCTATACTGTATTACCCAGTCCGCTCATTTATTCATGCCCATGACTATCCTGTTTGTATGAGTGATGTGCCCTCACTGCTTGCTGGCTGTACCTTGAACTCACCCACCGTATACCCCGCTTTGGGGACATGACAGACTGTGTATATGTATATGCCGTCCAATACCAAAACGCTAACATCTCCCTACAACCTGTATGTTACCCCCAATGACACAATAACTGACGCTTGAAACACTTTGTATAATCTATTTTCAAATATTCTCTAATAAACTTTAAATCTGCTGCTTTGCAAGTTGATAATGACAGTGACAAGTTATACTGTATTACAACTGTGAGCTCTCTGCAGAGACTGTTTCCAAGCGAATGCCTAATCAGGAAACCACCCAGCCTGCCTTCAGACGGCCCACCCCGAATTGTGGCACTACTGGAGAAAGTGGAAGAAGAAATGCCAGCTGCTGCTTCAACCTGGCAGCAGCTTCAAAGATCCAGAAGCTGTATAAAACAAACCCTCTCAAGGCTGTAAGAAAGGTCCTGTATGGTCCCTCGTCCTACTGCATGATCCCACCCGAGCGTCTCTACCACTACTTCCTCGAAGTATTCAGCGGCAAGCCCAGGAATGGCACGCAGTGCCTGGAGTGCTTCCGCCCACTGCCCTGCATCGCCAATGCAGACGGTCTAGAGGCCGACTTCACACCCAAAGAGGTGATGGCCAGGCTCTCCAGAACCAAAAACACCGCGCCCGGAAAAGATGGCATCCCCTACAGCCTTCTCAAGAAGCGGGAACCCGGCTGCCTCGTCCTCTCCAGCATCTTTAACTTGTGCTGGCGCTTTGGCCGGTCTCCCACCTCCTGGAAGAAGGCCATGACAGTCCTGATCCACAAGAAGGGCAAGCGAGATGACCCCAGCAACTGGAGACCCATCTCCCTCTGCTCTATGATGTACAAGCTGTACGCCAGCTGCCTGGCAGCCAGAATCACAGAGTGGGCAATGACCGGGGGAGCCATCAGCCTGGCCCAGAAGGGCTTCATGCCATTGGAGGGGTGCTACGAGCACAACTTCCTGCTCCAGACTGTCCTCCAGACGACCGCGCCCAACTAAACTGCGTGCCATCCGCCATGGGAACCGAGACAAGCACTGCAGGAAGTGCGGGTACGCCTTGGAGACCCTGCCCCACGTCCTGTGCAGCTGCAAGCCCCATGCCAGAGCCTGGCAGCTGCGCCACAACCAGGGCCGGCTCCAGAGCCCAGCGGGGCAAGCACCCGCCTGGGGAAGCCATTTCCCAGGGGGAGGCAGTCATGCTCTACAAAACGCTCGGCCGGCGGCTCCAGTCTACCTCCCACAGGCGTGACTGCGGACGGTTCGCTGGTCCCGCGGCTTGGCTGGACCTCCCGCAGGCATGAATGCGGCAGCTCAAGCGGAGCTGCCGAACCAGCGAACAGCCCGCAGCTGCGGGAGGTCCAGCCGAGCCGCGCGACCAGCGGACCCTCCACAGTCATGCCCGCGGGAGGTCCGCTGCTCCCATGGCTCGGGGGCGCCTCCGGGGCATGACTGCTTGGGGCGGCCAAATTTGTAGAGCCACCCCTGGCCACAATGCCATCCAGGACCGTCTAGTAAAGGCCATCGCTCCGCACCTGGGAAAAATCACCATCAACCGCACCATCCCCGACACCGACAGCCCGCTGCGCCCGGACATCGTCGTCACAGACGAGGATCAGAAAAAGATCATCCTCGTCGACATGACGATTCCATTTGAAAACAGGACCCTGGCCTTCCACGAGGCCCGAGCCCACAAGCTCGAAAAATACGCCCCCTTGGCGGACACCCTGAGGTCAAACGGCTATGACGTCTGCACTGACGCCCTGATTGTTGGGGCCCTGGGTGCCTGGGACCCTTGCAATGAACGCGTGCTTTGGACCTGTGGGGTGGGCGGTCGCTACGCGCGGCTCATGAGATGCCTAATGGTCTCGGACACTATTCGCTGGTCTAGAGACATCTACACGGAGCACATCACCGGCCACCGCCAATACCAGGAGTGAGCGGGCGTGGCTTTGTGCACCCGCAGGGGTGAGGAGACGTGTAAACCCCCCCTGCTGGACTCTATTCCCTGAGCCCTAAACCCACCGAACCGAACTCCACCATGTGAGGGTCGTCTCATCCCCATTATCTAGCCCGCTTATTCATGCCCATGACTGTCCAGGTCATTCCCTTCTTTAAGTTTTGTCTAATGGAGTGTCAGTTCTGTCTAGACTATCAGGCAAGCCTCCTAAAGACCCAGAGAGGCAACTGGCAGCTCCTGGTCAGAGCCCCAGACATCCAGCAGAAATGATGAGCTGCATGCCATTCTAGGGGGTGCCCCTGCAACAACCCCACCCATTGCTTCCCTTCTCTCCCAGGCTACTGTTATCCCCCATTTGTGTGATGAAGTAATAAAGAATGCACGAATTTGAAACAACACAGACTTTCTTGCCTCTGCAAGTAGAGGTCAAATGGGGGAAGGGAGGGCAGTCTCCAGCTACTATGATATTCCAAGCAAGACTGAATCTCCAGGAGACAAAGCTTAAAGAAGAGAATGACCTGGGAGTCATTCCCATTTTTGCCCAGGAGCCCTCGGGCAACCTCTCCAAGGCCAACCAGGAGCACTCACGGGATGACAATGACAGATACCAATCCTACTGTACTATCTGCCATCCGGAAGGGAAGGGGATGCTGCTCTGTAGTGCTGCAGCACCACGTCTGCCAGCAGCATCTAGTAGACATACGGTGACATTGAAAAAAGGCGAGAAACAATTTTTTTCCATTTGCTTTCGGGGGAGGGGGACATATACCCTGAACCACCTGCGACGATATTTTTGACCCTTCAGGCTTTGGGAACTCAGCCAAGAATTCAAATGGTTTTCAGAGAGTACGGGAACTGTGGGATAGCTACAGATGTCAGTCACCCCTCCCTCCGTGAGCATCCATTTCATTCTTTGGCTTTCTAGTACGCTTGTCTCAGCTCCTTAAGTTTCAGCACTGTGTTGAGTCCCTGTTGTGGCCTCTTTCTATTATGGCCTTGGAGATTTTTTCAAATGTTTTGGCATTTTGTCTTTTGGAACGGAGTTCTGATAGAACAGATTCATCTCCCCATACAGAGATCAGCTTCAGTATCTCCCGTACGGTCCATGCTGGAGCTCTTTTTTGATTCTGGGACTGCATGGTCACCTGTGCTGATGAGCTCTCCATGCTGGGCAAACAGGAAATGAAATTCAAAAGTTCGTGGGGCTTTTCCTGTCTACCTGGCCAGTGCATCTGAGTTCAGATTGCTGTCCAGAGCGGTCACAATGGTGGATAGCGCCCGGCGGCCAATACCATCAAATTGCAGCCACACTAACCCTAATCCGAAATAGCAATACTGATTTGAGAGCTACTCCCCTCGTCGGGGAGTAGTACAGATACCTGTATTAAGAGCCCTTTATAGCGATATAAAGGGCTTCGTTGTGTGGACGGGTGCAGGGTTAATGCGATTTAACGCTGCTAAATTGGATATAAACTCATAGTGTTGACCAGGCCAGAGAGAGCAGCAAGTTTCCCCTATTGTTTCCCGCTCTTGTTTTCTTGACTAGTTTCTCCTCTGCACCAACTTGCTCTTTTGCTTTGTGAGCCTAGCTAGCTCAGTTGGCAGCGCATCAGACTTTAAATCTGAGGGCCCAGGGTTCAAGTCCCTGGTCAGGTGATAAACAACTCACCAAGATCTTCAGCTGTCTTGCTGGAGTCCTCTTTGATGTTGTTTTCTCTCTGCAGGATTTTCCCTTTCCTCAGAAGGACCTTTTTGTGTGTGGGTTTGAAGGGGCAACTTCATGAAAGCCCCTCTGTCCTTGCATCCTGGAGGAATAAAGGCCTCTGGGCATAGAGCATGTTCCTTCCCTGCACACACACACACGTACAAACACACAGAATATCCCTAAGGAATTAGAATCACCTGCTGCCTTCCCCTGTCCTGCTGGATCCCCAAATGAAGATGCTCTTCAGCCTAAACCCATGTCCCCTCTTTTCCCAGTGCCCCTCAATCCCAGCCCTCAGTCCCTCCTATGCTCACTGCTCCTCACTCCCAACCAGAGCCTGCTCCTCTTCACCCTTCTCCTCTGTCCCAACCCACAGCCCCCTCCTATTCCCAGTGCCCCTCAATCCCAACCCACAGCCCCCTCCTATTCCCAGTGCCCCTCAATCCCTACCCACAGCCCCCTCCTATTCCCAGTGCCCCTCAATCCCAACCCACAGGCCCCTGCTCCTCACGCTGCTCCTCAATCCCAACCCACAGCTCCCTCCTTCCCTCCAGCAGCAGGTGCTTCACACCCCCTCAGGGAGATTTTCTTGCAAGGTTTTGTGTATGAGTCTGCATGTGGATTTTACAGTATGTTAGAAATAGGTTGGGTTGCTTGCCGAAATGATCACTTGTGGCTGGTGTTGGATTCCCAGTCTCCATGTTATAGGGGCAGGAGAAATAAAGGGTTGTTATCCTTGTTGTGTGAATCGAGGGCAGCACAACTGTGCTTGGCAGACCCCGATTGAGGGACTCACCCTCAATTCAAGAGCACTTGCTAGGCAAGGGACAGGGGTTCCAAAGCCAAGTGGGCTGGGGCCTGGGTCCCAACACTAAAATGTAGGTGTCAGACCAACTTTAGGACAGGGTGGCTGTGGAGGGATGAGTGAGTCCCTAGACACCATAGGGAGTACGGGGCCTTCTTAGTTTCCCCCTTTTCCACCCAGGATGGCAGATGAACTCTACAGAGGCACCTCTGGGCTTGCACTGACTAAGGACAACAGCTGTGAGTGGGGTGCAGAGTGGGGATGGCTCATGTTAAAGGACGTTTGGTTGCTGGACTTACGAACCGTAGGGAGAAGGACACTGTCCAGCTTATCTGGGGGGTGGGTCTTTCCCTCGTGGTTTATGTTTATGTGTTGGGGCTGCTGACATGACTTCTGCTAACCCTGGGCTTACATTGCAGTGTAGAGATACCCTGAGAGGACTGGAGTCCAGTCTGAGCCCCAGGACCCCAAATCAGATCATCCAGGCCAGCTGGGCCACAGGGATTTTGCTCTTTCCTGACTGCTCCCCGGGACCCTTGCCCCCATTCAATCCCCCTGTTCCCTGCCCTCTGACTGCCCTGACCCCTATCCACCCCCCCCACAACCCACCCCCTCCCTGCCCCCTTACCACACTGCCTGGGGACCGGGTCCACTCTGCCAGGACCACGACCGGCGTCCCGGGGCCCAACTCCCCGAGCCCGGCCGGACCAGAGCAGGCACCGCTCGGCGGCAGCCGCTCGCCCCGACTCCCCGGGCCGGCACCGGGGCCCAGCCGCCCCCCCCAGGGACCCCTGCCCCATCCACCCCCCTTCCCTGTACCCTGAGTACCCTCCGCCGCCCCATCCAACCCCTCCTCTCATTCCTGATGGACCCCCAGGACCCCTGCCCCATCCAATCACCCCTTCTCTCTGTCCCCTGACAGCCCCAGGAACCCTTGCCTGACTGCCTCCCACCGCCCCATCCAACCCCTGATCCTTTCTGACTGCCCCCAGGACCCTGGCCCCGTTCAATCCCCTGTTCCCTGCCCTCTGACCCCACCCCCAAACTCCCTACCCTCTCTCCAACACCCCTCCCTGCCCCTTACTGCGCTGCCTGGACGTGGCTGGGCCGGGACAGGAGTCACGCGGCCAGAGCCGGAGGATGCGGCGGGAGCCCAGCGGCCGGAGCCAGGCGTCTGGCCGGGTGGAGCCAGGGAGGGCTGCGGCCAGAGCTGGAGCCGGGCAGCCGGGGCCGCCGCCACGCCCAGACCCGCGCTGCCGGAGCCCAGCCCACTGGCAAAACAGCAGGGGCGGCTGGAGCCACGGGGCCAGGCTGGGCTGGAGGTGGGGGGCCGTGTCCAGAGCCGAGCATCCCGGTAGGTGGGGGCATGGCAGGGCCGGGGGGGGTGCGGCCGGAGCCGGGCGGCCGGGGAGGGGTTCGGGAGGGGGTTCGGGGACGCGGGGCCGTGCCGCAGCGGGGGAGGGTCGGGCGGGGACCCGGGATGGGGCCGGGCAGGGTCGCGGCCGGGAGCACAGGGGACGCGGCCAGGAGGGTCGGGCGGGCGGGTGGCTGGGCAGGGTCGCAGCCGGGAACACGGGGCCGGACGCGCCGGGAGGGGTTCGGGGGCCGGGAGGGTCGCGGCCGGGACGGGGACGCGGGCCGTGCCGCAGCCGGTGAGGGTCGGCCGGGGACCCGGGACGGGCGGGCCGGGCAGGGTCGCAGCCGGGAACGCGGGGCCGGGAACGCTGGGGGACGCGGCCAGGGAATGTCGGGTTGGGACCCGGGGCCGGAGGGGGCCGGGCAGGGTCGCAGCCGGGGAGGCGGGGACAGGCCGCGGCCAGGGACCGGCCGGGGCACACGCTCCCCCCCCTAGTTTCCTACCTCAGCGTCGTCTTCCTCGGCCGGGGAAGCCTGCTTGCTTCTCAGCCCTCCCAGGCTTCCCGCGCGAACAGCTGATTCGCAGGAAGCCATGGGGGAGGAGAAGCAAGGAGGAGCTTCATGGCAGGAGGTGGAGGCAGAATTCGCAATGGTTCGCGCGAACCGTTTGCTAAAATTAGATGCCGGACAGAGAACTTTAGCATCCGGTTCTCTGTCCGGCGTCTAATTTTAGCAAAAGGTTCGCGCGAACCGTTGCGAACCGTCTGCAGCTCACCCCTGACCTCGACGAGAGGCCTAGTGCTTTTTGCAGCAAACTTAAAGTGACAAATGTCAGTGTAAATGCTGCTGGTCATTATATCAACATAACTGGCCTCCACCAGTATCCCACCATGCCTGCCGTGAACTCACCTGCCCTGCATTCCTGCTACAGAGCCATGGGCCCCTCCCCTTTCATAGCTCCAGAAAGTTCTGACAGCTGAGCCACTATCTAACTGGGATTAGCTTGATAGAACTGCATTGCCAGCCTAAGTAATGTAATTACACCAACCTAATTTTGTAGTGTAGACCTGTCCAAAGAATCACACACACACCTTGGGAGCAAAACTTCCCCTGCTCCTCTGCTTTACAGAATCCAAACACGAGCAACACTTGTCAGGGCCCAGTGGGGATTGGCAGAGAGTCAGGTGTGGGCAAACACAGCATTTTAAGTCACAGTAGGTATCCTGGGTTAGCTGGTTAAAGCCCCTGTTTTGTAGACAGGAGATCCTGGGTTCAACTCCTTGTAGTCCCTTGAGAATGGCTTTTGGGGCACCTGGTATTGGCTAATGTCAGAAGACAAGATTCAGAGCTAGATAGACCTATGGTTTAAATTACACTCACAGGCACTGATAGTAGAATTACTGAAAGTTTGGGTGTTAAGAGCTGACAGGTCAGTGGTCCACTCCCCTCAATGCGGTTTTACCATTTCCACTTGCTAAACTCCCTCCCAACCTCTATAAAATTACAGTGCAGACATATGGGCTTGAGCCCAACCTCTGAGGCACGAGGGTTTCTGAACCCAGGCTTCAGCGTGAACACAAATATCTGCACCACAGTTTTTAGCCCCTCAGCTTTACGTCTAGGAGCCCAAGTCAGATGACCCAGGCCAGCCCTGCTGCCATCCTTATCCCAGGAGAGATGGACTCTAAGGGTACGTCTCCATTGCAATGTAAGCCCAGGTGTGGCACGCTGTGCTTAAAGCAGCACCTGGAAGCCCCATATTCACCACTCTCATATAATGATGACATGATTTGTACAAAGTCTGCCTGGTGAGGTGTCATTTCAAAAGTCTTGTTCTGTTGAACATTAACATCGGGTTGGATTGTGTGTGCTCACATTGGTTGGGAAGTTATGAAGTTTTGCTCTGAGTGTGTTACTGAAATATGTTATGAGGTTGGGAAATGCCCCCCACCAGCCTTTAAGGTGTGACAGTGGAGGAGCCAGACTCGCTGCTGGCCCATTGAAGGTATCCACACTCCCAAGGACTAGCCCAGGAACCGTGTACAATGCAGGCTTCTCTGAGATAGCACGGAGACAATGGACACTGCTTGAGTCACATGGTAACAAAGGAGCTTCCTAGCAAGTTGGAAGAAACTATGAAAGACGGGAAGAGACATCATGACTTGGCCTCTCTCCCCCACAACTCAGCAGCTGGAAACACACCTGGAGGACAAAGACTGAACTGAACTGATTCAGAAATCAGAAGAGAATAATAACAATAATACTTGCAAACCAAAGTCCCCAAACAGACTAATATTGGTTTTTCAGCAGAAAATTTTCAGTTTGGGGAATTTTGTTTTCTCAGTCAGACCTTGCCAAGGGAAGCAGGGAGAAAATGTTTGAGTTGCCTCCTTCAGAGCAGCTTGGCCTGGACACTAGCTCTGGTTCACTGCTCTGGCCTTGCTCGGGTTGAGGGTATTTTAATAATTTGGGCAGGTCCCAGGGTGTTTGGGGGAGATGATGAGGATGTTCCCTTTTGAGATAAAAACTAAGAAATACAGCACTAGAGAATTTCTTTTTTTAAGAAATCTGGGATTTAGACATTTTATTTAAAGCAAGGGAGTTCTGAGTTGCTGAGAAGGTTTTTCTTTGCAAGAAGCAACATTGTTTGATCTGTCATTGTACCAAAGAGGGAGATGGTTGTCTACAAAGGAGGGGTGAAAACTAAACACTTGTGATGAGAATGGGATTTGAACCCATGCATGCAGAGCACAATGGAGTAGCAGTCCATCACCTTAACCACTCAGCCACCTCAGCTGAGCTGTCAAAAAAGTGACAGGAGGAGAAATCTAAGGCCAGCAGAGCTAGGGACAATAAGGAGTTTTTTAAATACTATGCGGAAGCAGGGGCTGAATGAGCTCCCCCCTCACATCTAGTGAGGAGCTGGGGGGAAGACTTCAGGAACAGACCGTGTTTGCATAGACACCTACTCTGCCTAGGTATGCAGCATGATGGGCCTGCTTTCCCAAAATGACCAGTTTTGGCTGCTGGTGGGTTACAAATCACTTTAGGAGTGAGTAGAATGAAATGTTATTATCCTTCATCCATGAGTGAAGGGCAGCAGAACCTACCTAGACTGTCCTGATGGAGGGGTGGGGGGGGGGTGAGGAATAGCTTTTATTGGACTGCATAGATGTGATTGAGAACATCACCCTAAACCAGGGGTCCCCAAACATTTCACTCTGTGCCCTCTTATCCATGGCTGTGGACCCTCGGAAACCACAGTCGGAAACCGAGGCTGGGAGTGGGGCTGTTGCTTGCTGGGGAGAGGGGTGCAGACAGGGATAAGGGGGTCGAGGCCAAGCTGGGCACTAGAGCCCCAGGCTGAGGGTGGGGTTGGGGAAGAGCTGGGACAGAGTGGGGCTCAGTGCTGCTCCCTCCATGGGGGCTGGCTCAGACCCTGAGGTGCCCCTATGAATGTTCCTCTGTGTCCCCCTAGGAGTCATGCCCCACATTTTGGGAACCACTGAACCCTTCTCGCTAAGCAGGGGCTAGTGATGCCAAAGCCCAGGGAAAGGGAGAACAAGTGCAGGGCCCCCAGCACTGGAACCATGTGAAGGGGCTGCAGGAGAGGAGAAATGGCTGGTGGCACAGGGAGTTAAGGGCAAAGGAGGCACAGGAGGGGGCAGGAGTTAGGGGTGAAGGAGGTGCAAGGGTTGGGAGTGCAGGAGCTAGCGGTAAAGGGGGAGTGGGGATCGTCCAGGGGCAATGGGGAAGTGCCAAAGTACAAGCTTTGCTCAGGGCACCATTTTCCCTAATGCTGGTCTGAGCAAACAATTGGAAATGACCCTTCAGTGAGAACAGAACCATAGTGTAGAAAAGCCCCTTTGTTAAGTGGTGGTGGCTGAGGGCTTAGGGAGATGGGTTAAAAAACAACAAGCATCTCTCTGTGGAGGTTTGATTCTTGCCTGCTGGGCAAGGCTGGTGTGTGGTGTCTCCATGGCTGCACTTTCAGTGTCTGATCACCCACGGTGTCACAGGGAGCCAAGTCTAGACATATTCAGAGGCTCTATGCCAGGGTTTCTCAAACTTCCTTTCACTGCAACCCCCTTCAGCTAAAAAAAAAAAACCTTGCTATATGGCCCTGGAAAGAGGGACCAAGCCCCTCCACACCAGGCAGGGGCAGGGGGGAGCCAAAGCCTGAGCCCTGCCCCAGTTAAGGGAGTGCAAAACCAAAGCTTGAGGGATTCAGCCCTGGGTGGTGGGGCTCAGACTTCTGGCTTCAGCCTCAGGCACCAACAAGTCTAATGCCAGCCCTGGCGACCCCATTAAAACAGGGTTATGACCCACTTTGGGGTCCTGACCCACAGCTTGAGAACCACTGCTCTATGCTGAGGGGAGAGAGTTTTCCTGGGGTGTAGTTAATCCACTTCCCCAAGAGGTGGCAGCTATGTCAGTGGGAGAAGCTATATCGGTGGGTGTGCAAGCTGTGGTGTTCACCACATTTAAGAAGTTTAATCAAACCCCATTTTTAAAACCACTTCTGGTCTGGGAATGGCAAAGGACCTCGATGAAGCAGGGTCTGTCCTTCAAAGTCCTGGAGATCACAATTCTATACTCCTGTTGTCATGGGGGTATAGCTCAGTGGTAGAGTGCTTAACTGCCCATCAAGTGCTCTTTGGTTCAAACCCTTGTGTTCTCTTATAACCTTTTTTCTTTTTTTTTTTAAAAAAGGAAAACATTTTCATTTCCATTCTCCATTATGTTCAGAAGCTCCACTATACGGGGGTGCTTGATATGAATGTAAACACTCAACATTTCGCTGTCCAAATGCATAAAAACCTAGCGAAGCTGTCCATCAGCTGAAATCAGTTCCAATCCTCTAAGTGTCTAGTTTATGTTTTCATCAATTAAACAAAGGTATCATACGAATGTACATTTGCAGATCCCTCTTCTCCAGGAGCTGTGCTGTGCAGAAGAACAAGAGCCACATCCAGCTGCAGTTCAGGAATCTGATGACCAAAGAGCCAATAAATGTTCTGAGGGCTGGAGAAAATTGCCTTCTAGTGAGCTATTGAACGAGCTCAACCTGTTTAGCTTATCAAAAGAAGATTGAAAGGTGACTTCATTGAAGTGTTGAAGGGCCTTAATGGACAGAAGAGATTGGGTATAAAAGGGCTCTTTAATCGAGCAGAGAAAGGCATAACAAGACCCAATCGCTGGAAGGTGAAAAGAGACAAATTCATATTACAAATAAGACACAAATATTCAACAGCGAGGATGATTCACCACAGGAACAATCTACCAAGGAAAGTGGTGGATTCACCATCTCCTGATGTCATTTAATGAAGACTAGATGCCTTTCTGGAATGTGTTTGCTCCAAAAGTAGCTCTTGTGTCATACAGGAGGCCTGTGATATGCAGGGGGTCCGATTAGATGCTCTAATGGTCTCTTCTGGTCATAAAGTCGACCCATTTCTGAAAAACTGAGTGTAGCATTGGGAGCAGCGTCTGATGTTTTCCTGTCTAGCCGGCTTGCTGCCTAGAACGAACGCTCCTTGAGTGGGGTGATCCACAGGGAGTAGCTCAAACCTCCAAATTGCCTGGCCAGGGGCAGGACATTAGCACAGCAAGGGAGGGGTGTGGCAGTGACATCACAAAGGCCTTTTGCAGGACCTCAGACTATTGGTCAAAGGTGGTGGGGAGGTGGTGACCTCACAGAGAGATGCTGACATCAGCCAGGCAGGACAGGGGCGAGGGGCCAGGGAAACCTCAGAGACCCCTGTGGCTTTGCTTCAGCAAGTCTCCTTCTCCAGGTCTCTCTTTGAGGACTGAGAGAGTATTCGGGTTCAGGTACCTGAGCGCCAGGAGGAACCTCTTTCGAGTTTTCTCCTTCCCTTTTAGTGATTTTACTAGAAAACAGCCGTCCCTGTTTAGAAGGTAAGAGCCTCTTCGAGGTTTGAAACCTGTTCAGTCTGATCCATCTGGTGACAGTTGAATTCTAGGCATGGAAAACACGAGCTTAAGGAGGCAGAATTTTATTCCGTACCTGGGATTTTGTCCCTTAAAATCAATGGGGACATTAGGGTTTGTTCTTTTTGTTTCACCTTTTCCTCCATCCATCCCTCCCTCCTTTCTCTTCGTCTCTTGCTTCTTTTGTCCTTTCTCCTGTTCCCCTCCCAAAACCAGGAGCAGTGTTGGGGTGTGTTTGGGGCAGGGGCAGAGAGGGGGATAGGCGGCACTGGGGGAGGGGAGCTTGGGGGTGTTAGGGGCGGGGTAGAGAGGGGATGGGCGCCACTGGGGAGGGGAGCTCGGGGGTGTTGGAGCAGGGGCAGAAGAGGGGATGGGCAGCATTGGGGAGCTCGGGGGTGTTTGGGGCGGGGGCAGAGGGGATGGGCGGCACTGGGGAGGGGGCCTGGGGGTGTTTGGGGCTGGGGCAGAAGAGGGGATGGGCGGCACTGGGGAGGGGTCCTCGGGGGATGATGGGGCGGGTCAGAGAGGGGATGGGCGGCACTGGGGAGGGGTCCACGGGGATGATGGGGCGGGGTCAGAGAGGGGATGGGCGGCACTGGGGTGGGGAGCTCGGGAGGTGTTGGGGGCGGGGCAGAGAGGAGGATGGGCGGCACTGGGGAGGGGAGCTCGGCGGGGTGTTTGGGGGAAGAACAGGGGATGGGCGGCACTGGGGAGGGGAGCTCGGGGGTGTTTGGGGGTGGGGGCAGAAGAGGAGGGGCGGCACTGAGGGAGGGGGAGCTAGGGGGGATGGGCGGCACTGGGGGAGGGGGAGCTCGCGGGGGTGTTTGGGGCAGGGGCAGAGAGGGAGGCGGCACCGGGAGGGGAGCCTGGGGGTTGGGGCGGGGTCAGAGAGGGGAGGGGCGGCACTGGGGAGGGGAGCTTGGGGGATGGGCGGCACTGGGGAGGGGAGCCTGGGGGTGTTTGGGGCAGGGGCAGAGAGGGGATGGGCGGCGCTGGGGAGGGGACCACGGGGTGGGGTTGGGGCGGGGGCAGAGAGGGGATGGGCGGCACTGGAGGAGGGGAGCTCGGGGAGGTTGGGGCAGGGCAGGGAGGGGAGGGGCGGCACTGGGGAGGGGGAGCTGGGGGTTGGGGGCGGGGTCAGAGAGGGGAGGGGCGGCAGTGGGGAGGGGAGCTCGGGGCGGGTTGGGGGCGGGGCAGGGAGGGGAGGGGTGGCAGTGGGGAGGGGAGATCGGGGGTTGGGGGCGGGGCAGAGAGGGATGGGCGGCGCTGGGGAGGGGACCACGGGGTGGGGTTGGGGCGGGGGCAGAGAGGGGATGGGCGGCACTGGAGGAGGGGAGCCTGGGGGTTGGGGGCGGGGCAGGGAGGAGGGGCGGCACTGGGGAGGGAGCTCAGGGGTTGGGGCGGGGTCAGAGAGGGGAGGGGCGGCACTGGGGAGGGGAGCTCAGGGGGTGTTGGGGCGAGGGCAGAGAGGGGAGGGGCGGCACTGGGGAGGGGAGCTCAGGGGTGTTGGGGGCGAGGGCAGAGAGGGAGGAGGGCGGCACTGGGGAGGGGAGCTAGGGGTTGGGGGCGGGGCAGGTAGGGGATGGGCGGCAGTGGGGGAGGGGGAGCTCGGGGGGGTGTTTGGGCTGCTCAGGAGCCGCCTCGCGAACTCTTCAAGGCCACGTGACGCCCTCTCGGAAACTCCGCCTCTCCCGAGACAGCCAATAGGAAGAGGAGGCAGAGCCCTGACCAATGGGAGCGCGAGAAGAAACCTTCCCCGCCCAGTTCCAGTGCGAGGTTGGGAGCTGCAGTGACCAGCCCCCCCAGCCGGGTGCATCGGGGCTGCAGTGCCCAGAGCCCCAGCAGGGTGCATCGGGGCTGCAGTGACCAGAGCCCCCAGCAGGGTGCATCGGGGGGGGGCTGCAGTGACCAGACCCACCAGCAGGGTGCATCGGGGGGGTGGGGGCTGCAGTGACCAGAGCCCCAGCAGGGTGCATCGGGGTGGGGTGGGGCTGCAGTGACCAGAGCCCCAGCAGGGTGCATCGGGGCTGCAGTGACCAGAGCCCCAGCAGGGTGCATCGGGGGGGGGCTGCAGTGACCAGAGCCACCAGCAGGGTGCATCGGGGGGGGCTGCACTGACCAGACCCCCCAGCAGGGGGGCTGCCGGCCGGGGGGTTCCCTGCAGCCTGGTGCCATTCACAGGAGACCCGCACAGCCTGACTCCCACCCCTGTCCGAGCTCCCGCCCTGCCCCCAGCCCACTGCCTCTTGAGCAGCCCCCTGCGGTGTCACCACTACCCCCGGCTCTGTCCCCGCAGCTTCCCAGCCCCAGCTCCTCCGGTGGCCCCACACTTCCTCCTGCAGCCTGCCCCATTCCCCCCCTGAGTCCCAGCTTCACCCCCCGACATCTCTCCAACCCACCTTCCCCCATCCCAGCCTCTGCCCCCCAGTGCCCCGGCCCTGCTCCCCGGGGGGCTTGAGAGGCCCCCACCCCCTGGCCGCTCCACTCCCCACGATGGGCAGCTGCTGGCGCTGAGGAAGGGGGGTCTGGGCCAGGCCAGGTGCTGGGCCGATCCTGGTGAAAGAGAGACGAGCCGGCAAGGCTGAGAGGCCCCTCCCTTGTCTGGGGGGGGGGACAGGGGCTCCCACAATTTGGCCAGTGTCACCCTCCCCCATCCAGAGGAGACGTCCGCTCCCAGCAGGCCGTGCTCCATCTCCACCCTGCAGGGGGGAGCCCCCAGTCCAGCAGTGCCCCCACCCCGCCCCCATCAGCAGCCAAGCCGGGAACCTGCCCCTTCTCCCCTGCGAGGGCTGCAGGACTCCCTGCCCCCGCAGCACCAGCCTCCCCCCATGTCCCCGGGGTGGGGTGGGGGAAGGGGGGATTCTTTCTTCCCATTGCCCAGATCCCACCCCCACCCCGGGCTGCCCAGATGGGAGCCAGGGGCTGCAGCAGTTGGCTGCTTCCCCAGGGCTACCAAGGAGCCGCCAGGAGAAGGGACGAGATTCTCCACGGCGCTGCAGCCGTTCACACTGGTACCCGCCTCACACGGGGGAAACTGAGGCACCAGGGAGGGCGAGATGGGCTGCACCAGCTCAGATTGGGAGTCTGTGGGAGAGCCAGGAATAGAACCCAGGAGTCCTGGCTCCATGGGCAGCTTGGGACTCCTCCACTTGGGGAGGCTGGGCGGGCCCGGACTGTGGCCCTGCCCCAAGGCCTGCTGCCACTCAGCCTCCTCCTGCCAAAGCCCCGCCCACACGCCCCCTCCACCCCGCCCACACACCCCTTCAGCCCCGCCCACACGCCCCCCTCAGGACCCCTTTGTTCCACTCCCTGACCCCTGCCGACCTCTCACGTCTCTTCCCCCGAGGCCCTGCCACTTGTGCCTCTTCGCCCCCCCCCGCCTGCCTCTCTGCCGTTTGCACCCCCGGCCTCTCCCCCCACGGCCCCATGTGGCGGATGGAGCTTGGGAAAGGGCGAAGTGAGGATGGGGCCTTGCGGGGGAGAGGACGAGTGGGAGCAGGGCCTCTGGGTGGAGCACAGGCCAGGTGCCTCCCCGGGCCCCTTATACCCACCCCCCCTGCCTGGCTCCCGGCCTCCCCGGCTCTAACCACTAGACCCAGCGGCACTGGGACAATTTGTATAGTGGGAGGTGCTGAGAGCCAGTGAACAAACCTGTAAACCCTGCACAGGATGGAAACCACTTCAAGCCAGGGGGTGCACAAGACTGGCCCCCACTCCCTTCCCAGAGCCAGCGGTGGGACCCGGATACCCTGGCTCCCAACCCCCACTCTAACCACTAGCCTGCACTGCCCTGCCACAGCTGGGGAGAAGAACCAGGAGTCCTGACTCCCAGCCCGGCTGTGGGTGGAGCAGGACGTACTGGCCATGGGCTCAGCTGGGCATCGCTTACCATCAGGCTGGATGGTATCCCAGTGCTGACCTCCAGCCCCACAGCTCTGCTGGTGCCCCTCACTCCCGACCCGTAGCCCCTTGGTTCCCCCCAGCACTGACGGTGCCCCTCACTCCCGACCCGCAGCCCCTGCTATCCTAGTCCTGACCTCCAGACCCACAGCTCTGCCGGTGCCCCTCACTCCCGACCCGCAGCCCCTGCTATCCTAGTCCTGAACTCCAGACTCACAGCTCTGCCGGTGCCCCTCACTCCCAACCCGCAGCCCCTGCTATCCCAATCCTGATCTCCAGACCCACAGCTCTGCTGGTGCCCCTCACTCCCGACTTGCAGCGACTGGGCTTCCCGCGGAGCTCCCCAGTCACTGTGCTACCGGTGCCCCTCACTCCCGACCCGCAGCCCCTTAGGCGTACACCAGCTCTGACGGTGCCCCTCACTCCCGACCCGCAGCCCCTGCTTTCCCAGTCCTGACCTCCAGACTCACAGCTCTGCTGGTGCCCCTCACTCCTGACCCACAGACCCCTGGGTTCCCTTCAGCTCTACCGGTGCCCCTCACTCCCGTCCCGCAGCCCCCTGGGTTCCCCCCAGCTCTAGTGGTGCCCCTCACTCCTGACCCGCAGCCCCTGCTATCCCAGTCCTGATCTCCTCACCCACAGCTCTGCTGGTGCCCCTCACTCCCGACACGCATCCCCCTGGATTCCCCGCTGAGCTACCCAGTTACTGCGCTGCCAGTGCCCCTCACTCCCGACCCGCAGCCCCTACTATCCCAGACCTGACCTCCAGACTCACATCTCTGCTGGTGCCCCTCACTCCCGACCCGCAGCCCCTGCTATCCCAGCCCTGACCTCCAGCCTCACAGCTCTGCTGGTGCCCCTCACTCCCGACCCGCAGCCCCTACTATCCCAGTCCTGACCTCCAGCCTCACAGCTCTGCTGGTGCCCCTCACTCCCGACCCGCAGCCCCTACTATCCCAGTCCTGACCTCCAGCCTCACAGCTCTGCTGGTGCCCCTCACTCCTGACCCGCAGCCCCTACTATCCCAGACCTGACCTCCAGACTCACAGCTCTGCTGGTGCCCCTCACTCCCGACCCGCAGCCCCGCCTATCCCAATCCTGATCTCTACACCCACAGCTCTGCTGGTGCCCCTCACTCCCGACCCACAGCCCCTACTATCCCAGTCCTGACCTCCAGCCTCACAGCTCTGCTGGTGCCCCTCACTCCTGACCCGCAGCCCCTACTATCCCAGTCCTGACCTCCAGCCTCACAGCTCTGCTGGTGCCCCTCACTCCCTACCCGCAGCCCCCTAGTCTCCCTCCAGCTCTGCCGGTGCCCCTCATTCCCGACCCGCAGCCCCTGCTATCCCAGTCCTTACTCCAGACTCACAGTTCTGCTGCTGCCCCCTACTCCCGACCCGGAGCCCCTTAGGCGTCCACCAGCTCTGACGGTGCCCCTCACTCCCGACCCGCAGCCCCCTGGTCTCCCTCCTGCTCTGCTGCTGCCCCTCACTCCCGACCCGCAGCCCCTCCTATCCCAATCCTGATCTCCAGATCCACAGCTCTGCTGGTGCCCCTCACTCCCGACTTGCAGCGACTGGGCTTCCCACAGAGCTCCCCAGTCACTGTGCTGCCGGTGCCCCTCACTCCCGACCCACAGACCCCTGGGCTTCCTTCAGCTCTACCGGTGCCCCTCACTCCCGACCCGCAGCCCCCTGGGTTCCCCCCAGCTCTAGTGGTGCCCCTCACTCCTGACCCGCAGCCCCTGCTATCCCAGTCCTGACCTCCAGACTCACAGTTCTGCTGCTGCCCCTCACTCCCGACCCGCAGCCCCTCCTATCCCAATCCTGATCTCCACACCAAGAGCTCTGCTGGTGCCCCTCACTCCCGACCCGCAGCCCCCTGGATTTCCCGCTGAGCTCCCCAGTTACTGCGCTGCCAGTGCCCCTCACTCCCGACCCGCAGCCCCTACTATCCCAGTCCTGACCTCCAGCCTCACAGCTCTGCTGGTGCCCCTCACTCCCGACCCGCAGCCCCCTCGATTCCTCGCTGAGCTCCCCAGTTACTGCGCTGCTGGTGCCCCTCACTCCCGACCTGCAGCCCCTTAGGCGTCAACCAGCTCTGACGGTGCCCCTCACTCCCGACCCGCAGCCCCTGCTATCCCAGTCCTGACCTCCAGACTCTCAGCTCTGCTGGTGCCCCTCACTCCCGACCCGCATGGGTCACCCCTGGAGCAGGTTAAAGCTGCAGGGTGACAGTGGGGTTGCTGCCACTGTGAACAGCTGCTGTAGCACCGCATGGGCAGGACAGGGAGACCCAGTTATACCCCTCCCCCGCCCCAGCCTGTATCGGGGGATGGGAGCGCTCACACCCTGGGGCCCCTGAGTTGGGACGGAGGGAGGCCCCCGTGCTCCAGGGATGCTGTAAGGGCGAACAGGGGCACCCACCCACGCACCCGAGATCTTATAGGGGGGGAGAGTGGCACCCACACACCCAGGATCTTGTAGGGGGGGACAAGGGCATCCACACTCCGGGATCCTCTGCAGAGGGACGGACACCCACACATCCAGGATTCTGTATGGGGGGCAGAGGTACCCGGACACCTGGGCTCCTGGACAGGGGATGGGGGGCACCGAAACATCCGGGATCTTACCTGGCAGGACAGCGGCGCCTGGAGCTCGACATGAGACGGGGGCAGGGGGAGCAGGAGCATTTCCCAGTTCCAGGCTGTCCCCGTCTGGCCAAGGCACAGAGCTCACAAGCAGAGTTTAAAGCTCCAGATGCCAGGCCACAAAACAAGCCGGGCCCCGTGGCTGGTGCCTGTGATCCCAGCTCCTGGGGAGGCTGAGGCTGAGGCTGGCAGATCGCTTGAGCTCAGGAGTTCTGGGCTGCAGGAGGCTGTGCCAATCAGGTGTCCGCACTAAGTTCAGCATCAATATGGTGATCCCGGGGAAGCTTGGGGTCCCCAGATTGCCTAAGGAGGGGTGAACCGGCCCAGGTCAGAAATGGAGCAGATCAAAACTCCTATGCTGATCAGTAGTGGGATCACACCTGTGAATAGTCCCTGCAGCATAGCCTGGGCAAGGCAGTGAGACATGGTCTCTTTTTATACAGACACCCCCGCAGAGCCTGGAGGGGGGGATGGGAGCACCCACACGCTGGGGATTCTGACTTGGGGTGAGGGACGCACCCAAGCAACACATATCTTGAAAAGGGGAACAGAGACACCCACAGATCCTGGATGGGGGCAGGCAGGGGAAACCACACATGGGAGCTAGTTCATGGGGGGGGGGGACAGAGACACCCACCAGAGATCCTGGATGGGAGCACCCACATGATGGGGATCTTGAACTGGGAGGAGGGAAGCACCATGTACCAGAGATTCTGAAGGGGGAACAGGGACACTCACACACCAGGTGTCTTGCAGCAAGAGCTGCGGTCTTCATTTACACAGAGCAGTGATGGGGAATTAACCAATTCCTGCGCAGAACTTGTTCCACTAGATAATTAGGCTCACGGTTAAAAAAATGGTAATTTCCAGTTGGCGTTTTGTGACATTGACTGCAAACCAAGGGGGTCGTGTTCAACCTTTGTCTGGTGAATTAAAGAACCCTTTAAAATCAGATATTCCCCCCTCTGGGAATTTTTAAAACTGTGTATTTAAAATCAGTGACTAAATCCCCTCTTAACCTCCAGTCAATGAAATCAATTGAGTTTCTTCAATCTCTCGCTGTGGACAGAAGAGACCAATGCACATTTTCCTTGTTTTTAAAGGCAAAATTCCTGATCTTTCCAAGGGGATCTTCTGCTTCAGCTGTCAGTTTGGGGAAGGATTTGGCTTCCTGGGCTATAATCTGCCCGCTGGGTTATAATCTGCGGTCTGAAGGGTCAAATTTAGATGAGGCCGTTAGTGCTGCCCCGTGTGGCCGGAGATGGGAACTCACAAGCAGAGTTGAAAGCTGGAGCTGGAACGGACCTGGCTGGACACCCTCGCTGTGCAGCAGGAGGCGGAGGGAAGCTGGTTGTCAGGGGTCAGGGCCATGGGTGCCAACTTATATGGGCTCGTGGAGCTAAAGCCCCAGGAATATTCAAAATCAGGGGCTCTGCTCCACCAATATTTGGAGCTAGGTTTTGCCCCTTTAAATCCCAGCCGTGGCTGGGAATCAGAGGGCTCTGGGCTGCCCGCTGCAGGGAGCCCAGAGCCTTTAAATCCCAGCCGCGGCTGGGAATCAGAGGCTCTGGGCTGCCTGCAACCGCAGGGAGCCCAGAGCCCTTTAAATCCCAGCCGTGGCCGGGAATCAGAGGGCTCTGGGCTGCCTGCAACCGCGGGAGCCCAGAGCCCTTTAAATCCCAGCCGCAGCCGGGAATCAGAGGGCTCTGGGCTGCCTGCAACCGCGGGAGCCCAGAGCCTTTAAATCCCAGCCGCGGCTGGGAATCAGAGGCTCTCGGCTGCCTACAAGCGCGGGAGCCCAGAGCCCTTTAAATCTCAGCCGCGGCTGGGAATCAGAGGGCTCTGGGCTGCCCGCTGCTGCAGGAGCCCAGAGCCTTTAAATCCCAGCCGCAGCCGGGAATCAGAGGGCTCTGGGCTGCCTGCAACTGCCAGCAGCTCACAGCCCTTTGAATCCCAGCCCTGGCCGCTGATTGCCCCTCCCAGACCCCTGCCCCAACTGCCCCCAGGACCCCACCCCTATCTAAGCACCACTGGTCCTTGTCCCCCGTTACCCACTCCTGAGACAACTGCCCCTAACTGCCCCTTGGGCCCCCAGCCCCTATCTAAGCCTCCCTTCTCCTTGTCCCCAACAGCCCCTCCTGAGACCCCACCCAACTTTCCCCAGGACCCCACCCCTACCTGTCCCCTGATAAACCCCCTGGACTCCCATGCCTATCCAATTGCTGCCTGTCCCCTGACTGCCCCTCCAAACCTCTGCCCCATCCAACCCCCCCTGCTCCTTGTCCCTTGACTGGCCCCTGGAACCCCCTACCCCTTCTCCAACCTTGTAATCTTGTGGTACTGACGTGTTGTAGCTTCATTTTATATCGGCTTACATGGCGGGAGTGGGGGGGGGCACCACCATTTTGGGCCCCACCAAAAATTATACAAACCTGCCGCCTATGCTTGTACCTGTGTTGGGACACCCCAGTGGGTGTCAAGTCCACTGCCTTCACCAGGGGCAGTCGATTATTTGATCAAGGTACAAATTTCTTGGTCAAGGCCTAGGCTCCGGAGAAAACAATACACTGCTGATAAGCAGAAGTACATCAAAAGATTTTGCAGCCGCCATGGGCATAACTATGATGTGTCGTGTTTCACTCTTTATACCTGGCGCCACCTTCTTTCCCTTTAGCCTTGAAGTTGACCAAAGGCAAAGCTGAACATCTCCTCAGATACCAGGGAGTGTTTCTGTCCATTCCTGCGAGCTACACAGGGGTTTGATGTTGCTGCTTTCAGTCCTCTGGCTCTGCCGGGATAAGGAACAATTCAGGCTGTCACTGAACTGAAGGAGGAAGATCAGTTTTTGACAGGGAGAGGGACGCCTCCTCTTAAAGGTGTTTGTCTGGCTGGCAGTCCTGGTCCCCAGGTCTCGCCCGTGGGGCTCCAGCAGTTTTGGGACCAGGTCCCTCCCTTGGCCCCACTGGCCACCCCCAGGTGCTCCCCCCAGGGGCCCCATCAGTGCAGCGGAGCTGAGCAGCATCTGTCTGCTCGCTCCAGTGGCTGCCGGCCCCTCCCCATGGCAGGGCAGGGTGGGTCGGTGCCTCCGTGCACTGACCCCACCCTGAGCCCCTGCAGCCAATGAGATGCTTCGGGGGCGGTGTCTGGGGGCAGCAGCACATGGAGGCCCCCCAGCCCACCCTGCCTTGGAGCCCCAGGTAAGTGCTGCATCCCTGACCCCCTCCCAGAGCCTGCACTGCCAGCCCCTCCCCACATACCTCTTCCCTCTCCCAAACTCCCACCCAGAGCCTGCTCCCCCCTCCACACACCCCTGCCCCCAACTCTCTCCCACAGCCTGCACCCCTCCCCCTTCCCACACACCCCCTCCCGCCTGCCCCCAAGCTCCCGCCCAGAGCCTGCAACCCCACCCCTCCACCGGTTGCCGCTACCCCCAGCCCCAGCCCAGAGCCCGCCCCCCCCACCCAAACTCCATCCCCGAGCCAGCCGCCCAGAACCCTCACCCATCCAAACTGCCTCCCAGAGACCAGCCTCTCACCTCTTCTGCACCCAAACTCCCCCCAGAGCCTGCACCCCTCCTGAACCCCAATCCCCAGCCCCAGCCCAGGGCCTGCACCCTAGACCTCCTCCCCCCACCGAAACTCCCTCCCAGAGCCTTAGGCAGGTGAGGGGCAGAGTTTGGGGGGATGGTTTCTGGGCAGTATGAGTGACATTATTGGCCCACTGGGAGGACTGGCCCTGGCCCTAAGGTAAATTGTGGTTGAGACCCTGCTTTAAGGGATTGGAGCAATGCTGGAGAGACTGACGGGCAGGGAGCTGGGGAGCTGTGTGTGCTCCAAGGAGAGTTGTTGTTGTGCTCTGGTGACACAGAGCGGGGGTGGGGAGTTTGTATAGAGAGAAAGTTTACTAACCCCCAGGTTAAAAACTGTTCCTGCTCTGGACTATACCTGACACTCTCTGTTGTGAGTGTAGGTCAGTGGGTGAATGTTTCCCTGTAGGATGATGGGTTCCTAGTTCCAATTCAAGTGATTCCCTTTAAAAACTTTTTTGAATGAAAATAAATTTCCAGACCCATCTCCAGTATGCTCAGGAGTTCTCTGAATGGGGGTAGGGGGCTTGAAATGAATTTAAACACTCAGCATTTTCCTGTGCAAATGTATAAAGACCTAGCAGAGCTGTCCAGCAGCTGAAATCAGTTCCAGCCCTCGGCGTCTCTAAGAGGGACACTCGGTAGCTGAGGCATGTGGGACACCTCTGTGGTGAGGACAGGTGAAAAAATGCTGGATTCAATGAAAGCTGAGCCCATAGGAGGGGAAGGTGAACGGCAGCACCACACAGGGTCATAACACTCAGACACGGGGCTTCACTGTCACTTCCCCTGCGTTTTCCATTATTTCTATCCTAAGGAACACACCCTCCCCCTCCCACACACACTGTCACACACAACCTTCTCCCCTTGAGCCCCATCCCACCCCTACCCCTCCCCCTCTCCCCCACACACGCCATGGGACAGAGCCTCTCGGTGACTCACCCAGATGGGAGCTTGTCTCTGCATCTCCCCAACAGGGGAGCAGAGAGCCGAAAGGGCCACAGGAGACCAATGGAGCTAGGCAGGGATAGAAAAGACTTCCCCTCCCTTCTCAAGAGTCCCGTTAATCTCACCCATGGGACGTTCCAGCACCGGGTGGGCTCAAAGCACCAACCTTCCCCTCAGCAACGGAAGGGGGAACCAGCTCTATCACATGGAAGGAGGCTCCCCACCTCTGCTGCTGCCATCCTGCAGCCTTTAATATGGATTTGTTTTAGCTAATGCAACACCCCCACCCCACTCCACTAATCCATCCATGAAACATGGAGACAAGCTCCTGAAGGCAGGGTCCAGGGGTGCAATGGGTTAGTGCCCAGTACTTACAGAGCAATGCTGAGTGGAGTCATGCTGAGCTTGTGAATTCAAACCTCATCTACAGCACTAGTTTCCTTTAAGCAAATGGCTTCTGCCAATCATTTTGCCCTGCAGAAAATACAATTGCAGCTCAGAAGACACCGAGGTCCCCTTGCTTTACAGAGAGCAGGGCAGATTCCACAGATCTCCCAGGCTCTGCTCTCCACCAGCCGCCTGTGTCAGGAGGGGTCAGGCACAGCCCAGAGCACTGCCCCCGACTCGCCCTCAGTCTTTCCTCCCCAAACCACCTGTGTGCTCACCCTCTTCGCTGTGAGACTCAAACCCTGCCTGGCTTTCGGTATGTTGGGTTTTTGTTGTCTGTCGTGTTGATGTGCATGTGGGTCCTGTGTGATTTTTGTGGATGCCTTGCATAGTTTTGTGTGTGTGTGTGTGTGTGTGTGTGTGTGACTTTTGCATGCAGATTGTTTTTTGCTAAGTATTCTTTTGGTATGTGGTTTTTGTGCTTTCTTGTTGTGGGCTTTTGCTGTATTTTTTGGTGTGGATTTGTTCTATGTTTTGTGTGGCTTTCCCTTGTGTGTATATGGCTCTGTGTGCTGTGTGGGTTTGGTTTTTGTTTATGTCTGTGTGGGCCTGTGCAGTCTGTGATGTTCTCTTTCTCTCTATTTGTCTCTCTGTTTGTATCTTCATGTGTAAATTCACTGGAACTTTTCAAAATTTCCACAGCTTTGCCAATTTTCACCAGGAATTTTACTCATTAACAAATTCTCACTTGTTCCCTACCAGTTGGTGACCATTGCCCCAGGGGCCTGTCAGTCTCAGGGTCCTGATTTCCCATTGACCCTTCCCCCTTCTATTGGGACTGGGAACTAGCCAACCAAAAAAACCCCACTCACTTTTAGTAAAGGGCCAACAGTCCCTTACACAAGCTGGGCTGTGAGGGAGGGAGAGCTCAGTGGTTTGACTATTGGCCAGCTAAACCCAGGTGTGTGAGCTCAGTCCTTGAGAGGGCCATTTAGGGATCTGGGATAAAAATCTGTCTGTGGATTGGCCCTCCTTTGAGCAGGGGGTTGGACTAGATACCTCCTGAGGTCCCTTCCAACCCTGGTATTCTATGATAGGGTCACCAATGTTCAGAGAAACTAGCACAAGCTGGGCCCATGGTGTAATGGTTGGCATGCTGGAATCTGAGTTCAAATCTCAGTGGGACATTATGGTAAATCCCTGGAGATCCAAGCGCTTTCCTGTCTCCAGCTGTATAAGAATGAGTTGTTTACCTTGTGCTGAGTGACTCATACCCACTGGAGCCAGGTCTTTGGTTGGAATGGGATTTAGAAGTGGCTATGGTTTGACTGGGTGTTTGGGATTTCTGATGCCCACAAGTTTGGCCCTTGTGCTTTCTACCACACTTTTCCTCTTGCCCACATGGCGCTTGAAGAAAGGAGTGTCAGGGCCAGGTTTCATAGTCAGGGAAAGGCAGGAGGGAGGAAGAGTCCCAGGCTGGAGCCCAGCACCTCTCCTCCTCTGGGCACCTAGGACAGAGGCGGCTGGTGCTGACAGCTCCAAGGGAAGGCTTAAAAGCCACAGAGCAACCAAGGGCAGGGCAAGAGGAGAGGAGAACCATGCCTATGTGTGGCCAGCAGACACCCAGCCAGGCTGCTCCCTGGCATGCCGAACCCCCACTGAAAACCACCCACAACCAGCTGCTGATGCTCTGTGGCCAACATCAGAAGATGGGAGGAAAGCAGGGCCAGCCCCCCTGGTGGGGCCTCTTATTGTTCCCACTCCAGGTGCTCACTTTGGCAGTGGGGCAGGAGATTTTACCCCAAGAGGCTTTTCCCCAGCTGGCGAGAAGCAGAGAAACACCCAGGCTCCCAAGGTGCTATGTAGCAAGTACCCTCCAGCACAGGGACAGGCGCACACTTGGAAGAGGGAAACTGCTCCACACGCTAGCCCGGGCAGCCGCCCGTTTTCTTTGGCAAGTCAGGAAGGGCAAAGGTGAGACTGGAAGCACCTGGGGCTCATGCCCCAGCCTTTGTGACACCCAACCCCCAACTCCTTCCTGGGGCTCTAGCTGAAGCCAGAGCATTGGCCTGAGCGGCCAAGAAGAGGTTCCAGCCCTGAAGGGATCAGGACTTTCAGTACAAAGGTAAAATTGCACAAGCACAAGATAAGTCTGCACCCCAACCCGCTGCCCCAGCCCTGAACCCCCCCAAACCCAGAGCCCCCTCTTGCACCCTAGAGCCCTCACCCCCCGTGCCCCAGCCCAGAGCTTCCTCCCACACCTGGAACCCCTCATCCCTGCCCCCACCCCAGAGCCATCACCCCGTCCTGGACCCCGACCCCCTGCCTCAACCCACAGCCCCCTCCTGCACTCTGAATCCCTCAGCCCCACCCTGCAGCCTGGAGCCCCCTCCTCCACCCCAAACCCCTCATCTCCCCACAGCTCCCACAGGCAGACCCTGGGGCTCCCAGCAGCCATGGGTGGCCGGGGAGCCCCCCCAGCCCCACCCCACTGCGTATGGACCCTGCAGCTCCTACGAGCGGACCCCAGAGCTCCCAGCCGCTGCGGATGGACCCAGGATTTCCCAACAGGCCTTGATGGCGGGAGGGCCCCGCAGCCCCACGTCATTGCTCAGACCCTGCAGCGCCGCAGCCCCGGGAGCTCCCGGCCGCCCCGGGCAGGAGAGGAGCCCCCGGCGCTCAGACACCGCAGGCCGAGCCCGGAGCTCCCAGTCACCGGGGGTGAGGAGGAGCCGCAGCCCAGGAGCTCCCGGCCGCCCCGGGCAGGAGAGGAGCCCCGGCGCTCAGACACCGCAGGCAGAGCCAGGAGCTCCCAGTCACCGGGGTGAGGAGAGCCGCAGCCCCGGCCAGTGCAGGGGCCCGCAGCTCCCAGCCGCCGCGGGCGGGCGGACGCCAGAGCCCCCGCTGCCATCGGGACCCCGCGGCCGCCCCGGGCAGGACCCGTCACCCCGCGACGGGCAGGAAACAGCCGCGCGCGGAAGCGCCTCGCGCCCTGTGACCCCCCCGGTGCTGCGGCTTCGCGCCAGGCGGGAGGCGGCGCCGCGGCTGCGGTCTCGGTCCCTCCGCCCGGCAGCGGGACCCGCCCCGCGCGGCCTCGCGCCGCTTCTCGCGGGGGGCGGCGCTGAGCTCTGAGCGCACAAGGCCCTGGCGGCCCCGCCCCGCATCGCTGTCAGGCAACGTCACCAATGGGATCTGAGCCCGTCGGAAACGTCAGGTGGGGAGGGCCCAATGGGAGACCAGCTTTCAGAGACCCGCCCCGCACGAGGGCCAATGGGAGATCAGCTGTCAAAAACACTAGGTAGGCAGCCACCAGCCAACCAGGAACCGCCCCTCATCTCAAGCACCCAGACAGCCCCGCCCCCACCTGTCCTATGCCCCACAGCAGCAGCCAGCACCGGGTGGCTCGTGTCGTGCACCACAGCAACCCCCAAAGCAGGACTCGCAATTTCCCTCCCCCAGACCGACTCTCAATTTACATAAGAAAAACTCCCCCCAAAATAGAAAAACCAGCCGACCTTCCCACCCCCCCGCAGCCCCTTCCCCATGTTGGCAACACACTCCCAGCTCAGGGTGACCACACTCCCCATCGGGGCAGGCTCTGCTCAGCCCGGCTCCCCACAGCCTGCACTAAACATGTGGGGCCCAACCCCAAAACTTACTCATATTTTACCCCAATGGCCCCAAACTGCCGCTTTTAATATATGCAAATAAGGTGCTGCCACACTCAGGCCACGCCCCAGCTCTCCAGTGGAGCCACCCGGCAGAGAACAAGGTGATATTTAAATTAGCCAGGACGTCGCTCAGTCATTGCCCTCTGCTCCCAGCAGGTGGCGCCGGAGAGCTCCGAGCTCGCTCCCTTCCCTTTCTCGCGTCGGCTTCAGCCCCCGGGTTACAAACGCACCAACCGGGGAGCAGGAGTGTGGGGCTGCTCCAGGGTGACCAGATGTCCCATGTTTAAAGGTTTGGCTGGACTTTTTCTTATATAGGAGCCTATTACCCCCCACGCCCTGTCCCATTTTCCAGTTGCTTTAAGGTCACCCTATGGGGCTGCTCTGCGGGGATGGACTTGCACACTTGGGATGTTAGTGCAAAAAACTCCTCCTGGGCTGAGTAAAGGGCAGAGACCTGCCCTGAGCCTGCCCTGAGTGGGGGTCACCCAAACCGACCCTCACTCGCCAGGCAGGTGTCACCCTGCTGCCTGGGGAAAAGGCAACAGGCCCCACTCCCCAGCTCTGCGTGGGCGGAGAGCCAATGAGAACTTCTATTAAAAGGGAAAGAGAATCAAGCCTGAGTTTGGGAAAACCCCACAACCACATTCACATCTCCACTCATCAGCAAAAACCCCACCCCAGAGTACACTGGGCAGTGCTGTGCCTCAGTTTCTCACCTTGCGGTGTGACAGGCCAATCCAATGTTCCTTTAAGAGACCCCTCCGCTCTCCTTCCCCCAACCCCCACTCCCCTTGGGCAGCAAAGCCCCAGGGGTGCGGGAGGGAGGGGAGGGCATCAAGAGAAACCTCAGCTTCTGCTGCTGACACTCCTTCAACTGGCTCTCGGTTTGCCCTGTTCACTCTGCGTCGCTGCCGCTCCACGGCAATGTCCTTCACCCTGCTGCTGAGAGCTCCTGTGTCGCCACTTCCCCTGCTGCCACCTGCCCGTCTCCTGCAGCCTCTGCGCGGCCACCTAGTGGGGGAACCTCGCTACAAGTGCAGCCTGGACAGCCACTGCTGATGGCTTTGGATCCAAAAGCAAGCCCGAAAGCCGGTGTGAATGCAAATGACCTAGCTGATGGGGGAAGAAGAGAACTGCCCATCAGTGGCAGCACAAAGGAGCTGCAAATAATGAATACATCTGGTCAGCAAACAAGCTACTGGAAGACTCAGATTGTGGCCCTCCAGGAAAGGGAGGTGAAAAAACAAGTCAAGCCTGAAAATAAGGGGGACAGGTTAACCCTAAGGAATATGTGTGTGTGTATGTACAGTGCTAAAGCTAAATCTACAGCTGTCTCTCAGCTGTTACCTGAGGATAAACTTAAAGCTTGGTACAGCAGAGAAACTATTGCAAACTGGGTCTGTTGTACAAGAGGAAACTGAGGCACACCACCTCATGAATTTCATAAATGACCAGCGAGTGGGGTAATTCACTATCTGACTATAGAACAAAATAAGGACAGCCTGGAGGTAATTCTTCTGTTTTTCCTGCAATTAGCAAGGAAATTTGTAAAAGGAAGTGGTATTATTATTATTAAGTACTAATCTGTCCCCACCGGGGGTGTGTGTGTGGAAATTGTTTCTTTTGTTTTTCAGACACTCTACAAGCTAGCTGGTGCCAGCAAAAGACTAACCCAGAATACCATGAATCTATGTTTTGTGGTGTTTGTCTTGTTGTTAGCATTGTTGTGTTTCAATGAACAGAAAACCTCATGACGTGGGTGGGGATGGCTTCAAAAGGCTGACCTGGGGGAAGATGTGTATGGAAATTCAAAATGCACAACTAGGAGGCCAGCACCTGTGTAATAGCTACCGTGGTATCTGGAAGTGAATCGGCAGCTAAGGTGGGCCCCACAAGCCCTATGGGAATAATGAGAAGGGGATTTGCTCGCTGGGAATCAATGGAGGGGTGTGTAAAATGGTGTAAATCCAGAGAAGATGTTTGAATGTGCCCCTCCCTGATGGCCATGGAGGAGCACACCCAGTGGCCCATGGCAAGGGGTGGACAATTGGGTGTACTGTGTATGAGGTGTTTTGCTGGAAATGTACATATTACCGGGGGCACAATTACACCACCCCAACCAAATTCCACACTACACACTGCTCTCTGGGCTTTGGCACACAGATAGATCTGTGAATCTTACTGCTGTGAATAATCGAACCAGCGCATACAGCCTGATTCCACACCATGAGGTTAAGTTGGTTTGGACAATAACCCATTTCTCTGTGGACATTCAATGGACTTATGATATGGACAAAAGCACGAAAACCTGCAGCGGCAGCATATTGCAACTGCCAGCAACTGGGCATGTTAAGAGCTTGACCCCGTCGAAGGAGGAGAGGAGGTGTTTCGGTGGTGGCCAGGATGTTGGACCTTGCGGCAGTGCTCAGGTCTCTCGGTGTAGCTGTGGATTGTTACAGTGGCTGGTGTATTGCTAAGTATACTTGTGTGACGTTGCCTATGGAAATAACCTAGAAGTAATGGAGTAAGCCCCTCCCCCCTGTACTAGACAACTTGGACCCAACCTTCCTGGGCCCACTATAGTGGGAAGTCTGGAACGCTAATTGGAACAGGTGTGGCAGCCCTGTACGAGAGAAGGTGCAGGGGACTGCACTATGCACGGGGCAGTGGGACAAATGGAATATCAACACCTTCCACCTTGATGCCTGGCCCTATCAGGAAATGTGTCACCACATGTCCTATGCTTTGCTAAGGGGGAGAATGGGAACAGGGACACAGGCAAGGCTCTGTGGTGTCAGGGCTGGGATGGGGACACTGAGGAAGGAAACTGGAATCATTGCTTGCTGGAAATTCAATCCAATAAACATCTAATTGTTTGCACCTTCGCACTTTGGGTATTGCTGCTCTGTGTGTACGCAAGAAGGACCCGGTAATGGGAGGGTGAAGGGATAAACCCTCTAACACACATTTTAACCTCTTCTTTTCACACTGTTGCTCATTCTCAGGGGCTGCTTTGTCTCCAGACAGATCCCTTCTCTTTCAGAACAGCCTTGCTCTTTCCGTCTGTTTCACTCACTGAGGTGTCAGAGTAAACACTCCCCTTCCCTCTAGTCTCAGACAAGCACTAGTATTAACTGTTTGCTACTGATGGGTTTAGAAAGCATTTGTCAAAATGTCATTTCTGAGGGATTTTTCCCAAGATCCAGTATTATGTGTTCAAACATCTCCCAGCTTCCTTGCTGAAAATAAGGCCAAGGTTTTCTTGCAACGTAGAGGCAGTTTTTCACCCCAGATGGGACTCGAACCCACAATCTCTGACTTAGAAAGCCATTGCCTTGCCCATTAGGCCACTGATGAAAGAATGGAAATGCCATCTCCTAAATGCATATTTCTCATATTAACTTGGAAGCCAAATACCCTCTTTCTGCACCTTACAGAAATGTCTGCATCCCCTGGCAGCAAGGCTACTGGGCAGGTCACTTACAGAGCTGAGCACCACCTTTCTGCCAGCCATCTTTAGAGAAGAAGGCTCTTTTCCCTGACAGCCACACAGCGCTGCCTAGCATCCCGAGAGCCTCCCTCGTGTTCTCCCACAGCAGCCGCCTGCCGGTGTGGGTGGGAAAAGGGGACCAGGAAGCAGTGCGGCCTCAGGCCGGGACAGGAGGCCCTCACCACGCCCAGACCTGCCTCTTGCCTTCAGCCCAGGCAGCCAGAGGTGCTGGGGAGCTCCCTGGCAGGCCGCTGCCTCACCCACGAAATAAGGAAAAGGGGATGAATGAAGAAGTCAGGAAATAACAAGGAAATGAAGAGGTTTGTCGAACGGGTTTCTACCCGATTTACCATCTTCTCAGCTACCGCTCAAAGTTAAAGACCTAAAGTCGACCTATCGGCATAAGTACAGATGGTTAGGTGGGAATTAAAAGGAGCTGCTGTCACAAGTGTTAGGTGCCTGCAAGCAGCATGCAGAGCGTTTAAAACCACTGCAATTAGAGGCTCAGATGAAACGTTTGCCCTAAATCAGAAACGACAATAGGACGACCAGCAGAACGCCACTCTAGGTAAACGTCAGAGTAATGGAGGCCATTAGAGGCAAAAAGTCATTCCTCAAAATTTGGAAATCAGATCCTAGTGAGGATAATAGGAAGGTGCACAAACTCTGGCCTGTTAAGTGTCAAAGTGTAACAAGTCAGGCCAAGAAAGAATCTGAGAAGCAACATGCTAAAGACACAAAAGCTGAGCATAAATCCGGTCAATGCGAGTCCTGGTCTGTCCCTGCAGAAAGGTGAACCCCCTCTGTGGCTGGAGTGAGCTCCACTAAGCCGACCTCACTACAGACCTGCGCCAGGTAGTGCTCATTGTAAAAATGTTTCCTCTGACAGTTGGGAAAATGGGACCAGCGGTGCTCAGGCCGGCTGACACAATTAACCCACCCTCCCCCTCAACAACAAACACCATGCAGCCCAGAGGAAGGGAGCCTTTGATCTTCCCTCTCATGCCTTAACTGGAGACCATACACACTAATATAGCAGTAACCAGTGCCACAGAGCACAAAGCCCACCAGTAATGCCCTCCCTGGTTGGAGCTCCAGCACCTTCTGTACTCGCACCGCGAATGTGAAGAACAAGACTCCAACCCCATCATTCTTTCCTGGCCAGGAGGCCCTTCCACCAATCACCCTCTGCCCAGCAAGCTACCCTAGAGTCATGAATGTGCATTTCCTGAACACCCACCATGGCCAAGTCCAGCTGCTCCAAGGCACTGAACAGCAAGTGCCTCCTCCTGGACCCCCAAATCCCTTCCACACGGCCACTTTCACAGATGCCCCTTCCCTGGTACTGCCCTTGCTCAGCTGCGCAGAGGAGTTTTCACCCCCACTCCCTGCCTGTCACTGCCCAGCAGCCCCTCTGGCACCATTCCTGAGGGTCACCCTGCCTTGCTCTCTTCCTGCCATATTGGGAAAGGCAGCTCCCATCTCTCCTTGTTAAAGGTCAGGTGGGCTAACTAGGGGCAGAAGCCCATTCTATGTTTTCCTACTGCAGAGCCCAAGATCAGAGACTCACCATCAGTGCCACCCAGAGGGGAGGCAAGCAGGGCAATTTACCCCAGGCCCCATGAGAATACAGTATTGCAACTTTTTTTTAATTGAACGGGCTCCCAAAAATGCTTTGTTCCAGACCCCTAAATGCTCTAGGGCAGCCCTGCTCATCTTGGGTGCTGACACACCACTGTGCTCCCAGAGAACAAGCCAGCAGGGCACAAAGAGGGATGAAAGGGCCTGCCAAAGCCTGGGATTGAACCAGGGACCTTTAGATCTTCAGTCTAGCGCTCTCCCAACTGAGCTACTTTGGCAGCTGTGTGGTAATGTTTGGGCCTGTTGCTTCTCTGCCTGAGATATTTTTGCAGCAGTTGCACACAAAAAGGACGTCATTGTGAGCGGCCCATGAAGACAAGACTCACTTTTGCCTGCCTTGCTCAGCTTGACTTGCTGCCTCACCCCGTTCCTGCCCTAGTGCCCGGGTTGACCTGGTGGTGGAAGGGGACTGGGGGCCAGTGGCGTGGGGAGGAAGTTGAGCTGGACCCTGAGCTAGACTAGACCCTGGCGGTGAGAGTCTGGCCACCACCTGCCGCCCCACCCTGTTGTCCTGGCTTCCCCCACTGGGTGTCATTTCGGGAGGGAAGTGGGGCTTCTGCCTCCCCTCCCCAATTTTCACACCGCAGAGGAGTGCGAACAGGAGAACGAACGGCTGCTCCACACCCCCACCAGAGGAACCCAACGCCCTTAGCTGTGGGGAGTAAGAAGTGGCTGTTGGCTGACATGGCCTCTCCCCGAGGAGCTGGAACAGCAGCTGCCGCCTCCCCATCGGCTCCAGGCTGTGGGAAATGCTCATTGCCTGGCTGCATGGGCGGATGCTGCTCCGTGCTCTGGAGAGCGTCTGTATTGCTCTGTCAACCCCCCGTCTTCACTGAGCCAGTCTGGTAAGGTCCCAAGTGCCCCCTCCGGCCTGGCAGCTGAGAGTCTGTGCAGACATCAGCCCCCTGCCAGCCCCACAGGCAGCAGCAGCAGCACCAGCCCCCCCAGCACCACAGGGGCACTCGATGCACTTCCTGTGCGGAAATGGCTCCTTGGCATCCTGCTGCTGGAGTGAGAGCCAGGAGAGAGCAGTGTCTGGCTCACCGTGGGGGAGAGAAGAGACCTGGTGAGTGCGGATCTCCCTCAGCCTCCCCCGCAATGCTGGTCAGTTCTATTGTCAATGTGATAGTCGGTGCTTCCCTTCAGGGCCGGCCCTAGAGGGATCCGGGGTATGGGACAAATCCCCCCTTTCTTCCCCAGGCCCTGTCCCCACTCCACCCCTACCCCCAAGCCCCCACCCCTCTCCCACCTCTTCCCGCCCTGCACCTTCCTGCCCCATTCCTTTCCCTCTCCCACTCTCCCTGCTCCTCCCCCAGCACCCCACTGAACAGCTGATCACTGGCAAGTGTGAGGAGCTTGTCAGCAAGGCCTGTAGTGGGTGGGGGGGAGCTAGCTGCCAGTGGGCACTGAGCACCTTTTTTTCTCTCTGTTGGTTCTGCAGCCCCGTAGCTCCCATGCAGTCGCTGACTCAGCTCCTTTCACATGCTAGAGAGAGGAGCAGAACCAGGGCTATGGCTGATCTATGGGGCACTAGGTGAGTGGCAGAGGCTTCAGGTGCTGAGAGTTTGCCCAACCCCTCAACAACACAGTGTGAGGTGGTGTCCCAGGCATCTCGATGAAAGGAGCAGAACAGAATTTACTTGGGGTGGGGAGAGAATTGAGAGTGTCTCAGGGGATTGTACAGAGGTATTGCCCGGGTGAGAGACTGGCTAAAACACAGGACTCGCTGTGAGCAGGACTTGAACCTGCGCAGGGGAACCCTATTGGATTTCAAGTCCAACACCTTAACCACTAGGCCATCACAGCTGTAAGCACAAAACTTCCCCAATGCTAGAGAAACTGGTAAATAATCCCAATGCCCAGGCGTGAAGTCATCTGAACTACAGGATTCCCACAGCAAACCTGGCTCCCAAAGCACAGGGGGGATTTGGGGTTTGTTCTGTTTGCTTAGCCAGGTGCCACAGGAGTCTTTGCTGCTTTTACAAATCCAGACTAACACGGCCCCTCTGATACTCCTAGTGACACTCTCCAATGGATCCCCATCCTCCACCCACCTTGAGCTAGGTAGGAGCGGATCATCATTATCCCTACTTGAGAGAGGGAGAAGCTAAGGCTGAGAAAGGAGAATTGACTTGTCTTAGGTCACACAGCCAGCCAGTGGCAGAGTTGGGAATAGGACCCAAGAGCCCTGATTTTGAAACTAACGATCAGATCGTGAATTTCAAACACTCAATGACCTGAATAAAGTGCTCTCAGATGAGCTCCAGACCAACAACAGTTCACAGTAATATTCAGCAAGTATTTGAGGAGAACTGCAATGTTAGAGAGAATCATGAACCGCTCAGAGACGATTAATGCAGCAAAGCAGCAAAATTTGTCAACATATAACAGGTTATGACTTATTTCCTTGGTCTTAAAAGAGAACAACAAGGACCTGAATCTCCTCCCTGTCAATAACCCCCTGCTCAGCCAATCAGGGTAGAGACTGAGGACGGGAGGCTGAGGGTTCTCACCAGAGAGCCCAAAGGATGGCCCAGGTCACTGGTGGGGATCATTGACCGAGCACTATTTCAGCCCCACATTTTTGGGTGGACCTCCCACAGTGGGAGCTGCAGAGCACTCCCCCGCAACACACACACACACACACACACACACACACACCGCTCCTGGTGTTGGGAGGGGAACAGGTGAAAGGACAAAAGAAGCAAGAGAAAGGAGGGAGGGATGGATGGAGGAAAAGGTGAAACAGAAAGGACAAACCCTAATGTCCCCACTGATTCTATGGGACAAAATCCCAGGTGCGGAATAAAATTCTGCCTCCTTAAGTTCGTGTTTTCCATGCCTAGAATTCAACTGTCACCAGATGGATCAGACTGAACAGGTTTCAAACCTCGAGGAGGCTTCAACCTTCTAAACAGGGATGGCTGTTTTCTAGTAAAATCAGGAAAAGGGAAGGAGAAAACTCGAAAGAGGTTCCTCCTGGCACTCACATCCGTGAACCCGAATACTCTCTCAGTCCTCAAAGAGAAACCTGGAGAAGGAGACTTGCTGAAGCAAAGCCACAGGGGTCTCTGAGGTTTCCCTGGCCCCTCGCCCCGTCCTGCCTGGCTGATGTCAGCATCTCTCTGTGAGGTCACCACCTCCCCACCACCTTTGACCAATAGTCTGAGGTCCTGCAAAAGGCCTTTGTGATGTCACTGCCACACCCCTCCCTTGCTGTGCTAATGTCCTGCCCCTGCCCAGGCACTTTGGAGGTTTGAGCTACTCCCTGTGGATCCCCCCACTCAAGGAGCGTTCGTTCTAGGAAGCAAGCCGGCTAGACAGGAAAACATCAGATGCTGCTCCCAATGCTACACTCAGTTTTTCAGAAATTAGTCGACTTTATGGCCAGAAGAGACCATTAGAGCATCTAACCTTACCCCCTGCATATCACAGGCCTCCTGTATGACACAATATCTACTTTTGGGGCAAACACATTCCAGAAAGATAGCTAGTCTTCATGAAATGACATCAGGACATGGCGAATCCACCACTTTCCTTGGTAGCTTGTTCCTGTGGTGAATCATCCTCAATGTTGAATATTTGTGCCTTAGTTGTAATATGAATTTGTCTCTTTTCACCTTCCAGCCATTGGGTCTTTTTATGCCTTTCTCTGCGAGATTAAAGAGCCCTTTAATACCCCATCTTTTCTCTCCATTAAGGCCCTTCAACACTTCAATGAAGTCACCTTTCAATCTTCTTTTGATAAGCTAAACAGGTTGAGCTCATTCAATAGCTCACTAGAAGGCATTTTTCTCCAGCCCTCAGAACACTTCGTGGCTCTTTGGTCATCAGATTCCTGAACTGAAACTGGATGTGGTTCTTGTTCTTCTGCACAACATAGCTCCTGGAGAAGAGGGATCTGCGAATGTACATTCGTATGATACCTTTGTTTAACTGATGAAAACATAAACTAGACACTTAGAGGACTGGAACTGATTTCAGCTGATGGACAGCTTTGCTAGGTTTTTATGCATTTGGACAGCAAAATGTTGAGTGTTTACATTAATATCAAGCACTCCTGTATAGAGGAGCCCCTGAACATAATGGAGAATGGAAATGAAAATGTTTAACTTTAAAAAAAAATAAAAGAAAGAAGGTTATAAGAGAACACAGGGGTTTGAACTGAGGACTACGTGAAAACTGCAGTTAAGCACTCTAACACTGAGCAATATCCCCGATGACAACAGGAGTATGGAATTGTGATGTCCAGGACTTTGAAGGACAAACCCTGATTCATCGAGCTCCTTTGCCATTCCCAGACCACAGGTGGTTTTCAAAATGGGGTTTGATTAAACTTCTTAAATGTGGTAAACACCACAGCTTGCACACCCACTGATATAGCTTCTCCCACTGACATAGCTGCCACCTCTTGGGAAGTGGATTAACTACACCCCCAGGAAAACTCTCTCTCATCAGCATAGAGGAGTGGTTCTCAAACTGTGTCAGGACCCCAAAGTGGGTCATAACTGTGTTTTAATGGGGTCGCCAGGGCTGCCATTAGACTTGTTGGTGCCTGGGGCTGAAACCAAAAGTCTGAGCCCCACCACTGAATCCCTCAAGCTCTGGTTTTGCCCTCCCCTAACTGGGGCAGGGCTCAGGCTTTGTCTCCTCTGCCTGTGCTCAGTGTAGAGGGTCTTGGTGTGTCTTTCTAGGGTCATGTAGTAAGTTTTTTTTTTTTTTTTTTTCAAAAAGGGGTTGTAGTGAAAGGAAGTTTGAGAAACCCTGGCATAGAGCCTCTGAGTATGTCTAGACTTGGCTCCCTGGGGCAGATCAGACACTGAAAGTGCAGCCATGGAGACACCACACACCAGCCTTGCCTAGCAGGCAAAAATCAAACCTCCACAGAAAGACACCCATTGTTTTCTAACCCATCTCCCTAAGCCCTCAGCCACCACCACTTAACAAAAGAGCTTTTCTACATTATGGTTCTGGTCTCACTGAAGGGTCATTTCCAATTGTTTGCTCAGACCAGCATTAGGGAAAATGGTGCCCTGGGCAAAGCTTGTACTTTGGCACTTCCCCACTGCCCCTGGACGATCCCCACTCCCCCTTTACCGCTAGCTCCTGCACTCCCAGCCCTTGCACCTCCTTCACCCCTAACTCCTGCCCCTGCTGTGCCCCCTTTGCCCTTAACTCCCTGGGCCACCAGCCATTGCCCCTCTCCTGCAGCCCCTTCACATGGCTCCAGTGCTGGGGGCCCCGCACTTGTTCTCCCTTTCCCTGGGCTTTGGCATCACTAGCCCCTGCTTAGCGAGTAGGGTTCAGTGGTCCCCAAAATGTGGGGCATGACTCTTAGGGGGACACAGAGGAACATTCATGGAGTCAATGAAATCAATTGAGCTTCTTCAGTCTCTCGCTGCAGACATTTCCCTTGTTTTTAAAGGCAAAAATCCTGATCTTTCCAACGGGAGCTGCTGCTTCAATGTTCAGTTTGGGGAGGGATTTGGCTGCACTCAGAGATCTGCCCGCGGGTTACAATCTGCGATCTGAAGGGTCGAACGCAAACAGTGTTTAGATGGGACCGTTAGTGCCGCCCCCGTGTGGCCAAAGATCAGAACTGACCTGCAGAGTTTACAGCTGGAGCCTGGGACGCTCCAGAACAAACTGGGCCCAAAGCCTCTCGCGTGGGACACTCGCTGTGCAGCAGGAGGCGGAGGGAAGCTGATTGTCAGGGCTCAGGGCAGCTCCCTGCCAGGCTGAGCCGGTGTCTGCGCTAAGCTCGGCATCAATCAGGTGATTCTGGGCAGTTCGGGGTCCCCGGGCTCCCAAAGGAGGGGGAAGCAGGTCACCCCTGGAGCAGGGTAAAGCTGCAGGGTGACAGTGGGGTTGCTGCCCCTGTGAACAGCTGCTGTAGCACCGCCTGGGCAGGACAGAGAGAGCCAGTTATACCCCCCCCGCCAGCCTGTATCGGGGGATGGGAGCACTCACACCCTGGGGACCCACCCACCAGAGATCTACGGGGGGGACAGTGGCACCCACACACCCAGGATGTTGTAGGGGGGGACAAGGGCATCCACACTCCGGGATCCTCTGCAGAGGGACGGACACCCACACATCCAGGATTCTGTATGGGGGGCAGAGGTACCCGGACACCTGGGCGGGGGATGGGGGCACCGAAACATCCGGGATCTTACCTGGGACGACAGCGGCGCCTGCAGCTCGACATGAGACGGGGGCGGGGGGAGCAGGAGCATTTCCCAGTTCCAGGCTGTCCCCGTCTGGCCAAGGCACAGAGCTCACAAGCAGAGTTTAAAGCTCCAGCTGCCAAACTGCAGAATAAGCCGGGCCCCGTGGCTGGTGCCTGTGATCCCAGCGCCTGGGGAGGCTGAGGCCGGCGGATCGCTTGAGCTCAGGAGTTCTGGGCTGCAGGGGGCTGTGCCGATCGGGTGTCCACACTAAGTGCAGCATCAATATGGTGATCCTGGGGAAGCTTGGGGTCCCCAAGTTGCCTAAGAAGGGGTGAACCGGCCCAGGTCAGAAACGGAGCAGGTCAAAACTCCTGTGCTGATCAGTAGTGGGATTGCACCTGTGAATAGCCCCTGCAGTGTAGCCTGGGCAAGACAGTGAGACACAGTCTCTTTTTAGACACCCCTACCCCGCAGAGCCTGGAGGGGGGAATGGGAGCACCCACACGCTGGGGAGTCTGACTTGGGGGGAGGGACGCACCCAAGCAACACGGATCTTGAAAAGAGGAACAGCGACACCCACACACCACAGAGCCTGGACGGGGGCAGGGGAACCACACATGAGAGCTAGTTCATGGGGTGGGGGACACACCCATATGCTCCATTGCACCATTCTTAATGAGAAGAACGGGGGCATCCGCACAACACGGATCCTTAACAGGCGGGGAGACACCCACACACTCCACTATTAACCAGGAGGGACAGGGGCACCAGACACCCCCAGTAGCATGGAGAACCCCCACATCCACCAGATCTCTCATGGGGGGTAAGACAGAGGGGATTATAATGGGGCCCAGCGCACCCACGCACCAGGGATTGTTAAGGGTTGAAGGGACAGGGACACCCACACACACTGAGATCACGTCCTTGGAGGAACGCAAACCCTCCACAGAAGGACCTGGTCTGTTCCATGATGGCAGCCCAGCCTGGGTGAGTCAAAGTCTCCTTTTATACAGGCATGTCCCAGAGATCCTGACTAGGGGGACAGAGACACCCACCCACCAGAGATCCTTAATGGTCTAGGGTGCACCCACACACCAGGGATTCTTATGGGTGGGAGGAATGGAGACAGCCAGACACACTGAGATCACTTCCTCCAAGGAGCCTGGGCCAGACAGGGAGACACAGTCCCCCTTCACATATCTGCCAGACAACCTTCCTCCCACCCCCTCCACACAATGTTCTTATCTGGAGGTGAAGCCAGGGAAACCACATGGAGGATTCTTATCTGGGGAACTGGGGGGACCCACTTACCACCAGAGATTCTTAAGGGCAGGAGGAACAGGGACTCCCACCTCTGTAGCATGGGGGTGGGTCGCCTGCTGGGATCATCGGGGCATATTTCACCTCGTCAGTTCCCTGCCATTGCCTTGGGGCCCCTTGTTCGCTGCCTCTGGTACCCAGTTTAGCCTCCTTCCTGAGGCTGAAACGCTTTGATCTATCTAAGGTCTGTGGGATCAATACGTGTCATGGTGTAATTCTGTGTTATTCGGGGGTCAGACTAGCTGAGCTAATGGCCCCTTCTGCCCTTAAACGCCATGAAAACATTTCCCTGGTTTCTCCTTGCGCCTGACAGACACCACGGTGAGGGGCCCAATAGAAGATCCTGGACACAGCGCTCTGGCTCTTACTTTACTTGGGGACGTCAGCGCTTTCCTAGCAAAGCTGCTGCTAAAGCGCCGGATTTGGGGAACGGTTCGGCTCCGATTCAGAGATCTGCCTGCGGGGTGTGAACCTGCCACGAGGAGCGGGAAACGCAACCAGCAACCGGAGGCGTTGGTTGAGCTCCGGGCTGCCCCCTGTGGCCAAAGCTTAGAACTGAGCAGCGGAGTTTAAAGCTGGTGCTGGGAGCGACCTGAACACGCGGGGCACGAAGGCTCCTGCGTGTAACGCTTGTTGGGTGGGCAGCTGAGCGTAGCTGATTTCCGGAGTTCAGGGCTGCACCCCGGGGTGCTGAGCAGGTGTCCATGCTCAGGTTGGCCTCGAGATGATGGTTTATGGGAAATTTGGGGCTGCCTGTCTCCCTAAAGAGAGCGGAACCAGGCCAGGAAAGGAGGCTTTCAAAACTCTGGTACGAAATGGCAGTGGGACTGACACTGTGAAGAGCCGCTGCAGCCCCGCCAGGGAGAGCCGGTCTCTCTTTGTGCAGCCCCCTCCATTCGTCAGGACAAGGGTTGTGCTCAAAGATCTGGGCCCCGTGTTTTTACCTCTGTGTGAAGCGCGCAGAGCAAATAACCCTCAGCGCCTCAGCTCAGTTCCAGGCTCCACTTCCATTCGCTCAGGCAAGATGGTGCAGAGCAGGGCCGGCTTTAGGCCTATTCCACCAATTCCTCCGAATCGGGTCCCGCGCCTAAGAGGGCCCCGCGTCCAGTGAGAATCCCTTCCCTGGCTAGAGGCGCCTTTTTAAATTTTACTCATCTGGCGGCGCTCTGGGTCTTCGGCGGCACTTCGGCGGCGGGTCCTTCAGTGCCGCCAAAGACCTGGAGTGAGTGAAGGACCTGCCGCCGAAGACTCGGAGCACCACCCGGTGAGTACACGCCCTGCACTTCCTAAAGCCAGCCCTGGTGCAGAGGAGCCCCTGGGTGGCTGTGGGCCTGGGGAGGATGGCTTTTGATTTTTCGGCCTGACCACTACGGGCAGCAAGGCCAAAAGTCAGATGGCCGGCTCTCCCGTCCACCACGCTCATCAGGAGCCCTTAGTCGACAGGCTCGGAGAATGCGGGCAGCGTCCCCGACTACCTCTCGCATGCAAAGCGAGCGCTCTGCCGCTTGAGCTAATTCCCCACAGCTGGCCTGACTCTCAGGCACCGGGCAAAAAAAGGCAAGGGCTCTGTGGCCTTAAGCAGAACACAGCCTGAAATGGGGGGGTGGGGGCGAGGCGCTACCCAGAGCTGGGGAAGGGGGTCCGAGTCCCAGCCACGGTCCTCGGCACAAACACCAACGCTCCCTCCCTGGAGTGTGTCTGGGGTGAGAGTTAGCCCCAGAAACAAGCACCAAACTTCAGAAGACAATGCAGGGATAGATCACTTGACAATTGCCTGCTCTGGCCATTGCCTCTGAAGCGCCTGGCATCGGTTACTGTCAGAAGACGTGATAGTGGCCTAGATGGACCATCGGTCTCACCCAGGAGGGCCGTTCTTATCTTCACCACTTTCCTCTAACCCAAGCAAAGCCAGAAGCAGGCCCAGCTCAGCAACTCTAGCAGGCTCCCTGGCCCCCGGCCCAGCATACAGCAAAACGACCCTGCCTCCGCCAGGATAGACAGCCACCGACTCCCTCTTCCAGACCAAAGCAGCCCTTCCCCGCTTTGGCTGTCTCCAAGCTGTCTGTGTGCTCTGCTCTGCTCCACGGCTGCCATGCTGCCTGAGATCAGGAGGCTGCGAGGTCTCACGGTCTCAGCTGAGCTGGTATCGCGTGCCACCCCGCCCATCTCCTCATTCTCTTCATGGACCCCTGGGATGTGAGTAATTCTGTATTTGAGTGGCTCTCCCTCCCGGCCAATGAGCTTGGCGTAGACTAGCAGGGAGGGAGGAGGAAAGGGATTGTGCTCCAGTGAGAGCTCAGAAAGAAAGGTGCAGGTCCCCCACGAGAGCCCAGCCCAGCAGAGCAGAGCAGGCTGGAGAATGTGTGTATGGGTCTGACTACTTCGCCCATGCTCTTCCATTTGAGCAAACTTCCCCCAGCTGTCTCCAGCCTCCCAGTCAGCCCAAGGGGGAGAAGGGCCGGGGAGGAAGAGCTTTGTGCTCCGCAAGGGCTGGCCTTTTGGGAGGCCAAGCGGGGAGAGGGATGGAGGCCACTGGAGGAGCTGAGCCGGCTGACTGACCATGGCTTTTAAAAGAAGGGCAAGAGAAGGTCCCGGGGCTGCCTTGCCGCTGGAGAATGCAGGCATTGATCCCGCTGCCTCTCGCATGCGAAGCGAGCGCTCTACCACTTGAGCTAATTCCCCTACCTTGGCAGGGGGTGTCTCGATCCATCAATTCGATAACAGAGGCCACATCGTTCCCCGCGCCAGCCGGTGACTCCTTCCAAAAGGGTCAGGCAAGGGAGGGCTTCCCGTAGGTCGGCTAGCTCAGCTGGTTAGAGCGTGGTGCTAATAACGCCAAGGTCATGGGTTCAAGCCCCATGCTGGCCACTGTGGGAGGAAGAGGGTGACTTCAGCTCTTTTGGCTGACTGCTAGGAGTGGCAGAGGCCAAAACCAGGTGGGCCGGGAGCGGGCAAGAGACCTGCTGGGCACCAGGCAAGACGAGGCTCCGGACACCTCCTTGGTCTCCCCTCCCTGGGCTCCTCGCTCCACCTGCTGCCTGAAAGGAACTTGGGCCCGGGGAGGAGACGGGTGAGCCCGGCCGGCTGCCTTCCAGGCTCATAGGAGGCCAGGCTTGAGCTGCCCGCCCGCGAAGCCAAAATCACAGGCCTGCCGGCTCACCCCCATTGTCCACAGAGGGTTGACCTGATGGCCCGAATTCTTGCCGGCCGACAGCTCCACCCAAATGGACCCGATGCCGGATCATGCTCCCCAGCCCAAGCCACAGAGGAAGGCTTAATACTCGGCACCCCAACCTAGGGGAGAGGCTTCACACTCCGCCGGCACAGGGTGACCTTTGGGACTTCCCTGGACACCATCCTCCCACCGCCCACAACCAGACCCCCCAAGCCCACACTCGAGCCCACCCCTCCGACAGGAAGGAGCAGGAGGACCACTCCGCCCAGGGGCACCACCACTCCAAGTCAGCTTCACTTGCTTTCTCTTCTACCCCTTTCCTCCCAAGTTATGCGCCCCTCACGGGAGCCGGCCGTGGGAAGACGCAGGCACGGCACTCTGACTGGCGGAAGCCAAACGCCCCACACCGAGAGTTTTGCACGGGCTCTTGAGGCACTGGAGGAACCCCATGCAGACGCACAGACGGAGCTAAGCTTTACGGCCAAGGGCCCTACCTGTGCAGAAAGCCAACTTGCTTGTGAAAAAGACTCCTCTTTCGGCTCCCCTTCCAAACTTCCAAATGCCTCCAAATGGGAAAACACACACACTGAAACACCCAAACGGTCCTAACGCTGGGGCCAGGCGAAAAAGAAAAGCAAGGAAAAGATTTCTAAATGGCCACCCTGCCAGAGTCATACAGTCCTGACCTCCAGACTCACAGTTCTGCTGGTGCCTCTCACTCCCGATGCGCAGCCCCCTGCGCTCCCTCCAGCTCTGACGGTGCCCCTCACTCCCGACCCTCAGCGCCCTGCGCTCCCTCCAGCTCTGACAGTTCCCCTCACTCCCGACCCGCAGCCCCTGCCATCCCAGTCCTGACCTCCAGACTCACAGCTCTGCTGGTGCCCCTCACCCCCTGCTATCCTATTCCTGACCTGTGACGTTATGAGTATAATATAATATTTCATTGAAAGGTGACAGGGCCAGAAAGAGTTAATTAACTCACCTCACCCACTGACCTGACCCATGGGTGAACCTTAAGGACTGGTTAGGAAGATCTGTAAATGAACAGAGCTTTGAAATGCAAGTCTGCATTGTTAGAGGTTGAAGGGGAGATGTTTGCTAAGGGCTTGTGATGTCAGCAAACAAGTCTTGTCTATTGCTGTAGTTTTAATTCAAAGATCAAAAAAGGAATATGAATATTTATGATGATACTTGGTCAAATAGTATTATTGTCTCTGTGAAGGTTGTGCTAACCTGTATCTGAACTGTTTAATGGGTAAATTACCCTGTGCTAATTGCCAGGATGTTTGGGAGAAGGAGTTAAGCCTGTTGTTTTCTCAGGCTGAAAGGCTGCTGGAAATATATAAGAACCCTGGGACATGATCCTGCTTCATCTCAGATCTGCTTTGGGATTTAAGACGGGGAAACCTTAAGCCATAAGGATTGAGATCCCGAGTCACTGACTGGAGTCACCCTGAATATGGACATTGGACTATCACCTCTGGACTATTTCTAAAAGGACTTTTGGCAACTACAAGCTCATCTGTGCTGTGCATCTGAACCTCAAGAATTGAATTCAAGTCTGTCTGTATATTGATCTTTTAACCAACACTCTCTCTCTCTCTTTTCTTTTTTATTAAATTTTAGCTTAGTTAATAAGAATTGGCTGTAGCGTGTATTTTGGGTAAGATCTAAGTTATAATTGAGCCTGGGTATGTGGCTGATCCTTTGGGATTGGAAGAACCTTTTCTTTTATATAATGAGATCAGATTTTCAGGAATCATCATCATATCTGACATGTGTGTCTGGACGGAGGCCTGAGGCTGGGCACTTTAAGGGAACTGCGTGGTTTGGACTTCTAAATGACCAGTGAGGTGCTACAGAAGCTGTTTTGTGCTGGTTGGTAAATCTAAGTATTAGAATAACCACCAGCGTTTGGGGTGTGTCTGCCCCCTTTTGTTTGCAGTTCACCCTGATTGAATGACCTCAGCTGGCTCCCACGGGCAGCACCGTCACACTGCTCCTTTCTAGTCACACTTTCTACACATCTAACATTAGTGTATAATGTAATACAGATCTATCCCAACACCTGCTGGAGGTCCTCTGGTAAGGCGGATTCGGCGGCAGGCCTGCGGGAGGTCTGCCGGTCCCGTGCCTTCGGCGTAACCGCCACCGAATTTCTGCTGAAGCCGCAGGACTGGCGGAGCTCCCGCAGGCATGCCGCCTAATCCGCATTACCAGGGGACCTCCTGCAGGCAGCCTGCTGAAGGCAGCCTGACTGCCACCCTCACAGTGACCAGCAGGCCACCCCCTGCAGCTTGCTGCACTGGTGCCTGGAGCTGCCCCTGTCCCTGACCCAGGGCAGAGGATATTGAAGCTGAACAGCCAGAGCTTGCAAGATAAAGGAGCAGGGTGGTGAAGCCTGGCGGTGTTGGCAGAACGGGAAAGCATCAGAGGGTTCTATGGCAACCAGGGGGATTGGTGGGAGTCGGTGAGGGAGGAGTTGGTGACTTTGTTTTGGTGGCCGGGGTAACACCACAACATTAAAGAAACCAACAGTGCCAAGTCCTGCAGTGTCGCCTGTGGAATTTCCACAAGAGCATCCAGGCAGGGTAGCCAGTCAGCGTGTGACTGTACGACCGGATCAAGCGACACCTGGCCGAGTTCCAGGAGATGAGGCTGCAGCTGGCCGATATGAGCAGGAGCACCGAGTGAAGGGAGGGGCGGCCTCCCCTGACAATTTTGCAGCCTGCAAGGAACGGAGACAAAGCAGGGGGATGCAGGGAGTCAGGGCAGGACCCGCGGATCCAGCCGTGCAGGCCCACAGTCGCTGGAGGAGAAGAGAGAGTCCTGCGAGAGGAAGCCGCTGGTGGGAAGCAATAAGTGCAGAGTGGAAACCAGCCAGCTGAGAGTCACAGGGATCTAGAAAACAAGACAGCAGCAGGTCCCATGGTGTAATGGGCAGCACTCAGGACTTTGAATCCTGGAATCTGAGTTCAAATCTCAGTGGGATCTCCTGGTGATATGTGATTTTGCTGCAAAGCCCTGGAGCTCAATGTGCTTGGCTACCCTCTCCCTGGCTGAACTAGAGTGATCTCTTTTTTCTCCTCCTCCTGGGTCACTGGTGCCCATTGGAGATGGGTCTTTGGTCCAGCTGGCCGCTATGGCCTAGACTAGCTGCAGCACCTGACGCCCCAGGCAAACCCCACAATTGTCACCCCCCAGCCCCAAACCCCAAGGGCAGAGCTAGGCTGGGGTATTTTGGTAAACAGGGAAACATTTTGCCCCTTTTTTCCTTTTAATGTTTTTAAGCCTTTTTTTTTAAAACAGAGGCTTAATTATTCGGTTTGTCCATCCATCCGTCTGTCCAACCAATGTTTCTTTCTCCATCCTTCTGGTTCTGGCTGCCCCTTCCTACAGCCATAACTTTGGTCTTGAACTTTATAGAGTAGTGAGGCACCTTAAGGGTTAAATGCTAAATACCAAACCCAAACAACACTAGTTACCTGTGTCTGGCAAAAGGTGTCTGGCAGTTTTGCCACTTTGAATGATTCAAATGGATTTTCAGTGGCATCATTAAAAAAAAACCAACAAAGCAGAACCAAACCAATTCATCTTAAACCTACAAAACAAGAGTTTTACAAACCATGAGCAGGGGCGGCTCCAGACCCCAGCACGCCAAGCGCGCGCGTGGGGCAGCATTTTGCCGGCAGGGCGGCAGGCGGCTCTGGTGGACCTCCTACAGGCATGCCAGCGGATGGTCCACCCAAGCTGCAGGACCAGCGCACCCTCCGCAGGCACGTCTGCAAGAGGTCCCCCGGAGCTGCGGGACCGGCGACCGGCAGCGCGCCCCCTGCGGCATGCCAGCATGCTTGGGGCGGCCGGATTCCTAGAGCCGCCCCTGACCATGAGTGTCAGTTTAGGTCCTTAAAACCTTTCATCATCACACACAAAGTTCTCTTTTGCCTAACATCCCTTGCACTGCGATTACTCTTTTTGACACAACTGAACCCCGATTACACGTCCATCTTGTACAACCAGAGCCAGCCAGGGGCAGGCAAGTTAAGTGCCAATAGAAACCCCGGACATTCCTTTAGTGATTTTGCTTACATTACCCAGGAGTCAAATCATTTTGATGAGATTCTCTCTCCGCCTGCTGCCTGCAGCCGTCCCCTATAGACCATTTCTGTGGGCAAAGGGCCCATTTCCCCTCAGAATGGCTGTAAAGACTTCGCAGGACAAAACATAGTGGTGGTAGTAGCCACTTTATCTGACCCTCTTGTATAATATAATTACCAAACTTCTATCAAATGTGACTGCACAGAGCTGCACATACAGTTACATTCACTGAAAGTGAGCAACTGTCCCCAGAACTCACTGCCAGTGGCACAGGTACCGTTTAAGTACCGAGATGTGCAGTGACATCTTTCATGGGAACCGGCCAGCGTGTGCACGGCCGGCATGTGCAGAGCAAAGGTTGCCCACGGGTGCTGTGTCAGGCTCTGGCACCGCGTGAGACAATGGACCACTTTCTGGTGGCTGGTTTGTTTCGCCAGCAGGTGTGGGGACTTCTGGCTACATGATGGCAGCTGCCAGACTCAGTTGGACAGGATTCTTTTCAGCTCACCTGAGGCTTGTTCCTGGCCGAACGAGGGCAACCACAGGGCGCCAGCAGAACCAGCTGCAGCTGCAGCCAGGGCGCCCTCAGCAGGGGCCGCTGTATAGCGGGCGGGTGTCATGGGACACAATGCGCCTGCTCAATGTCAGAAAATCCCCTTCAGACTAAACCAGTTTGTTTCTCAAAATCAAAACAAGTGGGATGAAAGTTCTTTGCAAAAATATTTTGTTGCCAAACAAAAGCATCTCCTGTTTGTCAGAGTGTGTTAAATTGTCTCATCACACACAGAGGGGAGACACTTAGATCACAAACATTAGATAAGATGCTTCAGTCTGAGCTAAGTAGTTGCTGCTCTTAACAATTGCAAAATAAAAAAATACAAATCAAATAGACTATTTCAGCTATTCTATTATGTCATAATGTGATCGGAGTAACCATGATAGGACACCTCATATTATGCACTACTCCTGCACCCGCCCACCCCAGGGCTCCTCAGCCCAGAGGGGAGCCCCCCGGCTGAGTGGGAAATCAGAACACCCCGAAATTACCCTGGGACCAACATGATCTGCCAGTGACAAAGTGTTGATCCTCGCTCCCCCCAGTCCCACTCTTGATACCCACACACCCCATCCCCATTCTGTGCACACACCTTGGGTCACTGCGACACTGAATACTTCAATTGGATGGGGGGCCCAGCACTATGGCTATGCCTTGCCCCCCATGGCTATTCCCTGCAGGGGGCCGATTGGGGGCACAGGGGGCACAATCCAGTGCCAACCAAGGGGGGATCAGAGGTGGGGTTGGGGCTGTGGTTTCTGCACCACCCGGATTCTGGCACAGGCTCCTTCGAGGATTTGCATTTCTTGATAGTTTTCACCCCATCACCGCTTCCTGCCCAGCCTCCCTCCTGCTGTGCAAGATGGTTCGGGGGGTATAGGAAGAACCCAGGAGTCCTGGCTCCCAGCCCCACCTGTGCTAAGCTATGAGACTCCACTCTAACCCCAGCACTGGGAGTGGAACCTAGGAGTCCTGACATCCATCATCTTTTCCTCTAACCACTACATCCCACTCCCACCCCTTTGGGGAGCCAGGACTCCTGGGTTCTGTCCCCAACTCTGGGAGCAAAGTGGGGTCTAGTGGTTAGAGCAGGAGGAGCCAGGACTCCTGGGTTTTATTCTCAGTGCTGCTGTGTGACACTGGGTCTGTTTCTTCTCCCACTTTTTGGGTATGGAGCCTGTAAACTCTCTGGGGCAGGGCCTGTCTCTCGCTGTGTCTGGGCAGCGCCTGGCCCAACGGGGCCTGATTTCAGCTGGAGCAGGGACTTTCTCTGTGTCTGTGCAGCCCCCGGCACAAGCAGGGTTTGATTCTGCCCTGGTTTCTGTAGGTGCAGCCTCTCCTCGCACACAGATTTTGACAAGTTTTCCTCCTGATCAGCAAATGGATTAAGCACGTCTTCAGTGGGGGGTTGGCATAGCAGGGAGCAGGCTGGCCGGGTGTCTTTGTGGCCGTCTGCTGGCCACACATAGGCATGGTCCTCTCCTTCTTTTGCCCCACCCTCAGTTGCTCTGTGGCTTTTAAACCTTCCCTTGGAGCTGTCAGCACCAGCCGCCTCTGCTCTAGGTGCCCAGAGGAGGAGAGGTGTGTTGGGCTCCAGCCTGGGACTCTGCTTCCCTCCTGCCTAGCCCTGACTATCAAGCCTGGCCTTGGCCCTCCTTCCTTCAAGTGCCAGGTGGCCAAACAACCCAAGACCTGGCTCCGGTGGGCAGGTTACCCAGCAGGAGGGGAAAGATTGGCTCTTGCACAGCTGGAGACAGGGAAGTTGAGCACTGTGAGCTTCAGGGCTTTACCACAAGCCAATACAAGGTCCCACTGAGATTTTAACTCAGATTGCAGGATTCAGAGTCCTGAGTGCTTCCTGTTACACCATGGGACCAGCTTCTGCTGCTTTATCTGCACATTGGTGACCCTCACGGGGCTGGCTCATGTAAGGGACTGTTGGCCCCTTACTAAAACTTAGTGGGGGGTTTGGTTGGCTAGTTCCCAGCACCAATAGAAGGGGAAAGGGCCAATGGGAAATCAGGACCCAGCGACTGACAGTCCCCAGGGGCAATGGGGAGAGGCCAAAGCTCCAAGTTAGCCACACTGACAGGCCAGGCAGTGTAATGAGGGAGCCCAGGTAGCTCAGTTGGTAGAGTGTCAGACTCTTAACCTGAGGGTCCAGGGTTCAAGGCCCTGTCTGGGTGCTCAGCTTTTAAGTTGCCTGGTGTGCCAGGAGCCAAACTCTGTTCACAACCACATGCAGATACCCAGAAGCTGTGGCCATTTCCTGGAAAGGTTCCTTTCCTTAGCAATCAGGAGAGAAGCCACATCCCCAGGAGCAGGTGCAGAAAGTGCAGTCTCTGGCTGCCAGGAAGTGCTGTGGGGCCAGGTGCTGAGAAAGCCCAATGGGGGAGCAGCAGAGATGGGGGGAAGGGAGAGAGAGAAGCAATGAGGACAGAGCACAAGTGTACAGGGGGCATCTGGTCTGGCTATTGTGGGGAACTTCCCTGGTTTATACACGACCCTGGTGGAATTGGCCAGTGGAAGGATCTGAGTCCCCACCCCCTTACCCAGAGGCTGCTTGACCTTGAGGACTGTTAGGATACAGAGATTCAGGCCAGTCTGCAAAGGCCTGTACTTTAAGAATTTAGGTGTATTTTTATCACTTAGCTAGTTATAGAGCTATAAAAGAAAGAATAAAAAATCACTGCCTGTCTGTGTAATGGCCTTCTCTTACTGTGACAGTCTGAGGCCTGGTTCTTCGGCTAAGCAGCAAAGGCAGCCATAAGCTGGGAAGTGTATGGTCACATTCACACATTCCCAACTAGTCACATTGAAATAAGGTGCTATTGCGCTGTTAGGAATACAATCCTGCCCTGATATTCCATCACCTCCAGAGAAAGGGAAACTTAGTTTGGTAGCATCCTGTCTGGCAAGAACTCCCTTATCAATAGACACAGCTGGAAAACCCTTGTCTGTATAGATGTAGTTGTGAAAGCCTCCCTTCTGTATTGTTTTGTATGTTTCTTTGCATGGTCTCTGTCTGGTTCTGTGATTGTTTCTGTCTGCTGTATAATTAATTTTGTTGGGTGTGTTGCCGGCACAAGGCCTGAGGCTACAGCAAACAGCGATTCGTTGCCCGGAGTGCCTCGCTCCAATTAGACACACCAGGGTGGAGAAGCAAAAAAAGGTTTATTTGAGATCTCAAAGCGCAGGATGCTTGGAGGAACACACCTCAGATCAAGCACACCCCAGACAAGCAGCTCTCTGTCTTTATACATGATCTTAGCTAAGCATGTCTATTACCCCCAATGCCCAGCTCCCCCCTCCCCCCCCCTTCTCCCTCCTTTTCAGTTCCCATACAGCAAATACATTATAACGTAGCAATTACTCTAAACAGGTTAGATCATACTTGGCAAAAAACATATTATCTCGTTAGTAACTTTTCTTGACAGGTCATTCTGTTTCACTCCCTTTAGCCAGGTGCAAGCAGGCTGTATAATTGCCTCCTGGTACTGATAACTAGTTGCCACACATTCCATTCTTTCCATCTAGCCTGTGGGGTTAATTAAAGTTTAAACATGGACGCGGTTCGGACAAGCAGAGGCCTAATACAGGGAGCCTTCATTGGCACTGTCATTTTCCACCCCTCTGTCAACACTGGGCCATGCCTGGTGCCACCAACAATTCCCTCCTTTGAGAATACTCAACAAACCTTTGGCTGAGTGTTCTCATATACTGTGGACAAAACATAATTGAGTTCTATGGAGCTGGGGCTGTCAATGAGAGGGTACATAGGGACCTTCGGGGCACGGGGGGTACAAAGTTTACGGAGGAGCAGTTAGAGAGATTAAACTCTTGGGCAAAACTGATCTTCAGGTTCTCATACGTATTTGACTCTAATTTGTTAGGGATTCCCCTCCATCCCGCATGTGCCTGGGGAGAAACGGGAGTTAACGAGAGGAGTGTTCCCATAGCAAAGAGTAACATTGTGGCAAACCCTAGGCCTGGATCCATACTGGGCAAGTGATCCTAAGGCCTAACAATTACAATTCCCCAAATACCCACAAAATTACTACTACTAGCAACAAGCAGATTAAAAACAAAAGGGACCAAGCCCACAGGTTAGGCTGGCCCTGTGAAAATAAACACAGCCAACGCTCTGAGTGTTCACGGGGAGTGCGCTGTAACTGTCCAAAGGGGTCACAGGGCATTCCCAGCAGGCCTTACTGTCGCCTGAATAACAGCTTAAGTCCCAGATCGTCGTTGGCAGTCTTCTCCGCAGGTTGGACGGTCCACCGTTCAGGAGCTGGCACTGCTTTCAGACGGGAGTAGTGGATCCAGTTCTTGTATCCCTCGACCTTTGCTGCTGTGTGGGTGATCAGCAGGACGGTGTGAGGTCCCTTCCACTTCTCTTGGAGAGGCTCGTCCTTCCAGGTACGAACGAGAACGGAGTCACCAGGCTGCAGGGAGTGGACAGGGGCATCCAGCGGGAGAGGCTGCAAATCTTTGGTATACCTGTGGAGAGAACAGAGAACAGCAGACAGAGAGCACATGTACTGAGATAAGAAACCGCAGCCTACCTCCCACTCCCCTAACAGAACCGGTGTACCATTCATAGGCCATGCCCTCCCAAACATAATCTCGAAGGGACTAAGCCCTAACCTGCCCTTTGGGAGAGCACGAACTCGGAGCAAAACAAGGGTAAGGCATCAGGCCACCGAAGAGAAGCCTCTTGGCAGACCTTTGAGAGATGCCGGCAGTGTCTGATTAGTACGTTCCACTACTCCACTGGCCTGTGGTCGCCATGGAGTGTGGAGCTTCCAGGTGATCTGTAGAACATCCGAAATCCCCTGAATGACTTGCGATGTGAAGTGTGTTCCATTGTCAGATTCCATCCACTGGGGGAGTCCAAAGCGAGGAATGATCTCCTTGACAAACTTGAGAGCCACTGTTCTGGCAGTGTTGTTTCGGCATGGGAAGGCTTCAGGCCATCCGCTGAATCGATCCACCATGACAAGGAGGTACCTGAACCCTTGGGTCCGGGGGAATTCAGTGAAGTCTACTTGCCACACCAATCCTGGCCCTGGGGTAGGTTCCAGAGTGGCTGGTGGCACTGACACTCCTGGTCGAGGGTTGTTCTTTTGACAGACTAAACACTCAGCGAGTACTTGGCATCTATGATTTCTAAACAGTCATGTTCCTGCTCCTCTGTTTCTGGTAACATAGTGGCTGGGTTGAGGGAGGGGCAGGTCTGCAGGGTAACTTCAGGATTTTCTAGGAGTTTAGCCTGGTACCGAGCTACCCGAGCCTGCGTGAGCCAGAGACCACCCTTAGTGTCCAGCAGGGCTTGAACCATATGAGGGGTATACACCTGCACAGTCCCCCCCAAAGTCAGTTTCTCTGCTTCACCAAGCACTAGGGCAGTTGCCGCGACAGCTCACAGGCAAGCTGGCCACCCCTTGGCAACTTGATCCAGTTGTTTAGAGAAATATGCCACAGGACATTTCCAAGTGCCTAATAATTGAGTAAGCACTCCCAGGGCTACTCCTTTTCTTTCATGCACATACAGTTGAAACGGCTTAGAAAGGTCAGGCAGGCCGAGTGCCGGGGCTTCCATTAGCTTTCTCTTTAATACTTTAAATGCCTTGTCAGCTTCTGAGGACCAGTGAAAGGGGTCGTGATCCATTCCCTTAACACATTCATACAAGGGCTTAGCCCACAGTCCAAACTCTGGGATCCATATTCTGCAAAAGCCTGCCATGCCCAGAAAAGCCCTGAGCTGTTTACGATTGCTTGGGACAGGAATCTGACAGATTGCTTCCTTCCTTTCATTTGAAAGCTATCTCTCCCCCTGTCTTATGTGAAATCCTAAGTACTGTACTTCTGAGAGGGCAATTTGAGCCTTGCTCTGAGCTACCCGGTATCCTCTGAGTCCAACAAAGTTCAGGAGGCTCACAGTGGCGTGGAGGCAAGGGGTTAATCCCACCGCCCCTATTAACAGGTCGTCCACATACTGCAGGAGGAGAATCCTGTCCGGAGTATTCCACTCCTCCAGGTCTTTGGCCAGAGCCTGGCCGAACAGCGTAGGGGAGTTCTTAAATCCCTGTGCTAACACAGTTTAGCAAAGCTGTTTTTTTTAACCCTTCGGTCGTCTTCCCACTCGAAGGAGAAAATCTCCTGAGATTGTGTGTCGACCGGAATTGTGAAGAAAGCATCTTTCAGGTCTAGGACTGAAAAGTGGGTGTACTGCCCTCCTATAGATGCCAACAGTGTATAGGGGTTTGGAACAAGGGGGTGCAGAGTCTTAACCCGTTCATTAACTGCCCTCAGGTCCTGGACCAGCCGATAGGTGCCATTGGGCTTTCGAACAGGCAGGATGGGGGTGTTCCAGGCTGACTGGCATTCTCGCAGTACCCCGTACTTCAGAAACTGATTTATAGTTTCCTGCAGCCCTTCTCTGGCCTCCCTCTTGATCGGATACTGCTTGATCCGCACCGGACCTTTTCCTGGCAGGAGCTGAACTTTAATGGGGGTGTGATGTGCTGCCTTTCCTGGGACCCCCGATGCCCATACTAGAGGAAAAACCTGGTCCTCCCACTGGCTCCACTCTGGGGCTTGCATGGCTGAGGGCTCAACTGCAAGAGTCATTATCCAGGCATTCTCTGGGGGCAAGGTGAGGGTGATTTCATCTTGGGTGAAGTGCAGGGTGGCACCTAAGCGACAAAGCAGATCCCGTCCCAGTAGAGGCGTTGGGCAGTCGGGGAGGTAAACCAGCTTGTGGGAGAGAGTTCTGTCTCCCAAAGCACATTCTGCTGGGGCATACACTGGACATTTGATTCCTTTTCCTGTAGCGCCAACCACAGTGAGGGAATCTGCCACGGGCAGCTGGAGGGGTTGATTTACAGCGGTTCGAGCTGCTCCAGAGTCTACTAAAAAGTCTATTTCAGAATTTCCCACCCGCATTTTTACTCGGGGTTCCGGGGGCAGGATAGTCCGTCTCCCCTGACACCCCTAGTCTTGATTCTCTGCTGCCATCATAGGGGTATCTTCCCTCTCGGGGCACTCATTTTTCCAGTGTCCCTCCTTCCGGCATATGGCACACTGATTGCGACCCAAACGCCTTTCCTGTGAGCCAGGGCGCCCACGTCCACGACCTCTCATTCCCCGGCCCCTTCCACCACCTTCCTGAAACTTCCTCTTGTCACTGGCCTGTACTGCTGCAACCATCATCTTCACTTGCCTTTTTTCCTTCTCTCCCTCTCTAAGGCTGTAAACCTTGTTTGCAGTTTCCAAAATCTGTGCCACAGACATGCCCATCAAATCCTCCTTTTTCTGCAATTTCCTTTTAATGTCAGGGGCAGCACGGCTGGTAAAGATACCTTTTATAATTGCCTCAGTTGCTGCATTATCAGGGTCTGCATTAGTGTGTTGCCGAATGGCATCCCGGATGCGCTGCAGAAAAGCGACCGGACTTTCCTTAGGCTCCTGTATGAGCTCATAAGGTTTAGCCCAATTGTTATGGCGAACAGCTGAGCGTCGGAGTCCTAGCAAGAGCAGCTCCTTGTACACAGTGAGGCGGGTCTGACCATTAGGCTCATTAGGATTCCACCTAGGATCTGCTAGGGGGACCATATTGGCAGGAGTGGCAACATTAGCTGGATCCCGATCATGCCTTAGTTGTGCTTCTTCCCTTGCCTTAGCTATAACCTGATTCCTCTCCACTTCAGACAACAGGGTCCTCATAAGGATATTACAGTCATCCCAGTCAGGCTTGTGACTGGCAAAACATCCCTCAAAAACCGAAATAAACTTGCTGGGATTCGTGGAGAATTCCCCTGCCTGTGCCTTAAAGGCTGCTAAGTCCACTGGGTTAAAAGGCACATGTGAGTAAACTAGCATAGTAGTGGCCCGGCGCCCCTCTGCTCCCGGGCGAGCCACCACAGTCTCAGTAATCAACGGATAAAGTCCCACTGAAGGAGCAATCTCTGAAACCTGAGGCACCTGGTCTTTATACGGTGGGGGTGTAGGAGCCGAAGGGGACACCGACTCTGCCATTACAACCGGGGAGAGGTTCGGGGAACTAACAACAGTGACTGCCGAGCCTGTCGGAGTCAGATTACACTCTTGCAACAGATCTGACCTATCTCTCAACAACATAAACAACTGTGCATACATAAATTCATTCCACTTATTCATTCGCTGACAAAACAAAGCTAATTGAAGGATCGTGCTATAATTAAGTGATCCCTCCGGTGGCCACCTTTCCTGGCCCTCTAGCTGATACTGAGGCCAGTTTACTGTACAGAATCTTTTCAGTTTACTTTTAGTCAATGGATCTTTTTCAAACACTTTCCAATTCATCAGAATGCATTCTAAGGGTGTACACCGTACCCTGCCTGTACTCTGTCCCTGCCCCATACCTATGGGAAGACACTGGGCGTCCCCAGGTCTTAACAGGCAAACAAAAGGTTAACAGCACTGGACTGTTCCTACCTTATTCACGAGACCGGTTCCCCACCGTCGCCCGCAGCTGCTTCTCCACTATCTGAGCGCGTTGCACCGTAGTGCCCTCCGGGGTCGACCACACCGCGTCTCCGCCGAGGCCCCCGATGAAGTCACCGGTGCGCGCTGGGCATCGGTCGTCGCCGCAATCCGTCGACCTCCAGGAGGGGTCCGGGCAAGGCTAAATTTAGCCTCAAGCCCACCCAGGGACGCCAAAACTGTTGCCGGCACAAAAAGGCCTGAGGCTACAGCAACAGTGATTCATTGCCCGGAGTGCCTCGCTCCAATTAGACACACCAGGGTGGAGAAGCAAAAAAAGATTTATTTGAGATCTCAAAGCGCAGGATGCTTGGAGGAACACACCTCAGATCAAGCACACCCCAGACAAGCAGCTCTCTGTCTTTATACATGATCTTAGCTAAGCATGTCTATTACCCCCAATGCCCAGCCCCCCCCCCTCTTCTCCCTCCTTTTCAGTTCCCATACAGCAAATACATTATGAAGCAGCAATTACTCTAAACAGGTTAGATCATACTTGGCAAAAAACATATTATCTCGTTAGTAACTTTTCTTGACCGGTCATTCTGTTTCACTCCCTTTAGCCAGGTGCAAGCAGGCTGTATAATTGCCTCCTGGTACTGATAACTAGTTGCCACACATTCCATTCTTTCCATCTAGCCTGTGGAGTTAATTAAAGTTTAAACATGGACGTGGTTCGAACAAGCAGAGGCCTAATACAGGGAGCTTTCATTGGCACTGTCATTTTCCACCCCTCTGTCAACACTGGGTCATGCCTGGTGCCACCAACACTAGCAAGAATGAATTGAATTTTGTGACTTTCTGGAAAGTGCAGCGAGATTAAAAGTGGGAAATTCAGTCTCTGTGTTTGTGAGCTGATGTTTTCCTCTCACAGGTCAGTGCCTGCATTGAAATACCAAGAGGGATCTAAGGGCTGGTGTACGCTGGGCACTGAACTGACAAAGCGATGTCTCCCAGGGTGTGACCCCCCCACAAACCCATATAGTTAAGGTGACCTAAGCCTGGGTTAGATCATGCTAAAGAAAAGGAAGAATTGTTCTGTCCATGCAGCTATTACAGGGATGGGAAAATCCCTCCAGTCACTGTCTACTCCAAAGTGCTATAGCAGTGCCACAGCAGCATTCTAAGTGTCAACAGAGTGAAACTAGATTTATCTCCAGTTCCCACTGTGGATGCTCAGGCACTAAGACTACAATAATAACAACAGCAGCACAGCACTTGCGCAGTTGGCAGGATTTGAACCTGCACAGGGAGACCCCAATGGATTTCTAGTCCATCACCTTAACCACTCAACCACAACTACTTAACATACATGCATTTCACTGCATGATGATTCTGTTCTCACTGAATTGTCACTTCAAATTGTTTGCCCAGACCAGCTTCCCCAGCCCACTCACGGCTGCGCATCAGAGTAAGTGTGTCCTGGGCTGAACAGCGAGAATTCCTGCCCATTTCCCTTCCAGCTGGAGCAGGATGAGAGTGTGTTTGTGTGATCAACATTGCTGTAGATTGTTGTTCATTCCCCTCACTGACAATTCAGACAGTCCCTTTCCTAGTCAAATCTCCAGCACATCGTTCCAATAGCAGGGGGCAGGATTTCTCTGGGGCACTGAAATTTTTCAGAGGGCTGGCGCGTGAACTCAGCCTTGCATTCTATCCCTGATGTTTCCTGGACTAACAACAGCAGCAGAAAGAAAGAGCCGAGCCAATATCTCCCTGGCAGGGATGCAGGTGCCATGACCCCTCAGTCTGACCGTTGCCATTGCAGGAGAAAAAGGTTCCCTGGCATCGAATGCCCTGGCTCAGACCAGAGACACAGGGAGGTTTTGCTGTTTATGGATCTGTGCAAAGGAAATTTTGTCTCTGTGTGAAACTGAGGTCGGAAATGAAACGTCCACATGGTGGCCCAATGCTCTAGGGAATGTGGGTGAAGGACTCGGGCTGGGAAATGATTTAACAGGGGGTTGTTTCAATTTATTGCCCCGATTAAAACCTATGGCTAAAAGGCAGCCACTGTTGTTAGTACTTGTACCTGTGTAGGGACACCCCAGTGGGTGTCAAGTCCATTGTCTTCACCAGGGGCAGTCGATTATTTTAGCAAAGTAAAAATTTCTTGGTCAAGGCCTAGGCTCCAGAGAAAACAATACACTGCTGATAAGAAGAAGTACGTCAAAAAATTTTGCAGCCACCATGGGCATAACTATGATGTGTCGTGTTTCAATATCTGGCACCACCTCCTTTCCCTTTAGCCTTGTAGTTGACCAAGGGCAAAGCTGAACATCTCCTCAGATACCAGGGAATGTTTATGTCCATTCCTGCTAGCTGCACAGGGGTTTGATGTTGCTGCTTTCAATCCTCCGGCTCTGGCGGGATAAGGAACAATTCAGGCTGTCACTGAACTGAAGGAGGAAGATCAGTTTTTGACAGGGAGAGGGACGCCTCCTCTTAAAGGTGTTTGTCTGACTGGCAGTCCTGGTCCCCAGGTCTTGCCCGTGGGGCTCCAGCAGTTTTGGGACCGGGTCACTCCCTTGGCCCCACCTGCCGCCCCCAGGCGCTCCCTCCCAGGGGCCCCGTCAGTGCAGCAGAGCTGAGCAGCATCTGCCTGCTCGCTCCAGTGGCTGCCGGCCCCTCCCAGAGTCTGCACGCCCTCCTTCCCCACCCCCAGCCCCCAAACTCCCTCCCAGAGCCTGCACCCCACCCCTCCTCCTGATCCCCCCGCCCCTGCCCCAGCCCAGAGCCTGCACCCGGCACCCAAACTCCCAGAGCCATAACAAGGAATTTTTGTGCCCGAGGCAAGGGCCGGCTCCAGGCTCTTTGGCGGCAGGTCCCTGAGTCCCTCTCGGAGGGAAGGACCTGCTGCCCAATTGCCGCCGCTGCTTCATTCATCCGCAGTAGAGCTGCCACCGAAGCGCCGCTGATCGGGGTAGAGCTGCGCACCCGAGGCAAGTGCCTCACTCGCCTCGCCCATGTTACGGCGCTGCAAACTCCATCCCAGAGCCTGCACCCCAGAACCCCTCCCCCACCCAAACTCCCTCGCAGAGACCAGCCTCTCACCCCTTCTGCACCCAAACTCCCCCCAGAGCCTGCACCCCTCCTGCACCCCAATCCCCAGCAGGGGGGCAGGGGTTTGAAATGAATTTAAACACTCAGCATTTTCCTGTGCAAATGAATAAAGACCCAGCAGAGCTGTCCAGCAGCTGAAATCAGTTCCAGTCCTTGGCATCTCTAAGAGGGACACTCGGTAGCTGAGGCATGTGGGACACCTCTGTGGTGAGGACAGGTGAAAAAATGTTGGATTCAGTGAAAGCTGAGCCCATAGGAGGGGAAGGTGAACAGCAGCACCACACAGGGTCATAACACTCAGACACGGGGCTTCACTGTCACTGCCCCTGTGTTTTCCATTATTTCTATCCTAAGGAACACACCCTTCCCCTCCCCCACACACTGTCACACACAACCTTCTCCCCTCGAGCCCCATCCCACCCCTCCCCCCCACACACGCCATGGGACACAGCCTCTCGGTGACTCACCCAGATGGGGGCTTGTCTCTGCATCTCCCCAACAGGGGAGCAGAGAGCCGAAAGGGCCACAGGAGACCAATGGAGCTAGGCAGGGATAGAAAAGACTTCCCCTCTCTTCTCCTTTCAAGAGTCTTGTTAATCTCACCCATGGGACGTTCCAGCACCAGGTGGGCTCAAAGCACCAACCTTCCCCTGAGCAATGGAAGAGGGAACCAGTTCTATCACATGGAAGGAGGCTCCCCACCTCTGCTGCTGCCATCCTGCAGCCTTTAATATGGATTTGTTTTAGCTAATGCACCCCTCCCACACACACACACACACACTCTGCTAATCCATCCATGAAACATGGAGACAAGCTCCTGAAAACAGGGTCCAGTGGTGCAATGGGTTAGTGCCCAATACTTACAGAGCAGTGCTGAGTGGAGTCATGCTGAGGTTGTGAATTCAAACCTCATTTATAGCACTAGTTTCCTTTAAGCAAATGGCTTCTGCCAATCATTTTGCCTGCAGAAAATACAAGTGCAGCTCAGAAGACACCGAGGTCCCCTTGTTTTACAGAGAGCAGGGCAGATTCCACAGATCTACCAGGCTCTGCTCTCCACCAGCCGCCTGTGTCAGGAGGGGTCGAGCAGAGCTCAGAGCACTGCCCCCGACTCCCCCTCAGTCTTTGCTCCCCAAACCACCTGTGTGCTCACCCTCTTCACTGTGAGACTCAAACCCTGCCTGGCTTTCGGTATGTTGGGTTTTTGTTGTCTGTCATGTTGATGTGCATGTGGGTCCTGTATAATTTTTGTGGATGCCTTGCATAGTTTTGTGTGTGTGTGTGTGTGTGTGTGTGACTTTTGCATGCAGATTGTTTTTTGCTAAGTATTCTTTTGGTATGTGGTTTTTGTGCTTTCTTGTTGTGGGCTTTTGCTGTATTTTTTGGTGTGGATTTGTTCTATGTTTTGTGTGGCTTTCCCTTGTGTGTATATGGCTCTGTGTGCTGTGTGGGTTTGGTTTTTGTTTATGTCTGTGTGGGCCTGTGCAGTCTGTGATGTTCTCTTTCTCTCTATTTGTCTCTCTGTTTGTATCTTCATGTGTAAATTCACTGGAACTTTTCAAACTCTCCACGGCTTTGCCAATTTTCACCAGGAATTTTACTCATTAACAAATTCTCACTTGTTCCCTACCAGTTGGTGACCATTGCCCCAGGGGCCTGTCAGTCTCAGGGTCCTGATTTCCCATTGACCCTTCCCCCTTCTATTGGAACTGGGAACTAGCCAACCAAAAAAACCCCACTCACTTTTAGTAAAGGGCCAACAGTCCCTTACACAAGCTGGGCCTGTGAGGGAGGGAGAGCTCAGTGGTTTGACTATTGGCCAGCTAAACCCAGGTTTGTGAGCTCAGACCTCAAGAGGGCCATTTAGGGATCTGGGATAAAAATCTGTCTGTGGATTGGCCCTGTTTTGAGCAGGGGGTTGGACTAGATACTTCCTGAGGTCCCTTCCAACCCTGGTATTCTATGATAGGGTCACCAATGTTCAGAGAAACTAGCACAAGCTGGGCCCATGGTGTAATGGTTGGCATGCTGGAATCTGAGTTCAAATCTCAGTGGGACATTATGGTAAATCCCTGGAGATCCAAGCGCTTTCCCAACTCCAGCTGTCTAAGAATGAGTTGTTTACCTTGTGCTGAGTGACTCATACCCACTGGAGCCAGGTCTTTGGTTGGAATGGGGTCTAGAAGTGGCTGTGGTTTGACTGGGTGTTTGGGATTTCTGATGCCCACAAGTTTGGCCCTTGTGCTTTCTACCACACTTTTCCTCTTGCCCACATGGCGCTTGAAGAAAGGAGTGTCAGGGCCAGGTTTCATAGTCAGGGAAAGGCAGGAGGGAGGCAGAGTCCCAGGCTGGAGCCCAGCACCTCTCCTCCTCTGGGCACCTAGGACAGAGGCGGCTGGTGCTGACAGCTCCAAGGGAAGGCTTAAAAGCCACAGAGCAACCAAGGGCAGGGCAAGAGGAGAGGTGAACCATGCCTATGCGTAGCCAGCAGACAGCCACAGAGACACCCAGCCAGGCTGCTCCCTGGCATGCCGAACCCCCACTGAAAACCACCCACAACCAGCTGCTGATGCTTTGTGGCCAACATCAGAAGATGGGAGGAAAGCAGGGCCAGCCTCCTGGTGGGGCCTCTTACTGTTCCCACTCCAGGTGCTCACTTTGGCAGTGGGGCAGGAGATTTTACCCCAAGAGGCTTTTCCCCAGCTGGCGAGAAGCAGAGAAACACCCAGGCTCCCAAGGTGCTATGTAGCAAGTACCCTCCAGCACAGGGACAGGCGCACACTTGGAAGAGGGAAACTGCTCCACACGCTAGCCCGGGCAGCCGCCCATTTTCTTTGGCAAGTCAGAAATGGCAAAGGTGAGACTGGAAGCACCTGGGGCTCATGCCCCAGCCTTTGAGACACCCAACCCACACCTCCTTCCAGGGGCTCTAGCTGAAGCCAGAGCATTGGCCTGAGCAGCCAAGAAGAGGTTCCAGCCCTGAAGGGAGCAGGACTTTCAGCACAAAGGTAAAACTGCACAACCACAAAGGGACTCGAACCCTCAATCGCCTGATCTGAAGTCAGACGCCTTATCTGTTAGGCCACATGAACAAAACATTCCCAAACAGTTATTTGGAAAAGGCAGACACTGTGTTTCTCACGTCCTCTACTGAGTGGGGCCGAGACTCTCTGGGCACAAGAAGTCGAGTTCCCAGCGAGATGTGAGACAATTCTCTGGAGCCAGGTACAGGACTTTGGCAGGGAGGCTCAGGCATGAGGGATTGGGGTGCAGCGGACAGACCAGCTATCTAGGTGCTTAGATTTGGTCTCACTGAGGAGAAGGAGGATTCCTGCTGACAGGCAGTGGCTGTGGAGAAAAAGTGGGATGTCCAGGCTGCTCCGGTCTCCTTCTTCCAGCTCCTCATCTGGCTGAGCTGCTCCACCAGCCTGGACAAGTCCTCTGCATGCTCAGCAAATAGCCCAAGAGCCATTTTTGCCCAAACCTGTGCTGGGGAGTGAGTTTCTTTCTTCCCTGTCCCATCTGCGCTAGAGCAGACCACTAGATTGAGAGAGACAGTCAACAACTATTAAGGCTAAGATTATATAAAGGGGGGTCACAGAATTTGTGACTTTCAGAGATCTCAGTGACATTTTCCACCTCAGCCCTGGGGCAGCAATACTGGAGCTGTCGGCCGGTGGGGGACTCACAGCTATCAGCCACCAGTGTCGGAAGGGGCTCCCACAGGCCCATGCCACCACGGATGGACCCCACAGCTCCCAGCTACTGTGAGCAGCGGGAGGCCCCCAGAGCTCCCAGCTGCTGTGAGTGGATCCCAGAGCTCCCAGCCACCGCATGGGACAGCGGTCAGCGTTGCTGCGGGGCTCAGGCAGGCTGGTCCCTACGTGTCCTAGGGCACCGCACTGTGCCCTGGAAGTGGCCAGTAGGTCCCCCCTGCTGCACCGCTGACCAGGAGCCGCCTGAGGTAAGTCTGCACCCCAACCCCCTGCCCCAGCCCTGAACCCCCCCAAACCTAGAGCCCCCTCTTGCAGCCCAGAGCCCTCACCCCCCTGCACTTCAACCCCCTGCCCCAGCCCAGAGCTTCCTCCCACACCTGGAACCCCTCATCTCTGCCCCACCCCAGAGCCATCACCCCGTCCTGGACCCCAACCCCTGCCACAACCCACAGCCCCCTCCTGCACTCTGAATCCCTCGGCCCCACCCTGCAGCCTGGAGCCCCCTCCTCCACCCCAAACCCCTCATCTCCCCACAGCTCCCACAGGCAGACCCTGGGGCTCCCAGCAGCCATGGGTGGCGGGGGAGCCCCCACAGCCCCACACCACTGCGTATGGACCCTGCAGCTCCTACGAGCGGACCCCAGAGCTCCCAGCCGCTGCGGATGGACTCGGGATTTCCCAACAGGCCTTGATGGCGTGAGGACCCCGCAGCCCCACGTCATCGCTCACAGACCCTGCAGCGCCGCAGCCCCTGGAGCTCCCGGCCGCCCCAGGCAGGAGAGGAGCCCCCAGCACTCAGACACCGCAGGCAGAGCCAGGAGCTCCCAGTCACCGGGGGGGGGGTGAGGAGAAGCCGCAGCCCCCGGCCATTGCAGGTGGCCCCGCAGCTCCCAGCCGCTGCAGGTGGATGCCAGAGCCCCCAGCTGCCATCGGGACCCCCCGGCCCCCACGGGCAGGAACCGTCACCCCGCGACCGGCAGAAAACAGAGGCGCGCAGAAACCCATCGCGCCCTGTGACCCCCCCGCCCCCCCCCCCCCGGTGCTGCGGCTTCTCGCCAGGCAGGAGGCGGGCCAGTAGTGTCCCAGGAATTGAAATTAGGGGGTGTTTGAATTTACGGGGTGTCAGGGCCAATGAGATATATAAAAGAGATGTGAATAAAGTAAATGTTTTGTTAGGATAATGCAAATTTAACATAAGGATAATGCAAGTTACACATAACAGGTCTAGATTTCTAAAAATATATATAATTTTAAAAAAATGTATTTAATTTAAATTGACTTTTGAAAAGTAAGCCATCATGGGATAAGAGGGAAGTCCTCTCATGGATCAGTAACTGGTTAAAATCTTGGAAACAAAGGGTAGGAATAAATTATCAGTTTTCAGAATGGAGAGATAAATAGTGGTATCCCAGAGGGGTCAGTACTGGGACCATTACTGTTCAACATACTCATAAATGATCTGGAAAAATGGGTAAACAGTGAGGTGACAAAATTTGCAGATGATACAAAACTGTTCAAGAGAGTTAAGTCCCAGGCAGACTGCGAAGAGTTACAAAGGGATCACACAAAACTGGGTGATTGGGCAACAAAATGGCAGATGAAATTCAATGTTGATAAATGGCTTCATCGGATGCATAGAATGGAACATATAGTGAGGATATATGTATATGCACACACACATACACACAGAGAACATGAAAAGGTGGGAGTTGCCCAGCCAACTCTAAGAGGCTAATTAATTAAGATGAGCTATTCTCAGCAGGAGAAAAAAAACTTTTGTAGTGATAATCAAGATGACCCATTTAAGATAGTTTGACAAGAAGGTGTGAGGATACTTAACATGGGGAAATGGATTCAATGTGTGTAATGGCTCAGCCATTTCCAGTCTCTATTTAAGCCTAAATTGATTGTATCTAGTTTGCATATTAATTCAAGTTCAGCAGTTTCTCGTTGGAGTCTGTTTTTGAAGCTTTCTGTTGCAAAATTGCCACCTTTAAATCTGTTACTGAACGGTCAGAGGTTGAAGTGTTCTCCTACTGGTGTTTGAATGTTATATTTCCTGACGTCTGATTTGCATCCCATTTATTCTTTTGCACAGAGACTGTCTGGTTTGGCCAATGTACATGGAAGAGGGGCATTGCTGGCACATAATGGCATATATCACATTGGTAGATGTGGAGGTGAACGAGCCCCTGATGTCATGGCTGATGTGATTAGGTCGTATTATGGTGTCACTTGAATAGATATGTGGACAGAGTTGGCATCAGGCTTTGTTGCAAGGATAGATTCCTGAGTTAGTGTTGTTGTTCTGTGGTTGCTGGTGAGGATTTGCTTCAGGTTTGGGGGTTGTCTGTAAGCAAGGACTGACCTGTCTCCCATGATCTGGGAGAGTGAGGGATCATCTTTCAGGATAGGTTGTAGATCTTTGATGATTCGCTAGAGAGGTTTTAATTGGGGGATGAATGTAAAGGCCAGTGGTGTTCTGTTATTTTCTATGTTGGGCCTGTCTTGTAGTAGGTGACTTCTGGGTACTCTTCTGGCTCTGTCAACCTGTTTTTTCACATCAGCAGGTGAGTATTGTCGTTTTAAGAATGCTTGATAGAGATCTTGTAGGTGTTTATCTCTGTCTGAGGGATTGGAGCAAATACGGTTGTATCTTAGAGCTTGGCCATAGACAATGGATCATGTGGTGTGTCCTGGATGGAAGCTGGAGGCATGTAGGTAAGTATAGCGGTCAGTGGGTTTCCGGTATAGGGTTGTGTTTATGTGACCATCGCTTATCAGCACAGTACTGTCAAGGAAATGGACCACTTGAGTGAATTGATCTAGGCTGAGGTTGATGGTGGGATGGAAATTGTTAAAATCACAGTGGAATTCCTCAAGGGCTTCTTTTCCATGAGTCCAGATGATGAAGATGTCTTCAGTGTAGTGCAAGTACAGTAGGGGCATTAGGAGAGGAGAGCTAAGGAAGCGTTATTTTAAGTCAGCCATAAAAATGTTGGCATACTGTGGGGCCATGTGGGTACCCATAGCAGTGCCGCTGACTTGAAGATATATATTGTCCTCAATGTGAAATAGTTGTGGGTGAGGACAAAGTCGCGAAGTTCAGCCACTAGGTTTGGCATGTAACTAGTTCACAAAACTAGGTGGGGGTGTTGGGAAATCAGTGCTCATGCCCCTGGCCAGCTTATTTCCCTTTGCCGCTCTGAAACGTGCCCCCACATGCAGACCCCGAAGCTGGGCCCGGGGGCGGAAGGACAGGACGAGCATGTCCTTGCGAGGTAATTGTCTCTCTGGAGGTGAAAGTCATCAGTGAGGGGTGCGAAGGGAAGTGGCAGTAGAAGAAGAATGCAAGGCATGTGGTGGGCAGGCCAGGGATTTCTTTGTCCCCCTTTCAAAAGGGGTCACACTCCCCATCAGGGAATTGAACCCCAGTCTCCTGCATGACAGGCAGGGATACGCCTCACTATATTAACAAGGAAAGGAGCACATTGAGTGGCCCTAACTCCCACAGACTAGCTACGGTCAGCGTACACCTACACCGTCACATGGGCCCCAGCAGGCAACAGCACCCCTGGGCGTCTTCTGCTTCCCAAAGGCTTTGGCCACAGCAACAGCCCTGGGAAAAGCCCTGGCCCTCCTCACCTGCCCTTGCCCAGCAGGACACCTTTTCGGGCCTACACAGCTCCTCACACAACACCCGCCTGGGACCTTGCCCTCCCCTACCAGCTCAGCAGCACCTTTTTTCCTCTCAAAACCGCCTCTTGCCACCCTCCCCCTTCCACACTTCACACTCACCTCATCACAAACTCACCCACGGCCCCTTTGGCTTCTCAAGCGCCTCTGGAGGGACGCAGCTTCCCTGGCACGCAGATCCTTCCCTTCAACGCGCACTGGACGGACATTCAAAACACAGCCCTTTCCAGGAGGGAATGCGCCGCTTTTGGACCCTGGCGCCCAGCAAGAAGTCCTGGTACTCTTTTTCTGACCGATGGACTCCACTGACTGGCCTTTACCAAGCAGAAACTGAGGACCGGCTGATGGCTCTCTTTGCAAACGGACGCCATCAGACTGAGCCACGAGGCGTGCTGCAGGATAGCCCCTCCCCACCAAAAAGCAATGCCGTGACACGGATTCGAACCGAGGTTGCTGCGGCCACGGCGCAGAGTACTAACCACTATACGATCACGGCCAGGTGCTGGGGGCGCAGGCAGCAGCCCAGCGGAAAATGCTCAGCTCTGCGCTCTCGGGGCGGCCACCTACCTCGCCGGCGGCCACAGGTCTTTCTCAAGTCTCCCCATTACAGTCACAGGTCAAATGCTGAGCAAAGGAAAAAAGAGAGGAAGCCAATCCCATGCCTGTCCCTTTTTCTGTCTTCCTCCACCCCTGGACCAAGTCCCTCCCCGTTTGTCTGGGCCATTGTCCTCATGGCCCTGGCCAGCCTATTTCCCTTTGCCGCTCTGAAACGTGCCCCCACGTGCAGGCCCCGGGGGAGGCTTTGGCTAGGGCGAGCGTGTCCTTGCGAGGTAACTGTCTCTCTGGAGGTGAAAGTCATCAGTGCGGGGTGCAAAGGGAAGTGGCCGTCGAAGGAGAATGCAAGGCATGTGGCGGGCAGGCCAGGGATTTCTTTGTCCCCCCTTCAAAAGGGGTCACCCTCCCCGTCGGGGAATCGAACCCCGGTCTCCCGCGTGACAGGCGGGGATACTCACCACTATACTAACGAGGAAATGGGCACTGTGAGTGGCCCCAGCTCCCACAGACCAGCTATGGTCAGCGTACACCTACACCGTCGCATGGGCCCCAGCAGGCAACAACACCCCTGGCCCTCTTCTGCTTTCCAAAGGCTTTGGCCGCAGCAACAGCCCTGGGAAAAGCCCTGGCCCTCCTCACCTGCCCTTGCCCAGCAGGACGCGTTTTCGGGCCTACACAGCTCCTCACACAACACCCGCCTGGGACCTTGCCTGCTTAGATAAAGATTGTAACTCTATGAAGTTAAGTTTTAGTCACTAGAAAGCTTGTTTTGTTTGTTTTACTTGTAATGATATCTGTGCCTTCTGTTCTTACTGATTATCATGTAATCCTGCCGGCTCGGCCCCGTGTCCAGCCGCGGGGGGGGCGCGGCTCCTGCCGGCCCAGCCCCGGGTCCAGCCGGGGGGTGGGTGCGGCTCCTGCCTGTCCGGCCCCCGGGTCCGGGTCCAGGGGGGGGGGGTGGGCGGCTTCTGCCTGCCCGGGGCCGGGTCCGGTGGGGGCGGGGTGGGCGGCTTCTGCCTGCCCGGGGCTCAGGGGCGGCTCTCGGCACCAGCAAACCAAGCTGTTGCCTAGGGCGGCCAAATCTAGGGGGCGGCAGGCTGGGCCGGTGGACCTGCCGCAGTCATGCCGGCGGGAGGTCCACCGGAGCCGCGGACGACCGGACCTGCCGCAGGCATGACTGCGGAGGGGGCGCTCGTCCCGCGGCTCGGCGGGACCTCCCGCAGGCATGACTGCGGCAGCTCAAGCGGAGCCGCCGGACCCGCGAACCGTCCGCAGCCGGGCCCGCGGGAGGTCCGCTGTTCCCGCGGCTCCGGTGGACCTCCCGCAGTCATGCCTGCGGCAGGTCCGCTAGTCCCGGGGCTCCGGTGGACCTGCCGCGGGAGCTCAACCGTTGCCGGGGGAAGAGGGGACCCGCCGCGGGACCGAGGAAGGGCGGCGCAGCACACCGCGCTGCCTGGGGCAGCCTATTTTCTAGAGCCGCCCCTGCCGGGGCTGGGTCCAGCTGGGGGGGGGGCGGCTCCTGCCTGCCCGGCCCCGGGTCCGGGTCCAGCCGGGCGGCTCGGCTCCTGCCTGCCCGGCCCCAGGGCTGGCCCCGGGTCCAGGTAGGACGGTAAGGGAACAGGGAGGGTGTGTTGGATAGAGGGCAGGGGAGTTGGGGTGGGGGAATGGATTAGTGTCGGAGCGGTCAGCGGGCAGGGAACAGGGGGATTGAACGGGGCAAGGGTCGGGGGGGAGGCAGTCAGAAAGGAGCAGGGGTTGGATGGGGCAGTGGGGGGCAGTTAGGGGTAGGGATTCCAGGGACAGTCAGGGGACAGAGAGAAGGGGTGTTTGGATGGGGTAGGGGTCCCAGGGTGCCATCAGGAATCAGAGAAGGAGTTGGATGGGGTGGCAAGGGGCAGTCGGGATAGGGAAGGGGGTGGATAGGGCATGGGTCCTGGGGTGGGGGCTGTCAAGGAACATGGCGGGGGTTGGATGGGGCAGGAGTCCCGGTGGGGGGCATGACCCCTCATGGGGTGAGGAGGAGGAGGAGGGAACCGGTTGTTAGCATTTTGGCAGCTCATCACTGGTGAAAACTATCAAGAAATGCAAATCCTCGAAGGAGCCTGTGCCAGAAACCGGGTGGTGCAGAAACCACAGCCCCATCCCCACCTCTGATCCACCCTTGGCTGGCACTGGATCATGCCCCCTGTGCCCCCAATCGGCCCCGTGAGCCCTGGGGGGCAGGGAATAGCCATGGTGCTGGGCCCCCCATCCAATTGAAGTATTCAATGTCACAGTGACCCAAGGTGTGTGGGCACAGAATGGGGATGGGGTGTGTGGGTGTCAAGAGTGGGGCTGGGGGGAGCGAGGATCAACACTTTGTCATGGGCAGATCATGTTGGTCCCAGGGTAATTTCGGGGGGGGGCTCTGATTCCCCACTCAGCCGGGGGGCTCCCCTCTGGGCTGAGGAGCCCTGGGGTGGGCGGGTGCAGGGGCTGTGTGTGTGTGTCAGGCTGGGAGCTGCCTGGGCAGAGGGGCTGGAACCAGGCGGCTCCAGGCACCAGCACACCCAGCGCCTGGTTGGGGGGACAAGCTGCAGGGGCTCTGCTGGTCGCTGCGAGGCAGCAGGCACCCCACCCTCCCCACTCTACCCCCTCCTCCCAGAGCTGGGGAGAACCCAGGAGTCCTGGCTCCCAGCCCTGCCCCTCCCCCGTATTTCCATATGGCTCCATCCAACAGCCCCCCCCCGTCCCCGAGTGGGGAGAGACGAGGCCAAGGCACACGCGAGTTCTCCTCACGAGCAGGAGAGGGGCGGGGCCGGGGCTCTCTGGGGGGCGGGATGAGGAGTTGCGCTGGGGGGGGGGGTGTCAGGTTGACCCAGGGACCCGCCCTCACCTGGGCTGGAGAGGACGGAGGCGCCCCGGGGCAGGCTGGGAGTTGTAGTTCCTGGCTCGTCTCAGAGCGGAAGTGACACGACGGTTGCTCAGGCAACGTGCCCCCTCCCGGTGCACTCTGGGAAGCGTAGTTCTCTCTCTCTCTCTCTCACACGCGGCCTCTATTGGATGAGGGGCCATAGCTCGTCACTTCGCTGCGCCCCTCCCTGCTCCCTGATTGGCGGAGAGAGCGCGGGACAGAGACTCGGCGGGTGGTGGGAGGCCCCGGTTCCCTCGCCCGGAGGTTTCACTGCCCCCCCACCTCCGCCCCCGGGCGCGCGCTGCGGCCGTTGGGATTCGAATCCCGCGTGGGATCCGGGCGGGGGGGGAGGGGGGCGCAGGGCAGAGGCAGCGCGGAGTGAAAGGGCTTCACCCCCCCCCCCAGCTGGGCCTTGGGGGGCAGCAGCGGGGGGGGGGGCTGAGCTGCCTGGGAGCAGCCCCACAAGCGGCAGCCTGGGGCCGCGGGGCTCCTCAGCCCCCCCTCCCAACCAGCCCTTGCGGAGTACTGTTAGGCCTGAATGAATATATAGCAGACAAAACAGTTATGCTAACCTGACTGAAATCAGGCTAGCAAAGGTTTTTGGTAATCCCAGAGTGGAAAAGTATTGAAAAGCAGTATTGTTTAACAGAGCCCTTGAAAACGTGTGATAAACCTGAGATAAGCCAGGGATTGCATTGCTGGCATGCCATTAGCTGTGCTAAGGACAGTGTTTGAAGAGCTGATAAGGAACTCTAGCATCCCACGGTTCAGATTCTAACTTTTTGGTTGAGTTATAGGTTTGTTTAAAAACTCCCCTGTATTTCTAACTTTTGGGTGTTGTTAAGAGATAATTAATAATCTAAAGTTGTAGACATAAAGTCTAGGCATGTGTGTATATTAAAAGTGTCTAGTTTTAAGTTGTTAAACAAAGGGGGGTGGGTTTTCCTCAAGTGAGTGATGTATGACGTAATAAAACTGTCTATATAGGCTAATGCTAAGCTGTAAAAAGGGCCTGGTTCTCACTGGAGACGAGCGGCCTTTTGTTGATGCGTGCACTTGTCAATAAAAGGCTTTTGATGGGATCTTGCTGGTGTTGACTGTCTCTCTAGCTGAACAGACAACGAATTTCGCTGTCGGGGTTAAAGTCCCCAACATCTTTGGCGACTCCGCCGGACACTTTGTCTGATTCTCCGGCAGGGGATCAGACTCTGAGGCAACGCAGCGCGCATCCTCTGGTTTAGAGGAGCCTTGCCTGGTAGTCTGATCTCTGCGTCGGTGATAAGGCGAGTTCTGTGAACCAGCTGAAGCTCGTAGAAATCCAGCAACATCCACCTACCCGTTGAGTAGGGTCAAGGTTGCCTGGGTTAGAGTCCCAGAGCAGATTGTCGGGGTTCGAGTCCCTGACAACTTAGGTCTGGGTTAGAGTCCCAGTCTAGGTCTGGGTTAGAGTCCCAGTCCAGGTTTGCGCAGGAGCCAAGTATTCTGGGTTAGAGTCCCAGCCTGGGTTTGAGTCCCAGTCTAGGTGTTCGAGTCCCCTGGAGAGGTAAGTGAGCGCTCGACGCGGGAGGTGGGGGTTAGAGTCCCTTTACCTCAACGCAGGGAAGAGGGGTTAGAGTCCCCTTACCAAATGGGACAAGTTGGCAGTAAGTGCCTGGGGGACGCCCCATTGTCTCTGATACTTAGAGATTGGAAGGAGATTTCTGGAACCGCTGGGTTGGTAAAATCTAAAATGAGAAATTTATGTCAAATTCAATGGCCTTCTTTTACTGCTCATTTGTCCCCGACTAAAGATTGGCCGGAGTGTGGAACTTTTTCCACAGAGAGGATGAACTCTTTAAGGGATATCTTGGTTGATCTTAGGCCGGGACAAATGGATTATTTATTTGTATGGTATAATTATAAACCCACGGAGGGACGAGTGGCTATTGAAGCTGTTTGTATGGAGAATTTTTGTAAAAGTTCCTTACCATATGCCTTGGAGTCACACCGGGAGGAGGACGACTTTGTTCCTGTTTGTCCCCCTGTCCGGCGGAGTGCAAGGCTTCAACAACAACAGGTTAGGGACAGTTCAGGGATAGAGGAGAATCAAGGAAGGGCTCAGGGTGATGTTGCCTCATCCTCTGAGGGATCAGGCAGCCTCATTCCCTCTATACAGCCTTCAGCCAGCCTTTTGCAAACTTGGCCAGGGGCTACTTCACACACACTCCCAATATTACAGAAGCCCTCATCCTCACCCTTGCGGTCCCCCTCTAGGTTATTTAACCCCGAGGGGAAGGATGTTTCTGAGACATCCCTGATACTACAAGCCCCATTGAGAACATATCCGGTTCCACTGGTTGCTGGGGGACATGAGATGGTTTTTACCCATACTCCGTTTGCAACTTCAGATTTGCTTAATTGGCAGCGCACTATGCCTCGTCTACGAGACAATCCTGAGGCAGTGGAAAGAATGTTTCATACAATCTTTTCCACTCATGTGCCCACTTGGGCAGATGTAAATCAATTATTAGATACTCTCCTGACAGAGGATGAAAGACAAAAGGTAAAAGAAAAATGTGCAACCCATTTGAATGCACCTTGGCCAATTGATGACCCTAAGTGGGATCCCAATAATTCAGTTCATAAGACAAGTTTGGATAATTTTTTGAAGGCTGTTCTGAAAGGCATTAAGGACGCTGGGGAAGCTACTCCAAATTGGAGCAAGGTGACTGCTTGTGTTCAGCGTCCAGATGAACACCCTTCTGATTTTTGTGCCCGCTTGATTTGTGAAATTAGAAAGCATGGGAATTTGAACCCTGAAACTGATCATGGAAAGGAGATGATTAAAATGGTTTTTATGTCACAATGTGCAGAGGACATTGCTAAGAGATTTAGAGAGCATCCAGATGGTATGCAAGGAAAAAGTTTGCCTGAGGTAGTTAGCATTGCGACTAGAGTGTTTAATGGGCGAGAAGAGCTAAAAGAGAAGGAAAGGAGAAAGGAAAAACAAAAAGATCTGAAGGATCAAGTATCCCTGTTGGCAGTGGCCATGTCGGGAGGTAGAGGAAGGGGCCGAGGCTGGAATCGTGGTTTCAGGGGAGGACGAGGGGGTAGATTCAGTAGGGGACGCGGACGAGGTGGAAGCATGAGTCCCAGTAATAATGGATGCCACTATTGTGGTGAGGAAGGACACTGGCGGAGAGAATGCCCTCTCAAACTGAAAGCGGACTGTGAACCTAAGAGAGTGGGCCAGTTCTCTGTAGAACATGAATGAAGGGAGGTGCCGCTCCCCTGGGGTTCTGAGGTTTATGAGGCTGGAATGGTACAGTTTAAGTGTGATGCACGATTTCCAGTGGTTCCCCTGAAATTAGGACAAAAGACTTTTGAATTATTAGTGGATACGGGGGCCACTCATTCAGCTATACCTGAGGGAGCGGCACCAAAAAGAAGAACTGAAAAATGCGTAATAGGAGTCACTGGAAAGTCCGAACGGCATTTCATGACAAATGACTGTATGGCTACTCTGGGTCCTATTTCAGTTCAGCATTCTTTTCTGCTAATGAATGGTCCAGTGAATTTGCTGGGAAGGGATTTGTTGTGTAAACTGCATGCTCAAATTTTTTGTACTCCTGAAAGCATCTCCCTTCGCTTCCCAGCGGAGAAAGCTTATCTGTTAATGCAGTTAACTAACAGTACTTGTGAAATGCTTCCCCTCCGAGTTCAGAACGAAGTTAACCCTATAGTGTGGGGAGGAAAGCATGATGTGGGGTTGGTAAAATCTGCCTCACCTCTGAATCCAGTGATAAAGGCTGACATGCCTCCCCCAGCTCAGAGGCAATATCCCCTTAAAATCGAGGCTATACATGGACTTGAGCCCCTTGTGCAGAATTTTAAGAACAAAGGGATTTTAGTGCCCTGTGTCTCCCCATGTAATACTCCCATTCTGGCTGTAAAGAAGCCTCAGCCTGATCCTGATGGAAAACCTGTCTATAGAATGGTGCAGGATTTAAGACTTATTAATCAGTATGTAATTCCAGAATACCCTGTGGTGCCAAACCCAAGTACTATTTTGGCAATGGTGCCACCTGAAGCAGAATGGTTTACATGTATAGATTTGACAAACGCCTTTTTCTCTGTACCAGTGGCCCCAGAAAAACAGTATCTTTTTGCCTTTACTTGGGGGGTCCCTGGCACAGCAGGACGGAGGGATGCAAGGTCTGGACCCCCGGGACAACTCACTTGGACTAGAATGCCACAAGGTTATGTGGAAGCCCCAGGTGTGTTTGCCAGGGTTTTAGCGGAGGATTTAAAAGATATCCAGTTGCCAGCTGCCTCTACCTTGGTGACTTATGTTGATGATATTTTGGTAGCCTCCAGAACTCGGGAGGACAATGAAATTGACTCTGTCTATTTACTTAATCAGTTAGCAGTGAAAGGACATAAGGTCAGTCCTACAAAGTTGCAATGGGCCCGACAAGAGGTAAAGTACCTTGGGTACACTCTTGGTCCCGGAGTGCGAAGCCTGGACTCTAAACGAATTGAAGCTATTGTTAATATTCCATTTCCTACCACTAAGAGAGGCATGCGGGGTTTTATTGGCATGATTGGATTTTGTCGCCCTTGGATTATTTCAGCTGGAGACTGGCTGAAGCCGTTACATGAATTAACTAAGGAAGAGGCTGAAGAGCCCCTCCATCCGAACCCTGAGCAAATAAGAGCCTTTAAAGCGTTAAAAGAGTCTCTTATTCGGGCTCCTGCTTTGGGGCTGCCCAACTATAGTAAGCCCTTTGATTTATATGTACATGAAGTGAAGGGGGTAGCCTCGGGAGTACTAACACAGTCATTTGGAAATGCTCCGCGACCAGTGGCATACCTTTCGGGACAGTTGGATCCGGTGGCTAGGGGACACCCCGGCTGTCTTAGGAATGTGGCCGCAGCTGCATTATTAGTGGAAAAGGCTCAAGAGATTGTTTTGGGACATTCTTTAACGGTACACACTCCCCATGCAGTGGCAAGCTTGTTAAATTCTCAACAGCACAGACATTTAACTAACCAGAGATTGTCAAAATATGAAGTGACTCTGCTAATGACTCATGGAGTAACCTTAAAGAGGTGTGCAACTTTAAACCCGGCTTCCTTGCTACCTCATGAAAATGGTCAGGAAACAGTACATGATTGTTTGCAGGTTTTGGATCAGGTATCTACTCCACGTCCTGATCTGGTCGATGTTCCTTTAATCGATCCAGAGTTGGAGTTGTTTGTAGATGGTTCTGCCTTTGTGAGAGATGGAATTCGATACTCTGGATATGCGGTTACAAATGGTCGTACAGTATTGCTAAGTAAACCTTTGTCACCAGGGACAAGTGCTCAGTCAGCTGAATTGCAGGCTTTAACAGCTGCCTGTTTGTATGCTGGACAAAAAAGGGTTAACATTTATACTGACTCTAAATATGCCTTTGGGGTGTGTCATGCTACTGGAGCCATTTGGAAGGAGAGAGGATTCATTACTTCCTCAGGCTCTCAGATTGCAAATGGGAAAGAAATAGCTGAGTTATTGCAAGCTATTCAAGCCCCTAAAGAAATTGCGGTTATTCACTGTAGGGCTCATACCAAACAGACTGATCCTGTGTCAGTAGGAAATCGTTTTGCAGATGAAGCTGCTAAGGCAGCTGCGCTACAGAATGTACAATTGACTGTGGTTTCTCCTCTTTTAACTTGGCAACAGCAAGCTCCGATTGGTGAGAAAACGCTTTGGGAAAAGTGGGGAGCTAAGCCCAACTCCATAGGACTTTGGGAATGCGATGGTCGCTATGTGTTGCCTAAGAGTTATCAGAGTGAGGTGGTGCAGCGGATTCACAGTAATACACACTTGGGGGCAAATAAAATGGCCCAAATTATTCTGAGACAGTTTGTTTCTCCAGGACTTTATGAAGTAGCTAGGAGAACGGTAGAGAAATGTGCTCTGTGCCAGCAATGCAATCCAAAAGGTGTAAACAAACAAGCACCACCTGGGGGCGCAGATGGGCTCACAGACCTATGCAACATTTACGGATTGATTTTACTGATTTGCCTCCCTCTGAAGGGAAGCGGCATTTGTTAGTTATAGTCGACCAGCTCACGGGATGGGTGGAAGCCTATCCCACAACTCGAGCTACTGCAACTGCTGTATGCAAAATTTTGCTTAATGAAGTGATCCCAAGATTTGGCCCTCCTGAGGTGATTGATTCTGACCAAGGTTCTCATTTTACAGCAAGGATTTGTAAGGAACTTACTGCAGCCATAGGTACTAAGTGGGCTTTTCATGCTCCCTGGCATCCTCAGAGTTCAGGCCAGGTGGAGCGTATGAATGGGACTTTAAAGAATCTTTTAACAAAGTTGTGTCAAGAGCTTAAGCTGAAATGGACTAAGGTTTTGCCTCTTGCACTTTATACTATTCGAACAACTCCTAATGCTAGGACTCGGCTGGCCCCCTATGAACTTTTGTTTGGGCATGTGCCTCCAATATTTGCTCCTTTGATATCAATTCCTAGTGATTCTGATATGACAAATGAAACTGAAAAATATGTGCAACAGTTACAGCGTCATCTAGTGACATTACAGCAGTACTCTGCATTTTCCCAATCCTTACCACTGTGGGAAGCTGTTCATTCTTTTTTACCAGGTGATTCTGTGTGGGTAAAAGCATACAAGAAGAATCCACTCCAACCGCAGTGGCTGGGACCCTTTGAGATTCTTTTGGTAAGCCCTACCGCTATCCGAGTGAAGGAACTACCTACTTGGATTCATCATACCAGAATCAAGAGGAGCACCGCTCGGGAACCTGACTTGATTACGGGTTCCCCAGAAGTAGACGACGTCGGACTTCGTGGGCGCCACGCATGTTCACCCCACCGTGAAAAGGGTGAACCAGAAGCAGACGACTGCCGTGCCCAGAACACATGGACTGCTACCCCTTTGGGCGACCTGCGGTTAAAACTTAAGAAGAAGCATACTGGTGCCCATTCTCCAAGGAATGGCAGCGAATAGTCGCATGGGGCATTGGTGGACTTATTTGTGTATTATTTGTTGTTTTTCCTTTATGGGGATTGGATTAATAAGGGGATATGAACATAATGCTTTTATTCGCTTTGCTCATGAAATGAAAGCCCGTATGCCAGCACTGAATAATATTTCATGTTGGGTATGCTCTTTAATGCCAGTAGATAGTCACTGAGGTCTTCCCATGATCCCCATACCTCTTAGCCCTATGAATATGACATGGACTCCTTCATGGAAGGACTCCTCAGGCTTGCAGAACTTAACCTGGGCAGATTCAGGAATCCCAATTAATAGATACCTTACGGTATGGAAGCGACCTGGTGAGTGGTGCTTCCTGGGCTCAGGGAGGGTGCCTGTAGGAGTTAGCAATTGTAAAGCCTATTTTAATGGAACTCATTTTGGTAACAATCGTGGCCCTAACTGCACTCTTATACAAGGTTTACCTCGACCTGGAAGGTCCTGGTATGTTTTCCCTGTTAACTATTGCAGCTTGTTTAATCTGTTAGTAGTGAATGCTTCTCATGTGTTTTTTAAAATACGCTGCATTATAGCTCCAGATCTGTCATATACTAATTGCACTGCATCTTTGAGGTATTCAAAGATCATTCACATACACTGCATAAAAAAACATTCTTTTAACTCTTCTGGCACTGAGTATTCGGTGTGCCACTGTACTGATAATGCTCCAAATAGTTTTCATGGTCTCTCAGCCTGGACTGGATGGTATTATAAATCCTAACATACTGCATTTGCTATATCTAATCCCTTGTTTGGAGTTTATTGGGTTTGTGGAGAAAAGGCTTATTTAAGCTTGCCTGTTTCTTGGAAGGGGTCATGCTATTTGGCCTGGTTAGAACCCCCTGTTTTATATCGAGATCGCCTTCCTTCTGGACATTTAAGAAATGTGCGCGAAGCTAGGGAAGACGTAGACAGGTCTCGACCCCTTACCTGGAAAGCACTTAATGATTGGACGGGAGCATGTGCAGCCCTTTTTTTTGCATGTGGAGGTGCTACTTATCGCATAGGGGAAGGTGTAATGAGATTACAGGGAGTGTTAGAAACAATGGCTAATTCCACTGGTGAAGCCCTCATTGATCTGGCCACCGAGCAACAACAAATTAGGCATATGGTTCTTTAAAATAGAATGGCTTTGGATATTTTGTTAGCTTCACAAGGAGGGACATGTGCCTTAATAGGACAAGACTGTTGTGTGTATATTCCTGATGTTTATAACACTACATGGGAGAGAGCGAAACATCTTGAAGCAATAGCAAGGGATCTTGGTGGAGAGCAATCTAGGTGGAACTCCTGGTGGAGTGATTTATTTAGCTGGTTGCCTGACGTAGGTGGATGGCTACATAATTTGCTTAGAAGTGCTGCTATTATTATTTGTGGATTTTTGTTGCTTTATGTACTCATAAGGTGCGGATGTTGTGTGGGTGCACAACTATGTAAACAATGCCCCAGGGTTACACATACCGGTAGGGTAGTAACCCCCCGATATATATAAATGAATATGTGTTCCAAGAGTCCCGTTGGTCCTCTAGGGACAAAGGGGGGATTGTTAGGCCTGAATGAACATATAGCAGACAAAACAGTTATGCTAACCTGACTGAAATCAGGCTAGCAAAGGTTTTTGGTAATCCCAGAGTGGAAAAGTATTGAAAAGTAGCATTGTTTAACAGAGCCCTGGAAAACGTGAGACAAGCCTGAGATAAACCAGGGATTGCATGGCTGGCATGCCATTAGCTGTGCTAAGGACAGTGTTTGAAGAGCTGATAAGGAACTCTAGCATCCCACGGTTCAGATTCTAACTTTTGGTTGAGTTATAGGTTTGTTTAAAAACTCCCCTGTATTTCTAACTTTTGGGTGTTGTTAAGAGATAATTAATAATCTAAAGTTGTAGACATAAAGTGTAGGCATATGTGTATATTAAAAGTGTCTAGTTTTAAGTTGTTAAACAAAGGGGGGTGGGTTTTGCTCAAGTGAGTGATGTATGACGTAATAAAACTGTCTATATAGGCTAATGCTAAGCTGTAAAAAGGGCCTGGTTCTCACTGGAGACGAGCGGCCTTTTGTTGATGCGTGCACTTGTCAATAAAAGGCTTTTGATGGGATCTTGCTGGTGTTGACTGTCTCTCTAGCTGAACAGACAACGAATTTCGCTGTCGGGGTTAAAGTCCCCAACAGTACCCCACCGCTGTGATCCTCCTGCCAGCCCCGCCCCCGGTGTCCCCTCCCCCACCCTGTCTGCTCTGCCCGGCCTTTCCCTTCACCCCCCACTTCGCTGGGGGGAGGGAGAGCTCAGTGGTTTGAGCGTTGGCCTGCTAAACCCCAGGTTCTGAGTTCAATCCTTGAGAAGGCCCCTTAGGGATCTGGGGCAAAAATTGGTCTTGCTAGTGAAGGCAGGGGGCTGGACTCAATGACCTTTCAAGGTCCCTTCTAGCTCTAGGAGATTGGTATATCTCCAATTATTACCTTTATTGCCCCGACCTCCTCCTCCCCCTCAGCATCCCACCCCTAATTGCCTCCAGCCCATTTCCCCATAGCTGGGCCCCACTTTCCCATCCCCCCACCGGCCGAGTCCATCCCCAGGGTGGGGGGTTCCTCAGCTCCAATCTCTGCTGCCCCCCAACCTGCCGGGTTCCCCTTTTCAGCCACTGTAGGGTCCTCCAACCCACCCCCACGCATCCACTCTGGGCTCTCTAAATCCCACCTTCCCACAATGCACCTTGGTAACCCCACCCTCCTCTATCCCTAATCCCCCTAGTCCGCAGTCAAGAACCGGGGCTGGGAGTGGGGCCGTTGCTTGCTGGGGAAAGGGGGTCGAGGCCGAGCTGGGAGCCAGGGGGCCAGACTGAGGGTGGGGTTGGGGAAGAACTGGGGCAGAGTGGGGCTGAGTGGTGCTCCCTCCATAGGGGCTGGCTCAGGCCCTGAGGTGCCCCCATGCATGTTCCTCTGTGTCCCCCTAGGAGTCATGCCCCACATTTTGGGAACTACTGAACCCTACTCGCTAATCAGGGGCTAGTGATGCCAAAGCCCAGGGAAAGGGAGAACAAGCGCGGGGCCCCTAGCACTGGAGCCATGTGAGGGGCTGCAGGAGAGGGGCAATGGCTGGTGGCACAGGGAGTTAAGGGCAAAGGGGGCACAGGAGGGGGCAGGACTTAGGGGTGAAGGAGGCGCAAGGGTTGGGAGTGCAGGAGCTAGCGGTAAAGGGGGAGGGGGATCATCCAGGGGCAATGGGGAAGTGCCAAAGTACAAGCTTTGCCCAGGGCACCATTTTCCCTAATGCTGGACTGAGCAAACAATTGGAAATGACCCTTCAGTGAGACCAGAACCATCATGTAGAAAAGCCCCTTTGTTAAGTGGTGGTGGCTGAGGGCTTAGGGAGATGGGTTAAACAATAACAGGCATTTTTCTGTGGAGGTTTGATTCTTGCCTGTTAGGCAAGGCTGGTGTGTGGTGTCTCCATGGCTGCACTTTCAGTGTCTGATCTGCCACAGGGAGCCAAGTCTAGACATATTCAGAGGTTCTATGCCAGGGTTTCTCAAACTTCCTTTCACTGCAACCCCCTTCTGCCAAAAAAAACCTCACTACATGGCCCTGGAAAGAGGGATCAAGCACCAAGCCCCTCCCCACTGAGCAGAGGCAGGGGAGACAAAGCCTGAGCTCTGCCCCAGTTAGGGGAGGGCAAATCCAGAGCTTGAGGGATTCAGACCTGGGTGGTGGGGCTCAGACTTTTGGCTTCAGCCTCAGGCACCAACAAGTCTAATGCCAGCCCTGGCAATCCCATTAAAACAGGGTCACATCTCACTTTGGGGTCCTGACACACAGCTTGAGAACCACTGCTCTATGTTGATGGGAGAGAGTTTTCTGTGGGTGCAGTTAATCCACTTCCCAAGAGGTGGCAGCTATGTCAGTGGGAGAAGCTATATCGGTGGGTGTGCAAGCTGTGGTGTTTACCACATTTAAGAAGTTTAATCAAACCCCATTTTTAAAACCACCTGTGGTCTGGGAATGGCAAAGGACCTCGATGAAGCAGGGTTTGTCCTTCAAAGTTCTGAAAATCACAATTCTCTATTCAGCTCATTGTGCTGGTATAGCTCAGTGGTAGAGTGGTTGATTGCAGCTCCAGTGATCCTCAGTTTAAACCCCAGTGTTCTCTTATAACCTTCTTTCCTTTTTTTAAAAAAGGAAAACATTTCATTCCATTCTCCATTCTGTTCAGGGCTCCTCTATGCAGGAGTGCTTGATATGAATGTAAACACTCAAGATTTTGCTGTCCAAATGCATAAAAACCTAGAAGCTGTCCATCAGCTGAAATCAGTTCCAATCCTCTAAGTGTCTAGTTTATTTTTCATCAATTAAACAAAGGTATCATATGAATGCACATTTGCAGATCCCTCTTCTCCAGGAGCTATGTTGTGCAGAAGAACAAGAACCACATACAGCTGTAGTTCAGGAGTCTGATGACAAATGTTCTGAGGGCTGGAAAAAATGCCTTCTAGTGAGCTATTGAACAAGCTCAACCTGTTTAGCTTATCAAAAGAAGATTGAAAGTTGACTTCATTGAAGTGTTGAAGGGCCTTAATGGAGAGAAAAGGTTGTGTATTAAAGGGCTCTTTAATCTAGCAGAGAAAGGAATAACAAGACCCAGTGGCTGTAAGGTGAAAAGAGACAAATTCATATTACAAATAAGACACAAATATTCAACAGCGAGGATGATTCACCACAGGAACAAGCTACCAAGGAAAGTGGTGGATTCACCATCTCCTGATGTCACTTAATGAAGACTAGATGCCTTTCTGGAATGTGTTTGCTCCAAAAGTAGCTATTGTGTCATACAGGAGGCCTGTGATATGCAGGGGGTCAGATTAGATGCTCTAATGGTATTTCTGGCCATAAAGTCGACTAATTTCTGAAAAACTGAGTGTAGCATTGGGAGCAGCATCTGATGTTTTCCTGTCTAGCCGGCTTGCTGCCTAGAACGAATGCTCCTTGAGTGGGGTGATCCACAGGGAGTAGCTCAAACCTCCAAAGTGCCTGGGCAGGGGCAGGACATTAGCACAGCAAGGGAGGGGTGTGGCAGTGACATCACAAAGGCCTTTTGCAGGACCTCAGACTATTGGTCAAAGGTGGTGGGGAGGTGGTGACCTCACAGAGAGATGCTGACATCAGCCAGGCAGGACAGGGGCGAGGGGCCAGGGAAACCTCAGAGACCCCTGTGGCTTTGCTTCAGCAAGTCTCCTTCTCCAGGTCTCTCTTGGAGGAGTGAGAGAGTATTCGGGTTCATGGACGTGAGCACCAGGAGGAACCTCTTTCGAGTTTTCTCCTTCCCTTTTAGTGATTTTACTAGAAAACAGCCGTCCCTGTTTAGAAGGTAAGAGCCTCCTCGAGGTTTGAAACCTGTTCGGTCTGATTCATCAGGTGACAGTTGAATTCTAGGCATGGAAAACACGAGCTTAAGGAGGCAGAATTTTATTTCACACTTGGGATTATGTCCCATAGAATCAGTGGGGACATTAGGGTTTGTCCTTTTTGTTTCACCTTTTCCTCCATCCCTCCCTCCCTCCTTTCTCTTCATCTCTTGCTTCTTTTGTCCTTTCACCTGTTCCCCTCCCAACAGCAGGAACGGTGTGTGTGTGTGTGTGTGTGTGTGTGTTTTGCTGGGGAGTGCTCTGCAGCTCCCACTGTGAGAGGTCCACCGAAAAATGTGGGGCTGAAATAGTGCTCGGGCAGTGATCCGCACCGGTGACCTGGGCCATCCTTTGGACTCTCTGGTGAGAGCCCTCAGCCTCCCGTCCTCAGTCTCTACCCTGATTGGCTGAGCAGGGGGTTATTGACAGGGAGGAGATTCTGGTCCTTGCTGTTCTCTTTTAAGACCAAGTAAATAAGTCATAACCAGTTCTATGTTTGATGAATTTTGCTGCTTCTCTGCATTAATGGTCTCTGAGCAGTTCATGATTCTCTCTAACCTTGAAGTTCTCCTCAAATACTTGCTGAATAATTACTGTGCACTGTTGTTGGTCTGGAGCTCATCTGAGAGCACTTTATTCAGGTCATTCAATGTGTGAAATTCAAGATCTGATGGTTAGTTTGAAAATCAGGGCTCTTGGGTCCTGTTCCCAACTCTGCCACTGGCTGGCTGGGTGACCTGAGACTAGTCAATTCTCCTGTCTCAGCCTGAGCTTCTCCCTCTTTCAAGTAGGGATAATAATGATCCGCTCCTACCTACCTCACAGTGGGTGGAGGACGGGGATCCATTGGAGCGTGTCACTAGGAGTAGTGCATAACATGAGGTGTCCTATCATGGTTACTCCGATCGCATTATGACATAATAGAATACCTGAAATAGTCTATTTGATTTGTATTTTTTTATTTTGCAATTGTTAAGAGCAGCAACTACTTAGCTCAGACTGAAGCATCTTATCTAATGTTTGTGATCTAAGTGTCTCCCCCTCTGTGTGTGATGAGACAATTTAACACACTCTGACAAACAGGAGATGCTTTTGTTTGGCAACAAAATATTTTTGCAAAGAACTTTCATCCCACTTGTTTTGATTTTGAGAAACAAACTGGTTTAGTCTGAAGGGGATTTTCTGACATTGAGCAGGCGCAGTGTGTCCCATGACACCCGCCCACTATACAGTGGCCCCTGCTGAGGGCGCCCTGGCTGCAGCTGCAGCTGGTTCTGCTGGCGCCCTGTGGTTGCCCTCGTTCGGCCAGGAACAAGCCTCAGGTGAGCTGAAAAGAATCCTGTCCAACTGAGTCTGGCAGCCGCCATCATGTAGCCAGAAGTCCCCACACCTGCCGGGGAAACAAACTAGCCACCAGAAAGTGGTCCATTGTCTCACGCGGTGCCAGAGCCTGACACAGCACCCGTGGGCAACCTTTGCTCTGCACATGCCGGCCGTGCACACGCTGGCCGGTTCCCATGAAAGATGTGTCACTGCACATCTCGGTACTTAAAAGGTACCTGTGCCACTGGCAGTGAGTTCTGGGGACAGTTGCTCACTTTCAGTGAATGTAACTGTATGTGCAGCTCTGTGCAGTCATATTTGATAGAAGTTTGGTAATTATATTATACAAGAGGGTCAGATAAAGTGGCTACTACCACCACTATGTTTTGTCCCGAGAAGCCTTTACAGACATTCTGAGGGGAAATGGGCCCTTTGCCCACAGAAATAGTCTATAGGGGACGGCTGCAGGCAGCAGGCGGAGAGATAATCTCATCAAAATGATTTGACTCCTGGGTAATGTAAGCAAAATCACTAAAGGAATGTCCGAGCTTTCTATTGGCACTTAACTTGCCTGCCCCTGGCTGGCTCTGGTTGTACAAGATGGACGTGTAATCGGGGTTCAGTTGTGTAAAAAAGAGTAATCGCAGTGCAAGGGATGTTAGGCAAAAGAGAACTTTGTGTGTGATGATGTAAGGTTTTAAGGACCTAAACTGACACTCATGGTTTGTAAAACTCTTGTTTTGAAGGTTTAAGATGAATTGGTTTGGTTCTGCTTTTTTGGGATTTTTATATAATGCCTCTGAAAATCCATTTGAATCATTCAAAGTGGCAAAACTGCCAGACACCTTTTGCCAGACACAGGTAACTAGTGTTGTTTGGGTTTGGGATTTAGCATTTAACCCTTAAGGCACCTCACTACTCTATAAAGTTCAAGACCAAAGTTATGGCTGTAGTAAGGGGCAGCCAGAACCAGAAGGATGAAGAAAGAAACATTAGTTGGACAGACGGACGGATGGACAAACCGAATAATTAAGCCTCTGTTTAAAAAAATCCACAAAAACGCTTAAAAACATTAAAAGGAAAAAAGGGGCAAAATGTTTCCCCGTTTACCAAAAACCCTCAGCCTAGCTCTGCCCTTGGGGTTTGGGGGTGGGGGCACCGATAGCAGGGTTTGCCTAGGGCGCCAGGTGCTGGCAGCTAGTCTAGGGCTGCCCCTGCCCAGAGGCCTTTATTCCTCCAGCCTGCAAGGACAGAGGGGGTGTCAGGAAGTTGCCCCTTCAATCCCACTCACAAAACCCCTTCTGAGGAAAGGCAAAATCCTGAAGAGAAAAAGTGACATCAAGAAGGACTCCAGAGACAGAGCTTTTTAAGACCTTGGGGAATAGTTGAGTGTGTGACCAGGGACTTGAACCCTGGACCCTCAGATTAAAAGTCCGATGTGCTGCCAACTGAGCTAGCCAGGCTCACAGAGAGAGTAAGTCAGTTTATGCAGAGGAGAAACTACGGAAGAAAAAGAGAGCAGGAAACAATAGAGGAAACCTGCTGGTCTCTCTCTCTCTCTTCCCAGCCCTAGCCCTGGCCTGCTCCTCCCGCCAGCGCCCTGAGGCATTTTGCCAGCACCATGCCCCAGTCAGCTCCTCCCTCCCCAGACGCTGGCAGGCCCAGCTCAGGAACCTGGCCGCTCTTACAGCCGCCTCTTCCGCCCTGACCAAGAGGGAGGAGGATTGAGTCTCCCTCCCTCAGGCCTGTGCCTCAGCATTCCTGGGGAAAGATCAACGCCACCAAAGTGGCTTTGGGCCAGTAGGTCAACCAAGAGGGCGGCCTCCTGTGCCTGGCTGCAGCCCAGCTGCAGAACTCCAAGTAAACCCAGGAGACAGCCCCCTTGGTTGACCTACTGGCCCAAAGTCACGTTGGCCATGTTGGTCTTTCCCCAGGAATGCCGAAGGGCGGGCCTGGGTGGGGGTGTGTGTGCAATGTCACACCCTCCTCCTGAACTTACTGCCAGAGGCTTGGACACTGTCCATGGTGGAGACGGTACACCTAAAATCCCTGCTTGTCTCTGGTCACACCCCCTTTCAGTACCTTTAAACTGTATGATATCCTACATGGGTGTTCTAGCAAGGTACGGGGTTCCTGGTCCCCGGCTGCCTGAAAACATGTTGGGGGGTGGTATTGCTAACAGAGTCCAGACAGCAATATCTGTTAACGTGTAGGTGTCTTGGCATTTAGCCACCAATGTGCCTCGGTTTCCCCTCCCACACAGCAGCGTAGGCCTGTTATGCTTTTGCTGCTGTGCCAAGCTTCCAGCCTGTTTACAGGTATGAGATGAAAAGAAACAATTCTTGTGGGACTGTCTTGTCACCATCCCTAGCATGTATAAAAGGTTTTTTTTCCCCACAAATCAGGTATGTCCCACACCTTTAAAGAGTTTACCACTAGTATTAACTCCTTGGGCTTGATGACGTAGCAAAAGACCCCCAGATTAACAGCAAATCTACGGCGGACAGGTTTTGTTCACACAATTTAGCTTGTTTAGTGTCTATTACATTTCCCAATTCCTTTGTGTACCCTCGTAAGTGCTCTGATGCAGATTGTTCTGCCTCTTTGGAGAAGGTTTTAAATTCAGGCATGTGTTTGAGGTGTTGGCAAGGAAGGGTGCACTGCAACCATGCCTGCCCTTGGCCCAAATCACATATTCCTTCAAAGCTTGTCATGGCTTTTCCCCTCTCCCACGTATCTAACAAATCTCTCATTTCATTTACATAAACCACATTACTGAATCCAGATCCCCTCTTAAGACTCCTGAATTTAACCCTGTAGGTTTCAGGTGTCATCTGAAACTGTTTTAAAACTAGTTCCTTACATTTACCATAGTTTGTAGCATCATCAATAGGCATCTCATTCAATATGTCCATAGCTCTTCCAGTCAATTTGGCTACCAATGTGACCATTTTTTGATCACCAGGGATTTCACAGAGGTGCAGAGTCTCTCAAAGGTGATGAAATAATCAGCAATATCACTGGATTCATCATACTGTGGACATAGTCACTCCCATTTGTGGATTTTTGGGGAAGTGCAGCCAGCTGCTGGAGGGTTTTGTCTCTTCCACTCCATAACAGCCAGTCCATGCTTCTGGGCCTCAATTTGGGCCTCTATTTCTCTGTCTCTTAACTCCAGGGCTCTTGTGTGAGCAGCTCCCTCCCTGGCTGCCTCTGCTTCCATAGCCCTTCTGTGCACAGGTGCCTCTGCTTCTTTGAGCTTCAATTGAAACTCCTGGTCCTTTGCCTTCTCTTCTGCTTCCAGTCTGGCCAGCTCTAGTTAAGTAGCTGCCTCACTGGTGGTCATTTTCCTGCTTTCTTGTGCTGAGACACCCCCTCTGCAGTTCACTGAAACTGGGATGCACTCAGCTCAGGGGCTTCTTAGTTAATAGAGACTTTCCCAGCGCCCAGTGTTCAGCCTGTCTGGGCAGCAACTTGCAACCTGTGCAGTTCCAGCTTCTTCTGCTCTTCACTCTTCATTAGTTTGCTTATTTTTCTTTCCCTATTTCCCTAACCCGAAAGGAGCAAACAGAAAATCATAAACCAGTAACCACTTTGTCTGTTCTCTAGCCACCACACCCAACTCACTACCAGTCTCTCCAAGCAATCAGCTATGAGTCTGGAGGTCAGGACTGGGATAGCAGGGGCTGCAGGTCGGGAGTGAGGGGCACCAGCAGAGCTGTGAGTCTGGAGGTCAGGACTGGGATAGCAGGGGCTGCAGGTCGGGAGTGAGGGGCACCAGCAGAGCTGTGAGTCTGGAGGTCAGGACTGGGATAGCAGGGGCTGCGGGTCGGGAGTGAGGGGCACCGGTAGATCTGAGGGAAGCCCAGGGGGCTGCAGGTTGGGAGTGAGAGGCACCAGCCACGCAGTGACTGGGGAGCAAAGTGGGGAGCCAAGGGGGCTGCGGGTCAGGAGTGAGGGGCACCGCTATAGCTGGGGGGAACCCAGGGGGCTGCGGGTCGGGAGTGAGGGGCACCAGCAGACCTGTGAGTCTGGAAGTCAGGGCTGGGATAGCAGGGGCTGCAGGTCGGGAGTGAGGAGCACCAGCCGCTCAGTGACTGGGGAGCTCAGCGGGGAGCCCAGGGGGCTGCGGGTTGGGACTGAGGGGCACCAGTAGGGCTGGGAGTGAAAACTGTGCAGTTCAGAATGTGAATAGTGACCTCGTCTCCTTCCTGCACCTGCTCTACATTGCTCCACAGCAGCTTCTCCACCTGCAGAGTCACCCCAGCACTGCAGTGCAGCCGCCCAGGGTTCAGCAGGGGCCCTGGCAAGGACCGTGGGTGCAGCTAACAGCCCGGTGTGCCTGGCAGTGAGGCAGCTGTAAAAAAGCAACACCCCCCCCCCAGAAGTACAAAGACTGAATTCCCCAACTTTAACATCATGACCCTGTGTAGAAAGCCACACGTGTCAGTTGTATTTTCACAGGGAGAGGCAAAAATCAAGTGACACCAATTTTTAAGTTGAGTAAATAAAGTTGAGGAGATAGTTATTAACCTCACAAAAATACACTAAAGATCCCTCAACATAACACCTGAAGGTGAAATATGGACAGAGACAAACCTTGTCAGCAAAGGCTCATTTCCCAAACGATCCTCAAAATGTTACTAATTCCCACCCCTCCTCCACAGGAGCTCTGTGCAGTGCAACTGTTCTGCAGGCAGCTTCCCATTAAATACTGTTGTGGGACATTCCCAGGCCTGGAAATGTACCAACGACAGAATTTGAAGAGCAAACCTGGCTCCCCGCACCAGGCGGGATTTGAGTGTTTTGTCCCTGTCACTTAGAGTTTGTCAATATTACAGACACCAGGGGCAGGACTCCAGGCTCTGCTTGAGGGATCCTGGCACAGGGGCTGCAGGAGGGAGGGGGGCAGAAAGGATTGCAGGTTCTGACCTGTGCTCTGGAGAGGAGGTAATAATTGAAGAGGGTGTTTTTGACTATTCCCCTGCCTCAGGGTCCCCAGGGCTAGAATTCTACATTCCACAGGGCCAAATAAGGGGGTGATGCCATGTGGTCAATGAAAACCAGTGCTCCAGGTGAGGTTTGAACTCACAACCCCAGCATAGCTCCTCTCAGCACTGCTCTGTAAATACTACGCGCTAACCAATTGCACCACTAGAACACCTGTTAATTATAATTCTGAGACCCCCCTAGGCTGATACAGGCGAGGAGTGACCCCCAAACAGTCTCAGTGGAGGTGAGAGTCGGCAGCGACAAGTGTTGTACTCGGTGGGGTGGATCCTTCTTAATGGTTCCAGGCACCATTTGACACCTTGTGGTCCCACCAGGAGCAGAACAGGCTCCCTAAAAGCAGGGCCGCCCAGAGGATTCGAGGGCTTGCAGCAAAGCGGGGGAGCAGACATAAAAAAGGTGCCACCCACTGTGGCGCTTGTACTCACTGGGTGACGTCCGAGTCTTCAGTGGCAGCGGGTCCTTCACTCGCTCCGCGTCTTCGGCAGCACTGAAGGACCCGCTGCGGAAGTGTTGCCGAAGACCCGGACTGCTGCCGGGTGAGTAAAAATTAAAAAGGCGCCTCTAGCCAGGGAAGGGATTCTCGGCCAGGGCTTGTGGGGCAAATTGCCCCACTTGCCCCCCGCACTTGCCCTGCCTAAAAGTAGCAGCCACCAGAGCCCAAACAGTAGCCCCACCCCTTCCACTCGAGGCCACGCCCCTGCCCTCCCTTCTCCCCAAGGCCCCGCTCCTACGCTGCCTCTTACCTCAAGACCCCTCCTCCCGCCCACTGCTCTCCGCCCCCTTCCCACCCTCACTCGCCCTTACGGTCATTACAAAGTGGCAAGGCAGAGCCCTCCCATTTTTAAAAGCCCTGGGGTGTTGTTCCCCCCTGTTCAGGCACCCCTGGGGCCCTGCACTTCACACAGCTCTCCCTGATTTCAGCTGTTAGTGAGGGAGCCTCACTGCTAGCGCAGACTCGGCAGTTCATTGCATGAGAGACACTGTCCCAAAGCAGGACTAATGCTTAGTGCTGGTTATCAGTGATTTCAGATCTGTTGGTCTGCAGCAAGACTCTACATTGAGTCTTAATCAGCTCTGTTATTACACAGGGAAGAACAAAAGGGTCAAATGGGGCCTGGAACCCTTAAGAAGAATCCACCCCACCGAGTACAACACTTGTCGCTACCTGCTCTCAGCTGCACTGAGAATGTTTTGGGGTCACTCCTCGCCTGTATCAACCTAGGGGGTCTCAGAGAATGATAGCTAGCAGGTGCTCCAGTGGCGCAATTGGTTAGTACACAATACTTATAGGGCAGTGCTGAGAGGAGCTATGCTGAGGTTGTGAGTTCAAGCCTCACCTGGAGCACTGGTTTTCATTAGCCAAATGGCTTCACCCCCTTATTTGGCCCTGTGGAAAGTAGAATTCCAGCCCAGGGGACACTGACAAAGGGAAGAGTCAAAAACACCCCCTTCACCTATTACCTCCTCTCCAGAGCACAGGTCAGAATCTACAATCCTTTCTCCCCCACCAACCCCTGTGCCAGGATCCCTCAAGCAGAGCCTGGAGTCCTGCCCATCCTTGACCCCTGAGCCTGGAGGGAGAGGAGCAAGGAGCCATTGTCAGAGGGCTCCCACTTCCCTGGCTCTTGTCACACAGACAGCAAGCAGCAAAAGACCAGAAGCGCAGACAAAGGGATGTTTACTGGGGTTAGTTTCCCAGCAAGCAGATTCCGAAACCCTTCACACCAGTCGGGCTTATCTCTATAGACCGACAGAGTCTGTTCCCCAGTGTCCCCCTTCCCAGCTCTGACACCGCAGTTCTTAAAGTCTAGGCCTGCACAGGCAGCCTGAATATCTCTATTCTAACAGCCATCGGTCCCTGTGGGAAAATGATCTATTCAGGGTTGTCCCTAGACATTTTGGTGCCCTACATAGCACCCCTGTCCCCCAGCCCGAGCTGGCAGAGCGGAGCGGGCTGGGGCCAGGTCACTCCACTTCCTGCCGCCCAGTAATTGCAGAGCAGGCCTGACCCCACACTCACGGGGCGGCGGGAAGTGGAGTGATCCAGCCCCAGCCTGCTGCACTCTGCTCCCAGCCTTGGAACTTGGGAAATGCCCCAGCACTCACCAGTGGCGCGGCTGGGAGCTGGTGGAGCAGACCAGGCTGGGGCCAGGTCGTTCCATTTCCCACCACTCGGTGAGTGCTGGGTGCGCCTGATCCCTCCTGCCGTCCACCGGGGTGTAACTCAGGGGAAGGAGCGGAGTGGGGGGTGGATGGAGTGGAGCGGGGGGGGGGGAAGAGGGGGGGGCAGACCAGGGGTGGGGGGCTGTGGGAAGAGGTGGAGCAGGGGCAGGGGCAGCTTTCCTGGCCGGCTCAGCCAGCCGGGGGATTGAGTTTGCCGCTGGAGCAGTACCCAGCTGCGTAGGGCACCGGGAAATTTGGGGCAATTTGGTGCCTCCACATCCCTTAACCAGGCAGTGTCCCTGTAGCGTGGGCTGTCTGCATAGGTCCTTTCTCAATCTTTCTCACCCTCTTGTCTTGAGTCTCCTGTGTCTCTGCTTTCTAAGCACAGACTCACTCTGGCTGTTCAGAGGATGGCAGGACCATGCCTATGCATGGCCAGCAGACAGCGACAAAGACCCCTAGCCAGCCTGCTCCCTGCCATGCCAAACACCCACTGAAGGCCACCCACAGACCAGCATGTGGGGCGGCTGCTGATGCTCTGTGGCTAACACCAGAAGACGGTAGGAAAGCAGGGCCAGCCCCCCTGGTGGGGCCTCTTACCGTTCCCACTCCAGGTGCTCACTTTGGCAATGGGGCAGGAGATTTTACCCCAAGAGGCTTTTCCCCAGCTGGCGAGAAGCAGAGAAACACCCAGGCTCCATGTAGCAAACCCCCTCAAGCACAGGGACAGGCGCACACTTGGAAGAAGGAAACTGCTCCACACTCCAGCCTGGGCAGCCACCCAGTTTCTTTGGCAAGTCAGGAACAGCAAAGGCGAGACTGGAAGCAACTGGGGCTCATGGCCCAGCCTTTGTGACACCCAAACCCCAACTCCTTCCTGGGGCTCTAGCTGAAGCCAGAGCATTGGCCTGAGCGGCCAAGAAGAGGTTCCAGCCCTGAAGGGAGCAGGACTTTCAGCCCAAAGGTAAGACTGGACAAGCACAACCATGAAGGGATATGAACCCTCAATTGCCTGATCCAGACTCAGATGCCTTATCCATTAGGCCACATGGTCACATATAATTTCGCCACGTACTTCTTTAGAGAAGATGGACACTGTGTTTCTCAGACTCGGGTCATCTACTGAGGGGGGCCGAGACTCTCTGGGCACAAGAAGTCGAGTTCCCAGCGACACGTGAGACTTAATTCTATGGGGCCAGGTGCAGGGCTTTGGCAGGGAGGCTCAGGCATGGGGGATTGGGGTGCAGCGGATGGACCAGCTGTCTAGGTACAGAGATTTAGTCACACGAGGCACAGAAGGGAGGCGAAGGAGGAATCCCGCTGATGGTCAGTGGCTGTGCAGAAAAAAGGGTGTTGATTCCCCCATCCTAAATGGGCTGGTTGGCTTGACCCTTCTCCCCTCTGCAGAGCGTGGTGGGGACTGCAGCTCACCCCTTGTGGGCAGGAGGGAACAGGTGCAGGGTGCTGGGCTCCAATGCACCTGGAAGGCAGCTCCAGTGCGGTGGGGCAGGGCAGGGCCTGTGGTTTACATTCTGCGTTGCCTGGTGCTGAGCCACTGCACAATCCCCAGCCACGCCGCACAGCGCACCCCGAGAGGGGGCAGGGGGCCAAGCAGATGATCCAGCACGAGGGGGGAGAGGATGTGTGGTTGGGGGGAGGAAAGGCCTTGGGCTGCACTGGGGGAGTGCAGAGCAGGGGTGACACCCTAGAAACCTGCAGCAAAGGGATGGACAGGTGGGGTGGGTGGATAGAAGAGGCAGCGAGCCTAAAAGGGGAGTGGGGTCTAGTGGTCAGAACAGGGAGGGGGCTGGGTGCCAGGGACCTCTGGGTTCTATCCCTGGCTCTGGGAGCAGAGGTGGGTCTAGAGGTCATAGCAGGGGGGCCGGGAGCCAGGACTCCTGGGTTCCATTGTGGTGGCTGCTTTTTCCTGTGTCTTCCTCCCTACAGAGCCCAGCCCAGCCCCCTAGCAGAATCTGACTGGGGGAGGGGGTTGCCCTGCCACTCCAGACTCGTGATTCGAACCCCTCTAACCATAGGCTCTGACATCACGGAATCTCCCCCCTCAAGACAGAAAGTAGGAGCCCCTCCCCGCATGCGGAGGAAGCTAGTGAGTTTCTTGGGGGGTCTCTGGCGGAGGTGACAGCACCCACCAGACACCCACTCATGGTTGCAAGGAGACCCCCCTGCACAGCCCCCTGCTATGAGGGGCCAGGAGCGCCCAGCCAGGGTCAGGAGGTGAGATGGGGTTGCAGTGGCAGGAAGGGGGCAGAGCTGGGGGTGGTGCCAGGTCTGGTGCTGGCTTCACGGGGAAAAACCACACTGCTCCCCCATAACACATACACACACAACTCCTGGTCTTGGGAGGGGAACAGGAGAGAGGACAAAAGAAGCAAGAGACAAAGAGAAAGGAGGGAGGGATGGATGGAGGAAAAGGTGAAACCAAAAGGACAAACCCTAATGTCCCCAGTGATTCTAAGGGACAAAATCCCAGGTGCAGAATAAAATTCTGCCTCCTTAAGCTCGTGTTTTCCATGCCTAGAATTCAACTGTCACCAGATGGCTCAGACTGAACAGGTTTCAAACCTTGAGGAGGCTCTTACCTTCTAAACAGGGATGGCTGTTTTCTAGTAAAATCAGGAAAACGGAAGGAGAAAAGTCGAAAAAGGCTCCTCCTGGTGCTCACGTCCATGAACCCGAATACTCTCTCAGTCCTCAAAAAGAGACCTCGAGAAGGAGACTTGCTGAAGCAAAGCCACAGGGGTCTCTGAGGTTTCCCAGGCCTCTTGCCCCTGTCCTGCCTGGCTGATGTCAGCATCTCTCTGTGAGGTCACCACCTCCCCACCACCTTTGACCAATAAACTGAGGTCTTGCAAAAGGCCTTTGTGATGTCACTGCCACACCCCTCCCTTGCTGTGCTAATGTTCTGCCCCTGGCCAGGCACTTTGGAGGTTTGAGCTACTCCCTGTGGATCACCCCACTCAAGGAGCGTTCGTTCTAGGAAGCAAGCCGGCGATACAGGAAAACATCAGATGCTGCTCCCAATGCTACCCTCAATTTTTCAGAAATTAGTCGACTTGATGGCCAGAAGGGACCATTAGAGTATCTAATCTGACCCACTGCATATCACAGGCCTCCTGTATGACACAAGAGATACTTTTGGGGCAAACACATTCCAGAAAGGCATCTAGTCTTCATTAAATGACATCAGGAGATGGAGAATCCACCACTTTCCTTGGTAGCTTGTTCCTGTGGTGAATCATCCTCGATGGTTAATATTTGTGCCTTAGTTGTAATATGAATTTGTCTCTTTTCACCTTCCAGCCATTGGGTCTTGTTATGCCTTTCTCTGCTCGATTAAAGAGCCCTTTAATACCCAATATTTTCGCTCCATTAAGGCCCTTCAACACTTCAATGAAGTCACCTTTCAATCTTCTTTTGATAAGCTAAACAGGTTGAGCTCGTTCAATAGCTCCCTAGAAGGCATTTTTCTCCAGCCCTCAGAATGTTTGGTGGCTGTTTGTTGCCCCAGCTCCAATTTCACAACATCTTTTTCAAATGAGGACACCAAAACTGGAGGCTATTCCAGTATCAGTCTCACTGATGCCGTGTCACCTCCTGTGATGTTATTGACATAATCTGTAACTGTATAGCTCACCGTTGCGACCACTGTTCTATATTTGCAGCCAATATTATAGAAAGGTTGTCGTGTATGGGGTCTATGGAGAGGTTCTGATTGGGTGATTATAATTATGCTATCTCTAGATGTGTATCATTCTTGTAGTTGACGTTATGAATATACTGTCCATATTTCAAACTTGTGCTCTGCTTCCAGGGAACACCCCACCCAGACAAGTTGGTGTAAGTTCTGCCTAACCTGCTTGATGGCCCATTAAGGACCATCATCTATACAATCGACCCATTGAGAGAAGGCAGCTATCCCTTGTCACTCAGCAAGGTATGCAGGGACCTGCCTATGGACAGAACTCTAAGGTTTTTCTATGCCTCATGCTGGATAGAGTGTCCTTGGGAAAAAGAAAGCAAAGACCACATGGCAAGAGACTATATAAGGCTGAAGCCTCATCTACATTTGTCTTCAATCCTGCTTCATACCCCTGGAGGGACTTTGCTACAAACTGAAGCTCTGTATAAAGGACTGAATGGCCTATCCCAGCTGTGGATGGACTCCAGAGACTTGATTTGAACCTGCAGTTTATTCCATCACTGCTAGAAGCCTGAACCAAGAACTTTGCCATTACTGTATGTGAAGGGTTAAAATCCATGTGCATTTTATATAACAACCTGGTCTATGGATTGTGCCAGCCCCATGTCGACTCCGCTACTGCTCAGAGCATCACAGTTCAATAGGAGGAATGCTCTGCCCCAAACACCAGACATTCCCCTACTTCCTGGAACAGGGGGGCCTGTCCCCATTGTCCTGTAAACAGCCCCACCATGTAACCCAGAGGTGGCTGCATCTTAGCACCAAGACACCAGTGGTCACTGCTCCAGAGGAGATGGTACATACAGGCCACTGCCCTACGTGGCCACCAGACGTCACAGACTGTGCACTGTCTTAGCTGGTCCCACACGTTACTGCCCCAAGAGGTGAGGTACACACAGGCTACTACTCAAACTGGGCACCTGGGGTCAATGCAGCAATGGTTGGGGGTGATACATGCAGGGCACTGCTGCACATGGCCACCAGGGGGCACTGCTGCAATGGTGGTGGTGGTGGTGGTGGTGTGGGGGGATGATAAACAGGCCACTGCCTGAAGTGGCCACTACCACAATGGTGTGGGGAGAGGGGGAGGGAGATACCAATAGGGCACTGCCACACCAGGGCACCACGGGAGGTCACTGCTCCAATTAGTAAAGATACACATCGGGTAGTGCCCCAAATGGGGCCCTACCCCAGAGAGAGAGGGCTGGGTAGAGAAGAGGAAATCCAAGGCCACTGCCTCACTTAGCCACCAGGGGTCACTACCTAAATAGGGGGGACACACACCCAGGGCACTGCCCCACCTGACCAGCAGGGGTCACTGCCCCAATTGGGGGATATACAGAGGGTATTGCCCCACGGGGATGCCAGGGCTCAGTGCCTGCCATACCTGGCACAGGGGTAGAGGGGATAGGGTGACCAGATGTCCCGATTTAATAGGGACAGTCCCGATATTCGGGGCTTTTTCTTATGTAGGTGCCTATTACCCTCCACCCCGTCCCGATTCTTCACACTTTCTATCTGGTCACCCGGGGGTTGGTGGAGGGAGGGGGCTACACACAGGGCACTGCCATACTTGGCCACCAGTGCACATCCCTAGTGGGGGAGTGACACACACCAGGAGCAGGGCTCACTGCCACAAAGGGGTTGGAAGATACCCAGGGCAGTGCCTGACACGGCCACCCAGGCACCCTGACACCTTGGGGGAGGTGAAGAACACACCTCAGGCACTGACTCCTCCGGCTACCAGTGGTCACTTTCCCAATGCAGGGGTTGGGGGGAGTAAATACACACAGGGGACTGCCCCACCTGGGCAACACGAGTCACCGAGATGAGAGTGGGATACGCAGAGGGCACTGCCCCAATGGCTGATATACATACAGGGCCCTGCCTCACCTACCCACCAGCGCTCACAGGCGCAATGGCAGTGGTGGGGTCACATAGGTAACTGCCCTCAGTGGCCACCAGGGGGCGCTGCAGCAATGCTAGGGGGATACATGCCAGGCATTGCTGCCCCTCGCCACCAGGAGTCACTGCTCCTACAAGAAGGCACCTACAGGACACTCCCGTGCCTGGCCAGCAGGGGTCACTATCACTGGGGAGGGGCTATGGGGAAGCAGAGAAAGAGCAACTAACTGCAGTGGGGAAAATCGTCATCTACAGGGGAGAAAGAACGGACTCCGCTAGGACATCGCACCAACTCCGGCCAGGCTGGATACCAGCAATTCGGGGCTGGAGCAGCTCCAGCTGGAGGCTGGGCGGAGGCAGGTGACCTCGGTCTCTGTGCTGAGCAGGCAGCGAGGAGGGACAGGGAACCCCCCGGCCAGGGTCTTGCTGCCCAAGGAGGGGGAGATCTGTGGCAGTTTTGGAGTAGCTGGTTCAGCAGCCGTGAGCCGCACGCTTGTCCCTGCCTGAGCTCTCCAGGAGCACATAACACACAGGTGCGCACTGCATGTAGGCACCAGTGTAACGACAGGGCCAGACTCTGCTGAGTGCTGCCTGTGAGAGACAGGGACAGAGTCAGACGGGCAGATGGGGGCAGGAGATGACAGGGCCAGCGGCCATGAGCTGAACCCATCACAAGTCCAGCCTGTGACCTCACCATCTGTCCCTGCAGCTCTCCATCTGTCCCGCTGTCCGTCAAACTCTCAACCTCCCATCCATCCCCAATGTATGCCACCCCCCCACCACCCATCTGCCTCACACACTCATCTATTTCCTCATGCATCCTGCTGTCCCTCTGATTGTCCCTGCAGTGCCCAGCACAAGGAGGCATAGTGGACCCTGAGTGAGGCTTTTGGGTGATGCAGTAATGGAGCTAGCGGGTGATAAGGGAAGTTCTGGGCATCTCTAATCGCAGCCCCTCTTCTCCTGTGCCCAAAGCCATGACCGCGAGCCCACCCCTCTCAGTCTCAGACCCCACAACCCCAAAGACATGACCGGCCACTCATGCTGTGATCCAGTTACAGCAATGAGGTCTCCCTGAAGATAGGGGGTGGGAGGAGCAACCCCCTTATCCTGGCAGGCAGGACACATCCTTCCCAGTATGGCAGAGACCTTGCCCATGGGCAGATAGACCCAGCTGAGCCCATGGGAGATTGGGGGAGGGGGGAGCAGAGGAAGAGGATGAAGGCAACTGAACATGACAGGTGTCCATGAAAGGAGAGAGAGAGAGTTTGAGTGTAAGTTGACCAACACAGAGAGAGAAACCTCAGAGGAAGAAAGAAACTCAGAACAGGGAATCACCCTCATGGATCCAACTTTCTGCTAGGGGGCACACACCACTCCTGGCCAGAGAGATGATCAGCCCTCGCAAATGGCAACATCATCTCCCTTGAAGCCACAGCTAGTCCGGAAACCCACACCCAGGTAACGGGACGTCCCTGCCTGGAGCCAGGGGGGCTGTGACCAGAGCCCTTCCCAAACCAGATACTTCTCTCACCGATAGAGACAGATGCTCTCATCCCAGCTGGGCAGGTCTTGCCTGGCATCAACAGGATTCACCCTGTCACTGCTCTCGCTCACTTTCCATCTCACCTCGGGGCTGGACTCCGTCCCTGCGACTTCTTTTCCCTTGGTATGAAACACAACACAAGAGGAAAAGAAAAAGCAATGGTGGCGAGGCTCCTCTTCTCGCTACTCCCGCACCCCAGGGCTCCGGCTTCAGCCCTCCTCCCATTCTGCCATCACAGCTACAATTAGAAATCTGAGCCCTGGGCTCACACCTGGTTGTCTCCCCAATCCTTGGCGCTGTCCAGCACGTCTCCCTCCACAGAAGTCACCTGGCCTCGTCTTAGACTCCATCTTCGTATTGCTCTTCTCCTTCCCAGAGCTCCTGCTCTGCTCCTCAGACTTGTCTGTCCTCAGCTCTGCAGGCAGAGGGGAAGGGGCATGATGGGAACACACACGCCCCATTCCAGACACCACGCAGCATCCACAGGGCTACCAAACCACGTCACCTTCAGCCAAAACCACCCCCCACCCTGAGGGAGCAAAAAGCCTTTGTGAGCTCAGCACACACAAGCCAGGAAAAGATTAACACCCACCCCCAGCCCAGCCAAAGTGGGAGCTTCCCCCACTTCCCGGCCACAGGCCCACGGGGCTCATGGATGGAGGAGTTTGGGGGGCTGTGGGGGCCCCTGAAGGACTAGCTCAGCGTGTGATGAGTGACTGGGGTGTATGTGGGGGCCGGACTGGGGGTTGGGGTGTCCAGGGGGACCCAAGGGAAGGGACTAGGGGGATTAGGGATAGAGGAGGGTGGGGATATCAAGGTGCATTGTGCGAATGTGGGATTTAGAGAGCCCAGAGTGGATGGGTGGGGGTGGGTTGGATGACCCCACTGTGGCTGAAAAGGGGAACCCGGCAGGTTTGGGGGTAGCAGAGATTGGAGATGAGGAACCTCACACCTTGGGGATGGACTGGGGCAGTGGGGGGATGGGAAAGTGGGGCCCAGCAATGGAGAAATGGGCTGGAATCAATTAGGGGCAGGGCGCTGAGGACGGGGAGGGGCAGGCGGACCGGGGGCTGGGGTGCTGAGGACAGGGGGGAGGAGGAGGAGAAGGTCATCGGGGTGGGGTGAGAGGAGGAGGTCGGCGTCGGGGCGCTGCGGACGGGCGGGAGGAGGTCAGGGGCAAAGGGAAAGGCCAGGCAGAGTGTACAGGATGGGGGAGGGGACACTGGGGGCTGAGGGATCCCCACAGATGGTGGTGGGGCAAGCGAGAGGGTCACAACAGAAGGGGAGACACGGGGGCAGGTTGGGGGCTTGAAGGGGCTGTCGGGGCCCTACAGAGGGGGAGGAGGGAGGAGTGCTGAGGATGGGGATGCGGGGAGGAGGAGGAAGGGGGCAGGGTGCTGAGGATGGGGAGGAGAAGGAGGGTGGGGTGCTGGGGAGGAGGGGAGGGAGTGGGATGCTGAGGACAGGGATGGGGAGGAGGTGGGGGCGGGGTGCTGAGGATGGGAAGGGGAGGAGGATGTCAGGGGTGGGGCAGGAGGAGGAGGTCGGGGCTGGGGGAGGAGGCGGGGGCAGGGTGCTGAGGACAGGGATGGGGAGGAGGCGGGGGTGGGGTGCTGAGGACGGGGAGGGGAGGAGGATGTCGGGGTGGGGAAGGAGGAGGAGGTCGGGCGCTGGGAGGAGACAGGGGGCAGGGTGCTGAGGACAGGGATGGGGAGAAGGAGGAAGGGGATGGGGTGCTGAGGACGGGGAGGGGAGGAGGATGTCGGGGGTGGGGCGGGAGGAGGAGGTCGGGGCACTGGGGTGGAGGCGGGGGCAGGGTGCTGAGGACAGGGATGGGGAGGAGAAGGAGGGCAGGGGTGCTGGGGGAGGGGAGGAGGATGTCGGGGTGGGGCAGGAGGAGGGTGGGGTGCTGGGGGAGGGGAGGGGAGGGTGCTGAGGACAGGGATGGGGAGAGGAGGAGGAAGGGGGTGGGGTGCTGGGGGAGGGGAGGAGGATGTCGGGGTGGGGCAGGAGGAGGGTGGGGTGCTGGGGGAGGGGAGGAGGGTGCTTAGGACAGGGATGGGGGAGGAGGAGGCGGGGGCAGGGTGTTGAGGACAGGGATGGGGAGGAGGAGGAAGGGGGTCGGGGTGCTGAGGACGGGAGGGGGAGGAGGAGGGCCGGGGGGGCGAGGGGACGGGCCGGGCAGAGCGGACAGGGTGGGGGAGGGGACGCCGGGGGCGGGGCTGGCGGGAGGGTCACAGCAGGGGGGGGACACTGCAGGGGCTGGTTGGGGGGGGCTGAGGGGCCCCGCGGCCCCAGGCTGCCGCTTGTGGGGCTGCTCCCAGGCAGCTCAGCCCCCGCTGCTGCCCCAGGCCCAGCTGGGGGGGGGTGAAGCCCTTTCGCTCCGCGCTGCCTCTGCCCTGCGCCCCTCCCCCCCCAGCCCGGCTCCCACGGGCCGGGGCTGCTCCCGGGGCAGGGGCTGGGCGGGCGTCTGGAACTGGGGGTCTGAGCCACTCACCGCCCCGCCCCAGCGCCCCTCGGACCGGCCCCGCCCGCCGGCTGCCCCCGAGCCACGGGATTCGAATCCCAACGGCCGCAGCGTGCGCTGGGGGGGGGGACAGCGCAGCCTTGGGGCGAGGGAACCGGGGCCTCCCGCCACGCGCCGAGTCTCTGTCCCGCGCTCTCTCCGCCAATCAGGGAGCGGGGAGGGGCGCGGCGAAGGGACGAGTTACGGCCCCTCCTGCAATAGAGGACGCCTGTGAGAGAGAGAGAGAGAGAGAACTACGCTTCCCAGAGTGCACCGGGAGGGGGCGCGTTGCCTGAGCAACCTGCCCGTCACTTCCGCTCTGAGATGAGCCAGGAACTACAACTCCCAGCCTGCCCCGGGGCGCCTCCGTCCTCTCCAGCCCAGGTAAGGGCGGGTCTCTGGGTCAACCTGACACCTCCCCCCCAACGCAACTCCTCCTCCCCGCCCCGCCCCCCCAGAGAGCCCCTGCCCCGCCCCCCTCCGGCTCCTGAGGCGACTCGCGTGTCCCGGGGTCTCAGCCCGGCCCTGCCCCGCGCCCCCCCGCAGCGCCGCGCCCACAGCGCCCCCCCCTCGCCTGCGTCTCCCGTGGCCTCCTCTCTCCCCACTCGGGAGCAGGGCTGGGAGCCATATGGAAATAGGGGGGGTGGGCAGGACTCCTGGGTTCTCCCCCATCCCTAGGAGGGGAGTGGGGCTGGGGGGGTAGAGTGGGGGAGGGGCTGGGGTGCCTGCTGCCCTCGCGGGGACCAGCCGAGCCCCCCCCCCTGCAGCTTGCCCCCCCAACCAGGCGCTGGGTGTGCTGGTGCCTGGAGCCCCCCCAGTTCCAGCCCCTCTGCCCAGGCAGCTCCCCCAGCCTGACACACACACCCAGCCCCTGCACCCGCCCCACCCCAGGGCTCCTCAGCCCAGAGGGGAGCCCCCCGGCTGAGTGGGGAATCAGAACCCCCCGAAATTACCCTGGGACCAGCATGATCTGCCTCCGCCCTGCCCTGCTCTGCATGTATTCGGAGTGAGTCAGTTTCCCTGTCCCAACATGTGTCCTGCCCTGTGTCTCTTCTCCTCCCCAGTTCCCTCCACCCCACCCCATTTCCCCTGCACCCCGGGCTGGGTCTCTGCCAACCCCCCTTCTCCCCTCCTGCCCCCAATATCTCCCTGCCCCTACAGGTCTATGGGGGTGGATCCCTCCCTCCCCCCTTCTCCCCTCATTTCCTGCCTCTGGGGGTCTATGGAGATGGGTCTCTCCCCCCTCCATCCCCTCCCCTGCCCCCAATATCCCTCTGGGGCTCTGTGGGGCTGGGGCTGGGGCTCTCTCCCTGCCCCTGTGCTCCCTCCTGCACACGATGTCCTGGGAGTGACTCAGTTTCCCTGGGCCAACATTTCACACACCCCACCCCCAGCCGACATGTCTCCCTCCACCCCACCGCATTTCCCCTGCACCCCGGGCTGGGTCTCTGCCAACCCCCCTTCTCCCCTCCGGCCCCCAATATCTCCCTGCCCCTACAGGTCTATGGGGGTGGATCCCTCCCGCCCCCCGTCTCCCCTCATTTCCAGCCTCGGGGGGGCTATGGAGATGGGTCTCTCCCCTCCATCCCCTCCCTGCCCCCAATATCCCTCTGGGGCTCTGTGGGGCTGGGGCTGGGGCTCTCTCCCTGCCCCTGTGCTCCCTCCTGCACACGATGTCCTGGGAGTGACTCAGTTTCCCTGGGCCAACATTTCACACACCCCACCCCCAGCCGACATGTCTCCCTCCACCCCACCACATTTCCCCTGCACCCCAGGCTGGGTCTCTGCCAATCCCCCTTCTCCCCTCCTGACCCCAAGATCCCCTGCCCATATGGGTCTATGGGGGTGGGTCTCTCCCTCCCCCCTTCTCCCCCCATCCCCTCATCCCTTCCCCCAATAGCTCCCTGCCCCAGGCTGTCTATGGGGCTGGGTCTCTCCCTGAAGCCCCGCCCCCAGCGCGGGGCTCACAGACAATCCCCTCCCGGCGGCTGTGACGTGCGGTGACGTTCTCATTCCCCGCGGGCAACTCATTCACTGGAGACCAAAACGACAGAGGGTGTCACGTGTCCATGGGCGGGGCTATGCAGATGAGCCGTGTCTGGCGGCAGGACGGAGAGCAGCGAGAGGAACCGAAGGAGCCCGGCGGAGAGAATTCTCTGCGTGTGGACAGAATCCGGTGTGGGGAGTTCGTGCTGTGGGTGCCTGCGCCGGAGTCACTTCGGGGCAGTGATTGCCACTGAGCTACGAGTGACCAAAGGCGTGTGAATGGGGTGTGGTGCCTGGCGGGGAACAGCTCATGGTGAAAATAAAGCAGCAGAGCCTGTCCTAGCAGTGGTTTGTGGGGGTGGGGTTTCTTTGCAACCATGAGTGGGATTGTTGTGGGTGCAACTAGACCCCCCCTCTTTTCTGGTGGGGGCGGGGCTTCTACTGTCTGCCTGGGGGAGGGGGAGGTCCATGATGTCACAGCCCATGGTGGAGGGGAGGTTGAATCATGTTTCTGAAGTGGGAGAGCAACTTCCCCCGCTCCCACTCACTCTCCACTAGGGGGCTGGGCTGGGATCTCTAGGGAGGGGAGCACAAGAAAAAACAGTCTCTCCTATGGAACCCAGCAGTCCTGGCCCCCAGTCCCCCTGCTCTAGACCCTCTCCAACCCCAGAGCCAGGAATAGAACCCAGGGGTCCTGGTGCCCAGCTGCCTCCCTGCTCTGACCACTAGACCCCACTCCCCTCCCAGGGGGGTGCAGGGGTCACTGGGTCTGTGTCTCAGCTCTGCTAAGGGCCGTGACTGATTTTCTCAAAGTGCTTCCTTCTGAATCCAGCACATCTGGCCCCCTTGCCCAGTTACTGCCCACCCCCATGTGGGGGCACCAGCACTGTGCCGGGTCGTGATGGGAAATTGTCCAAGCTGGCCCAGGAGAGACGTGTGTGTCCCTCCTGCCCCCTGCTGGCGGGGCTGAGCCCTGCTCTCGTGTGTGTGTGTATGTGTGTGTGTGTGTGGTGGCTTTGCAGGATTTTGTATCCTGCAGCAAGTGACACACACACACATTGATGCACAAAGGGACTCACACAATCCCAAGAACACTCACTCACAACACACCCAGAGGGGCATGCTAGCCCAACCCCCAAAGAGAGAAACAATCACACCCCCAGCCACACTTACAATTACACACACACCAGAATATTCACAATTGTGCTCAGAGACACAACCGCACACAGTTCACTCCCACTGCTCCCAACACAAGGACCTCCTGCCCCACACAGCCTGTGCCGAGGCCTGTGGAACTCACTGCCACTGGACGGCTACCAATGAGAATGGACCTTCCCAGGAGACCAATAGACGTAGCCGTGGCGACAGAGGGGGCTGGCTCCCAGGGTCTGACCTGGGCTGAGACTGGTTCTGACCTAGAGGGGTCTATCCAGCTGGGGGCAGCGTGACCCACACACAAACCCACCAGAAGCACCTTCCTTAGCGGGTCTCCCAGGCCATCCCCCACCCTGCCCTGGGTTGGGTAACAAAGGGGCAGCACAGGACTCTGGGCCGTGTCACAACCCGGCCCCAGCCCCTCGCTCCCACACGCTGGTGAGTTGGGTAACTGCCGAGGGATTGCACAAGAGAGTCAGAGCCAGGGAAAGCAACAAAGAATCCTGTGGCACCTTATAGACAAACAGACGTTTTGCAGCATGAGCTTTCGTGGGTGAATACCCACTTCTTCGGATGCAAGTCAGGGAGAGAAACCAGGAGTCCTGGCTCTCCCCCCGACACACACTCTAACCACTGGACCCCACTCCGCTCCCAGGGCTGGAGATAGAACCCAGGATTTCCCACCAACCCCCCTCCCCCGTTCTGACCACTAGTCCCCACACTCCCCTTTTAGATTTTAGTCCCGCTGCCTCTTCTATCCACCCCCCCCACCTGTCCATCCCTTTGCTGCAGGTTTCTGGGGTGTCACCCCTGCTCTGCACTCCCCCAGTGCAGCCCAAGGCCTTTCCTCCCCCCAGCCACACATCCTCTCCCCGCTCGTGCTGGATCGTCTGCTTGGCCCCCTGTCCCCTGTCGGGGTGCGCTGTGCGGCGTGGCTGGGGATTTTGCCCAGCACCAGGCAACATAGAACAGACTCGTCAGCACCATCCCAAGCAAGTTGCACTTGCCTCAGAAAGACAGTGTCCCCTAGTGGGTGTAAATCACTGACCTCTCTCCTCTCTGAGCACTGACTGCCCCTCTGTTTCCTTGCCTCTCAGTCTGTGCAGATGGGACCTTTCCCTCCAGTGCTGGAGGATTCGCCCTTCTCATCTACCCTTGTCCCAAGCAGCACAGCGGGTGGGAATCTTACATGTACCGAGGTGATTTAGGAACAGAAACCCCCCCAGACCTTCCATGCAATTGGCACTTGCCCCTCACTGAGCAGGATTGAAACTCCTGCAGGGAGACTGCTGGGCCACATCCCCTCCGGGCATGAGCAAAGCAGCAGGGTGAAAAAATGAAGCTGGAAATGGTGGGGATTGAACCCAAGGCCACATACATGCAAAGCATGTGCTCTACCACTGAGCTACATCCTTAAATGTGCTACAGACTGCACTCAAAGCTGTCCTATTTCCAGAGCATCCAGTGGTCTAAGAGCAGCCTGGGGGACACATTCCCTGCTCTGAGGGCCAAACCTGCGGTCCTGGAGGCTGCTGGTTCTTAGGGTCACTTTTCAGCAGGGCCAGATTCGATGTGTGGGGCAGAGAGAGTGGGTGCCCTGGGCTCAGGGTGCAGAGATACACTCAGCCCTCTCCCCTGCATTGGGTGGGGGGTGCTGCCACCCCCTGCTGGAAGGTAATGGAAGGGGAGGGGGGGGCACTGTGAGTCGCTCAACACCTGACCCTGGTGGCAGCAGTGGTGTGGGGAGCTCCAGGTGTTTCTAGGATCTGCTCTTTCCACCTGCCTGTGAAGTCCAGCTTTCCCCAGCACATTCACTGCGGTGCAATGGGGTCACTGTTTCCATGGCTGAACAGCAAAGAATCACTCCCAGTTTCCCTTCTATCTGCAGCAGGATTAGCCTGTGTCAGTGATTAATGAGGTGGATCTAGTTGTAGATTGTTATTCATTCCCACCTTGACAATTCACACAGTCCCTTTCCTACTCAAATCCCCAGCACCTCGGTGATCCTGGTAGCAGGAGTTGGGGCCTGAGATTTTCAGGGTTCTTTCCCCCTCCACCTGGAGTGAACTCAGCTTTTCCCCCATCCCAGACAATCCATGAAATAACAACAGGGGCATAAAGAAAGAGGGGAGGGAACATCTCACGGCCAGGGCTGGATGTGCCCAGGGCCCCTGGCTTGTCCATTGTTTCCATGGAATTTGGCCCCCAGCTTTGCACAAGGGACAGAGAAAGATCTTGCTGCTCCTGTGTCTGTGCAAAGAAAATTGTGCTTCCCTAGGAAAGAGAGGTGGGAAATGGCCCCATGGTGGGACAATATCCTCAGGATTAAGAGCAAAGGACTCAGGCTGAGAACTGATTTAACCCCACTCATCTGGGATTTAACAAATTGTCTTCCATGGAGACACTGGGAACTTGTGACATTGATCCAGACTCTGGGGGTTCGGGCTGCTTTAACTCTTGGCAAAAACATGAACCTGATTCCAAGAAGGGAGAGAGGAGAAGCCTGAAGCTGACTTTAGTCCCAGGCTGGGGTCTCCTGAATGGTGGGAAACATCCTTGGCTGCTACCCAGGGACAGCAGCTACTGGCGACATACCAGGGCTGGGATGTGAGGGGAATGTTACATGGACTTTATCATACAGGCCCCATCCTGCTTCTCAGAGCCCACAGGTGAGAATCTAGAGAAGGGTGAGTCATTTCTCAACTGCATTCTCAGGAAAAGCTGGTAGCCATCCTTGACCAGAGCCCCAGGGGAGCAACCACGGCAGTTCTGCGGAGAGCTCTGGCTGCCAGGGGGTCCAGCTAGGAGAGGGAGTGCTGAAAGGTCTGCAGTTTTTGCAGTGGGGAGGAGGGCCAGACCAGTGGGGCTGTCTTAGGAGTCACAGGTGGCTTTGCCAGTGGGAAGGCGCTAGGTCACTTGTTGATGGGGTGGGGAAGTAGGGACTACAGGATGTGAGGCTAGTTAAAATGAAACTGCACAAAAAACCCTCCCCCTTTGCTCCAGCTAAAGGCCCTACTTTGGCCTCTCCCCTTTCATAAAAATCTCCATATCTACCCCGGCTCTCAGAAACCCCCTTTCTCCCATGGGTATTTTCATAGTTTCTTCCTTTTTTCATGGTCTCGTACAAATATTTTTGCCATCAAAATGATCAAGTAAATTTAAAATGAGAAAAACAATCCATCTGTCTCTCCTTCACCAGACATGGTCTGTGTCTGAATTTGTCTACAGAACAGTCTAGGCAGGCAGAGTCACCCCTACATTTACTTCACATCAGGCCCAGGACTTGCACCCAGCAGTTCTTGGGGCCGTGGGACAGAACTGAGCTTCACTGGCAGCAGTGAGGGAGGACGGTTGGGACTGAGCTGTCTGGGGAATATTTTAATCCTTATCTAATTTTCAGAGGATTCAATCAATGCAGCTTCCACTTCTCCGTCTCTGCCAAGGAAATGATGTTTCTGTGCAAAGTACCCAGACCTTTTAACAATAAGAAGTGAAATGAAATGGCCACATGATGGCAACAGAACCTAAGAAATTTGTTAGTCTCTACGGTGCCACTCGTACTCCTGTTCTTTTTGAGGATACAGACTAACATGGCTGCTCCTCTGAAACCGAAGAGATGAGAAGCCATGTTCTTGTTCAATGTGCACTGAAGCTGAAAAAGGAGATGTTTCCTCTTTGATTCCTAAGCCCCCAACTCTAATCCACTAAACACCCCTTTCCTCCCACAGCCAGGACTAAAACCCAGGAGTCATAACTAGTGGCCCCCCTTAACCTTCTCTCTGTGAGGAAGAAGAAGCTCTGAGACCCCTGGGCTGTCCTCTTGCCACCCTGCCTGGGCTGCACTTGGAACCCAATGGGGTTTCCTTGGGCAGTACTGAATCTTGCTCCCAGGAAAGGTGTAATTTTAGGAGCAGGTTCCAAATAGTGCAATTAACCAGCCAGAAGGGGCAGCAGGTATCGGTGTAGGAGCCATTGAAATCATCACAGCAAAGTAGTTCAGGGAAACTGTTATTAATGAAGTGTGAGTGAAAGGTGAGAATCTGATGGTGTCAGTGTCACACTAGAGGGCGCTGAGATGGTTTTAAATTTGTCATCCAAACCCAGCCACCACCTAGCACATGTTTTAACCTCTTCTTCTCTTACCGTTGCTCCTTATCAGGGAAGGGGAGAGAGCAAACGAGCAATAGAAACAGAGACCTAGTGACCGAAGCAAACATTTCTTTGCTCCTTGCTTGGCACTGTCAGTTATTTGGGTACAAACTCACCCCCCACCCACTGTCTGGGCTGGGCTCAGTGGGCAGGAAGAGCTCAGCTGTCAGTGGGACTTGGGGAGCTCGGGACATTGCTGTGAGCTGCTTGAACGTTTAGGCGAAAACCACCTAAACACGGACACAAGGTCTAGGCTGCAGTAACTCATCTTGCATCTGCGGCTGTTGAAGCTACAAGGCAGAGGACTAAGTACAACATTTAAACTTACGTTTGACCTCAGAGAATAAAACAAATCTGTCTGTGAAAAGAGGGGAGTCGAGTTCAATCCCTTGTCACCATCAGTGTGCAAACCAGGAACCTGTTGCTTTGCATTCCTGATGTGTCGCCATCATGTGGCTATTCTCATAGACTTTAAGGTCAGAAGGGACCATTATGATCATCTAGTCTAACCTCCTGCACAACGCAGGCCACAGAATCTCACCCACCCACTTCTATAACAACCCCTAACCTATGTCTGAGTAACCTATTCTGTCTCAGTCCCTTTAATTAAAAAATTGTGTTTTTTTTCATAGAAACTATATTTTCCTTGTAGAGACTCAGGGGCAGATTAATCTACAAAGGGAAGGTGATTCCAAGGCAGTTCTGGAGGAGAAGGGAACGTTTTCAGCATCACTAAATTATTTTGTTGTGCCTCACAGAGAGAGAAAGAAAATAAACCTATTAATTTGAGCTACCGACACAGTTCACAGCATGAAAAACACAATTTTGTGTTCAATGAGTTGTGTTCATTTACATAATATGAAAAATATGTATTAGGCAATGCATGAAAACCTCACTGCATTGAACAACCCACTCAATATAGTCAATGTACTACAGAATATTTAAAGAAGTTAAGAAAGATGTGCTTATAAATTAACGTGTTGTGCCATTTACAGACGCACAAGACACAGAAGAAACTGAATTATTTGAGCTACTAAAATTTCCACTTTCTCACAGCATTTTAGTTCTCAAGGTTGTTTTAATTTGCTTACTTTTTTGGAACTAGAAATAGAGAAAGAGTACACTGAAGTCAGTGGAATTAGCGCAGTGAGGGATTTGTCTCATTATTTGTCACTAACAAAACCTTTGTTAACAGAGAGTTAACTTTGACTGTGACTATCTCTTACCTTCCAGAACATCGAGTTCAGTAAAACTCAAACTCTGGAAAAACAGGGAATACAGAGTGAGAGTATATGCCCAGATAACCTTAACTCTGCCCTCTATAAGAGAATCCCTGATAGCATATGAGAACAAGGAAAGGTTTGGGGACAAATTAGAGCTACTTCTCAAGAATTTGTTTCTTCTGTAATTAATTGATCCTGGCCCCATCCACTGATCCTGGCCTGGTGTCTGGCCGTGGAATTTACTGTTTTTATCCCAGCATATTTGTAAAGCAGTTTCTTCTTTAAAAGCTCCTTTATTCTAGGTGATACAAACAGGTCACTTCCCCAGCTATTTCAAGGAGATGGAATTTTCCTGACCCACAGGGAACTTAAACTAACATGCTCAAGATCACACATTCCTTAGGAGAAAATGAAGGGGAAAAAAACCAAAACCCACCAAACCGTTGCTGTTTCTAACCAAATGATCAATGAGACCAGAAAGTGAGACTGTGCAATTAACTGTCTGGGACTACACTGACTCTGCAGTTACTTGGATGCAGACACACCCAGCTCTACGGTTGGTAAACGTACAGAGACTCTGCTGCTGCTCATGAACTAGCAGCACATGACCTCTGAACAGCTGCCATTCGAATGCATCTGAAAGTCACAAGGAACAATGATCTGTGTGAAAGGAAGGCTGCCATTTATTAGCACCCCAATTGATGCCGTGTGCACAAACAGAGGATTGAATGTGTAACAGGGAGTTTAGTAAATCTTGGTTATTTTATTTTTGTAACAGGCTCCTGTCCACCCCCAGTAGAGTTTTCAGTCCCAATGGCAACTTACTTACCAAATGTAATACAGACTAGTCCATGCCTCCCAAGTGGATGTGGTTCTTGTTCTTCTGCACATTGTAACCCATGGAGGCCAAGGACCTGCAAATGTGTCTTCATGGGCCTTTGTTTAATTGATGAAAACAAACCTAGACACTTAGAGGATTGGAACTGATTTCAGCTGGGGGACTTGTTTGCTAGGTTTTTATGCATTTGCACAGGAAAACATTGAGTGTGTCCATTCATTTCAGGGATCCCTATTTAGTGGAGCTCCTGAAAATAGAATTATTTTTATTGAGGGAACAGGTTTGGAAGGGAGCACTTGGATTTGAACTAAGGACCACTTGATCTGTAGTCAAACACTCTACCACTGAGCTATACCCCCATGACATTTGCAGAAGCAAGTCAGTGATCTTAAGGATTTTGAAGGACAGGCTCTGCCTCAGAGAGCTCCTTTTCTATTCCCAGACCACAGGGGTTTTAAAAATGGGGTTTGATTAAACTTTATATACACATGGAGACACCACAGCTTGCACACCCACCAGCATAGCTTCCCCCAGTGACATAGCTACCACCTCTCGGGGAGATGGATTAACTGCACGGATGGGACAGCTCTCTCCCCTCCGCTTAGAGCAGCTTCATTATTTATGAATAGGTCGGAAATAACCTCCTGAATGGACAGGAACCAATGTATCAGATATTGCTGTGTCTGCATTCAATATGGGTAACTGGTCATATTGGGCTGGATTAGTAGGAGCGTTGCCAGCAGATGGAGGGAAGTGATTATTCCCCTCTATTCAGCACTGGTGAGGCCACATCTGGAGCATTGCGTTCAGTTCCCCCCCACCCACCCACCCACCCTGCCCCTCCCCTGAGACCCATCCAAACAGCGTCTGATGTTTTCCTGTCTAGCCAGCTTGCTGCCTAGAACGAACGCTCCTTGAGTGGGGTGATCCACAGGGAGTAGCTCAAACCTCCAAAGTGCCTGGGCAGGGGCAGGACATTAGCACAGCAAGGGAGGGGTGTGGCAGTGACATCACAAAGGCCTTTTGCAGGACCTCAGACAATTGGTCAAAGGTGGTGGGGAGGTGGTGACCTCACAGAGAGATGCTGACATCAGCCAGGCAGGACAGGGGCGAGGGGCCAGGGAAACCTCAGAGACCCCTGTGGCTTTGCTTCAGCAAGTCTCCTTCTCGAGGTCTCTCTTTGAGGACAGAGAGAGTATTCGGGTTCACGTACGTGAGCGCCAGGAGGAGCCTCTTTCGAGTTTTCTCCTTCCCTTTCAGTGATTTTACTAGAAAACAGATGTCCCTGTTTAGAAGGTAAGAGCCTCCTCAAGGGAAGGGATGTTCTGGGCGTGTCACAGTTCAGATTCCAGTGGCCCCCCTACACTGTAAGGAAACTCCCACCACCTGCTCTGTGTTCGCAGGGCGGGAGAGAGCAGCATCCACGGCAGTGATTTGCTCCTGGCTGCCGGAGCAGAGCAGCAGGCTCAGCTGTCAGAACTTCCCAGAGCGATGAAAGGGGAGGGGCCCAGACTCTGTAGCAGGAATGCAGGGCAGGCGAGTTCACGGTGGGCATTGTGGGATACTGGCAGAGGCCAGTTATGGTGATATAATGAACAGCAGCATCTACAGTGACACTCTGTCACTTTAAGTTTGCTGCAAAAAGCTCTAGGCCTCTCATCAAAGTCGTTTTATTTTGTCAGAAAAACAGGGCAGTTTTGTCGCCAGACGTGGCATTGCAGTGTGTGCACCAGCCACAAGCTGCCGACCGAGGTAGCATTGTGTGTTTCTCACACACCAGAGCAATATCATTCTGCTGAAACAACTTTGTAGTGCAGACCTGGCCAAAGATTCACTCACACACAACTTGTAAGGAAAACGTCACCTGCTCCTCTGCTTTGCAGAATCCAAACACAAGCAAAGCTTGTTAGGCCCCAGTGGCGATGGCAGGGAGTCAGGTGTGGGCAGACAGTATATTTTAGCTACCCACAGGTACCATGGCTTAGCTGGCTAAAGCATTTATTTTGTAAACAGAAGATCCTGGGTTCAATTCCCAGTGGGGTCTTGTTGACTGGTTGTTGGGGCACCTGCTATTGGCTACTGTCAGAAGACAAGATTCAGAGCTAGATGGGCCTTTGGTCTGGCCCAGTGTGGTTTTTCTTATGGTTTAAATAACACTCACTGGCACTGATAATAGAGTTACTGAACGTTTGGGAGTTACGAGCGGGTAGGTCAGTGGTCCAGTCCCCACACAGATGACCCCCTCTCTCTGGGACAGGGGCAGGTCTGAGCTCTCACACCAAATGGCTCATTGGGGCTGACAGAATCTGTGAGCAGCTTGTTTAGTTTTCGCCAAAGGTTGAGTCCTGCTTTGTGCACCGTGTGTGAGAATGAAAATCCTAAACTGCCCTGTCCCTGCCAGCAGGTATATGGGATCTTGGGGAGCAATTACCACACGGGTGGGGTGCAAAATAAACTTTATTAAGAAAATGCAAAAATAGGGAAAATTTAATAGTGAGGGGTGTGGGGTTTGTTAAGGTAGACAATTGGGGAGGGGTTTCTTTTGGTGAACAGTATAGGGGGTTTCAATAGTGGGGTACAATACAGTTGGTAAACAATTAACACTGAGGTATAAATGTAACAGGTAGCTAACAATTTCTGTGTAAAAAGGTGTGTCACAGCAGCATATAACCAACTAACAGTTATGGAAAAATATGTTAAATAACAAACAATTTTAGGTAAAAATGTGTCACAGTGGTGTAAATATAGAATGTGAGGTGTATCAGTGAGGAAAAAGTAACCAATGGGGTTTTATGCTAGATTGGGATGGGGGAAGAGGAGCACGTGGTGGAGCAGAGGGAGATCTAAACTTAGAGAGACACAGAGAACAGAGAGACTGTAAGGAGTCAGAGGGACACAAAGAAGCTGGGGGGGGTGGTGCAGTGGAAAGACAGACTTAACCACAATTATGCAAAACACAGCAAAATCTTATCTATGATCTAACTTAACCAAGACTACACAAATTAGCAAGTAACAAAACACAATGCAACAATTCTCTAAGCCTAACTTACAGAGTATAAAGCTAAACCTAACTTAACCTAATGAGTGCACCTTATACTAGGGGTGGTTCTCCAAGGGTGTGGCTGCAGCAGTGGAGCAACTGCAAGTGAGCTGCCCAGGATAGAATCCAGGGAGGCACAGGTTTATTTCTAGCAGCAAAGGAGCTGCAGAACCAGAAACAGATTACAGATGCAGACCAAGGAGTTAACTTGGGTCTGTCTGTTGGGGAAAGAAAAGCCAGCAGCTAGAACAGGGAGGGTCTGCAAGAGAGAGTTCTTACCAATCCCCAGGACAACAGCAGAGGCAGGCACAACAGCAGCATCAGAGGACACAGAGAGGACTCAATTCGTTCACAATAATCAGGAGATCTCCAGGCAAAATTCATTGTTCGTGGGAGGGGAGTTTAAAAACGGGGGTACGCTCAAAAACAAACGAGAGCGGGGAGAGGGCCTCCCAAAGACCCCTAGCTGATCAGACCAGGTGGCAAAGCAAGGACCTTCTCCGAGGTCTGCTTAGAAAATGTCTGGTTATATAGGCAGACTTAGGCAGTTTCCCGCCAGTAACTTTGATTGGTCCCCCTTGTTAGAGGGGAGGAGAGAAAGCAGGGAAAGGTCTTCAGGTGAGCACAGACGTGTCTGGGCTAGTCCTAAGTCACAGGCATGACTTACATGCTCAGCTATGTGGCCATATAAGGTCTTGCATTCTTGGGCAGTGCCCCCTACACCGAGCCCAGGTCTGAACAAAGGAGGCAGGGGACCACCCCCACCTGAGCAGAGCAATGGCTCCGGTTAGTCTGCAAAGGCCATTCCACTGAGCAGGGCCAGGCTATGACTCTTGCTAGCCCCATGGCCGGGGGGGGGGGGGGGGCGGCCACACAGAGAGGAAAAAAAAAAAGGAATGCAGCAGGGAGGCAGCTGTAACAGACACAAATAAGGCACAAAAATTCAACAGCGAGGATGTTTCACCACAGGAACAAACTACCAAGGAAAGTGGTGGATTCACCATCTCTTGATGTCATTTAATGAAGACTAGATGCCTTTCTGGAATGTGTTTGCCCCAAAAGTAGCTATTGTGTCATACAGGAGGCCTGTGATATGCAGGGGGTCAGATTAGATGCTCTAATGGTCTCTTCTGGCCATAAAGTCGACTAATTTCTGAAAAACTGAGTGTAGCATTGGGAGCAGCGTCTGATGTTTCCCTGTCTAGCCGGCTTGCTTCCTAGAACGAACGCTCCTTGAGTGGGGTGATCCACAGGGAGTAGCTCAAACCTCCAAAGTGCCTGGGCAGGGGCAGGACATTAGCACAGCAAGGGAGGGGTGTGGCAGTGACATCACAAAGGCCTTTTGCAGGACCTCAGACTATTGGTCAAAGGTGGTGTGGAGGTGGTGACCTCACAGAGAGATGCTGACATCAGCCAGGCAGGACAGGGGCGAGGGGCCAGGGAAACCTCAGAGACCCCTGTGGCTTTGCTTCAGCAAGTCTCCTTCTCCAGGTCTCTCTTTGAGGACTGAGAGAGTATTCGGGTTCACGGACGTGAGCGCCAGGAGGAAACTCTTTCGAGTTTTCTCCTTCCCTTTTAGTGATTTTACTAGAAAACAGCCGTCCCTGTTTAGAAGGTAAAAGCCTCCTCGAGGGAAGGGATGTCCTGGGTGTGTCACAGTTCGGATGCCAGTGGCCCCCCTCCACTGTAAGGAAGCTCCCGCCGCCTGCTCTGTGTTCGCAGTGTGGGAGAGAGCAGCATCCACGGCAGTGATTTGCTCCTGGCTGCCAGAGCAGAGCAGCAGGCTCAGCTGTCAGAACTTCCCAGAGCGATGAAAGGGGAGGGGCCCATGGCTATGTAGCAGGAATACAGGGCAGGCGAGTTCACGGCGGGCATTGTGGGATACTGGAGGAGGCCAGTTATGGTGATATAATGAACAGCAGCGTTTACTCTGTCACTTTAAGTTTGCTGCAAAAAGCTCTAGACCTCTCATCGAAGTTGTTTTATTTTGTCAGCAAAACAGGGCAGTTTTGTCGCCAGACGTGGCATTGCAGTGTGTGCACCAGCCACAAGCTGCCGACCGAGAGAGCATTGTGTGTTTTTCACACACCTGAGCAATATAATTCTGCTGAAAGAACTTTGTAGTGCAGACCTGGCCAAAGATTCACTCACATACAACTTTTATGGGAAACCTCACCTGCTCCTCTGCTTTGTGGAATCCAAACACAAGCAAAGCTTGTCAGGCCCTGGTGGCGATGGCAGGGAGTCAGGTGTGGGCAGACAGTGTATTTTAGCCCCCCACAGGCGCCATGGCTTAGCTGGCTAAAGCTTCTGTTTCCTAAACAAGAGATTTTGGGTTCAACTCCCAGTGGTGTCTTGTTGACTGGTTGTTGGGGCACCTGCTATTGGCTACTGTCAGAAGACAAGATTCAGAGCTAGACGGGCCTTTGGTCTGGCCCAGTGTGGATTTTCTTATGGTTTAAATTACACTCACAGGCACTGATAACAGAGTTACTGAAAGTTCGGGCGTTAGGAGCAGGTAGGTCAGTGGTCCAGTCCCCACACAGATGACCCCCCTCCCCTCTCTGGGACAGAGGCAGGTCTGAGCTCTCACCCAAATGCTCATTGTGGCTGCCAGAATCTGTGAGCAGCTTGTTTAGTTTGCAGCAAAGGTTGAGTCCTGCTTTGTGCACCATGTGTGAGAATGAAAATCCTAAAGCCCCCTTTGAAATAACGAATGCAGCAGGACGTGTTATTGTCCCTGCCCCAAAGCAGACAGACCAATGGAGAAATGCCGTCGAGTCCAAGGTAATACTCCCGTGCCATTTTACCTTTTTTGCTTGCTAAACTCCTTCTTATCTGCCCGGCCCAGGCTGTCCTCTGCCTCAGCTGCTGCTCCCGGCCTGCTGTAGAGTCAAACACGCAGGGCCCCCAGGGGAACAGAGGCTGGGACAGGGCAGCAGCCTGGGCTGGGCTGGGAAGATGCTGGGAGTTCTCGTTCCCTGAGAACTGGCCCGGCTCCCTTCTCAACAGGGAACAAATCAATTCCACGTCCCCTCCCCAGAAAAACCAGCCTGGAGCCAAGGGCAGCAGGGGACGATTCCCTGCAGTTCCCACCGAGGCAGGAGAGAACCCAGGGTGTTTGTAGCAGAGCTTATGGAACTGACGTGGGGAAACCAGCCTTTAAGAACAGGCAGTTCCAATTTAAGCTCAGTGTTTTTAACAATTTCTACAACATTAAATAACCCTTTAATTGTAGTGTCACCATCCATAAAATTGCTTCAGCCTTATAGGTTCCTAAGTGCACAACTAAACATCTCTTCAAACACAAGGGAGTGGAGATCAGTCAGTGTTCAGAGTCATCCCACATAAAAGAACCATGTTGTCGTACATACTGGCCCCATCATGTGGCCATCGCCTTTCCCTCCTCTCTGTTAAAAGTTTTAGTATTTTGCACAGAAACTTTCTTCCCTCAGGAGAGTCCTGGGAACCAGGGCTGCCAGCCAGACAAACACCTTTAAGAGGCGGCGTAACCTGTCAAAAAATGATCTCCCTCTTTCAGTTCAGTGACACCCTGAAATGTTACTTATCAGGGCAGAGCCAGAGGATTGAAAGCAGCTACATGAAACCCCTGTGTAGCTAACAGGAATGAACACAAACACTCCCTTGTATCTGAAGAGATGTTTAGTTTTACCCTTGGTAAACTACAAGACTAAAGGGCAAGGCAGTGGTTCCAGATATAAAGAGTGAAACACGAGACAATCATCATAGTTATGCAAATTATTTCTAAATTCTTCTTATTATCATCAGTGTATTATTTTCTCTGGAGTCTAGACATTGACTATATCTTGACCAAGAAATTTAGATCTTGATAAAATAATCGACTATCCCTGGTGAAGGCAATGGACTTGACACCCACTGGGATGTCCCTACACAGGTTCAAGTACTAACAACAGTGGCTTCCTTTTAGCCATACATTTTAATCAGGGCAATAAATTGATACGAACTCCTGTAAAATCATTTTCCATCCCGACTCCTTCACCCACATTTGTTAGGGCATTGGGCCACCATATGGACGTTTCATTTCCCTCCTCAATTTCACACAGAGACACAATTTCCTTTGCACAGATCCATGAACAGCAAAACCTCCCTGTCTCTCTTGTCTGAGCCAGGGCTTTCGATTCCATTGAAACCTTCTCTCCTGCAATGGCGATGGTCAGACAGAGGGGACGTGGCCACCTTCACCTCTGACAGTGAGATATTGGCTCAGCTCTTTCTTTCTGCTGCTGTTGTTAGTCCATGAAATATCAGGGATGGAATGCAAGGCTGAGTTCATGCACCAACCTCCTGAAACATTTCAGTGCCCAGAGAAATCCTGACCCCGGCTGTTGGAATAATATGGTGGAGATTCGAATAGGAAAGGGACTGTCTGAATTGTCAGTGTGGGGAATGGACAACAACCTATAGCAATGTCACTAACCACAAACACACTCTCATCCTGCTCCAGCTGGAAGGGAAATGGGCAGGAATTCTCGCTATTCAGCCATGGACACACTTACACTAATGCAGCCAGGAGTGTGCTGGGGGAGCTGGTCTGAGCAATTTGAAGTGACAATTCTGTGAGAACAGAATCATGGTGTAGTGAAGTAACTGTACATTAAGTACTTGTGGCTGAGTGGTTAAGCTGATAGGCTAGAAAGCCATTGGGGTCTCCCCATGCAGGTTTGAATCCTGCCAACTATGGAGGCATTAGTATGTTGGTAGTGCCTGAGTGTCCACAGAGCAGAGCTGGATTTGGTCTCACTGTGAGGCTGGCTATACTTAAAATGCTGCTGTGACACTGCTCTAGCACTGTGGAGTAGACAGCTGCTACAGTGATTGGAGGGGTTTTACATCCCTCTAATACCTACATTGACAGAACAATCTTTCCTTTCATTTAGCGCTATCTAACCATGGCTTAGGTCAGCTTAATTATACTGGTTTTGGGGTTTTTCACACCCTGAAAGACCATCATGCTCTACCAACTGAGCTAGCTAGATTTAAAGTCAGTCAACTGCCCAGTCACAGTGTAGAAGGAGCCTGAGGGTGTTTATTTGTGAGCTGAGGTTCCCTTTCTGACATTTGCCTTCTTTCCTGGCTTGTTATGTCTCCAGCAAGCAAACCGGACCTGTCACAAGGCTGGTTAGATGCTGCTTTCTAGACCAGAGAGCTGGGGTTGATTTAGCATGCTGCCGCCATCAGCTGGTCAGAGTAACCAGGGGGGGAGGGTGGAATTTAGGATTCTCCCACCAAGGGGAGGTGCTGTTGGACTCATCTAGTGGGGGAGAGTCTGAGTCTGAGTTCCCCACATGCCACACACACATTTTCACAGGAAATCAAGTTCCCTGGGGAAAAACTCAAAAGAAACCCAGGCCCAGGAGTGTCAGAGAAAGGAATCACTGTTTGCCTTAAGAGGTGGGTGAGGGAAACCTGCAGGTCCCCATTTGTGGGGAAGGTCTGGGGAAGCCGAGGAGGACAAGGAGACGGGAAAAGGGCTTGCAGCTGTTGTGCAATCCCCATGCTCCCAGCAGAAGGGTCTGGGGGGCTCAGCACTCAGAACTCACAAGATAGCAAAGCTCAGAGCCCCGTTACACAGAGTCAGACTGTGATCAGCTCACACCCAGGGGGAGCAACACCCCTCCCTTGGTCTCTATGCCAGAGCTCCTATCAGCTCAGTCCTTCCCGCAAGAGCGGGCTGCTGAGAGGGTTGTGATGGGGTAAATGAAGGCAGAGGAGGATTGTTCCTCATGGGGTTTTTTTTGTGTGTCTCTGTGATCCTGCTGGAGGAAGCATCATTTGAGTTTGTTTCAGTGACTTGGGTTGGGTTGAGGTTGTGACCCTGAGCACAGGGGTTCCTGCACTTTCTGCTCTTAGCCCCTCAGGGAGTGGACAATGGAGCAGTTTCAGAAAATGGATAGTAAGTAGGCTAAGAAAGTGTCACATAAGTGAGAAGAAAAGCAACATCCTCACCTCCCTGGTGGTCTAGTGGTTAGGATTTAGCACTTTCACTACTAAGGCCTGGGTTCAATTCCCAGTCAGGGAAAGTGGCTTTAAACCAAAAAACCTTCAGTTATTCTTCCCTTGTAATGTAAAGAAATCCGTTGTATTTTCCTGTTTCCCCATCTTCCCAGTGTCTCTATGGCAGGGCTGGCTCCAGACACCAGCACAGCAAGCAGGTGCCTGGGGTGGCCAATGGAAAGAGGAGGCTTCAGGGGCAATTTGGCCCTCTCAGAGGGAAGGAACTTGCCACCAAAAGTGGCAGCGGTAGAGCTGCCATTGATTGCAGCTTTTTTATTTATTTTTTCTTTCCGCTTGGGGTGGCAAAAACACTGGAACTGGCCCTGCTCCAGGGAAGACAATTTGTTAAATCCCAGATGAGTGCAGTTCTATCAGTTCTCAGCCTGAGCCCTTAGGTCTTAATCCTGAGGCTATTGTCACATCATGGGGCCATTTCCCTCCTCTCTTTCCTAGGGAAGCACAATTTTCCTTGCACAGACACAGGAACAGCAAGATCGTTCTCTGTCCCTTGTGCAAAGCAGGGGGCCAAATTCCATGGAAACAATGGACAAGCAGGGGGCCCTGGGCACATCCAGCCCTGGCTGTGAGATGTTCCCTCCCCTCTTTCTTTATGCCCCTGTTGTTATTTCATGGATTGTCTGGGATGGGGGAAAAGCTGAGTTCACTCCAGGTGGAGGGGAAAAAGGACTCTGAAAATCTCAGGACCTGCTACCAGGATCACCGAGGTGCTGGGGATTTGAGTAGGAAAGGGACTGTGTGAATTGTCAAGGTGAGGAATGAATAACAATCTACAACTAGATCCACCTCATTAACCACTGACACAGGCTAATCCTGCCGCAGATAGAAGGGAAACTGGGAGTGAGTCTTTGCTGTTCAGCCATGGAAACAGTGACCCATAATAAGCTCAACCCCTCTGGGGCTGTAGCTCAGTGGTAAAGCACATGCTTTGCATGTATGAGGTTCTGGGTTCAATCCCCAGCATCTCCAGGTTCATTTTTTCACCCTGCTGCTTTGCTCATGCGCAGAGGGGATGTGGCCCTGCAATCTACCTGCAGGAGTTTTAATCCTGCTTAGTGAGGGGCAAGTGTCAATTGCATGGAAGGTCTGGGGGGGTTTCTGTTCCTAAGTCACCTTGGTACATGTAAGTTTCCCACCCGCTGTGCTGCTTGGGACAAGGGTAGATGAGAAGAGCGAATCCTCCAGCACTGGAGGGAAAGGTCCCATCTGCACAGACTGAGAGGCAAGGAAACTGAGGGGCAGTCAGTGCTCAGAGAGGAGAAAGGTCAGTGATTTACACCCACCAGGGACACTGTCTTTTTGAGTATCACAGGGGTAGCTGTGTTAGTCTGGAGCTGTAAAAAGCGACAGAGTCCTGTGGCACCTTATAGACTAACAGACGTACAGGAGCATAAGCTTTCGTGGGTGAATCCCCACTTCGTCAGATGAATGGAGTGGGAATTCTGTGCCTGGCTAGCCAACTACAAAAGCAGTTTCTCGTCCCTTGGTGTTCGCACCTCAGCTACTAGAAGAGGGCCTCATCCTCCCTGACTGAACTAACCTCCTTATCTCTAGGCTGATTCTTGCCTGCATATTTATACCTGCCCCTGCAAATTTCCACTCCATTCATCTGACGAAGTGGGGATTTGCCCACGAAAGCCTATGCTCCAATACGCCTGTTAGTCTATAAGGTGCCACAGGACTCTCTGTCTTTTTGAGGCGAGTGCAGCTGGCTTGGGATGGTGCTGACGATGGATAGAAAAAAGGCTGGAGTCAATGACAGATGAGACCACAGAAGGGGAAGGGGAATGGCAGCCCCACAGAAGCTCCTGGGTGCTCAGATGCCCCAGTTATTGCACCCTGGCCTGTCACAGAGAGAGAAAAGACCCAGCAGGACCCAGCCCCCCCTACAGTGATCCCATGGACAAGAACCTGGCTGGGAGTGGGGTGAAGGTTCCCTGTGGGCAAAGGGGAGCTGAAATCCCTCAGTGTCCTGGAATTTAAGCAATGGAAGCTTCAAACCCTGCACGGGTCTGGGCTGAGGTGCATCAGCAGAAGGTAGGACCAATGGCATTTTCCTGACTCACAGGGAACTTAAATTAACATGCTCAAGATCACACATTCCTTAGGAGAAAACGAAGGGAAAAAAAAACAAAACCCACCAAACCGTTGCTGTTTCTACCCAAATGATCAATGAGACCAGAAAGTGAGACTGTGCAATTAACTGTCTGGGACTACACTGACTCTGCAGTTACTTGGATGCAGACACACCCAGCTCTACGGTTGGGAAACGTACAGAGACTCTGCTGCTGCTCATGAACTAGCAGCACATGACCTCTAAGCAGCTGCCATTCGAATGTATCTGAAAGTTACAAGGAACAACGATCTGTGTTAAAGGAAGGTTGCCATTTACTAGAGCCCCAGTTGATGCCGTGTGCACAAAGAGAGGATTGAATGTGTAACAGGGAGTTTGTAAATCTTGGTTATTTTAGTTTTGTAACAGGCTCATGTCCACCCCCAGTAGAGTTTTCAGTCCCAATGGCAACTTACTTACCAAATGTAATACAGACTAGTCCATGCCTCCCAAGTGGATGTGGTTCTTGTTCTTCTGCACATTGTAGCCCATGGAGGCCAAGGACCTGCAAATGTGTCTTCATGTGCCTGTGTTTCATTGATGAAAACATAAACTAGACCCTTAGAGTATTGGAACTGATTTCAGCTGGGGGACATGTTTGTGAGGTTTTTATGCATTTACACAGGAAGACATTGAATGTCCTTATTCATTTTGGGGATCCCTATTTAGTGGAGCTCCTGAGCATACTGGAAATAGAATTATTTTTACTGAAAGAACAGGTTTGTAAAAGAGCACTTGGAGTTGAACCAGGGGCCATGTAATCTGCAGTCAAACACTCTACCACTGAGCTATTACCCCATGACATTTGCATTGGCAAGTCAGTGATATTAAGGATTTTGAAGGACGGGCTCTGCCTCAGAGAGCTCCTTTTCTATTCCCAGACCACAGGGGTTTTAAAAATGGGGCTTGATTAAACTTTATATACACATGTAGACACCACAGTTTGCACACACACCAACATAGCTTCCCCCACTGACATAGCTACCACCTCTCGGGGAGATAGGTTAACTGCACGGATGCGACAGCTCTCTCCCCTCCGCTTAGAGCAGCTTCATTATTTATGAATAGGTGGGAAATAACCTCCTGAATGGACAGGAACCAATGTATCAGATATTGCTGTGTCTGCATTCAATATGGGTAACTGGTCATATTGGGCTGGATTAGTGGGAGCGTTGCCAGCAGATCGAGGGAAGTGATTATTCCCCTCTAGTCGGCACTGGTGAGGCCACATCTGGAGCCTTGCGTCCAGTTCCCCCCCGCCGCCACTACAGAAACAAATTGGAGAGAGTCTAGGGGACTGGGAACTAGCCAACCAATGCCCTCCTCCCCACTAAGTTTTAGTAAAGGGCCAAGAGCCCTTACACAAGCCAGCCCCATGAGGGTCACCCATGTGCAGAGACAGCAGCACAAGCTGGTCCCATGGTGTAACGGGCAACACTCAGGACTCTGAATCCTGCAATCTGAGTTTAAATCTCAGTGGGTTCTTGTGTTGGCTGGTGGTAAAGCCCTGAGCTCCCAGTGCTCAACTTCCCTGTCTCCAGTTGTGCAAGAGCCAGTCTTTCCCCTCCTGCTGGGTGACTCACACCTCCTAGAGCCAGGTCTCTGGCTGGGATGGCCACAATGGGTTGGGGCTGTGGAACTTGCTACCCTGATGGTTGGGATTCTCGCTGCTTCACCTCATGCCCACAAGTTTGGCCCTTGTGCTTCCTGCCACACTTTTCCTCTGGCCCACATGGTGCTTGAAGAAAGGAGGGTCAGGGCTGGGATTGATAGTCAGGGCTTGGCAGGAGGGAGGAAGAACCCCAGGCTGGAGCCCCACACACCTTCCCTCCTCCTCTGGGCACCTAGAGCAGAGGTGGCCCAGGTCTGTCTGCTGGACACCTCGGCAGAGTAGGTGAGTTCATGTAAATACAGTCTGGTCCCAAAGCCTCCCCCAACCCTGGCTCATCACTAGCTCTCAGGGTAGAGCTCATCCACACCTTGCCTCCAAATCATCATTTGAAATTCTGAGGTTGGCCAACATTGCCGAAGCCAATGCACCAACATTGTCAGCAAACACAACAGCTGGGTGAGGAAACCCGACTTTGTCCAGACTTCTCAAACCTATTTTACTTTCTCAGGTACAAGTATTTTTCATACGTTGGATCTGCTTTTAAACTGTGTGTTAACGTTTCAATTTCCATTCAGATTTGCAGCCAGTGACAACATTGGCAGCGCTGCATGTAACTACCTGACCACTGGGGGGTGTTGGGGAAATTCGGGGGAGGGGTGCACAGCCCCCTGGCTGGGGGGCGTATAGGAAATGCCGGTTTCACTGAATTGAGTCTCCTACTGCAGCACCTCAGTAGGTCACATCAGAGAGGAGCTGCAGTGTCTAGGCAGTGGGATGCCTGTGCCTTTAAGAGCCCAGCCCTGGGAAGCCCATGCTGAGAGGTGCTGCCTGTGGGAGGGGAAATAGAAAAGCCCCTCTGCTCCCGCACCCTGTTTTTGCAAACACTGGAGTCTCAGCCCCGGGTAACTGTTACCCTCTGCCCCTGCCTGTGCCGGGGTTTAACCCTCTGGCAGCGCCTCCCCTGGGCTTAACCCGGCTCCTTCCCCCTCCTGACTTTGCACTTCAGCCCCTCTCCTAACTCTGCCTCCAGCTGCTTGACCCCGACCAGTCAATTTCCACCCCTGCTCGGACCCTGGCCACCCTCCTCTGATTTGCCCCCTTTGCCCCTCTTTAATCCCTGTAAAAGTAAGGGGGCTGGGTCCCATTCTCAGGGGCGCCTAGCCCTGCCTGCCCAATGCTCAAAGCGCCCACGATCTTGCGGATGTTCGCGAGTGCTGCAGGGTCACCTGCAGGGAGAGAGATGCGGTTAGGAGGTGATGCAGCCAAGGGTGCCTCACCCAACACTGAGATGCAGCCACCTCTGGGGTGAGTTGCACAAGTCAGCAAATGAATCTGGAACAGGAAATGCACTGAAAGGACCAAGGCAGCTGCAGGAGGTGGAGAAAACCAGAAAAAGCAGGAGCCCTGGATCCCAGCCCTGCCTCTCCCCCACTCTACCCACTAACCCCCCTCCTCTCCCAGATTTGGGGGGAGAACCCAGGAGTCCTGGTCCCCAGCCTTGTCCACCCCCATATTCCACCCAACAGCTGCCCCCGCAATTGCAGGGCAGCACCATGGGGCACACTAGGGCCTGCCTGTTTGCACAGGACGGGCAACACCAGTGCCTCAGGGGAGAGATGATGCTAAGGGAGAAGCAGGCAGCAGACACCCCCACAACAGAGTAAGAAGTGCTAGGGGGCACCGTGCTGCAAGGAGTGAGGGGGGTTGGCAGGGAATGGGAGGATCTCCTCACAGCGGGTGCATCTGTCTCCCCAACAATTCCTCCCCAGCCCTACCCGGCCCAGGCTAACCCGGCCCAGCTACCAGGGTTACATTTGGCCTGGATTCCCAGCTGCTGGGGAGGGGCGTGGGGCTGGGAGCATGAGCCTCTACTCCCCTTCCCGACACAGCTGCATGGAAACTGACCAAAGGAGCCTGCAGCACTGCTGCCTAGAGGAAACTGAGGCACCAGCCAGTGACAGACACATCATGGCTCTCCTCAGCCTCATCCTCTTTTCCAGATACAACCCGGGGTATGTGAGGAGGGTAAACTCAGGGCAGTTGCATAGTTAACCTGTGGAACTCCTTGCCACAGGATGTTGTGAAGGCCAAGACTATAACAGGGTTCAAAAAAAAAAAAGAACTGGCTAAATTAATAGAGGACAGGTCCATCAGTGGCTATTAGCCAGGGTGGGCAGGGATGGTGCCTGTAGCCTCTGTTTGCCAGAAGCTGGGAATGGGCGGCAGGGGGTGGATCACTGGATGATTCCCTGCTCTGTTCATTCCCTCTGGGGCCCCTGGCAGGAGACAGGAGGATACTGGGCGAGATGGACTTTGCGTCTGAACCAGTCTGGCCGCTCTTATGTCTCCCTTGGTGCAGCAGTGACACCCAGTGGGCAGTCAGAGTAATGCACAGAAGGTGTCTCCGTTGGCGCAGCAGTGACACCTCGTGGTCATTCAGGGTAATGCACTGAAGGTGTTTCCCTTGATACAGCAGTGACACCCAGTGGCCAGGTGGCGTAATGCACAGCGTGTGTCTGCCTTCTAGGAGCAGTGACACCCACGGACCAGTCACGGTAATGCACAGAGTGTGTTTCCCATGGAGCAGCAGTGACACCCAGTGACCAGCAGGTGGCATCAGACTCTTCTCGTTTGGTGGGGGACTGAGGTGGGCTAGACAAAAAAAAATTGGGGGGCAGGCTCCATCCTTTATGGGAGCAATACAACCTTTATTAAAAATAAAATAGTAAACAGGGTTTACTTTAATAATATAAATCTGTCCAAATTTTAATACTATGAGCTCAGATCAAGTGTGAGCAGTCTCTTGGTCTATCCAAGGACATGATCAAGTGTCTTGATGTTTTTGGTCTTTTGGCCTCGAGATGAAAACCTTGTCTGAGTCTTTGGAACCTTGAGATAAAAATATTATTTAAATCCAAAGTTCTTAAAGATCCCATCAACAACAAAAACTAAATGAAAAATTGAAACAAAAAACAATGCTTAATTTAAAACCCAAACATTAAGAAAAACTTTGTTTTTAAAAATAAAAACTAACAAATGCCATAAATTAATAATTTCAACATTTTATCAAAAAGGTGTGCTACAGCAGGATGAGAAACTAACATAAAATAAATAAGCCTGACCACTAAAACCTCCCATAAAGGAATCATATCCTTGAATACTGGCCAAATCTGTATAAAATATGCAGAACTATGTCAAAACTGGTGTTGCAGGTCAGCCATTCGAATACAGAAAATGTCAATTAAAAGCTCCATTCCAATTAAAAAAAACAAAACAACCCAATAAACCAAAACCGTCACAGCCTGATACAAACCTACACAGAAGCAAAATTAAACCTGTGCCAACATTGGAACAAACGATGTAAATTTCTAATTCTAACTTCTTGTTTCTCCCAGGAGGAAAGTGTTTTGCATCTCAGTAACCAGGCTGTCACTGCAGCTTTCCTTTCACTAAATGAGAAGTGGCAGTATCATAGCCAATGAGGTTAATCCGAGGCGTATTATTGCTAGTTGAAAACTTTTCCCAATGCCCTCAGTTTTCTCTATGAGAAATTGAAATTGTATCTTTGCACTAATATCCCAAATGTGCAAGTCCATCCCCTCAGAGCAGCCCCACACCCTGAGCCCAGGGGAGAATCCCAACTGGTTTGTGCATTTGTAACCCTGGGGCCTGAAGCTGATGAGAGAAAGGGAAGTGAGCGATCTTGGAGGTTTCCGATACCACCTGCTGGGAGCAGAGGGAATTGACTGAGCAACGTCCTGGCTAATTTTCACCTTGTTCTCTGCCAGCAGGCTCAAGGGCGACTTGACCATGGCAGCACCCTATGTACATTTTGGGGCCATTGGGGTGAAATGTGAGTACTTTTGGGGTTGGGACCCACATGAGAAGGGACGTGCACAAACTGGAGAGAGTCCAGCACAGGGCAATCAAAATGATTAGGGGGCTGGGGCACATGACTTATCAGGACCTACAGGCCATATCCTGTATGTTAAGCTAAGGCAAAGTGAGCATCTCTATAGTGTGACCTTTTACTCAGAAAGGAAAATTGACCTTTATCTTGTTACTCAAATAGAGAAGTACCCATGCCTGTCTAAGACCTTTACCTAGACCAATCGACAATGGAGAATGGCATAAGGGGTTTTTCAGTGTTGTACCCACAGAATTAACAGGTACACCACAGGGGAACCTATGTGCATATGTACATGTCATCAACATGCACAAACATACTAGCCTATGAAGTAAGCGTACCCTAGTGTTTTGTGGCTAAGGAGTGAAATTTGGGCATAGGAGGAAGGATTTCCGGCGCTTGTGCCCTATAAAAGAGGTAACCCACCTCGCTAGAGCACATCGCTCTGTCATTCTGACTTACTTCCTCCACTCTCTCTCTATCTACTATCAGTAGGCTGTACTTGTTCTTAAACTTTAAGTTTCAAAGTAACTCGGCTAAGCTCGGTTTCCCTAAGTTTTTATTCTTTGTTTATTAGGATTTGATTTTAAGTTTAACTTAGTCAAGTAAACCCTAAGTAACATTAGCTTTTTCTAAACAATGCATCTTTCACTCAAGAATTGAAAACCTGAACTGCAAGGCTGGTCCTGTGTCTCTTACCACCAGGTTATCAAGGAAGGGTGTGAGTATATTAACCAAAACTTTGTTGCATATAATGCCATATGTATCTTTTGAATAGCAGTAATGCAACTGTAACTTTATAACTCAATTAAATTAAATAAAATGTAAGCTAATAAATTACATTTTCATCATATTTTCCAAATTAATATTATTAGTACACCCTAAATCAGGCTACATGGGACAGAGAGTTGGAGTGCAGGGGGATGAGAGCACTGGCTAGGGGGTGCAGGCTTTGGGGTGGGGGTGGAATGAGCGGTTCAGGGGGCAGTAGAGGGCTCAACGTTAGGGTAGAGAATTGGGCTGTGAGGGCTCTGGAACAAGGCCAGGAAAAAGAGAATTGAGGCATGCAGGGCCGTCCTTAGGATTTATGGTGCCCTAGGTGAGATTATTAAACTGGTGCCCCTGTGCCTGATCTGCTCTTAGCAACAGAAATATAAGCTTACACTATTGGAAAACTTGCCACATTCACGGTATTAAAACCAGTTTAACTTAATGAAGCAATCTGTAATGCTGATGCACTAGCACTAAAGAAGTAGCACTATAGAAAAAATTCTGATTTGACAGAATGATGCAAATAATATAATTTTTTTAATTTGTCAAAATTGTATTGGAAATTTATATGAAGAGGTATTGAAACAAATTTTTTTTTTTAATTAAAAGCAATCTTTCTGGCTTTTTTGGCTGCAAAATCAGTTTAATAAGCTGGGTTTCCAAACAGTGGGAAAATATAACCCTAGTTTTACTGCTAGGTAAAGCACAAAGTGACCAAAATGAAGTCAGCACAGAATCATCTCATCTAGATTAAGGTCGCACAGAAATGTTACAGAAGTCCTATTGTGCCTTATTTTTGTTTGGAAAGACATTAGCAATAGCAGCACAGTCACATGATAAAATACATGATAAATCACTGCCTCTAAAGTTCCATCAAAAACTGACATTTTCACAGCTCTAGCATGAGCTGCTGTACAGATTCTTCACAAGGAAGTGTCCGTAGCCTTTTTAACTCATATTAACTATGTATTTACTTTATGAAAGTTGGAGAAAATATTGTGAAAACGTAAAACATTGGCTGCCCAACTTCTGGGCTGGCAAAAGCTATACTGACTCACAGGGAAAAAAAAGCAGGAGAATCTTAGTACAACATATGGTCAGTCTATACCAGGGGTCGGCAACCTTTCAGAAGTGGTGTGCCAAGTTCACTGTAATTTAAGGTTTCTCGTGCCAGTAACACATTTTAATGTTTGTAGAAGGTCTCTCTCTATGTGTATATTATATAAATAAACTATTATCTGAGGTCCTGGCCACCGGTCCTGCTCAGGCCACTGCCAGCTGAGTAAATGAAACCCCAGACCGGCAGCGGGCTGAGCGGGACTGGTGGCTGGAACCCTAGACAAGGATCCCAGGCCCTGCTCAGCCTGCTGCTGGTCTGGGGTTCTGACCACCAACTCCTGCCAGCCAGGATCCCGGCCGCCAACCCCCCTCAGCCCGCTACCAGCCTGGGATTCTGCTCACCCAGGCTGGCAGGAGGCAGAGTGGGGCCGGCGGCTGGGCTCCTGACTGGCAAGGTGCCGGCAGCCGGAACCCCGGAGTAGCAGCAGGCTGAGTGCTGCCGGCACCCCAGACTGGCAGCAGACTGAGCCACTCAACCCCCCACCGGCCCTGCTCAGCCCGCCTCCAGCCCACCCAGCCCGCTGCCGGCTGAGTGAATGGATCCCCAGGCTGACAGCAGGTTGAGTGGTTCTGCCGGCCTGCTCAGCCCGCTGCCAGCCTGGGGTTCCTTGGGGGTCCCCAGGCCAGCAGCGGGTGCTGAGTGGGGCCGGCGGCCGGTATCCCAGCTGGCAATAGGGCAGCAGCTGGAACCCCAGAGCAGTGATGGGCTGAGCCGCTCAGCCTGCCGCTGCGTACCATCAAAAATCAGCTCACCTGCCACCTTTGGCATGTGTGCCGTAGGTTGCCGACCCCTGCTCTATACACTAGTAAGGAGATGAGCATATTACAGTTGTTGGAGGGCTCTTATCAGGAGTAACAGGCTATAGGAAAGTCAGTCAACATTTTTTGTTTCTCTGATGAAAACTGGCCTACTCCCTGCCTCAAACCAAACCTGTCACTAATAATTGTCAACAACTTAATTTTCTGTTTTTGGCTAAGAGATTGACTTTTTTTTTTTTTAAATATTGAAATTGGATTCAGGATTGTTAGCAAGAATTTTTGGCAAACAAAGTTGTTAAATGACAATCTAAATGGCAACACAGTACTGCTTTCATACTGCTGGTCCAACAGCTGCAGTAGACCCCAAAATCCACCTCTTGGGGTGCAGAGTGGCAAGAGCAGCAGCAAACCCTCAGGTCCAATCACACACCAATGGGCACCACCACCAGCCTTACGGACCATGGTGAAGTTAGCACAGCATCTGATCTCAGGGACAGGTCACCCATGGAGCCACAGCAGCTCATCCTGCCCTGTGCAGCTCCCCCCGGATGAGATGGATCGGTGGCAGCTGCCAGCCCGGGGGAGACACGCTCCCCAGCTAGGGTGACCAGATCCAGATGTCCTGATTTTATAGGGCCAGTCCCGATATTTGGGGCTTTGTCTTATATAGGCACCAATTACCCCCAGCTAGAGTGACCAGACAGCAAGTGCGAAAACTCAGGACAGGGGGTGGGGGTGGGGGGTAAAAGGAGCCTATATAAGAAAAAGACCCCAAAATTGGGACTGGCCCTATAAAATAGGGATATCTGCTCACCCTATCCCAACCCCCTGTCCTGAGTTTTCACACATCTGGCTAACCCCAGCCCAGCCCCCTGTGACATTCCAATCCTGGCTCACTGCCCAGGAAGTGAGTTACTTTCACTTTCATTCCTCAGCAGGCAGGGAGCCAGCCTCCTCCCCCCACCTACCCCCCAGCACCTCACCCAACCCATCCCTGATGGAGGGGAGGGAGGAGAGAGAGAGGGATCCTCCTGGGGAGGAGGGAGAAAGGAGGGGGTGCTCCATGGGGCAGGGTGGGAGAAGAATGGATGTTATGGGGGACAACAGAGGATACTGGTTCCAGAGCCGCGGCCTCACCTCACCTCAGCCGGGGGAAAGAGTCACACTCACAGGTGAGCTCCCTCCCCAACCCCTCCCCTTCCCAGAGACCCCAGCAGCCAATCCCCTCCCTCAGACTGTGCTGCATTCGGCTCTCTCTAGGACCCAGCAGCCCTGCTCTTACAAGCTCCACTGCTTCCCGTCTGTCCAGGCTCCCAGCAGAGCAGTGCCCCCAGACCTAGTGGTGCCCTAGGCAGCTGGCTATGGGTAAGGATGGCCCTAGACACATAAGAGAGAGATCAGGCTAGAGCAGAAAATGGTTAGGGGTGGGGGTGGAGAATTTGAAATGTAAGGAGAAGAAAAATCTTTCTTCTGCTCCCTCTCATCAGAGCATCTAAAAACCAGGTGAGAAATACCTCTCCCCCACTGCAACATCAACTCTGGTGGGCTTGGGCTGAGGAAGGAACTTCTCTCCCCAGCAGCTCCAGCTCACCTGGGCTGGGCCATGGACATCTGCCCCCACAGATCTGGTACGCCTGGCCTGGGACAGGGGAGGGGCTCCTCTCCTCTCCATTGGGGACATGGCGGGATGAGAGATGTGACAGGGCTTTACGGGAAATCATTATTTGCCTGATTCATGTGCCAGTCCTAGTCCTTGCTGACCAAACAAACAGTATCCTGCATGCTGATGCCAGTTTGGAGGGTCTGGGAGCACTCTCCTACCAGGAAGTGGAAGGTAAATGTAAATCTGTAGCCTTTGCCAGCTGAGGACTGTCTGATAGCGAAACTCACTATCCCATCCACCAGCTGCAGTTCTTGGCCTTGAAATGGGCCATCATTGAGAAATTTCGAGACTACTTGTCTGGTGCTCAGTTTCAGGTATGCACAGAGAACAATCCACTGACTTATGTGTTAAGAAGGGCTAAGCTGGATGCTACAGAGCAGAGATGGGTGGCTACTTTTGCTAGCCATAACTTCAGCATTCAATACCAATGAGCTGGTATAATAGGGAGTGTGATTTATCAGGAGCACCAACTCTTGGCTGTGGGGAGGATGTAAGCAAGGTCAGAATGAACTCTACCCTGCCATCTGTTCGTGATGTGTTGTAAAGGCCTTTGGTTGCTGATGTGCATGGTCACACCCACGCCGCATTGCATGATGGGGGTGCTTGTCCAAATGGTGATTTTGGCTGCTGTCGGATCCCCAAACACTTTCTTAATAGGGCAGGAGTAATAAAGTGTAGTAATCCTGGTCATATGAATAAAAAACAGTAGAACGGTACTTAGCAGTTCATGATTTCGGGACTCACCCGAACCTACATAAAAATCGTTAGACAAGGGACATGGGTTCCAAAGAATAGCAATTTAAAAGAGATTGAAAATATATGTGTTTAACATCATGAGATTCTGCTGAATTCTCTAAATACACATTATATGGTTTTCTTCTCTCTTTAGTAGAAATATAGAATTAATTATTATTCCATTACAAATAATGTGTTAAGGCATACACTTAAAATCTTAGATAAGTGAAAAATTGAGTTATACTGAAAGAGATGGAATGTGATGCTATTTAAAACGTTAAGTTCATAGGAATACAGTTCGGAATTAGAACCTGGCAGAAAAGTTTTGTTGGAAGAGTTAGCAGAGCGAGATTGTTAGTCACAGGTGAGTGGGTGGGTTTATGCAAATACTGGACTCTTGGACAGGAGCAGGGGCGGGGGGGATCAACACGACTTCTGTGGCACATGCACCACCTCTGCAACTAACGTCTGCTACCTCACTCCCTAACAACACACCTTTTAGCTCTCAGGACCAAAATACACCGTGAAAGAGATCTAAGATCTAACGGCATAAGCTTAGGGTGAGCAACTGCAGCACTCACAACAATTTGAAGAGATTCAAAACCGCCTCTGCCTCTGTCTTTCCACACCAGGGACAGCAGAAAGGACATCAGCAGCACCTGCGAGAGACCAACAAACATCCATTTCTACCTCCCTCCACGCGCTGCCGTTAGGAACCCATACCCCTTAATGGTGAATACTTTTCAGGCGAGGGTGACGCTCAGGCCTCAAAGGCCAGGTACAGTTACTCTGTCCTTGATCCAAAACCAACAGGAAAATACACTGGATTACTCCTGCCCCAATAACAAAGACACTGGGGATCCCGCAGCAGCTGAAATGACCGTTTGGACAAGCACTCCCATCATGCAATCCGGGGTGGGTGTAACCATGCAAATGACATCAGCCCCAAAAGGCCTTGACGACAGATCACCAACAGATGGCAGGGTAGACTTCATACTGACCCTGCTTCAACTAGATTGTGGCAAAGATTCCAAAACACCGAACGTTAAAACTCACCTAACGCGGGTCAATCCATCCTCATCGTCGTAACGCTCGTTATACTCCACACCCGAACGTAGCCCTCATATGGACAACATGCCCTCCTAACTCAGTGTCTGTACGTTAACCTTTTACCCCCCCTCAGGGCTATTGCAGATTATGTATTCCTTACGCCACCCCATTTTAAACCGAACTTTGCACCCTTGGGTAAGCTGTACGTTGTTCCTGAGCACCAGAAACTTCTACGCCAAAACTCTGTACCGTACACTTTTTTTTTCTTTGAACCTCATCTTAATAAAATGCTGACTTTTGTTCGAGATCCCGGCTCCTCTTCCTTTGCAAGGCGTGTGCGTTCGCTCCGCGTTTTAGTCTGCTAATACGGCGGGGGGCGATTGAGCCAGAGGTGCTTGCCTGCTGCAGACACGGATCCAAGGCTGACCCTCGTCCCCCACAAGCGTAACTGAAAACAGTTTAAGAAGTGCTCCCGTCTCTGGCACTCAGCTACCCAGCTCCCAATGGGGTCCAAACCCCAAATAGATCCTTTTTACCCTGTAGAAGCTAGCTGTAAAATCCTGTGACCAGGGCAGCTGCCTAGCAGCCAGCGCATCTGCCTGCCAGAGCGAGGGCATGTAAGGCACTAATCCGGATAGTGGCAGCTAGGTGACAGGGGGAGAGTGTGAAGAAGCAGCAGAGTGGCGCAGCGGGAGCGTGCTGGGCCCATAACCCAGAGGTCGATGGATCGAAACCATCCTCTGCTACGCGTGCGCTTGTTTCTTTTCCCTCTGGGCCTTCAAGCGAGCCGGTGACCAGCAGAGCCCCAAGAGCCTAGGCCATGAGGCAAGAGGTGGCTGAGGCAAAGCGGCGGCCTGCCAGGGAGCTCCCTGGCACCTCTGGCTGCCTGGGCTGAAGGCAAGAGGCAGGCCTGGGCGTGGCGAGGGCCTCCTGTCCCGGAATGAGGCTGCAGTGCTTCCTGGTCCCCTTTTCCCACCCACACCGGCAGGCGGCTGCTGCGGGAGAACACGAGGGAGGCTCTGGGGGCGCTAGGCAGCGCTGTGTGTGTGGCTGTCAGGGGAAAGAGCCGAGGCTCCCGACTCGACCCTGCCATTGACTCGCGTGGCTCTGCGCGCCGTCAGCCGGGGCGGGGTGGGCCAGGCGGCTGACGTGACTCAGGCTTGGGCCGCATGGCCGTGCTTTCCTGATGAGGCATGAGGCAGGCCAAGAGCTTTGCACAGCGTACAGGGAAGTGGGAGGAGGTGTCTTTGAGCCGGCCTGTCTCCTCCGCTTCTCCCTTGCCGCTTGGGCGGAGGCGGGAAGGAGCGAAATGTTCCCGGCTGAAAGTTTTTGTGCTCGGCTTTGAGGATTAAGCCTGAGCCTCCGGCACGGCTGCTGGCAGATGGGTTTCTGAATGGCATCCAGCCTGCTCTTTGGACCACCAGCTGAAAGCTCTGAGGCCAAGAGGTAGCAAAATGGGACCTTTGAGGCTCCCCATACAGGCCTCGGGAAAGCAAGGCAGTAGCAGGGGCTTAGCGCCGTCCCTGGGTGGGCTCGAACCACCATCCTTTCGGTTAACAGCCGAACGCGCTGACCCATTGCGCCACAGAGACATGGAGAGGGCAAGGCTGTATTGAGCACAAAAGCCGGGAATCAGCTCAGGGTACGGTATAGCACATGCCTACAGTGGTTAGCCAAGCAAAAGCAAGGAACTGGATTGCTATGGAAGGAAAGTTCTGTGGGAAGGAACCGAAAGAGCACCGGGGCTGTGGTACAGCGCTCGCATACACTTTCTTTGGTCTGTTTTGCTGGAAGAGTTAGCAGAGCGAGATTGTTAGTCACAGGTGAGTGGGTGGGTTTATGCAAATACTGGACTCTTGGACAGGAGCAGGGGCGGGGGGGATCAACACGACTTCTGTGGCACATGCACCACCTCTGCAACTAACGTCTGCTACCTCACTCCCTAACAACACACCTTTTAGCTCTCAGGACCAAAATACACCGTGAAAGAGATCTAAGATCTAACGGCATAAGCTTAGGGTGAGCAACTGCAGCACTCACAACAATTTGAAGAGATTCAAAACCGCCTCTGCCTCTGTCTTTCCACACCAGGGACAGCAGAAAGGACATCAGCAGCACCTGCGAGAGACCAACAAACATCCATTTCTACCTCCCTCCACGCTGCCGTTAGGAACCCATACCCCTTAATGGTGAGTACTTTTCAGGCGAGGGTGACGCTCTCAGGCCTCAAAGGCCAGGTACAGTTACTCTGTCCTTGATCCAAAACCAACAGGAAAATACACTGGATTACTCCTGCCCCAATAACAAAGACACTGGGGATCCCGCAGCAGCTGAAATGACCGTTTGGACAAGCACTCCCATCATGCAATCCGGGGTGGGTGTAACCATGCAAATGACATCAGCCCCAAAAGGCCTTGACGACAGATCACCAACAGATGGCAGGGTAGACTTCATACTGACCCTGCTTCAACTAGATTGTGGCAAAGATTCCAAAACACGAACGTTAAAACTCACCTAACGCGGTCAATCCATCCTCATCGTCGTAACCGCTCGTTATACTCCACACCCGAACGTAGCCCTCATATGGACAACATGCCCTCCTAACTCAGTGTCTGTACGTTAACCTTTTACCCCCCCTCAGGGCTATTGCAGATTATGTATTCCTTACGCCACCCCATTTTAAACCGAACTTTGCACCTTGGGTAAGCTGTACGTTGTTCCCTGAGCACCAGAAACTTCTACGCCAAAACTCTGTACCGTACACTTTTTTTCTTTGAACCTCATCTTAATAAAATGCTGACTTTTGTTCGAGATCGGCTCCTCTTCCTTTGCAAGGCGTGTGCGTTCGCTCCAGCGTTTTAGTCTGCTAATACGGCGGGGCGATTGAGCCAGAGGTGCTTGCCTGCTGCAGACACGGATCCAAGGCTGACCCTCGTCCCCACAAGCGTAACTGAAAACAGTTTAGAAGTGCTCCCGTCTCTGGCACTCAGCTACCCAGCTCCCAATGGGGTCCAAACCCCAAATAGATCCTTTTACCCTGTAGAAGCTAGCTGTAAAATCCTGTGACCAGGGCAGCTGCCTGGCAGCCAGCGCATCTGCCTGCCAGAGCGAGGGCATGTAAGGCACTAATCCGGATAGTGGCAGCTAGGTGACAGGGAGAGTGTGAAGAAGCAGCAGAGTGGCGCAGCGGGAGCGTGCTGGGCCCATAACCCAGAGGTCGATGGATCGAAACCATCCTCTGCTACGCGTGCGCTTGTTTCTTTTCCTCTGGGCCTTCAAGCGAGCCGGTGACCAGCAGAGCCCCAAGAGCCTAGGCCATGAGGCAAGAGGTGGCTGAGGCAAGCGGCGGCCTGCCAGGAGCTCCCTGGCCCCTCTGGCTGCCTGGGCTGAAGGCAAGAGGCAGGCCTGGGCGTGGCGAGGGCCTCCTGTCCCGGAATGAGGCTGCAGTGCTTCCTGGTCCCCTTTTCCCACCCACACCGGCAGGCGGCTGCTGCGGGAGAACACGAGGAGGCTCTGGGGCGCTAGGCAGCGCTGTGTGTGTGGCTGTCAGGGGAAAGAGCCGAGGCTCCCGACTCGACCTGCCATTGACTCGCGTGGCTCTGCGGCGCCGTCAGCCGGGCGGGGTGGGCCAGGCGCGGGCGTGACTCAGGCTTGGGCCGCATGGCCGTGCTTTCCTGATGAGGCATGAGGCAGGCCAAGAGCTTTGCACAGCGTACAGGAAGTGGGAGGAGGTGTCTTTGAGCCGGCCTGTCTCCTCCGCTTCTCCCTTGCCGCTTGGGCGGAGGCGGGAAGGGGCGAAATGTTCCCGGCTGAAAGTTTTGTGCTCGGCTTTGAGGATTAAGCCTGAGCCTCCGGCACGGCTGCTGGCAGATGGGTTTCTGAATGGCATCCAGCCTGCTCTTTGGACCACCAGCTGAAAGCTCTGAGGCCAAGAGGTAGCAAAATGGGACCTTTGAGGCTCCCCATACAGGCCTCGGGAAAGCAAGGCAGTAGCAGGGGCTTAGCGCCGTCCCTGGGTGGGCTCGAACCACCATCCTTTCGGTTAACAGCCGAGCAGCGCTGACCCATTGCGCCACAGAGACATGGAGGGGCAAGGCTGTATTGAGCACAAAAGCCGGGAATCAGCTCATGTGACGGTATAGCACATGCCTACAGTGGTTAGCCAAGCAAAAGCTAGGAACTGGATTGCTTTGGAAGGAAAGTTCTGTGGGAAGGAACCGATAAGTGCACCGGGGCTGTGCTACAGCGCTCGCATACACTTTCTTTGGTCTGTTTTGCTGGAAGAGTTAGCAGAGCGAGATTGTTAGTCACAGGTGAGTGGGTGGGTTTATGCAAATACTGGACTCTTGGACAGGAGCAGGGGCAGGGGATCAACACGACTTCTGTGGCACATGCACCACCTCTGCAACTAACGTCTGCTACCTCACTCCCTAACAACACACCTTTTAGCTCTCAGGACCAAAATACACCGTGAAAGAGATCTAAGATCTAACGGCATAAGCTTAGGGTGAGCAACTGCAGCACTCACAACAATTTGAAGAGATTCAAAACCGCCTCTGCCTCTGTCTTTCCACACCAGGGACAGCAGAAAGGACATCAGCAGCACCTGCGAGAGACCAACAAACATCCATTTCTACCTCCCTCCACGCTGCCGTTAGGAACCCATACCCCTTAATGGTGAGTACTTTTCAGGCGAGGGTGACGCTCTCAGGCCTCAAAGGCCAGGTACAGTTACTCTGTCCTTGATCCAAAACCAACAGGAAAATACACTGGATTACTCCTGCCCCAATAACAAAGACACTGGGGATCCCGCAGCAGCTGAAATGACCGTTTGGACAAGCACTCCCATCATGCAATCCGGGGTGGGTGTAACCATGCAAATGACATCAGCCCCAAAAGGCCTTGACGACAGATCACCAACAGATGGCAGGGTAGACTTCATACTGACCCTGCTTCAACTAGATTGTGGCAAAGATTCCAAAACACCGATCGTTAAAACTCACCTAACGCGGGTCAATCCATCCTCATCGTCGTAACCGCTCGTTATACTCCACACCCGAACGTAGCCCTCATATGGACAACATGCCCTCCTAACTCAGTGTCTGTACGTTAACCTTTTACCCCCCCTCAGGGCTATTGCAGATTATGTATTCCTTACGCCACCCCATTTTAAACCGAACTTTGCACCCCTTGGGTAAGCTGTACGTTGTTCCCTGAGCACCAGAAACTTCTACGCCAAAACTCTGTACCGTACACTTTTTTTCTTTGAACCTCATCTTAATAAAATGCTGACTTTTGTTCGAGATCGGCTCCTCTTCCTTTGCAAGGCGTGTGCGTTCGCTCCAGCGTTTTAGTCTGCTAATACGGCGGGGCGATTGAGCCAGAGGTGCTTGCCTGCTGCAGACACGGATCCAAGGCTGACCCTCGTCCCCACAAGCGTAACTGAAAACAGTTTAAGAAGTGCTCCCGTCTCTGGCACTCAGCTACCCAGCTCCCAATGGGGTCCAAACCCCAAATAGATCCTTTTACCCTGTAGAAGCTAGCTGTAAAATCCTGTGACCAGGGCAGCTGCCTGGCAGCCAGCGCATCTGCCTGCCAGAGCGAGGGCATGTAAGGCACTAATCCGGATAGTGGCAGCTAGGTGACAGGGGAGAGTGTGAAGAAGCAGCAGAGTGGCGCAGCGGGGCGTGCTGGGCCCATAACCCAGAGGTCGATGGATCGAAACCATCCTCTGCTACGCGTGCGCTTGTTTCTTTTCCTCTGGGCCTTCAAGCGAGCCGGTGACCAGCAGAGCCCCAGAGCCTAGGCCATGAGGCAAGAGGTGGCTGAGGCAAAGCGGCGGCCTGCCAGGGAGCTCCTGGCACCTCTGGCTGCCTGGGCTGAAGGCAAGAGGCAGGCCTGGGCGTGGCGAGGCCTCCTGTCCCGGAATGAGGCTGCAGTGCTTCCTGGTCCCCTTTTCCCACCCACACCGGCAGGCGGCTGCTGCGGGAGAACACGAGGAGGCTCTGGGGCGCTAGGCAGCGCTGTGTGTGTGGCTGTCAGGGAAAGAGCCGAGGCTCCCGACTCGACCTGCCATTGACTCGCGTGGCTCTGCGCGCCCGTCAGCCGGGCGGGGTGGGCCAGGCAGCGGACGTGACTCAGGCTTGGGCGCATGGCCGTGCTTTCCTGATGAGGCATGAGGCAGGCCAAGAGCTTTGCACAGCGTACAGGGAAGTGGGAGGGAGGTGACTTTGAGCCGGCCTGTCTCCTCCGCTTCTCCCTTGCCGCTTGGGCGGAGGCGGGAAGGGAGCGAAATGTTCCCGGCTGAAAGTTTTGTGCTCGGCTTTGAGGATTAAGCCTGAGCCTCCGGCACGGCTGCTGGCAGATGGGTTTCTGAATGGCATCCAGCCTGCTCTTTGGACCACCAGCTGAAAGCTCTGAGGCCAAGAGGTAGCAAAATGGGACCTTTGAGGCTCCCCATACAGGCCTCGGAAAGCAAGGCAGTAGCAGGGGCTTAGCGCCGTCCCTGGGTGGGCTCGAACCACCATCCTTTCGGTTAACAGCCGAGCAGCGCTGACCCATTGCGCCACAGAGACGGCAAGGCTGTATTGAGCACAAAAGCCGGGAATCAGCTCAGGGTACGGTATAGCACATGCCTACAGTGGTTAGCCAAGCAAAAGCAAGGAACTGGATTGCTATGGAAGGAAAGTTCTGTGGGAAGGAACCGAAAAGAGCACCGGGGCTGTGGTACAGCGCTCGCATACACTTTCTTTGGTCTGTTTTGCTGGAAGAGTTAGCAGAGCGAGATTGTTAGTCACAGGTGAGTGGGTGGGTTTATGCAAATACTGGACTCTTGGACAGGAGCAGGGGCAGGGGGGATCAACACGACTTCTGTGGCACATGCACCACCTCTGCAACTAACGTCTGCTACCTCACTCCCTAACAACACACCTTTTAGCTCTCAGGACCAAAATACACCGTGAAAGAGATCTAAGATCTAACGGCATAAGCTTAGGGTGAGCAACTGCAGCACTCACAACAATTTGAAGAGATTCAAAACCGCCTCTGCCTCTGTCTTTCCACACCAGGGACAGCAGAAAGGACATCAGCAGCACCTGCGAGAGACCAACAAACATCCATTTCTACCTCCCTCCACGCTGCCGTTAGGAACCCATACCCCTTAATGGTGAGTACTTTTCAGGCGAGGTGACGCTCTCAGGCCTCAAAGGCCAGGTACAGTTACTCTGTCCTTGATCCAAAACCAACAGGAAAATACACTGGATTACTCCTGCCCCAATAACAAAGACACTGGGGATCCCGCAGCAGCTGAAATGACCGTTTGGACAAGCACTCCCATCATGCAATCCGGGGTGGGTGTAACCATGCAAATGACATCAGCCCCAAAAGGCCTTGACGACAGATCACCAACAGATGGCAGGGTAGACTTCTTACTGACCCTGCTTCAACTAGATTGTGGCAAAGATTCCAAAACACGAGCGTTAAAACTCACCTAACGCGGGTCAATCCATCCTCATCGTCGTAACCGCTCGTTATACTCCACACCCGACGTAGCCCTCATATGGACAACATGCCCTCCTAACTCAGTGTCTGTACGTTAACCTTTTACCCCCTCAGGGCTATTGCAGATTATGTATTCCTTCGCCACCCCATTTTAAACCGAACTTTGCACCCCTTGGGTAAGCTGTACGTTGTTCCCTGAGCACCAGAAACTTCGCCAAAACTCTGTACCGTACACTTTTTTCTTTGAACCTCATCTTAATAAAATGCTGACTTTTGTTCGAGATCCAGCTCCTCTTCCTTTGCAAGGCGTGTGCGTTCGCTCCGCGTTTTAGTCTGCTAATACGGCGGGGCGATTGAGCCAGAGGTGCTTGCCTGCTGCAGACACGGATCCAAGGCTGACCCTCGTCCCCACAAGCGTAACTGAAAACAGTTTAGAAGTGCTCCCGTCTCTGGCACTCAGCTACCCAGCTCCCAATGGGGTCCAAACCCCAAATAGATCCTTTTACCCTGTAGAAGCTAGCTGTAAAATCCTGTGACCAGGGCAGCTGCCTAGCAGCCAGCGCATCTGCCTGCCAGAGCGAGGGCATGTAAGGCACTAATCCGGATAGTGGCAGCTAGGTGACAGGGGGAGAGTGTGAAGAAGCAGCAGAGTGGCGCAGCGGGAGCGTGCTGGGCCCATAACCCAGAGGTCGATGGATCGAAACCATCCTCTGCTATGCGTGCGCTTGTTTCTTTTCCTCTGGGCCTTCAAGCGAGCCGGTGACCAGCAGAGCCCCAGAGCCTAGGCCATGAGGCAAGAGGTGGCTGAGGCAAGCGGCGGCCTGCCAGGGAGCTCCCTGGCACCTCTGGCTGCCTGGGCTGAAGGCAAGAGGCAGGCCTGGGCGTGGCGAGGGCCTCCTGTCCCGGAATGAGGCTGCAGTGCTTCCTGGTCCCCTTTTCCCACCCACACCGGCAGGCGGCTGCTGCGGGAGAACACGAGGAGGCTCTGGGGGCGCTAGGCAGCGCTGTGTGTGTGGCTGTCAGGGGAAAGAGCCGAGGCTCCCGACTCGACCTGCCATTGACTCGCGTGGCTCTGCGCGCCGTCAGCCGGGGCGGGGTGGGCCAGGCCGCGGACGTGACTCAGGCTTGGGCCGCATGGCCGTGCTTTCCTGATGAGGCATGAGGCAGGCCAAGAGCTTTGCACAGCGTACAGGGAAGTGGGAGGGAGGTGTCTTTGAGCCGGCCTGTCTCCTCCGCTTCTCCCTTGCCGCTTGGGCGGAGGCGGGAAGGGGCGAAATGTTCCCGGCTGAAAGTTTTTGTGCTCGGCTTTGAGGATTAAGCCTGAGCCTCCGGCACGGCTGCTGGCAGATGGGTTTCTGAATGGCATCCAGCCTGCTCTTTGGACCACCAGCTGAAAGCTCTGAGGCCAAGAGGTAGCAAAATGGGACCTTTGAGGCTCCCCATACAGGCCTCGGGAAAGCAAGGCAGTAGCAGGGGCTTAGCGCCGTCCCTGGGTGGGCTCGAACCACCATCCTTTCGGTTAACAGCCGAGCAGCTGACCCATTGCGCCACAGAGACATGGAGGGGGCAAGGCTGTATTGAGCACAAAAGCCGGGAATCAGCTCAGGGTACGGTATAGCACATGCCTACAGTGGTTAGCCAAGCAAAAGCAAGGAACTGGATTGCTATGGAAGGAAAGTTCTGTGGGAAGGAACCGAAAAGAGCACCGGGGCTGTGGTACAGCGCTCGCATACACTTTCTTTGGTCTGTTTTGCTGGAAGAGTTAGCAGAGCGAGATTGTTAGTCACAGGTGAGTGGGTGGGTTTATGCAAATACTGGACTCTTGGACAGGAGCAGGGGCAGGGGGGATCAACACGACTTCTGTGGCACATGCACCACCTCTGCAACTAACGTCTGCTACCTCACTCCCTAACAACACACCTTTTAGCTCTCAGGACCAAAATACACCGTGAAAGAGATCTAAGATCTAACGGCATAAGCTTAGGGTGAGCAACTGCAGCACTCACAACAATTTGAAGAGATTCAAAACCGCCTCTGCCTCTGTCTTTCCACACCAGGGACAGCAGAAAGGACATCAGCAGCACCTGCGAGAGACCAACAAACATCCATTTCTACCTCCCTCCACGCGCTGCCGTTAGGAACCCATACCCCTTAATGGTGAGTACTTTTCAGGCGAGGGTGACGCTCTCAGGCCTCAAAGGCCAGGTACAGTTACTCTGTCCTTGATCCAAAACCAACAGGAAAATACACTGGATTACTCCTGCCCCAATAACAAAGACACTGGGGATCCGCAGCAGCTGAAATGACCGTTTGGACAAGCACTCCCATCATGCAATCCGGGGTGGGTGTAACCATGCAAATGACATCAGCCCCAAAGGCCTTGACGACAGATCACCAACAGATGGCAGGGTAGACTTCATACTGACCCTGCTTCAACTAGATTGTGGCAAAGATTCCAAAACACGAGCGTTAAAACTCACCTAACGGGTCAATCCATCCTCATCGTCGTAACCGCTCGTTATACTCCACACCCGAACGTAGCCCTCATATGGACAACATGCCCTCCTAACTCAGTGTCTGTACGTTAACCTTTTACCCCCCCTCAGGGCTATTGCAGATTATGTATTCCTTACGCCACCCCATTTTAAACCGAACTTTGCACCCCTTGGGTAAGCTGTACGTTGTTCCCTGAGCACCAGAAACTTCTACGCCAAAACTCTGTCCCGTACACTTTTTTTCTTTGAACCTCATCTTAATAAAATGCTGACTTTTGTTCGAGATCGGCTCCTCTTCCTTTGCAAGGCGTGTGCGTTCGCTCCGCGTTTTAGTCTGCTAATACGGCGGGCGATTGAGCCAGAGGTGCTTGCCTGCTGCAGACACGGATCCAAGGCTGACCCTCGTCCCCACAAGCGTAACTGAAAACAGTTTAAGAAGTGCTCCCGTCTCTGGCACTCAGCTACCCAGCTCCCAATGGGGTCCAAACCCCAAATAGATCCTTTTACCCTGTAGAAGCTAGCTGTAAAATCCTGTGACCAGGGCAGCTGCCTGGCAGCCAGCGCATCTGCCTGCCAGAGCGAGGGCATGTAAGGCACTAATCCGGATAGTGGCAGCTAGGTGACAGGGGAGTGTGAAGAAGCAGCAGAGTGGCGCAGCGGGGCGTGCTGGGCCCATAACCCAGAGGTCGATGGATCGAAACCATCCTCTGCTACGCGTGCGCTTGTTTCTTTTCCCTCTGGGCCTTCAAGCGAGCCGGTGACCAGCAGAGCCCCAAGAGCCTAGGCCATGAGGCAAGAGGTGGCTGAGGCAAAGCGGCGGCCTGCCAGGAGCTCCCTGGCACCTCTGGCTGCCTGGGCTGAAGGCAAGAGGCAGGCCTGGGCGTGGCGAGGGCCTCCTGTCCCGGAATGAGGCTGCAGTGCTTCCTGGTCCCCTTTTCCCACCCACACCGGCAGGCGGCTGCTGCGGGAGAACACGAGGGAGGCTCTGGGGGCGCTAGGCAGCGCTGTGTGTGTGGCTGTCAGGGGAAAGAGCCGAGGCTCCCGACTCGACCTGCCATTGACTCGCGTGGCTCTGCGCGGCCGTCAGCCGGGGCGGGGTGGGCCAGGCGCGGACGTGACTCAGGCTTGGGCCGCATGGCGTGCTTTCCTGATGAGGCATGAGGCAGGCCAAGAGCTTTGCACAGCGTACAGGGAAGTGGGAGGAGGTGTCTTTGAGCCGGCCTGTCTCCTCCGCTTCTCCCTTGCCGCTTGGGCGGAGGCGGGAAGGGGCGAAATGTTCCCGGCTGAAAGTTTTTGTGCTCGGCTTTGAGGATTAAGCCTGAGCCTCCGGCACGCTGCTGGCAGATGGGTTTCTGAATGGCATCCAGCCTGCTCTTTGGACCACCAGCTGAAAGCTCTGAGGCCAGAGGTAGCAAAATGGGACCTTTGAGGCTCCCCATACAGGCCTCGGGAAAGCAAGGCAGTAGCAGGGGCTTAGCGCCGTCCTGGGTGGGCTCGAACCACCATCCTTTCGGTTAACAGCCGAGCGCTGACCCATTGCGCCACAGAGACATGGAGGGGGCAAGGCTGTATTGAGCACAAAAGCCGGGAATCAGCTCAGGGTACGGTATAGCACATGCCTACAGTGGTTAGCCAAGCAAAAGCAAGGAACTGGATTGCTATGGAAGGAAAGTTCTGTGGGAAGGAACCGAAAAGAGCACCGGGGCTGTGGTACAGCGCTCGCATACACTTTCTTTGGTCTGTTTTGCTGGAAGAGTTAGCAGAGCGAGATTGTTAGTCACAGGTGAGTGGGTGGGTTTATGCAAATACTGGACTCTTGGACAGGAGCAGGGGCGGGGGATCAACACGACTTCTGTGGCACATGCACCACCTCTGCAACTAACGTCTGCTACCTCACTCCTAACAACACACCTTTTAGCTCTCAGGACCAAAATACACCGTGAAAGAGATCTAAGATCTAACGGCATAAGCTTAGGGTGAGCAACTGCAGCACTCACAACAATTTGAAGAGATTCAAAACCGCCTCTGCCTCTGTCTTTCCACACCAGGGACAGCAGAAAGGACATCAGCAGCACCTGCGAGACCAACAAACATCCATTTCTACCTCCCTCCACGCGCTGCCGTTAGGAACCCCTACCCCTTAATGGTGAGTACTTTTCAGGCGAGGGTGACGCTCTCAGGCCTCAAAGGCCAGGTACAGTTACTCTGTCCTTGATCCAAAACCAACAGGAAAATACACTGGATTACTCCTGCCCCAATAACAAAGACACTGGGGATCCGCAGCAGCTGAAATGACCGTTTGGACAAGCACTCCCATCATGCAATCCGGGGTGGGTGTAACCATGCAAATGACATCAGCCCCAAAAGGCCTTGACGACAGATCACCAACAGATGGCAGGGTAGACTTCATACTGACCCTGCTTCAACTAGATTGTGGCAAAGATTCCAAAACACGAGCGTTAAAACTCACCTAACGCGGGTCAATCCATCCTCATCGTCGTAACCGCTCGTTATACTCCACACCCGAACGTAGCCCTCATATGGACAACATGCCCTCCTAACTCAGTGTCTGTACGTTAACCTTTTACCCCCCCTCAGGGCTATTGCAGATTATGTATTCCTTACGCCACCCCATTTTAAACCGAACTTTGCACCCCTTGGGTAAGCTGTACGTTGTTCCCTGAGCACCAGAAACTTCGCCAAAACTCTGTACCGTACACTTTTTTTCTTTGAACCTCATCTTAATAAAATGCTGACTTTTGTTCGAGATCGGCTCCTCTTCCTTTGCAAGGCGTGTGCGTTCGCTCCGCGTTTTAGTCTGCTAATACGGCGGGGCGATTGAGCCAGAGGTGCTTGCCTGCTGCAGACACGGATCCAAGGCTGACCCTCGTCCCCACAAGCGTAACTGAAAACAGTTTAAGAAGTGCTCCCGTCTCTGGCACTCAGCTACCCAGCTCCCAATGGGGTCCAAACCCCAAATAGATCCTTTTACCCTGTAGAAGCTAGCTGTAAAATCCTGTGACCAGGGCAGCTGCCTGGCAGCCAGCGCATCTGCCTGCCAGAGCGAGGGCATGTAAGGCACTAATCCGGATAGTGGCAGCTAGGTGACAGGGGAGAGTGTGAAGAAGCAGCAGAGTGGCGCAGCGGGGCGTGCTGGGCCCATAACCCAGAGGTCGATGGATCGAAACCATCCTCTGCTATGCGTGCGCTTGTTTCTTTTCCCTCTGGGCCTTCAAGCGAGCCGGTGACCAGCAGAGCCCCAAGAGCCTAGGCCATGAGGCAAGAGGTGGCTGAGGCAAAGCGGCGGCCTGCCAGGGAGCTCCCTGGCACCTCTGGCTGCCTGGGCTGAAGGCAAGAGGCAGGCCTGGGCGTGGCGAGGGCCTCCTGTCCCGGAATGAGGCTGCAGTGCTTCCTGGTCCCCTTTTCCCACCCACACCGGCAGGCGGCTGCTGCGGGAGAACACGAGGAGGCTCTGGGGCGCTAGGCAGCGCTGTGTGTGTGGCTGTCAGGGAAAGAGCCGAGGCTCCCGACTCGACCTGCCATTGACTCGCGTGGCTCTGCGGCGCCCGTCAGCCGGGGCGGGGTGGGCCAGGCCGCGGACGTGACTCAGGCTTGGGCCGCATGGCGTGCTTTCCTGATGAGGCATGAGGCAGGCCAAGAGCTTTGCACAGCGTACAGGGAAGTGGGAGGAGGTGTCTTTGAGCCGGCCTGTCTCCTCCGCTTCTCCCTTGCCGCTTGGGCGGAGGCGGGAAGGAGGCGAAATGTTCCCGGCTGAAAGTTTTTGTGCTCGGCTTTGAGGATTAAGCCTGAGCCTCCGGCACGGCTGCTGGCAGATGGGTTTCTGAATGGCATCCAGCCTGCTCTTTGGACCACCAGCTGAAAGCTCTGAGGCCAAGAGGTAGCAAAATGGGACCTTTGAGGCTCCCCATACAGGCCTCGGGAAAGCAAGGCAGTAGCAGGGGCTTAGCGCCGTCCCTGGGTGGGCTCGAACCACCATCCTTTCGGTTAACAGCCGAGCAGCTGACCCATTGCGCCACAGAGACATGGAGGGGCAAGGCTGTATTGAGCACAAAAGCCGGGAATCAGCTCAGGGTACGGTATAGCACATGCCTACAGTGGTTAGCCAATCAATAGCAAGGACCTGGCTTGCTATGGAAGGAAAGTTCTGTGGGAAGGAACCGAAAAGAGCACCGGGGCTGTGGTACAGCGCTCGCATACACTTTCTTTGGTCTGTTTTGCTGGAAGAGTTAGCAGAGCGAGATTGTTAGTCACAGGTGAGTGGGTGGGTTTATGCAAATACTGGACTCTTGGACAGGAGCAGGGGCCGGGGGGATCAACACGACTTCTGTGGCACATGCACCACCTCTGCAACTAACGTCTGCTACCTCACTCCCTAACAACACACCTTTTAGCTCTCAGGACCAAAATACACCGTGAAAGAGATCTAAGATCTAACGGCATAAGCTTAGGGTGAGCAACTGCAGCACTCACAACAATTTGAAGAGATTCAAAACCGCCTCTGCCTCTGTCTTTCCACACCAGGGACAGCAGAAAGGACATCAGCAGCACCTGCGAGAGACCAACAAACATCCATTTCTACCTCCCTCCACGCGCTGCCGTTAGGAACCCCTACCCCTTAATGGTGAGTACTTTTCAGGCGAGGGTGACGCTCTCAGGCCTCAAAGGCCAGGTACAGTTACTCTGTCCTTGATCCAAAACCAACAGGAAAATACACTGGATTACTCCTGCCCCAATAACAAAGACACTGGGGATCCGCGGCAGCTGAAATGACCGTTTGGACAAGCACTCCCATCATGCAATCCGGGGTGGGTGTAACCATGCAAATGACATCAGCCCCAAAGGCCTTGACGACAGATCACCAACAGATGGCAGGGTAGACTTCATACTGACCCTGCTTCAACTAGATTGTGGCAAAGATTCCAAAACACGAGCGTTAAAACTCACCTAACGCGGGTCAATCCATCCTCATCGTCGTAACCGCTCGTTATACTCCACACCCGAACGTAGCCCTCATATGGACAACATGCCCTCCTAACTCAGTGTCTGTACGTTAACCTTTTACCCCCCCTCAGGGCTATTGCAGATTATGTATTCCTTACGCCACCCCATTTTAAACCGAACTTTGCACCCCTTGGGTAAGCTGTACGTTGTTCCCTGAGCACCAGAAACTTCTACGCCAAAACTCTGTACCGTACACTTTTTTTCTTTGAACCTCATCTTAATAAAATGCTGACTTTTGTTCGAGATCGGCTCCTCTTCCTTTGCAAGGCGTGTGCGTTCGCTCCGCGTTTTAGTCTGCTAATACGGCGGGGCGATTGAGCCAGAGGTGCTTGCCTGCTGCAGACACGGATCAAGGCTGACCCTCGTCCCCCACAAGCGTAACTGAAAACAGTTTAAGAAGTGCTCCCGTCTCTGGCACTCAGCTACCCAGCTCCCAATGGGGTCCAAACCCCAAATAGATCCTTTTTACCCTGTAGAAGCTAGCTGTAAAATCCTGTGACCAGGGCAGCTGCCTAGCAGCCAGCGCATCTGCCTGCCAGAGCGAGGGCATGTAAGGCACTAATCCGGATAGTGGCAGCTAGGTGACAGGGAGAGTGTGAAGAAGCAGCAGAGTGGCGCAGCGGGAGCGTGCTGGGCCCATAACCCAGAGGTCGATGGATCGAAACCATCCTCTGCTACGCGTGCGCTTGTTTCTTTTCCCTCTGGGCCTTCAAGCGAGCCGGTGACCAGCAGAGCCCCAAGAGCCTAGGCCATGAGGCAAGAGGTGGCTGAGGCAAAGCGGCGGCCTGCCAGGGAGCTCCCTGGCACCTCTGGCTGCCTGGGCTGAAGGCAAGAGGCAGGCCTGGGCGTGGCGAGGGCCTCCTGTCCCGGAATGAGGCTGCAGTGCTTCCTGGTCCCCTTTTCCCACCCACACCGGCAGGCGGCTGCTGCGGGAGAACACGAGGAGGCTCTGGGGCGCTAGGCAGCGCTGTGTGTGTGGCTGTCAGGGGAAAGAGCCGAGGCTCCCGACTCGACCTGCCATTGACTCGCGTGGCTCTGCGCGGCCGTCGGGCGGGGCGGGGCGGGGCGGGCCAGGCCGCGGACGTGACTCAGGCTTGGGCCGCATGGCCGTGCTTTCCTGATGAGGCATGAGGCAGGCCAAGAGCTTTGCACAGCGTACAGGGAAGTGGGAGGGAGGTGTCTTTGAGCCGGCCTGTCTCCTCCGCTTCTCCCTTGCCGCTTGGGCGGAGGCGGGAAGGGAGCGAAATGTTCCCGGCTGAAAGTTTTTGTGCTCGGCTTTGAGGATTAAGCCTGAGCCTCCGGCACGGCTGCTGGCAGATGGGTTTCTGAATGGCATCCAGCCTGCTCTTTGGACCACCAGCTGAAAGCTCTGAGGCCAAGAGGTAGCAAAATGGGACCTTTGAGGCTCCCCATACAGGCCTCGGGAAAGCAAGGCAGTAGCAGGGGCTTAGCGCCGTCCCTGGGTGGGCTCGAACCACCATCCTTTCGGTTAACAGCCGAGCGCTGACCCATTGCGCCACAGAGACGGCAAGGCTGTATTGAGCACAAAAGCCGGGAATCAGCTCAGGGTACGGTATAGCACATGCCTACAGTGGTTAGCCAAGCAAAAGCAAGGAACTGGATTGCTATGGAAGGAAAGTTCTCTGGGAAGGAACCGAAAGAGCACCGGGGCTGTGGTACAGCGCTCGCATACACTTTCTTTGGTCTGTTTTGCTGGAAGAGTTAGCAGAGCGAGATTGTTAGTCACAGGTGAGTGGGTGGGTTTATGCAAATACTGGACTCTTGGACAGGAGCAGGGGCGATCAACACGACTTCTGTGGCACATGCACCACCTCTGCAACTAACGTCTGCTACCTCACTCCCTAACAACACACCTTTTAGCTCTCAGGACCAAAATACACCGTGAAAGAGATCTAAGATCTAACGGCATAAGCTTAGGGTGAGCAACTGCAGCACTCACAACAATTTGAAGAGATTCAAAACCGCCTCTGCCTCTGTCTTTCCACACCAGGGACAGCAGAAAGGACATCAGCAGCACCTGCGAGAGACCAACAAACATCCATTTCTACCTCCCTCCACGCTGCCGTTAGGAACCCCTACCCCTTAATGGTGAGTACTTTTCAGGCGAGGTGACGCTCTCAGGCCTCAAAGGCCAGGTACAGTTACTCTGTCCTTGATCCAAAACCAACAGGAAAATACACTGGATTACTCCTGCCCCAATAACAAAGACACTGGGGATCCGCAGCAGCTGAAATGACCGTTTGGACAAGCACTCCCATCATGCAATCCGGGGTGGGTGTAACCATGCAAATGACATCAGCCCCAAAGGCCTTGACGACAGATCACCAACAGATGGCAGGGTAGACTTCATACTGACCCTGCTTCAACTAGATTGTGGCAAAGATTCCAAAACACGAGCGTTAAAACTCACCTAACAGCGGGTCAATCCATCCTCATCGTCGTAACCGCTCGTTATACTCCACACCCGAACGTAGCCCTCATATGGACAACATGCCCTCCTAACTCAGTGTCTGTACGTTAACCTTTTACCCCCTCAGGGCTATTGCAGATTATGTATTCCTTCGCCACCCCATTTTAAACCGAACTTTGCACCCCTTGGGTAAGCTGTACGTTGTTCCCTGAGCACCAGAAACTTCTACGCCAAAACTCTGTACCGTACACTTTTTTTCTTTGAACCTCATCTTAATAAAATGCTGACTTTTGTTCGAGATCGGCTCCTCTTCCTTTGCAAGGCGTGTGCGTTCGCTCCAGCGTTTTAGTCTGCTAATACGGCGGGGCGATTGAGCCAGAGGTGCTTGCCTGCTGCAGACACGGATCCAAGGCTGACCCTCGTCCCCACAAGCGTAACTGAAAACAGTTTAAGAAGTGCTCCCGTCTCTGGCACTCAGCTACCCAGCTCCCAATGGGGTCCAAACCCCAAATAGATCCTTTTACCCTGTAGAAGCTAGCTGTAAATCCTGTGACCAGGGCAGCTGCCTGGCAGCCAGCGCATCTGCCTGCCAGAGCGAGGGCATGTAAGGCACTAATCCGGATAGTGGCAGCTAGGTGACAGGGGGAGAGTGTGAAGAAGCAGCAGAGTGGCGCAGCGGGAGCGTGCTGGGCCCATAACCCAGAGGTCGATGGATCGAAACCATCCTCTGCTACGCGTGCGCTTGTTTCTTTTCCCTCTGGGCCTTCAAGCGAGCCGGTGACCAGCAGAGCCCCAAGAGCCTAGGCCATGAGGCAAGAGGTGGCTGAGGCAAAGCGGCGGCCTGCCAGGGAGCTCCCTGGCACCTCTGGCTGCCTGGGCTGAAGGCAAGAGGCAGGCCTGGGCGTGGCGAGGGCCTCCTGTCCCGGAATGAGGCTGCAGTGCTTCCTGGTCCCCTTTTCCCACCCACACCGGCAGGCGGCTGCTGCGGGAGAACACGAGGGAGGCTCTGGGGGCGCTAGGCAGCGCTGTGTGTGTGGCTGTCAGGGGAAAGAGCCGAGGCTCCCGACTCGACCTGCCATTGACTCGCGTGGCTCTGCGCGCCGTCAGCCGGGGCGGGGTGGGCCAGGCCGCGGACGTGACTCAGGCTTGGGCCGCATGGCCGTGCTTTCCTGATGAGGCATGAGGCAGGCCAAGAGCTTTGCACAGCGTACAGGGAAGTGGGAGGGAGGTGTCTTTGAGCCGGCCTGTCTCCTCCGCTTCTCCCTTGCCGCTTGGGCGGAGGCGGGAAGGGAGCGAAATGTTCCCGGCTGAAAGTTTTTGTGCTCGGCTTTGAGGATTAAGCCTGAGCCTCCGGCACGGCTGCTGGCAGATGGGTTTCTGAATGGCATCCAGCCTGCTCTTTGGACCACCAGCTGAAAGCTCTGAGGCCAAGAGGTAGCAAAATGGGACCTTTGAGGCTCCCCATACAGGCCTCGGGAAAGCAAGGCAGTAGCAGGGGCTTAGCGCCGTCCCTGGGTGGGCTCGAACCACCATCCTTTCGGTTAACAGCCGAACGCTGACCCATTGCGCCACAGAGCCAAGGAGGGGGCAAGGCTGTATTGAGCACAAAAGCCGGGAATCAGCTCAGGGTACGGTATAGCACATGCCTACAGTGGTTAGCCAAGCAAAAGCAAGGAACTGGATTGCTATGGAAGGAAAGTTCTGTGGGAAGGAACCGAAAAGAGCACCGGGGCTGTGGTACAGCGCTCGCATACACTTTCTTTGGTCTGTTTTGCTGGAAGAGTTAGCAGAGCGAGATTGTTAGTCACAGGTGAGTGGGTGGGTTTATGCAAATACTGGACTCTTGGACAGGAGCAGGGGCAGGGGATCAACACGACTTCTGTGGCACATGCACCACCTCTGCAACTAACGTCTGCTACCTCACTCCTAACAACACACCTTTTAGCTCTCAGGACCAAAATACACCGTGAAAGAGATCTAAGATCTAACGGCATAAGCTTAGGGTGAGCAACTGCAGCACTCACAACAATTTGAAGAGATTCAAAACCGCCTCTGCCTCTGTCTTTCCACACCAGGGACAGCAGAAAGGACATCAGCAGCACCTGCGAGAGACCAACAAACATCCATTTCTACCTCCTCCACGCTGCCGTTAGGAACCCCTACCCCTTAATGGTGAGTACTTTTCAGGCGAGGGTGACGCTCTCAGGCCTCAAAGGCCAGGTACAGTTACTCTGTCCTTGATCCAAAACCAACAGGAAAATACACTGGATTACTCCTGCCCCAATAACAAAGACACTGGGGATCCGCAGCAGCTGAAATGACCGTTTGGACAAGCACTCCCATCATGCAATCCGGGGTGGGTGTAACCATGCAAATGACATCAGCCCCAAAAGGCCTTGACGACAGATCACCAACAGATGGCAGGGTAGACTTCATACTGACCCTGCTTCAACTAGATTGTGGCAAAGATTCCAAAACACGAGCGTTAAAACTCACCTAACGCGGGTCAATCCATCCTCATCGTCGTAACCGCTCGTTATACTCCACACCCGAACGTAGCCCTCATATGGACAACATGCCCTCCTAACTCAGTGTCTGTACGTTAACCTTTTACCCCCCCTCAGGGCTATTGCAGATTATGTATTCCTTACGCCACCCCATTTTAAACGAACTTTGCACCTTGGGTAAGCTGTACGTTGTTCCCTGAGCACCAGAAACTTCTCGCCAAAACTCTGTACCGTACACTTTTTTTCTTTGAACCTCATCTTAATAAAATGCTGACTTTTGTTCGAGATCGGCTCCTCTTCCTTTGCAAGGCGTGTGCGTTCGCTCCGCGTTTTAGTCTGCTAATACGGCGGGGCGATTGAGCCAGAGGTGCTTGCCTGCTGCAGACACGGATCCAAGGCTGACCCTCGTCCCCACAAGCGTAACTGAAAACAGTTTAAGAAGTGCTCCGTCTCTGGCACTCAGCTACCCAGCTCCCAATGGGGTCCAAACCCCAAATAGATCCTTTTACCCTGTAGAAGCTAGCTGTAAAATCCTGTGACCAGGGCAGCTGCCTGGCAGCCAGCGCATCTGCCTGCCAGAGCGAGGGCATGTAAGGCACTAATCCGGATAGTGGCAGCTAGGTGACAGGGGAGAGTGTGAAGAAGCAGCAGAGTGGCGCAGCGGGGCGTGCTGGGCCCATAACCCAGAGGTCGATGGATCGAAACCATCCTCTGCTACGCGTGCGCTTGTTTCTTTTCCTCTGGGCCTTCAAGCGAGCCGGTGACCAGCAGAGCCCCAGAGCCTAGGCCATGAGGCAAGAGGTGGCTGAGGCAAAGCGGCGGCCTGCCAGGAGCTCCTGGCACCTCTGGCTGCCTGGGCTGAAGGCAAGAGGCAGGCCTGGGCGTGGCGAGGGCCTCCTGTCCCGGAATGAGGCTGCAGTGCTTCCTGGTCCCCTTTTCCCACCCACACCGGCAGGCGGCTGCTGCGGGAGAACACGAGGGAGGCTCTGGGGGCGCTAGGCAGCGCTGTGTGTGTGGCTGTCAGGGGAAAGAGCCGAGGCTCCCGACTCGACCTGCCATTGACTCGCGTGGCTCTGCGCGCCGTCAGCCGGGGCGGGGTGGGCCAGGCTGCGGACGTGACTCAGGCTTGGGCCGCATGGCCGTGCTTTCCTGATGAGGCATGAGGCAGGCCAAGAGCTTTGCACAGCGTACAGGGAAGTGGGAGGAAGGTGTCTTTGAGCCGGCCTGTCTCCTCCGCTTCTCCCTTGCCGCTTGGGCGGAGGCGGGAAGGGCGAAATGTTCCCGGCTGAAAGTTTTTGTGCTCGGCTTTGAGGATTAAGCCTGAGCCTCCGGCACGGCTGCTGGCAGATGGGTTTCTGAATGGCATCCAGCCTGCTCTTTGGACCACCAGCTGAAAGCTCTGAGGCCAAGAGGTAGCAAAATGGGACCTTTGAGGCTCCCCATACAGGCCTCAGGAAAGCAAGGCAGTAGCAGGGGCTTAGCGCCGTCCTGGGTGGGCTCGAACCACCATCCTTTCGGTTAACAGCCGAGCAGCTGACCCATTGCGCCACAGAGACATGGAGGGCAAGGCTGTATTGAGCACAAAAGCCGGGAATCAGCTCAGGGTACGGTATAGCACATGCCTACAGTGGTTAGCCAAGCAAAAGCAAGGAACTGGATTGCTATGGAAGGAAAGTTCTGTGGGAAGGAACCGAAAGAGCACCGGGGCTGTGGTACAGCGCTCGCATACACTTTCTTTGGTCTGTTTTGCTGGAAGAGTTAGCAGAGCGAGATTGTTAGTCACAGGTGAGTGGGTGGGTTTATGCAAATACTGGACTCTTGGACCGGAGCAGGGGCAGGGGATCAACACGACTTCTGTGGCACATGCACCACCTCTGCAACTAACGTCTGCTACCTCACTCCCTAACAACACACCTTTTAGCTCTCAGGACCAAAATACACCGTGAAAGAGATCTAAGATCTAACGGCATAAGCTTAGGGTGAGCAACTGCAGCACTCACAACAATTTGAAGAGATTCAAAACCGCCTCTGCCTCTGTCTTTCCACACCAGGGACAGCAGAAAGGACATCAGCAGCACCTGCAGAGACCAACAAACATCCATTTCTACCTCCCTCCACGCTGCCGTTAGGAACCCCTACCCCTTAATGGTGAGTACTTTTCAGGCGAGGGTGACGCTCTCAGGCCTCAAAGGCCAGGTACAGTTACTCTGTCCTTGATCCAAAACCAACAGGAAAATACACTGGATTACTCCTGCCCCAATAACAAAGACACTGGGGATCCGCAGCAGCTGAAATGACCGTTTGGACAAGCACTCCCATCATGCAATCCGGGGTGGGTGTAACCATGCAAATGACATCAGCCCCAAAAGGCCTTGACGACAGATCACCAACAGATGGCAGGGTAGACTTCATACTGACCCTGCTTCAACTAGATTGTGGCAAAGATTCCAAAACACGAGCGTTAAAACTCACCTAACGGGTCAATCCATCCTCATCGTCGTAACCGCTCGTTATACTCCACACCCGAGCGTAGCCCTCATATGGACAACATGCCCTCCTAACTCAGTGTCTGTACGTTAACCTTTTACCCCCCCTCAGGGCTATTGCAGATTATGTATTCCTTACGCCACCCCATTTTAAACCGAACTTTGCACCCCTTGGGTAAGCTGTACGTTGTTCCCTGAGCACCAGAAACTTCTACGCCAAAACTCTGTACCGTACACTTTTTTTCTTTGAACCTCATCTTAATAAAATGCTGACTTTTGTTCGAGATCCGGCTCCTCTTCCTTTGCAAGGCGTGTGCGTTCGCTCCGCGTTTTAGTCTGCTAATACGGCGGGGCGATTGAGCCAGAGGTGCTTGCCTGCTGCAGACACGGATCCAAGGCTGACCCTCGTCCCCACAAGCGTAACTGAAAACAGTTTAAGAAGTGCTCCGTCTCTGGCACTCAGCTACCCAGCTCCCAATGGGGTCCAAACCCCAAATAGATCCTTTTACCCTGTAGAAGCTAGCTGTAAAATCCTGTGACCAGGGCAGCTGCCTGGCAGCCAGCGCATCTGCCTGCCAGAGCGAGGGCATGTAAGGCACTAATCCGGATAGTGGCAGCTAGGTGACAGGGGAGTGTGAAGAAGCAGCAGAGTGGCGCAGCGGGGCGTGCTGGGCCCATAACCCAGAGGTCGGTGGATCCAAACCATCCTCTGCTACGCGGGCGCTTGTGTGTTTTTGCCTCTGGGCCTTCAAGCGAGCCGGTGACCAGCAGAGCCCCAAGAGCCTAGGCGATGAGGCGCGAGGTGGCTGAGGCACAGCGGCGGCCTGCCAGGGAGCTCCCTGGCACCTCTGGCTGCCTGGGCTGAAGGCAAGAGGCAGGCCTGGGCGTGGCGAGGGCCTCCTGTCCCGGAATGAGGCTGCAGTGCTTCCTGGTCCCCTTTTCCCACCCACACCGGCAGGCGGCTGCTGCGGGAGAACACGAGGGAGGCTCTGGGGGCGCTAGGCAGCGCTGTGTGTGTGGCTGTCAGGGAAGAGCCGAGGCTCCCGACTCGACCTGCCATTGACTCGCGTGGCTCTGCGCGCCGTCAGCCGGGGCGGGGTGGGCCAGGCCGCGGACGTGACTCAGGCTTGGGCCGCATGGCCGTGCTTTCCTGATGAGGCATGAGGCAGGCCAAGAGCTTTGCACAGCGTACAGGGAAGTGGGAGGGAGGTGTCTTTGAGCCGGCCTGTCTCCTCCGCTTCTCCCTTGCCGCAGGCGGAGGCGGGAAGGGGCGAAATGTTCCCGGCTGAAAGTTTTGTGCTCGGCTTTGAGGATTAAGCCTGAGCCTCCGGCACGGCTGCTGGCAGATGGGTTTCTGAATGGCATCCAGCCTGCTCTTTGGACCACCAGCTGAAAGCTCTGAGGCCAAGAGGTAGCAAAATGGGACCTTTGAGGCTCCCCATACAGGCCTCGGGAAAGCAAGGCAGTAGCAGGGGCTTAGCGCCGTCCCTGGGTGGGCTCGAACCACCATCCTTTCGGTTAACAGCCGAGCAGCGCTGACCCATTGCGCCACAGAGACATGGAGGGCAAGGCTGTATTGAGCACAAAAGCCGGGAATCAGCTCAGGGTACGGTATAGCACATGCCTCCAGTGGTTAGCCAAGCAAAAGCAAGGAACTGGATTGCTATGGAAGGAACGTTCTGTGGGAAGGAACCGAACAGAGCACCGGGGCTGTGGTACAGCGCTCGCATACACTTTCTTTGGTCTGTTTTGCTGGAAGAGTTAGCAGAGCGAGATTGTTAGTCACAGGTGAGTGGGTGGGTTTATGCAAATACTGGACTCTTGGACAGGAGCAGGGGCAGGGGATCAACACGACTTCTGTGGCACATGCACCACCTCTGCAACTAACGTCTGCTACCTCACTCCTAACAACACACCTTTTAGCTCTCAGGACCAAAATACACCGTGAAAGAGATCTAAGATCTAACGGCATAAGCTTAGGGTGAGCAACTGCAGCACTCACAACAATTTGAAGAGATTCAAAACCGCCTCTGCCTCTGTCTTTCCACACCAGGGACAGCAGAAAGGACATCAGCAGCACCTGCGAGACCAACAAACATCCATTTCTACCTCCCTCCACGCGCTGCCGTTAGGAACCCCTACCCCTTAATGGTGAGTACTTTTCAGGCGAGGGTGACGCTCTCAGGCCTCAAAGGCCAGGTACAGTTACTCTGTCCTTGATCCAAAACCAACAGGAAAATACACTGGATTACTCCTGCCCCAATAACAAAGACACTGGGGATCCGCAGCAGCTGAAATGACCGTTTGGACAAGCACTCCCATCATGCAATCCGGGGTGGGTGTAACCATGCAAATGACATCAGCCCCAAAGGCCTTGACGACAGATCACCAACAGATGGCAGGGTAGACTTCATACTGACCCTGCTTCAACTAGATTGTGGCAAAGATTCCAAAACACCGACCGTTAAAACTCACCTAACGCGGGTCAATCCATCCTCATCGTCGTAACCGCTCGTTATACTCCACACCCGAACGTAGCCCTCATATGGACAACATGCCCTCCTAACTCAGTGTCTGTACGTTAACCTTTTACCCCCCCTCAGGGCTATTGCAGATTATGTATTCCTTACGCCACCCCATTTTAAACCGAACTTTGCACCCCTTGGGTAAGCTGTACGTTGTTCCCTGAGCACCAGAAACTTCTCGCCAAAACTCTGTACCGTACACTTTTTTTCTTTGAACCTCATCTTAATAAAATGCTGACTTTTGTTCGAGATCCGGCTCCTCTTCCTTTGCAAGGCGTGTGCGTTCGCTCCAGCGTTTTAGTCTGCTAATACGGCGGGGCGATTGAGCCAGAGGTGCTTGCCTGCTGCAGACACGGATCAAGGCTGACCCTCGTCCCCACAAGCGTAACTGAAAACAGTTTAAGAAGTGCTCCCGTCTCTGGCACTCAGCTACCCAGCTCCCAATGGGGTCCAAACCCCAAATAGATCCTTTTACCCTGTAGAAGCTAGCTGTAAAATCCTGTGACCAGGGCAGCTGCCTGGCAGCCAGCGCATCTGCCTGCCAGAGCGAGGGCATGTAAGGCACTAATCCGGATAGTGGCAGCTAGGTGACAGGGGGAGAGTGTGAAGAAGCAGCAGAGTGGCGCAGCGGGAGCGTGCTGGGCCCATAACCCAGAGGTCGATGGATCGAAACCATCCTCTGCTACGCGTGCGCTTGTTTCTTTTCCCTCTGGGCCTTCAAGCGAGCCGGTGACCAGCAGAGCCCCAAGAGCCTAGGCCATGAGGCAAGAGGTGGCTGAGGCAAAGCGGCGGCCTGCCAGGGAGCTCCCTGGGCTGAAGGCAAGAGGCAGGCCTGGGCGTGGCGAGGGCCTCCTGTCCCGGAATGAGGCTGCAGTGCTTCCTGGTCCCCTTTTCCCACCCACACCGGCAGGCGGCTGCTGCGGGAGAACACGAGGGAGGCTCTGGGGGCGCTAGGCAGCGCTGTGTGTGTGGCTGTCAGGGGAAAGAGCCGAGGCTCCCGACTCGACCTGCCATTGACTCGCGTGGCTCTGCGCGCCGTCAGCCGGGGCGGGGTGGGCCAGGCCGCGGACGTGACTCAGGCTTGGGCCGCATGGCCGTGCTTTCCTGATGAGGCATGAGGCAGGCCAAGAGCTTTGCACAGCGTACAGGGAAGTGGGAGGGAGGTGTCTTTGAGCCGGCCTGTCTCCTCCGCTTCTCCCTTGCCGCTTGGGCGGAGGCGGGAAGGGAGCGAAATGTTCCCGGCTGAAGGTTTTTGTGCTCGGCTTTGAGGATTAAGCCTGAGCCTCCGGCACGGCTGCTGGCAGATGGGTTTCTGAATGGCATCCAGCCTGCTCTTTGGACCACCAGCTGAAAGCTCTGAGGCCAAGAGGTAGCAAAATGGGACCTTTGAGGCTCCCCATACAGGCCTCGGGAAAGCAAGGCAGTAGCAGGGGCTTAGCGCCGTCCTGGGTGGGCTCGAACCACCATCCTTTCGGTTAACAGCCGAACGCGCTGACCCATTGCGCCACAGAGACATGGAGGGCAAGGCTGTATTGAGCACAAAAGCCGGGAATCAGCTCAGGGTACGGTATAGCACATGCCTACAGTGGTTAGCCAAGCAAAAGCAAGGAACTGGATTGCTATGGAAGGAAAGTTCTCTGGGAAGGAACCGAAAAGAGCACCAGGGCTGTGGTACAGCGCTCGCATACACTTTCTTTGGTCTGTTTTGCTGGAAGAGTTAGCAGAGCGAGATTGTTAGTCACAGGTGAGTGGGTGGGTTTATGCAAATACTGGACTCTTGGACAGGAGCAGGGGCGGGGGGGATCAACACGACTTCTGTGGCACATGCACCACCTCTGCAACTAACGTCTGCTACCTCACTCCCTAACAACACACCTTTTAGCTCTCAGGACCAAAATACACCGTGAAAGAGATCTAAGATCTAACGGCATAAGCTTAGGGTGAGCAACTGCAGCACTCACAACAATTTGAAGAGATTCAAAACCGCCTCTGCCTCTGTCTTTCCACACCAGGGACAGCAGAAAGGACATCAGCAGCACCTGCGAGAGACCAACAAACATCCATTTCTACCTCCCTCCACGCGCTGCCGTTAGGAACCCATACCCCTTAATGGTGAGTACTTTTCAGGCGAGGGTGACGCTCTCAGGCCTCAAAGGCCAGGTACAGTTACTCTGTCCTTGATCCAAAACCAACAGGAAAATACACTGGATTACTCCTGCCCCAATAACAAAGACACTGGGGATCCCGCAGCAGCTGAAATGACCGTTTGGACAAGCACTCCCATCATGCAATCCGGGGTGGGTGTAACCATGCAAATGACATCAGCCCCAAAAGGCCTTGACGACAGATCACCAACAGATGGCAGGGTAGACTTCATACTGACCCTGCTTCAACTAGATTGTGGCAAAGATTCCAAAACACGAGCGTTAAAACTCACCTAACGCGGGTCAATCCATCCTCATCGTCGTAACCGCTCGTTATACTCCACACCCGAACGTAGCCCTCATATGGACAACATGCCCTCCTAACTCAGTGTCTGTACGTTAACCTTTTACCCCCCCTCAGGGCTATTGCAGATTATGTATTCCTTACGCCACCCCATTTTAAACCGAACTTTGCACCCCTTGGGTAAGCTGTACGTTGTTCCCTGAGCACCAGAAACTTCTACGCCAAAACTCTGTACCGTACACTTTTTTTTTCTTTGAACCTCATCTTAATAAAATGCTGACTTTTGTTCGAGATCGGCTCCTCTTCCTTTGCAAGGCGTGTGCGTTCGCTCCAGCGTTTTAGTCTGCTAATACGGCGGGGCGATTGAGCCAGAGGTGCTTGCCTGCAGACACGGATCCAAGGCTGACCCTCGTCCCCACAAGCGTAACTGAAAACAGTTTAGAAGTGCTCCCGTCTCTGGCACTCAGCTACCCAGCTCCCAAAGGGGTCCAAACCCCAACTCGATCCTACTACCCTGGAGAAGCTAGCTGTAAAATCCTGTGACCAGGGCAGCTGCCTAGCAGCCAGCGCATCTGCCTGCCAGAGCGAGGGCATGTAAGGCACTAATCCGGATAGTGGCAGCTAGGTGACAGGGGGAGAGTGTGAAGAAGCAGCAGAGTGGCGCAGCGGGAGCGTGCTGGGCCCATAACCCAGAGGTCGATGGATCGAAACCATCCTCTGCTACGCGTGCGCTTGTTTCTTTTCCCTCTGGGCCTTCAAGCGAGCCGGTGACCAGCAGAGCCCCAAGAGCCTAGGCCATGAGGCAAGAGGTGGCTGAGGCAAAGCGGCGGCCTGCCAGGAGCTCCCTGGCACCTCTGGCTGCCTGGGCTGAAGGCAAGAGGCAGGCCTGGGCGTGGCGAGGGCCTCCTGTCCCGGAATGAGGCTGCAGTGCTTCCTGGTCCCCTTTTCCCACCCACACCGGCAGGCGGCTGCTGCGGGAGAACACGAGGAGGCTCTGGGGCGCTAGGCAGCGCTGTGTGTGTGGCTGTCAGGGAAAGAGCCGAGGCTCCCGACTCGACCTGCCATTGACTCGCGTGGCTCTGCGCGCGCCGTCAGCCGGGGCGGGGTGGGCCAGGCCGCGGACGTGACTCAGGCTTGGGCCGCATGGCCGTGCTTTCCTGATGAGGCATGAGGCAGGCCAAGAGCTTTGCACAGCGTACAGGGAAGTGGGAGGGAGGTGTCTTTGAGCCGGCCTGTCTCCTCCGCTTCTCCCTTGCCGCTTGGGCGGAGGCGGGAAGGGAGCGAAATGTTCCCGGCTGAAAGTTTTTGTGCTCGGCTTTGAGGATTAAGCCTGAGCCTCCGGCACGGCTGCTGGCAGATGGGTTTCTGAATGGCATCCAGCCTGCTCTTTGGACCACCAGCTGAAAGCTCTGAGGCCAAGAGGTAGCAAAATGGGACCTTTGAGGCTCCCCATACAGGCCTCGGGAAAGCAAGGCAGTAGCAGGGGCTTAGCGCCGTCCTGGGTGGGCTCGAACCACCATCCTTTCGGTTAACAGCCGAGCGCTGACCCATTGCGCCACAGAGACATGGAGAGGGCAAGGCTGTATTGAGCACAAAAGCCGGGAATCAGCTCAGGGTACGGTATAGCACATGCCTACAGTGGTTAGCCAAGCAAAAGCAAGGAACTGGATTGCTATGGAAGGAAAGTTCTGTGGGAAGGAACCGAAAGAGCACCGGGGCTGTGGTACAGCTCGCATACACTTTCTTTGGTCTGTTTTGCTGGAAGAGTTAGCAGAGCGAGATTGTTAGTCACAGGTGAGTGGGTGGGTTTATGCAAATACTGGACTCTTGGACAGGAGCAGGGGCGGGGGGATCAACACGACTTCTGTGGCACATGCACCACCTCTGCAACTAACGTCTGCTACCTCACTCCCTAACAACACACCTTTTAGCTCTCAGGACCAAAATACACCGTGAAAGAGATCTAAGATCTAACGGCATAAGCTTAGGGTGAGCAACTGCAGCACTCACAACAATTTGAAGAGATTCAAAACCGCCTCTGCCTCTGTCTTTCCACACCAGGGACAGCAGAAAGGACATCAGCAGCACCTGCGAGAGACCAACAAACATCCATTTCTACCTCCCTCCACGCGCTGCCGTTAGGAACCCCTACCCCTTAATGGTGAGTACTTTTCAGGCGAGGGTGACGCTCTCAGGCCTCAAAGGCCAGGTACAGTTACTCTGTCCTTGATCCAAAACCAACAGGAAAATACACTGGATTACTCCTGCCCCAATAACAAAGACACTGGGGATCCGCAGCAGCTGAAATGACCGTTTGGACAAGCACTCCCATCATGCAATCCGGGGTGGGTGTAACCATGCAAATGACATCAGCCCCAAAAGGCCTTGACGACAGATCACCAACAGATGGCAGGGTAGACTTCATACTGACCCTGCTTCAACTAGATTGTGGCAAAGATTCCAAAACACGAACGTTAAAACTCACCTACGCGGGTCAATCCATCCTCATCGTCGTAACCGCTCGTTATACTCCACACCCGAACGTAGCCCTCATATGGACAACATGCCCTCCTAACTCAGTGTCTGTACGTTAACCTTTTACCCCCCCTCAGGGCTATTGCAGATTATGTATTCCTTACGCCACCCCATTTTAAACCGAACTTTGCACCCCTTGGGTAAGCTGTACGTTGTTCCCTGAGCACCAGAAACTTCTACGCCAAAACTCTGTACCGTACACTTTTTTTCTTTGAACCTCATCTTAATAAAATGCTGACTTTTGTTCGAGATCGGCTCCTCTTCCTTTGCAAGGCGTGTGCGTTCGCTCCAGCGTTTTAGTCTGCTAATACGGCGGGGCGATTGAGCCAGAGGTGCTTGCCTGCTGCAGACACGGATCCAAGGCTGACCCTCGTCCCCACAAGCGTAACTGAAAACAGTTTAAGAAGTGCTCCCGTCTCTGGCACTCAGCTACCCAGCTCCCAATGGGGTCCAAACCCCAAATAGATCCTTTTACCCTGTAGAAGCTAGCTGTAAAATCCTGTGACCAGGGCAGCTGCCTGGCCAGCGCATCTGCCTGCCAGAGCGAGGGCATGTAAGGCACTAATCCGGATAGTGGCAGCTAGGTGACAGGGAGAGTGTGAAGAAGCAGCAGAGTGGCGCAGCGGGGCGTGCTGGGCCCATAACCCAGAGGTCGATGGATCGAAACCATCCTCTGCTACGCGTGCGCTTGTTTCTTTTCCTCTGGGCCTTCAAGCGAGCCGGTGACCAGCAGAGCCCCAAGAGCCTAGGCCATGAGGCAAGAGGTGGCTGAGGCAAGCGGCGGCCTGCCAGGAGCTCCCTGGCACCTCTGGCTGCCTGGGCTGAAGGCAAGAGGCAGGCCTGGGCGTGGCGAGGGCCTCCTGTCCCGGAATGAGGCTGCAGTGCTTCCTGGTCCCCTTTTCCCACCCACACCGGCAGGCGGCTGCTGCGGGAGAACACGAGGGAGGCTCTGGGGGCGCTAGGCAGCGCTGTGTGTGTGGCTGTCAGGGGAAAGAGCCGAGGCTCCCGACTCGACCTGCCATTGACTCGCGTGGCTCTGCGGCGCCCGTCAGCCGGGCGGGGTGGGCCAGGCAGCGGGCGTGACTCAGGCTTGGGCCGCATGGCCGTGCTTTCCTGATGAGGCATGAGGCAGGCCAAGAGCTTTGCACAGCGTACAGGGAAGTGGGAGGAGGTGTCTTTGAGCCGGCCTGTCTCCTCCGCTTCTCCCTTGCCGCTTGGGCGGAGGCGGGAAGAGGCGAAATGTTCCCGGCTGAAAGTTTTTGTGCTCGGCTTTGAGGATTAAGCCTGAGCCTCCGGCACGGCTGCTGGCAGATGGGTTTCTGAATGGCATCCAGCCTGCTCTTTGGACCACCAGCTGAAAGCTCTGAGGCCAAGAGGTAGCAAAATGGGACCTTTGAGGCTCCCCATACAGGCCTCGGGAAAGCAAGGCAGTAGCAGGGGCTTAGCGCCGTCCTGGGTGGGCTCGAACCACCATCCTTTCGGTTAACAGCCGAGCGCTGACCCATTGCGCCACAGAGACATGGAGGGCAAGGCTGTATTGAGCACAAAGCCGGGAATCAGCTCAGGGTACGGTATAGCACATGCCTACAGTGGTTAGCCAAGCAAAAGCAAGGAACTGGATTGCTATGGAAGGAAAGTTCTGTGGGAAGGAACCGAAAAGAGCACCGGGGCTGTGGTACAGCGCTCGCATACACTTTCTTTGGTCTGTTTTGCTGGAAGAGTTAGCAGAGCGAGATTGTTAGTCACAGGTGAGTGGGTGGGTTTATGCAAATACTGGACTCTTGGACAGGAGCAGGGGCGGGGGGGATCAACACGACTTCTGTGGCACATGCACCACCTCTGCAACTAACGTCTGCTACCTCACTCCCTAACAACACACCTTTTAGCTCTCAGGACCAAAATACACCGTGAAAGAGATCTAAGATCTAACGGCATAAGCTTAGGGTGAGCAACTGCAGCACTCACAACAATTTGAAGAGATTCAAAACCGCCTCTGCCTCTGTCTTTCCACACCAGGGACAGCAGAAAGGACATCAGCAGCACCTGCAAGAGACCAACAAACATCCATTTCTACCTCCCTCCACGCGCTGCCGTTAGGAACCCCTACCCCTTAATGGTGAGTACTTTTCAGGCGAGGGTGACGCTCTCAGGCCTCAAAGGCCAGGTACAGTTACTCTGTCCTTGATCCAAAACCAACAGGAAAATACACTGGATTACTCCTGCCCCAATAACAAAGACACTGGGGATCCGCAGCAGCTGAAATGACCGTTTGGACAAGCACTCCCATCATGCAATCCGGGGTGGGTGTAACCATGCAAATGACATCAGCCCCAAAAGGCCTTGACGACAGATCACCAACAGATGGCAGGGTAGACTTCATACTGACCCTGCTTCAACTAGATTGTGGCAAAGATTCCAAAACACGAGCGTTAAAACTCACCTAACGCGGGTCAATCCATCCTCATCGTCGTAACCGCTCGTTATACTCCACACCCGAACGTAGCCCTCATATGGACAACATGCCCTCCTAACTCAGTGTCTGTACGTTAACCTTTTACCCCCCCTCAGGGCTATTGCAGATTATGTATTCCTTACGCCACCCCATTTTAAACCGAACTTTGCACCCCTTGGGTAAGCTGTACGTTGTTCCCTGAGCACCAGAAACTTCTACGCCAAAACTCTGTACCGTACACTTTTTTTTTCTTTGAACCTCATCTTAATAAAATGCTGACTTTTGTTCGAGATCCGGCTCCTCTTCCTTTGCAAGGCGTGTGCGTTCGCTCCGCGTTTTAGTCTGCTAATACGGCGGGGCGATTGAGCCAGAGGTGCTTGCCTGCTGCAGACACGGATCCAAGGCTGACCCTCGTCCCCACAAGCGTAACTGAAAACAGTTTAAGAAGTGCTCCCGTCTCTGGCACTCAGCTACCCAGCTCCCAATGGGGTCCAAACCCCAAATAGATCCTTTTACCCTGTAGAAGCTAGCTGTAAAATCCTGTGACCAGGGCAGCTGCCTGGCAGCCAGCGCATCTGCCTGCCAGAGCGAGGGCATGTAAGGCACTAATCCGGATAGTGGCAGCTAGGTGACAGGGGAGAGTGTGAAGAAGCAGCAGAGTGGCGCAGCGGGGCGTGCTGGGCCCATAACCCAGAGGTCGATGGATCGAAACCATCCTCTGCTACGCGTGCGCTTGTTTCTTTTCCCTCTGGGCCTTCAAGCGAGCCGGTGACCAGCAGAGCCCCAGAGCCTAGGCCATGAGGCAAGAGGTGGCTGAGGCAAGCGGCGGCCTGCCAGGAGCTCCTGGCACCTCTGGCTGCCTGGGCTGAAGGCAAGAGGCAGGCCTGGGCGTGGCGAGGGCCTCCTGTCCCGGAATGAGGCTGCAGTGCTTCCTGGTCCCCTTTTCCCACCCACACCGGCAGGCGGCTGCTGCGGGAGAACACGAGGAGGCTCTGGGGCGCTAGGCAGCGCTGTGTGTGTGGCTGTCAGGAAAGAGCCGAGGCTCCCGACTCGACCTGCCATTGACTCGCGTGGCTCTGCGCGCCCGTCAGCCGGGCGGGGTGGGCCAGGCAGCGGGCGTGACTCAGGCTTGGGCCGCATGGCCGTGCTTTCCTGATGAGGCATGAGGCAGGCCAGAGCTTTGCACAGCGTACAGGGAAGTGGGAGGAGGTGTCTTTGAGCCGGCCTGTCTCCTCCGCTTCTCCCTTGCCGCAGGCGGAGGCGGGAAGGGCGAAATGTTCGGCTGAAAGTTTTTGTGCTCGGCTTTGAGGATTAAGCCTGAGCCTCCGGCACGGCTGCTGGCAGATGGGTTTCTGAATGGCATCCAGCCTGCTCTTTGGACCACCAGCTGAAAGCTCTGAGGCCAAGAGGTAGCAAAATGGGACCTTTGAGGCTCCCCATACAGGCCTCAGGAAAGCAAGGCAGTAGCAGGGGCTTAGCGCCGTCCCTGGGTGGGCTCGAACCACCATCCTTTCGGTTAACAGCCGAGCAGCTGACCCATTGCGCCACAGAGACATGGAGGGCAAGGCTGTATTGAGCACAAAAGCCGGGAATCAGCTCAGGGTACGGTATAGCACATGCCTACAGTGGTTAGCCAAGCAAAAGCAAGGAACTGGATTGCTATGGAAGGAAAGTTCTGTGGGAAGGAACCGAAAAGAGCACCGGGGCTGTGGTACAGCGCTCGCATACACTTTCTTTGGTCTGTTTTGCTGGAAGAGTTAGCAGAGCGAGATTGTTAGTCACAGGTGAGTGGGTGGGTTTATGCAAATACTGGACTCTTGGACAGGAGCAGGGGCGGGGATCAACACGACTTCTGTGGCACATGCACCACCTCTGCAACTAACGTCTGCTACCTCACTCCTAACAACACACCTCTTAGCTCTCAGGACCAAAATACACCGTGAAAGAGATCTAAGATCTAACGGCATAAGCTTAGGGTGAGCAACTGCAGCACTCACAACAATTTGAAGAGATTCAAAACCGCCTCTGCCTCTGTCTTTCCACACCAGGGACAGCAGAAAGGACATCAGCAGCACCTGCAGAGACCAACAAACATCCATTTCTACCTCCCTCCACCCGCTGCCGTTAGGAACCCATACCCCTTAATGGTGAGTACTTTTCAGGCGAGGGTGACGCTCTCAGGCCTCAAAGGCCAGGTACAGTTACTCTGTCCTTGATCCAAAACCAACAGGAAAATACACTGGATTACTCCTGCCCCAATAACAAAGACACTGGGGATCCGCAGCAGCTGAAATGACCGTTTGGACAAGCACTCCCATCATGCAATCCGGGGTGGGTGTAACCATGCAAATGACATCAGCCCCAAAAGGCCTTGACGACAGATCACCAACAGATGGCAGGGTAGACTTCATACTGACCCTGCTTCAACTAGATTGTGGCAAAGATTCCAAAACACCGAACGTTAAAACTCACCTAACGCGGGTCAATCCATCCTCATCGTCGTAACCGCTCGTTATACTCCACACCCGAACGTAGCCCTCATATGGACAACATGCCCTCCTAACTCAGTGTCTGTACGTTAACCTTTTACCCCCCCTCAGGGCTATTGCAGATTATGTATTCCTTACGCCACCCCATTTTAAACCGAACTTTGCACCCCTTGGGTAAGCTGTACGTTGTTCCCTGAGCACCAGAAACTTCTACGCCAAAACTCTGTACCGTACACTTTTTTTTTTCTTTGAACCTCATCTTAATAAAATGCTGACTTTTGTTCGAGATCGGCTCCTCTTCCTTTGCAAGGCGTGTGCGTTCGCTCCGCGTTTTAGTCTGCTAATACGGCGGGGCGATTGAGCCAGAGGTGCTTGCCTGCTGCAGACACGGATCCAAGGCTGACCCTCGTCCCCACAAGCGTAACTGAAAACAGTTTAAGAAGTGCTCCCGTCTCTGGCACTCAGCTACCCAGCTCCCAATGGGGTCCAAACCCCAAATAGATCCTTTTACCCTGTAGAAGCTAGCTGTAAAATCCTGTGACCAGGGCAGCTGCCTGGCAGCCAGCGCATCTGCCTGCCAGAGCGAGGGCATGTAAGGCACTAATCCGGATAGTGGCAGCTAGGTGACAGGGAGAGTGTGAAGAAGCAGCAGAGTGGCGCAGCGGGAGCGTGCTGGGCCCATAACCCAGAGGTCGATGGATCGAAACCATCCTCTGCTACGCGTGCGCTTGTTTCTTTTCCTCTGGGCCTTCAAGCGAGCCGGTGACCAGCAGAGCCCCAAGAGCCTAGGCCATGAGGCAAGAGGTGGCTGAGGCAAAGCGGCGGCCTGCCAGGGAGCTCCTGGCACCTCTGGCTGCCTGGGCTGAAGGCAAGAGGCAGGCCTGGGCGTGGCGAGGGCCTCCTGTCCCGGAATGAGGCTGCAGTGCTTCCTGGTCCCCTTTTCCCACCCACACCGGCAGGCGGCTGCTGCGGGGAGAACACGAGGAGGCTCTGGGGCGCTAGGCAGCGCTGTGTGTGTGGCTGTCAGGGAAAGAGCCGAGGCTCCCGACTCGACCTGCCATTGACTCGCGTGGCTCTGCGCGCCCGTCAGCCGGGCGGGGTGGGCCAGGCAGCGGACGTGACTCAGGCTTGGGCCGCATGGCGTGCTTTCCTGATGAGGCATGAGGCAGGCCAAGAGCTTTGCACAGCGTACAGGAAGTGGGAGGAGGTGTCTTTGAGCCGGCCTGTCTCCTCCGCTTCTCCCTTGCCGCTTGGGCGGAGGCGGGAAGGAGCGAAATGTTCCCGGCTGAAAGTTTTGTGCTCGGCTTTGAGGATTAAGCCTGAGCCTCCGGCACGGCTGCTGGCAGATGGGTTTCTGAATGGCATCCAGCCTGCTCTTTGGACCACCAGCTGAAAGCTCTGAGGCCAAGAGGTAGCAAAATGGGACCTTTGAGGCTCCCCATACAGGCCTCAGGAAAGCAAGGCAGTAGCAGGGGCTTAGCGCCGTCCTGGGTGGGCTCGAACCACCATCCTTTCGGTTAACAGCCGAGCGCTGACCCATTGCGCCACAGAGACATGGAGGGGCAAGGCTGTATTGAGCACAAAATCCGGGAATCAGCTCAGGGTACGGTATAGCACATGCCTACAGTGGTTAGCCAAGCAAAAGCAAGGAACTGGATTGCTATGGAAGGAAAGTTCTGTGGGAAGGAACCGAAAAGAGCACCGGGGCTGTGGTACAGCGCTCGCATACACTTTCTTTGGTCTGTTTTGCTGGAAGAGTTAGCAGAGCGAGATTGTTAGTCACAGGTGAGTGGGTGGGTTTATGCAAATACTGGACTCTTGGACAGGAGCAGGGGCGGGGGGGATCAACACGACTTCTGTGGCACATGCACCACCTCTGCAACTAACGTCTGCTACCTCACTCCTAACAACACACCTTTTAGCTCTCAGGACCAAAATACACCGTGAAAGAGATCTAAGATCTAACGGCATAAGCTTAGGGTGAGCAACTGCAGCACTCACAACAATTTGAAGAGATTCAAAACCGCCTCTGCCTCTGTCTTTCCACACCAGGGACAGCAGAAAGGACATCAGCAGCACCTGCAAGAGACCAACAAACATCCATTTCTACCTCCCTCCACGCGCTGCCGTTAGGAACCCATACCCCTTAATGGTGAGTACTTTTCAGGCGAGGGTGACGCTCTCAGGCCTCAAAGGCCAGGTACAGTTACTCTGTCCTTGATCCAAAACCAACAGGAAAATACACTGGATTACTCCTGCCCCAATAACAAAGACACTGGGGATCCGCAGCAGCTGAAATGACCGTTTGGACAAGCACTCCCATCATGCAATCCGGGGTGGGTGTAACCATGCAAATGACATCAGCCCCAAAAGGCCTTGACGACAGATCACCAACAGATGGCAGGGTAGACTTCATACTGACCCTGCTTCAACTAGATTGTGGCAAAGATTCCAAAACACCGAACGTTAAAACTCACCTAACGCGGGTCAATCCATCCTCATCGTCGTAACCGCTCGTTATACTCCACACCCGAACGTAGCCCTCATATGGACAACATGCCCTCCTAACTCAGTGTCTGTACGTTAACCTTTTACCCCCCCTCAGGGCTATTGCAGATTATGTATTCCTTACGCCACCCCATTTTAAACCGAACTTTGCACCCCTTGGGTAAGCTGTACGTTGTTCCTGAGCACCAGAAACTTCGCCAAAACTCTGTACCGTACACTTTTTTTCTTTGAACCTCATCTTAATAAAATGCTGACTTTTGTTCGAGATCGGCTCCTCTTCCTTTGCAAGGCGTGTGCGTTCGCTCCGCGTTTTAGTCTGCTAATACGGCGGGGCGATTGAGCCAGAGGTGCTTGCCTGCTGCAGACACGGATCCAAGGCTGACCCTCGTCCCCACAAGCGTAACTGAAAACAGTTTAAGAAGTGCTCCCGTCTCTGGCACTCAGCTACCCAGCTCCCAATGGGGTCCAAACCCCAAATAGATCCTTTTACCCTGTAGAAGCTAGCTGTAAAATCCTGTGACCAGGGCAGCTGCCTGGCAGCCAGCGCATCTGCCTGCCAGAGCGAGGGCATGTAAGGCACTAATCCGGATAGTGGCAGCTAGGTGACAGGGGAGAGTGTGAAGAAGCAGCAGAGTGGCGCAGCGGGGCGTGCTGGGCCCATAACCCAGAGGTCGATGGATCGAAACCCTCCTCTGCTACGCGTGCGCTTGTTTCTTTTCCCTCTGGGCCTTCACGCGAGCCGGAGACCAGCAGAGCCCCAAGAGCCTAGGCCATGCGGCACGAGGTGGCTGAGGCAAGCGGCGGCCTGCCAGGAGCTCCTGGCACCTCTGGCTGCCTGGGCTGAAGGCAAGAGGCAGGCCTGGGCGTGGCGAGGGCCTCCTGTCCCGGAATGAGGCTGCAGTGCTTCCTGGTCCCCTTTTCCCACCCACACCGGCAGGCGGCTGCTGCGGGAGAACACGAGGGAGGCTCTGGGGGCGCTAGGCAGCGCTGTGTGTGTGGCTGTCAGGGAAAGAGCCGAGGCTCCCGACTCGACCTGCCATTGACTCGCGTGGCTCTGCGCGCCGTCAGCCGGGCGGGGTGGGCCAGGCCGCGGGCGTGACTCAGGCTTGGGCGCATGGCCGTGCTTTCCTGCTGAGGCATGAGGCAGGCCAAGAGCTTTGCACAGCGTACAGGGAAGTGGGAGGGAGGTGTCTTTGAGCCGGCCTGTCTCCTCCGCTTCTCCCTTGCCGCTTGGGCGGAGGCGGGAAGGGAGCGAAAGGTTCCCGGCTGAAAGTTTTGTGCTCGGCTTTGAGGATTAAGCCTGAGCCTCCGGCACGGCTGCTGGCAGATGGGTTTCTGAATGGCATCCAGCCTGCTCTTTGGACCACCAGCTGAAAGCTCTGAGGCCAAGAGGTAGCAAAATGGGACCTTTGAGGCTCCCCATACAGGCCTCGGGAAAGCAAGGCAGTAGCAGGGGCTTAGCGCCGTCCTGGGTGGGCTCGAACCACCATCCTTTCGGTTAACAGCCGAGCAGCGCTGACCCATTGCGCCACAGAGACATGGAGGGGGCAAGGCTGTATTGAGCACAAAAGCCAGGAATCAGCTCAGGGTACGGTATAGCACATGCCTACAGTGGTTAGCCAAGCACAAGCAAGGAACTGGATTGCTCTGGAAGGAAAGTTCTGTGGGAAGGAACCGAAAGAGCACCGGGGCTGTGGTACAGCGCTCGCATACACTTTCTTTGGTCTGTTTTGCTGGAAGAGTTAGCAGAGCGAGATTGTTAGTCACAGGTGAGTGGGTGGGTTTATGCAAATACTGGACTCTTGGACAGGAGCAGGGGCGGGGGGGATCAACACGACTTCTGTGGCACATGCACCACCTCTGCAACTAACGTCTGCTACCTCACTCCTAACAACACACCTTTTAGCTCTCAGGACCAAAATACACCGTGAAAGAGATCTAAGATCTAACGGCATAAGCTTAGGGTGAGCAACTGCAGCACTCACAACAATTTGAAGAGATTCAAAACCGCCTCTGCCTCTGTCTTTCCACACCAGGGACAGCAGAAAGGACATCAGCAGCACCTGCGAGAGACCAACAAACATCCATTTCTACCTCCCTCCACGCGCTGCCGTTAGGAACCCATACCCCTTAATGGTGAGTACTTTTCAGGCGAGGTGACGCTCTCAGGCCTCAAAGGCCAGGTACAGTTACTCTGTCCTTGATCCAAAACCAACAGGAAAATACACTGGATTACTCCTGCCCCAATAACAAAGACACTGGGGATCCCGCAGCAGCTGAAATGACCGTTTGGACAAGCACTCCCATCATGCAATCCGGGGTGGGTGTAACCATGCAAATGACATCAGCCCCAAAGGCCTTGACGACAGATCACCAACAGATGGCAGGGTAGACTTCATACTGACCCTGCTTCAACTAGATTGTGGCAAAGATTCCAAAACACGAACGTTAAAACTCACCTAACGCGGGTCAATCCATCCTCATCGTCGTAACCGCTCGTTATACTCCACACCCGAACGTAGCCCTCATATGGACAACATGCCCTCCTAACTCAGTGTCTGTACGTTAACCTTTTACCCCCCCTCAGGGCTATTGCAGATTATGTATTCCTTACGCCACCCCATTTTAAACCGAACTTTGCACCCCTTGGGTAAGCTGTACGTTGTTCCCTGAGCACCAGAAACTTCTACGCCAAAACTCTGTACCGTACACTTTTTTTCTTTGAACCTCATCTTAATAAAATGCTGACTTTTGTTCGAGATCGGCTCCTCTTCCTTTGCAAGGCGTGTGCGTTCGCTCCAGCGTTTTAGTCTGCTAATACGGCGGGCGATTGAGCCAGAGGTGCTTGCCTGCTGCAGACACGGATCAAGGCTGACCCTCGTCCCCACAAGCGTAACTGAAAACAGTTTAAGAAGTGCTCCCGTCTCTGGCACTCAGCTACCCAGCTCCCAATGGGGTCCAAACCCCAAATAGATCCTTTTACCCTGTAGAAGCTAGCTGTAAAATCCTGTGACCAGGGCAGCTGCCTGGCAGCCAGCGCATCTGCCTGCCAGAGCGAGGGCATGTAAGGCACTAATCCGGATAGTGGCAGCTAGGTGACAGGGGAGAGTGTGAAGAAGCAGCAGAGTGGCGCAGCGGGGCGTGCTGGGCCCATAACCCAGAGGTCGATGGATCGAAACCATCCTCTGCTACGCGTGCGCTTGTTTCTTTTCCCTCTGGGCCTTCAAGCGAGCCGGTGACCAGCAGAGCCCCAAGAGCCTAGGCCATGAGGCAAGAGGTGGCTGAGGCAAGCGGCGGCCTGCCAGGAGCTCCCTGGCACCTCTGGCTGCCTGGGCTGAAGGCAAGAGGCAGGCCTGGGCGTGGCGAGGGCCTCCTGTCCCGGAATGAGGCTGCAGTGCTTCCTGGTCCCCTTTTCCCACCCACACCGGCAGGCGGCTGCTGCGGGAGAACACGAGGGAGGCTCTGGGGGCGCTAGGCAGCGCTGTGTGTGTGGCTGTCAGGGAAAGAGCCGAGGCTCCCGACTCGACCTGCCATTGACTCGCGTGGCTCTGCGCGCCGTCAGCCGGGCGGGGTGGGCCAGGCGCGGACGTGACTCAGGCTTGGGCCGCATGGCCGTGCTTTCCTGATGAGGCATGAGGCAGGCCAAGAGCTTTGCACAGCGTACAGGGAAGTGGGAGGGAGGTGTCTTTGAGCCGGCCTGTCTCCTCCGCTTCTCCCTTGCCGCTTGGGCGGAGGCGGGAAGGGAGCGAAATGTTCCCGGCTGAAAGTTTTTGTGCTCGGCTTTGAGGATTAAGCCTGAGCCTCCGGCACGGCTGCTGGCAGATGGGTTTCTGAATGGCATCCAGCCTGCTCTTTGGACCACCAGCTGAAAGCTCTGAGGCCAAGAGGTAGCAAAATGGGACCTTTGAGGCTCCCCATACAGGCCTCGGGAAAGCAAGGCAGTAGCAGGGGCTTAGCGCCGTCCTGGGTGGGCTCGAACCACCATCCTTTCGGTTAACAGCCGAGCGCTGACCCATTGCGCCACAGAGACATGGAGGGGCAAGGCTGTATTGAGCACAAAAGCCGGGAATCAGCTCAGGGTACGGTATAGCACATGCCTACAGTGGTTAGCCAAGCAAAAGCAAGGAACTGGATTGCTATGGAAGGAAAGTTCTGTGGGAAGGAACCGAAAAGAGCACCGGGGCTGTGGTACAGCGCTCGCATACACTTTCTTTGGTCTGTTTTGCTGGAAGAGTTAGCAGAGCGAGATTGTTAGTCACAGGTGAGTGGGTGGGTTTATGCAAATACTGGACTCTTGGACAGGAGCAGGGGCGGGGGGGATCAACACGACTTCTGTGGCACATGCACCACCTCTGCAACTAACGTCTGCTACCTCACTCCCTAACAACACACCTTTTAGCTCTCAGGACCAAAATACACCGTGAAAGAGATCTAAGATCTAACGGCATAAGCTTAGGGTGAGCAACTGCAGCACTCACAACAATTTGAAGAGATTCAAAACCGCCTCTGCCTCTGTCTTTCCACACCAGGGACAGCAGAAAGGACATCAGCAGCACCTGCGAGAGACCAACAAACATCCATTTCTACCTCCCTCCACGCACTGCCGTTAGGAACCCATACCCCTTAATGGTGAGTACTTTTCAGGCGAGGGTGACGCTCTCAGGCCTCAAAGGCCAGGTACAGTTACTCTGTCCTTGATCCAAAACCAACAGGAAAATACACTGGATTACTCCTGCCCCAATAACAAAGACACTGGGGATCCCGCAGCAGCTGAAATGACCGTTTGGACAAGCACTCCCATCATGCAATCCGGGGTGGGTGTAACCATGCAAATGACATCAGCCCCAAAAGGCCTTGACGACAGATCACCAACAGATGGCAGGGTAGACTTCATACTGACCCTGCTTCAACTAGATTGTGGCAAAGATTCCAAAACACCGAACGTTAAAACTCACCTAACGCGGGTCAATCCATCCTCATCGTCGTAACCGCTCGTTATACTCCACACCCGAACGTAGCCCTCATATGGACAACATGCCCTCCTAACTCAGTGTCTGTACGTTAACCTTTACCCCCCCTCAGGGCTATTGCAGATTATGTATTCCTTACGCCACCCCATTTTAAACCGAACTTTGCACCCCTTGGGTAAGCTGTACGTTGTTCCCTGAGCACCAGAAACTTCTACGCCAAAACTCTGTACCGTACACTTTTTTTCTTTGAACCTCATCTTAATAAAATGCTGACTTTTGTTCGAGATCGGCTCCTCTTCCTTTGCAAGGCGTGTGCGTTCGCTCCGCGTTTTAGTCTGCTAATACGGCGGGCGATTGAGCCAGAGGTGCTTGCCTGCTGCAGACACGGATCCAAGGCTGACCCTCGTCCCCCACAAGCGTAACTGAAAACAGTTTAAGAAGTGCTCCCGTCTCTGGCACTCAGCTACCCAGCTCCCAATGGGGTCCAAACCCCAAATAGATCCTTTTTACCCTGTAGAAGCTAGCTGTAAAATCCTGTGACCAGGGCAGCTGCCTGGCAGCCAGCGCATCTGCCTGCCAGAGCGAGGGCATGTAAGGCACTAATCCGGATAGTGGCAGCTAGGTGACAGGGAGAGTGTGAAGAAGCAGCAGAGTGGCGCAGCGGGAGCGTGCTGGGCCCATAACCCAGAGGTCGATGGATCGAAACCATCCTCTGCTACGCGTAAGCTTGTTTCTTTTCCCTCTGGGCCTTCAAGCGAGCCGGTGACCAGCAGAGCCCCAAGAGCCTAGGCCATGAGGCAAGAGGTGGCTGAGGCAAAGCGGCGGCCTGCCAGGGAGCTCCCTGGCACCTCTGGCTGCCTGGGCTGAAGGCAAGAGGCAGGCCTGGGCGTGGCGAGGGCCTCCTGTCCCGGAATGAGGCTGCAGTGCTTCCTGGTCCCCTTTTCCCACCCACACCGGCAGGCGGCTGCTGCGGGAGAACACGAGGGAGGCTCTGGGGGCGCTAGGCAGCGCTGTGTGTGTGGCTGTCAGGGGAAAGAGCCGAGGCTCCCGACTCGACCTGCCATTGACTCGCGTGGCTCTGCGCGCCGTCAGCCGGGGCGGGGTGGGCCAGGCCGCGGACGTGACTCAGGCTTGGGCCGCATGGCCGTGCTTTCCTGATGAGGCATGAGGCAGGCCAAGAGCTTTGCACAGCGTACAGGGAAGTGGGAGGGAGGTGTCTTTGAGCCGGCCTGTCTCCTCCGCTTCTCCCTTGCCGCTTGGGCGGAGGCGGGAAGGGAGCGAAATGTTCCCGGCTGAAAGTTTTTGTGCTCGGCTTTGAGGATTAAGCCTGAGCCTCCGGCACGGCTGCTGGCAGATGGGTTTCTGAATGGCATCCAGCCTGCTCTTTGGACCACCAGCTGAAAGCTCTGAGGCCAAGAGGTAGCAAAATGGGACCTTTGAGGCTCCCCATACAGGCCTCGGGAAAGCAAGGCAGTAGCAGGGGCTTAGCGCCGTCCCTGGGTGGGCTCGAACCACCACCCTTTCGGTTAACAGCCGAATGTGCTGACCCATTGCGCCACAGAGACATGGAGGGGGCAAGGCTGTATTGAGCACAAAAGCCGGGAATCAGCTCAGGGTATGGTATAGCACATGCCTACAGTGGTTAGCCAAGCAAAAGCAAGGAACTGGATTGCTATGGAAGGAAAGTTCTGTGGGAAGGAACCGAAAAGAGCACCGGGGCTGTGGTACAGCGCTCGCATACACTTTCTTTGGTCTGTTTTGCTGGAAGAGTTAGCAGAGCGAGATTGTTAGTCACAGGTGAGTGGGTGGGTTTATGCAAATACTGGACACTTGGACAGGAGCAGGGGCGGGGGGGGATCAACACGACTTCTGTGGCACATGCACCACCTCTGCAACTAACGTCTGCTACCTCACTCCCTAACAACACACCTTTTAGCTCTCAGGACCAAAATACACCGTGAAAGAGATCTAAGATCTAACGGCATAAGCTTAGGGTGAGCAACTGCAGCACTCACAACAATTTGAAGAGATTCAAAACCGCCTCTGCCTCTGTCTTTCCACACCAGGGACAGCAGAAAGGACATCAGCAGCACCTGCAAGAGACCAACAAACATCCATTTCTACCTCCCTCCACCCGCTGCCGTTAGGAACCCATACCCCTTAATGGTGAGTACTTTTCAGGCGAGGGTGACGCTCTCAGGCCTCAAAGGCCAGGTACAGTTACTCTGTCCTTGATCCAAAACCAACAGGAAAATACACTGGATTACTCCTGCCCCAATAACAAAGACACTGGGGATCCCGCAGCAGCTGAAATGACCGTTTGGACAAGCACTCCCATCATGCAATCCGGGGTGGGTGTAACCATGCAAATGACATCAGCCCCAAAAGGCCTTGACGACAGATCACCAACAGATGGCAGGGTAGACTTCATACTGACCCTGCTTCAACTAGATTGTGGCAAAGATTCCAAAACACCGAACGTTAAAACTCACCTAACGCGGGTCAATCCATCCTCATCGTCGTAACCGCTCGTTATACTCCACACCCGAACGTAGCCCTCATATGGACAACATGCCCTCCTAACTCAGTGTCTGTACGTTAACCTTTTACCCCCCCTTCAGGGCTATTGCAGATTATGTATTCCTTACGCCACCCCATTTTAAACCGAACTTTGCACCCCTTGGGTAAGCTGTACGTTGTTCCCTGAGCACCAGAAACTTCTACGCCAAAACTCTGTACCGTACACATTTTTTTCTTTGAACCTCATCTTAATAAAATGCTGACTTTTGTTCGAGATCCCGCTCCTCTTCCTTTGCAAGGCGTGTGCGTTCGCTCCGCGTTTTAGTCTGCTAATACGGCGGGGGGCGATTGAGCCAGAGGTGCTTGCCTGCTGCAGACACGGATCCAAGGCTGACCCTCGTCCCCACAAGCATAACTGAAAACAGTTTAAGAAGTGCTCCGTCTCTGGCACTCAGCTACCCAGCTCCCAATGGGGTCCAAACCCCAAATAGATCCTTTTACCCTGTAGAAGCTAGCTGTAAAATCCTGTGACCAGGGCAGCTGCCTGGCAGCCAGCGCATCTGCCTGCCAGAGCGAGGGCATGTAAGGCACTAATCCGGATAGTGGCAGCTAGGTGACAGGGGAGAGTGTGAAGAAGCAGCAGAGTGGCGCAGCGAGGCGTGCTGGGCCCATAACCCAGAGGTCGATGGATCGAAACCATCCTCTGCTACGCGTGCGCTTGTTTCTTTTCCTCTGGGCCTTCAAGCGAGCCGGTGACCAGCAGAGCCCCAAGAGCCTAGGCCATGAGGCAAGAGGTGGCTGAGGCAAAGCGGCGGCCTGCCAGGAGCTCCTGGCACCTCTGGCTGCCTGGGCTGAAGGCAAGAGGCAGGCCTGGGCGTGGCGAGGGCCTCCTGTCCCGGACTGAGGCTGCAGTGCTTCCTGGTCCCCTTTTCCCACCCACACCGGCAGGCGGTTGCTGCGGGAGAACACGAGGAGGCTCTGGGGCGCTAGGCAGCGCTGTGTGTGTGGCTGTCAGGGGAAAGAGCCGAGGCTCCCGACTCGACCTGCCATTGACTCGCGTGGCTCTGCGGCGCCCGTCAGCCGGGCGGGGTGGGCCAGGCCGCGGACGTGACTCAGGCTTGGGCCGCATGGCGTGCTTTCCTGATGAGGCATGAGGCAGGCCAAGAGCTTTGCACAGCGTACAGGGAAGTGGGAGGGAGGTGTCTTTGAGCCGGCCTGTCTCCTCCGCTTCTCCCTTGCCGCTTGGGCGGAGGCGGGAAGGGAGCGAAATGTTCCCGGCTGAAAGTTTTTGTGCTCGGCTTTGAGGATTAAGCCTGAGCCTCCGGCACGGCTGCTGGCAGATGGGTTTCTGAATGGCATCCAGCCTGCTCTTTGGACCACCAGCTGAAAGCTCTGAGGCCAAGAGGTAGCAAAATGGGACCTTTGAGGCTCCCCATACAGGCCTCGGGAAAGCAAGGCAGTAGCAGGGGCTTAGCGCCGTCCTGGGTGGGCTCGAACCACCATCCTTTCGGTTAACAGCCGAACGCGCTGACCCATTGCACCACAGAGACATGGAGGGGCAAGGCTGTATTGAGCACAAAGCCGGGAATCAGCTCAGGGTACGGTATAGCACATGCCTACAGTGGTTAGCCAAGCAAAAGCAAGGAACTGGATTGCTATGGAAGGAAAGTTCTGTGGGAAGGAACCGAAAGAGCACCGGGGCTGTGGTACAGCGCTCGCATACACTTTCTTTGGTCTGTTTTGCTGGAAGAGTTAGCAGAGCGAGATTGTTAGTCACAGGTGAGTGGGTGGGTTTATGCAAATACTGGACTCTTGGACAGGAGCAGGGGCGGGGGGGATCAACACGACTTCTGTGGCACATGCACCACCTCTGCAACTAACGTCTGCTACCTCACTCCTAACAACACACCTTTTAGCTCTCAGGACCAAAATACACCGTGAAAGAGATCTAAGATCTAACGGCATAAGCTTAGGGTGAGCAACTGCAGCACTCACAACAATTTGAAGAGATTCAAAACCGCCTCTGCCTCTGTCTTTCCACACCAGGGACAGCAGAAAGGACATCAGCAGCACCTGCAAGAGACCAACAAACATCCATTTCTACCTCCCTCTACGCGCTGCCGTTAGGAACCCATACCCCTTAATGGTGAGTACTTTTCAGGCGAGGTGACGCTCTCAGGCCTCAAAGGCCAGGTACAGTTACTCTGTCCTTGATCCAAAACCAACAGGAAAATACACTGGATTACTCCTGCCCCAATAACAAAGACACTGGGGATCCCGGCAGCTGAAATGACCGTTTGGACAAGCACTCCCATCATGCAATCCGGGGTGGGTGTAACCATGCAAATGACATCAGCCCCAAAAGGCCTTGACGACAGATCACCAACAGATGGCAGGGTAGACTTCATACTGACCCTGCTTCAACTAGATTGTGGCAAAGATTCCAAAACACCGAACGTTAAAACTCACCTAACGCGGGTCAATCCATCCTCATCGTCGTAACCGCTCGTTATACTCCACACCCGAACGTAGCCCTCATATGGACAACATGCCCTCCTAACTCAGTGTCTGTACGTTAACCTTTTACCCCCCCTCAGGGCTATTGCAGATTATGTATTCCTTACGCCACCCCATTTTAAACCGAACTTTGCACCCTTGGGTAAGCTGTACGTTGTTCCCTGAGCACCAGAAACTTCTACGCCAAAACTCTGTACCGTACACTTTTTTTTCTTTGAACCTCATCTTAATAAAATGCTGACTTTTGTTCGAGATCCCGGCTCCTCTTCCTTTGCAAGGCGTGTGCGTTCGCTCCGCGTTTTAGTCTGCTAATACGGCGGGGGGCGATTGAGCCAGAGGTGCTTGCCTGCTGCAGACACGGATCCAAGGCTGACCCTCGTCCCCCACAAGCGTAACTGAAAACAGTTTAAGAAGTGCTCCCGTCTCTGGCACTCAGCTACCCAGCTCCCAATGGGGTCCAAACCCCAAATAGATCCTTTTTACCCTGTAGAAGCTAGCTGTAAAATCCTGTGACCAGGGCAGCTGCCTAGCAGCCAGCGCATCTGCCTGCCAGAGCGAGGGCATGTAAGGCACTAATCCGGATAGTGGCAGCTAGGTGACAGGGGGAGAGTGTGAAGAAGCAGCAGAGTGGCGCAGCGGGAGCGTGCTGGGCCCATAACCCAGAGGTCGATGGATCGAAACCATCCTCCGCTCTGTGCGCTTGTTTCTTTTCCTCTGGGCCTTCAAGCGAGCCGGTGACCAGCAGAGCCCCAAGAGCCTAGGCCATGAGGCAAGAGGTGGCTGAGGCAAAGCGGCGGCCTGCCAGGAGCTCCCTGGCACCTCTGGCTGCCTGGGCTGAAGGCAAGAGGCAGGCCTGGGCGTGGCGAGGGCCTCCTGTCCCGGAATGAGGCTGCAGTGCTTCCTGGTCCCCTTTTCCCACCCACACCGGCAGGCGGCTGCTGCGGGAGAACACGAGGAGGCTCTGGGGCGCTAGGCAGCGCTGTGTGTGTGGCTGTCAGGGGAAAGAGCCGAGGCTCCCGACTCGACCTGCCATTGACTCGCGTGGCTCTGCGCGCCGTCAGCCGGGGCGGGGTGGGCCAGGCCGCGGACGTGACTCAGGCTTGGGCCGCATGGCCGTGCTTTCCTGATGAGGCATGAGGCAGGCCAAGAGCTTTGCACAGCGTACAGGGAAGTGGGAGGAGGTGTCTTTGAGCCGGCCTGTCTCCTCCGCTTCTCCCTTGCCGCTTGGGCGGAGGCGGGAAGGAGCGAAATGTTCCCGGCTGAAAGTTTTTGTGCTCGGCTTTGAGGATTAAGCCTGAGCCTCGGCACGGCTGCTGGCAGATGGGTTTCTGAATGGCATCCAGCCTGCTCTTTGGACCACCAGCTGAAAGCTCTGAGGCCAAGAGGTAGCAAAATGGGACCTTTGAGGCTCCCCATACAGGCCTCGGGAAAGCAAGGCAGTAGCAGGGGCTTAGCGCCGTCCCTGGGTGGGCTCGAACCACCATCCTTTCGGTTAACAGCCGAACGCGCTGACCCATTGCGCCACAGAGACATGGAGGGGGCAAGGCTGTATTGAGCACAAAAGCCGGGAATCAGCTCAGGGTACGGTATAGCACATGCCTACAGTGGTTAGCCAAGCAAAAGCAAGGAACTGGATTGCTATGGAAGGAAAGTTCTGTGGGAAGGAACCGAAAAGAGCACCGGGGCTGTGGTACAGCGCTCGCATACACTTTCTTTGGTCTGTTTTGCTGGAAGAGTTAGCAGAGCGAGATTGTTAGTCACAGGTGAGTGGGTGGGTTTATGCAAATACTGGACTCTTGGACAGGAGCAGGGGCGGGGGGGATCAACACGACTTCTGTGGCACATGCACCACCTCTGCAACTAACGTCTGCTACCTCACTCCATAACAACACACCTTTTAGCTCTCAGGACCAAAATACACCGTGAAAGAGATCTAAGATCTAACGGCATAAGCTTAGGGTGAGCAACTGCAGCACTCACAACAATTTGAAGAGATTCAAAACCGCCTCTGCCTCTGTCTTTCCACACCAGGGACAGCAGAAAGGACATCAGCAGCACCTGCAAGAGACCAACAAACATCCATTTCTACCTCCCTCCACGCGCTGCTGTTAGGAACCCATACCCCTTAATGGTGAGTACTTTTCAGGCGAGGGTGACGCTCTCAGGCCTCAAAGGCCAGGTACAGTTACTCTGTCCTTGATCCAAAACCAACAGGAAAATACACTGGATTACTCCTGCCCCAATAACAAAGACACTGGGGATCCCGCAGCAGCTGAAATGACCGTTTGGACAAGCACTCCCATCATGCAATCCGGGGTGGGTGTAACCATGCAAATGACATCAGCCCCAAAAGGCCTTGACGACAGATCACCAACAGATGGCAGGGTAGACTTCATACTGACCCTGCTTCAACTAGATTGTGGCAAAGATTCCAAAACACCGAACGTTAAAACTCACCTAACGCGGGTCAATCCATCCTCATCGTCGTAACCGCTCGTTATACTCCACACCCGAACGTAGCCCTCATATGGACAACATGCCCTCCTAACTCAGTGTCTGTACGTTAACCTTTTACCCCCCCTCAGGGCTATTGCAGATTATGTATTCCTTACGCCACCCCATTTTAAACCGAACTTTGCACCCCTTGGGTAAGCTGTACGTTGTTCCCTGAGCACCAGAAACTTCTACGCCAAAACTCTGTACCGTACACTTTTTTTTTCTTTGAACCTCATCTTAATAAAATGCTGACTTTTGTTCGAGATCCCGGCTCCTCTTCCTTTGCAAGGCGTGTGCGTTCGCTCCGCGTTTTAGTCTGCTAATACGGCGGGGGGCGATTGAGCCAGAGGTGCTTGCCTGCTGCAGACACGGATCCAAGGCTGACCCTCGTCCCCCACAAGCGTAACTGAAAACAGTTTAAGAAGTGCTCCCGTCTCTGGCACTCAGCTACCCAGCTCCCAATGGGGTCCAAACCCCAAATAGATCCTTTTTACCCTGTAGAAGCTAGCTGTAAAATCCTGTGACCAGGGCAGCTGCCTAGCAGCCAGCGCATCTGCCTGCCAGAGCGAGGGCATGTAAGGCACTAATCCGGATAGTGGCAGCTAGGTGACAGGGGGAGAGTGTGAAGAAGCAGCAGAGTGGCGCAGCGAGCGTGCTGGGCCCATAACCCAGAGGTCGATGGATCGAAACCATCCTCTGCTACGCGTGCGCTTGTTTCTTTTCCTCTGGGCCTTCAAGCGAGCCGGTGACCAGCAGAGCCCCAAGAGCCTAGGCCATGAGGCAAGAGGTGGCTGAGGCAAGCGGCGGCCTGCCAGGAGCTCCCTGGCACCTCTGGCTGCCTGGGCTGAAGGCAAGAGGCAGGCCTGGGCATGGCGAGGGCCGCCTGTCCCGGAATGAGGCTGCAGTGCGTCCTGGTCCCCTTTTCCCACCCACACCGGCAGGCGGCTGCTGCGGGAGAACACGAGGGAGGCTCTGGGGGCGCTAGGCAGCGCTGTGTGTGTGGCTGTCAGGGGAAAGAGCCGAGGCTCCCGACTCGACCTGCCATTGACTCGCGTGGCTCTGCGCGCGCCGTCAGCCGGGCGGGGTGGGCCAGGCCGCGGACGTGACTCAGGCTTGGGCCGCATGGCCGTGCTTTCCTGATGAGGCATGAGGCAGGCCAAGAGCTTTGCACAGCGTACAGGGAAGTGGGAGGGAGGTGTCTTTGAGCCGGCCTGTCTCCTCCGCTTCTCCCTTGCCGCTTGGGCGGAGGCGGGAAGGGAGCGAAATGTTCCCGGCTGAAAGTTTTTGTGCTCGGCTTTGAGGATTAAGCCTGAGCCTCCGGCACGGCTGCTGGCAGATGGGTTTCTGAATGGCATCCAGCCTGCTCTTTGGACCACCAGCTGAAAGCTCTGAGGCCAAGAGGTAGCAAAATGGGACCTTTGAGGCTCCCCATACAGGCCTCGGGAAAGCAAGGCAGCAGCAGGGGCTTAGCGCCGTCCCTGGGTGGGCTCGAACCACCATCCTTTCGGTTAACAGCCGAACGCGCTGACCCATTGCGCCACAGAGACATGAAGGGGGCAAGGCTGTATTGAGCCCAAAAGCCGGGAATCAGCTCAGGGTACGGTATAGCACATGCCTACAGTGGTTAGCCAAGCAAAAGCAAGGAACTGGATTGCTATGGAAGGAAAGTTCTGTGGGAAGGAACCGAAAAGAGCACCGGGGCTGTGGTACAGCGCTCGCATACACTTTCTTTGGTCTGTTTTGCTGGAAGAGTTAGCAGAGCGAGATTGTTAGTCACAGGTGAGTGGGTGGGTTTATGCAAATACTGGACACTTGGACAGGAGCAGGGGCGGGGGGGGATCAACACGACTTCTGTGGCACATGCACCACCTCTGCAACTAACGTCTGCTACCTCACTCCCTAACAACACACCTTTTAGCTCTCAGGACCAAAATACACCGTGAAAGAGATCTAAGATCTAACGGCATAAGCTTAGGGTGAGCAACTGCAGCACTCACAACAATTTGAAGAGATTCAAAACCGCCTCTGCCTCTGTCTTTCCACACCAGGGACAGCAGAAAGGACATCAGCAGCACCTGCGAGAGACCAACAAACATCCATTTCTACCTCCCTCCACGCGCTGCCGTTAGGAACCCATACCCCTTAATGGTGAATACTTTTCAGGCGAGGGTGACGCTCTCAGGCCTCAAAGGCCAGGTACAGTTACTCTGTCCTTGATCCAAAACCAACAGGAAAATACACTGGATTACTCCTGCCCCAATAACAAAGACACTGGGGATCCCGCAGCAGCTGAAATGACCGTTTGGACAAGCACTCCCATCATGCAATCCGGGGTGGGTGTAACCATGCAAATGACATCAGCCCCAAAAGGCCTTGACGACAGATCACCAACAGATGGCAGGGTAGACTTCATACTGACCCTGCTTCAACTAGATTGTGGCAAAGATTCCAAAACACCGAACGTTAAAACTCACCTAACGCGGGTCAATCCATCCTCATCGTCGTAACCGCTCGTTATACTCCACACCCGAACGTAGCCCTCATATGGACAACATGCCCTCCTAACTCAGTGTCTGTACGTTAACCTTTTACCCCCCCTCAGGGCTATTGCAGATTATGTATTCCTTACGCCACCCCATTTTAAACCGAACTTTGCACCCCTTGGGTAAGCTGTACGTTGTTCCCTGAGCACCAGAAACTTCTACGCCAAAACTCTGTACCGTACACTTTTTTTTTCTTTGAACCTCATCTTAATAAAATGCTGACTTTTGTTCGAGATCCCGGCTCCTCTTCCTTTGCAAGGCGTGTGCGTTCGCTCCGCGTTTTAGTCTGCTAATACGGCGGGGGGCGATTGAGCCAGAGGTGCTTGCCTGCTGCAGACACGGATCCAAGGCTGACCCTCGTCCCCCACAAGCGTAACTGAAAACAGTTTAAGAAGTGCTCCCGTCTCTGGCACTCAGCTACCCAGCTCCCAATGGGGTCCAAACCCCAAATAGATCCTTTTTACCCTGTAGAAGCTAGCTGTAAAATCCTGTGACCAGGGCAGCTGCCTAGCAGCCAGCGCATCTGCCTGCCAGAGCGAGGGCATGTAAGGCACTAATCCGGATAGTGGCAGCTAGGTGACAGGGGGAGAGTGTGAAGAAGCAGCAGAGTGGCGCAGCGGGAGCGTGCTGGGCCCATAACCCAGAGGTCGATGGATCGAAACCATCCTCTGCTACGCGTGCGCTTGTTTCTTTTCCCTCTGGGCCTTCAAGCGAGCCGGTGACCAGCAGAGCCCCAAGAGCCTAGGCCATGAGGCAAGAGGTGGCTGAGGCGAAGCGGCGGCCTGCCAGGAGCTCCCTGGCACCTCTGGCTGCCTGGGCTGAAGGCAAGAGGCAGGCCTGGGCGTGGCGAGGGCCTCCTGTCCCGGAATGAGGCTGCAGTGCTTCCTGGTCCCCTTTTCCCACCCACACCGGCAGGCGGCTGCTGCGGGAGAACACGAGGGAGGCTCTGGGGGCGCTAGGCAGCGCTGTGTGTGTGGCTGTCAGGGGAAAGAGCCGAGGCTCCCGACTCGACCTGCCATTGACTCGCGTGGCTCTGCGCGCCGTCAGCCGGGGCGGGGTGGGCCAGGCCGCGGACGTGACTCAGGCTTGGGCCGCATGGCCGTGCTTTCCTGATGAGGCATGAGGCAGGCCAAGAGCTTTGCACAGCGTACAGGGAAGTGGGAGGGAGGTGTCTTTGAGCCGGCCTGTCTCCTCCGCTTCTCCCTTGCCGCTTGGGCGGAGGCGGGAAGGGAGCGAAATGTTCCCGGCTGAAAGTTTTTGTGCTCGGCTTTGAGGATTAAGCCTGAGCCTCCGGCACGGCTGCTGGCAGATGGGTTTCTGAATGGCATCCAGCCTGCTCTTTGGACCACCAGCTGAAAGCTCTGAGGCCAAGAGGTAGCAAAATGGGACCTTTGAGGCTCCCCATACAGGCCTCGGGAAAGCAAGGCAGTAGCAGGGGCTTAGCGCCGTCCCTGGGTGGGCTCGAACCACCATCCTTTCGGTTAACAGCCGAACGCGCTGACCCATTGCGCCACAGAGACATGGAGGGGGCAAGGCTGTATTGAGCACAAAAGCCGGGAATCAGCTCAGGGTACGGTATAGCACATGCCTACAGTGGTTAGCCAAGCAAAAGCAAGGAACTGGATTGCTATGGAAGGAAAGTTCTGTGGGAAGGAACCGAAAAGAGCACCGGGGCTGTGGTACAGCGCTCGCATACACTTTCTTTGGTCTGTTTTGCTGGAAGAGTTAGCAGAGCGAGATTGTTAGTCACAGGTGAGTGGGTGGGTTTATGCAAATACTGGACTCTTGGACAGGAGCAGGGGCGGGGGGGATCAACACGACTTCTGTGGCACATGCACCACCTCTGCAACTAACGTCTGCTACCTCACTCCCTAACAACACACCTTTTAGCTCTCAGGACCAAAATACACCGTGAAAGAGATCTAAGATCTAACGGCATAAGCTTAGGGTGAGCAACTGCAGCACTCACAACAATTTGAAGAGATTCAAAACCGCCTCTGCCTCTGTCTTTCCACACCAGGGACAGCAGAAAGGACATCAGCAGCACCTGCAAGGGACACAGTGTGAGGGGGTGTCCCAGGGATCTCTATGAAAGGAGCAGAACAGGATTTATTCCGGGGTGGGGAGAGAATTGAGAGTGTCTCAGGGGGTTGGACAGAGGTATTGCCCGGGTGAGGGACTGGCTAAAACTCCAGCCTCGCTGTGAGCAGGATTTGAACCTGAGCAGGGGAACCCTATTGGATTTCAACTCCAACGCCTTAACCACTCGGCCATCACAGCTGTGAGCACAAAGCTACCCCAATGCCAGAGAAACTGGTAAAGAATCACAATGCCCAGGCGTGAAGTCATCTGAAGTACAGAATTCCCACCGCAAACCTGGCTCCCAAAGCACAGGGGGGATTGGGGGTTTATTCTCTTTGCTTAGCCATGTGCAGTCGCACAGAGAGCGCTTTTAAAAGTCTCCCCTCCCACAGAGCGGGAAGGGGAAATGATTCTCAACTTGAAGCTTGATGTGAATGAGGATGTCTGGACCACAGGGCCAGGGACTGGCTTTTGCTATAGAAACCAGTGACACATGGAGCCAGGCTAAGGAAAATGTTTCCTGGAGTCAGTAACTGGATTAGCAGCAGTGCAGAGAAATGTCTCACAAGAGGAGTCAGCGCATTGGTGGTTCGGTAGCAGAAGTCACAGCTACGGCGGAGGAGGTCTAGCTTTGGTTTCTGGCCAATAGAGGGGTGAGTTTTATTGTCTCAAAATTACAGTAGAAAAATTCAGCCCCAAACTGGGTGCGGTGGGGCTTTCTCTGGTTTGTTTTGTTTTTCTCTTTTGAAATGTCCTTGATCATTTTTCTGGAAAAACTATTTGGACAAGGCCAAGGAAGAGTTAGAACAATTACAAATCTCCATGGGAGTGAGGGGGTCTCTCAGCACTGTGGGAGGGTGGAGATTTTCATGGAGGGGAGTTGAGGAGATAAATGAGAGGCTTTTGCTCCAGCAGAGGGAGCAGCTTGGCAGGTTCATTTTTACCAAGTGAATCCCCCCCCCCACACACACACACGTTGCTTCCCTGCTGCTGCTGCCCCAGCTCAAACCCCATTGTCACCCCCAGCATGTGACCTACAGCTTCCTGCTGACAAAGCCCTTATCTATCAGAGACAAAATCCCCTCGTCTGCCCCTTCTCCCCAGCTGAGCCCTGCCCCCACAGAGCCCAGGACAACCCTGACCTAGCCATGCCAGGGGGTCGGGCTTAATCCTCAAGGCCGAGCACAAAACCTTCAGCCGGGCACGTTTCGCTCCCTTCCCACCTCGGCCCAAGCGGCAAGGGAGAAACGGACGAGACACGCCGGCTGGAAGACGCCTCCCTCCCACTTCTCTATAGCCTGCTGTGACGTTATTAATATGAACTGGGACCGTAGAGATCATTGTTGCCACCACTGTTATATATGTGCAGCAAACATTGTGCAAAGGTTGGCGTGTGAGGTGTCTAGGACAAGGTTATGATTTGCTGGTGATAATGACGCTGGCTGTATGTGGGCACCATTTTTGTAGCTGAAGTTATGAACATGGGCTATGTACTCATATCTCAAATGTATTTGATTCCAAGTAGCCTCAGTGTCGTCAGCCCCCAACTCCTTCAGGAGTCCATAGCAAAGAGACCCCCCCGCCCACTGTCCTGGACTCCCTGGGAGGTGCCTCCCACCCCCAACCCAATGGAGCACCAAGGATTACAGTGGCAGCATCTAGTGACAGTGGGGTTCAGTGGCTCAGGCCAGACACCTGAGCTGGGGACCTGCCCCCATAGCACTGCTCGAGGGCCTGGGCCTGGGGTGTTCACAGCCCCCTCCTCACCCCTCCCTGAGCCCAGCCTGGCTCCTCACCTGGAACAAAGCAGAAGCGTCCGTCGGCCTCGCTGCTGTCCGAGTCGCAGGCGCTGCTGCTGTCCCAAGGGGAGCAGGCCGAGCTGCTGGGGCTGGGAGAGGGATCCTCCACCTCCTGCCCTGGGAAGGCTGGAAGGTCCCACTGACCGGGCAGGGCGATGCCTCCTGCTGGAAATGGGGGCTGGGCTCCTGGGGCCGCTGCTGCCCACACAACAAGCCCTGGAGCCACCCTGCCCGGTTCTGCTCCTGGGCTGGGTCCTGCCTGCCCAGCCGCATCCTGGCCCAGCTCCATTTTGGCCTGGCCGGTGCCTCTCCCACCTCAGCGCCTGCGCCGGGAGCAGGTTTCCTCTTCCAGAAGGCTGGGAACTTCCACCTCCTGGTCCGGCCGGGAGCTCCTTCCCCGCCAGTGGGGACTGAGGGGCCGCTCCGCTCCTGGGGAAGATGGCAGCTGCTTCCCTCAGGCTCTGGGGCCACTGGCAGAGCCTTCTTCCTGAACATCCTAAGGAGCCTGGGAGTCTGGGGTCAGGGCAGCCTCTCACTAACCAGCCTGTTTGGTCTCTCCCCATCCCTGCCCCAGCCAGAGCAGCTCCTCCTCCCCCCACAGGGGTGCAGGGAGTGCAAGCTACACACACTGGCAGGAGTTCATTGCATGATCTGCTCCCCCTCAACGTTCCCCCTCCTCATCCCTGGGGCTGCAAGAACCGGGGAGTCTCATCCTTTTCGAGCACTGGGGTCAGTCACAAAGACCATCGGTCACTTTGGACAAGCAGCTCCCTCCTGCCAGCCCAGGACACACTCACACCTCCCCGCCACAACCCCGCCCAGGCTAGAGAAGGAACAGAACCCAGGTGTCCTGACTTCTCCTGGGAAACCATTCCCCACTTCTAAGTCCCTCGGCATAGCAAGGCCAGGCCCCCCTCGGTTCCCATTGATTTCCATGCTCAGCAGCTCCCCGGGTCTGGCCCAGCTCAGAGACTCTCAGCCTGGGGAACAGTCTCCCACAAGGGAAGGGCTGGGAGCCCCATTGCTGGGACCTTGCCAAACACACTGGAGACGGCTCTGGAGAAGCCCCTCCCCGGTCTGAGAGTGAGGAGCTTGTGGGGGCTGTTTACAAATCCAATCTCCTTTGGGAGAGATTCTCTCCCCCTCTTTCTGCCTCTCCCCAGACAGACAGGGGGCGCCACCGAGGAGCCCTAATGCCACTCACTTGCTCTGGTGACGGAGCGATGGATGGAGGATGTTCAGTGTCGTCCCTCGCCCTTCTCCTCACTCTCCAAGCCCAAGGCAGGCTGGAGAGGGGGGTGGTGACCTGAGGAGTTACCCTGCCCAGCCAGCAGCCAGGGTGATGGCACTGGGCGATCGGCTGGCTGGGAAAACAAGAGTCTGTCTCATTGCCAGGGAAAGGAGAAACTTGGCCAGCAGCAGGGGGTGTAGAACACCGCCCTAGGGCAGGGGTGACAGCGCCTCCAGGATCCTGAAATCCCAGCACTTTACACACCTTCCTGGAGCCTCCCAACCCCCCTGGGCTGTCGGGACTGCGACTCCAACCCCACTGATGAGAAACAGGCCTTGGGAGGGGAAGCTACTGGCTCAGGGTCACACCAAGTGTCAGAAGGATGGATGGGACCCAGCAGTCCTTCTTTCCAGGCCCCTTCGCTAACCACTGCTGCACACTCCCTCCCACAGCTGGCAATTACAAGCAGCCCTCATGGCCGCTCCCCCTGCCTTTGAGAGGGAGTGAGCTCCGCTGGAGTGACTGGGCCAGGGGACTGGGAGTCAGGACTCCTGAGTTCCATTGCTGGGGATTTAATACTTTCCCGCTAGTGGAAAGTGCTGGGAGAATCCCCCAGCCAAAGCTGCTCTGACAGAGCTAAGCAGCATCTGACCATTCCAGGGCGGAGCGCACGGCCCAGGAGGAGGAGGGTTTGGCTCTGGGGTTTCACTTCAGCCCAGTCTAGAGAGAGGGGCCCAGCCATGGAGTTTGGCTCAAGAAGACCAATTCTCCAATTTGTTAAGGGCGTTTTGAATTCCAGTCCTGTGCTCCAAAGTGCTTGGTGTCAGTTGCACATTTTAGCAGCATGCTCTCCACTCCAGTTTCCAAATCATTCATGAAAATATTGACTAGTACCGGACCCCAGACTGTTCCCTGCCGGACCCACTAGGTGCACCCTCTCCATTGGACAGCCAGACATGGAGACAGGCTCTTGGAGTCTGGGCTTTCAACCAGCTCTGCCCCCACATGACACTGATTGCGTCTAGACCGCATTTCCCTCGTTTGCTTGTGAGAATGTCCTACGGGACTGTGTCAAAAGCCTCAGTAACACCGAGATCGATCCCATCTACTGTTTACCCACCTCCACTAGGCCCGGAACCCTGCCGAAGAAGGAAAGAGGTTTGGTTTGGAATGATTTGTTCCTGACACATCCATGCTCACTCGTCCTAAGAACCAAAGTGTCCTGTAGGTGCTGCTGACAAACTGATTGTTTAAGAATGTATTCCAGTATCTCTCCAGCTGTGGAAGTGAGGCTGGCTAGTCTGTAACTCCCAGGGGTCTCTTTGTTCCCCTTTTAAAGATAGGTCCTGTCTTGTTCATGGATGGGAAGATGTTCTTTTTCAGGGATCTCAGACGAGAACTGGGGCACAACACCTGGTTTGTTAAGGCCACAAAAACAGAGGCAGGAACCTCTTCTCTCCTGCTGGCAAAGACCCCCAGGTACCTAAGAGACAGGGACTCACATCCTTGAATGGGCTTTAAAAAAGGCAGTGGTTAAAAAGTTTGGTCCCGACCATTTCTTGTTTCCACAGACTAGACATTTTAGCAAACTTTAGAATTCCTTGGTGCTAAACACCGTGAAACTCCCCTTTCTCCTTCACAGAGGGTTTTAATGCCCCTTATCTCACTCAGGCTCGCGACTGCCCAGAGTTCGAGAATTGTCCCTGTTCCCATTGGACAGATGGGGAGAAGTCTGAGGTACAGAGAAGGGAAGTGACCTACCCAAGGGCCTACACAGCAAGGCGGTGCCAAAGCCAGAAAGAGACGCCACCAGTCCTGAATCCTGTTCTGACAACAAACCCCCAGAGGCAGGGATAGAGCCCAGGAATCGAGATGGTGGGGAAATTTCATTGAAACCATTTCTGTCAGAAAATCCCCTTCAGACTAAACCAGTTTGTTTCTCAAAATCAAAACAAGTGAGATGAAATATTTACAAAAATATTTTGTTGCAAAACAAAAGCATCTCCTGTTTGTCACAGTGTGTTAAATTGTCTCTTCGCACACAAAGGGGAGACACTTAGATCACAAACATTAGATAAGATGCTTCAGTCTGAGCTAAGTAGTTGCTGCTCTTCACAATTGCAAAATAAAAAATACAAATAAAATAGACTATTTCAGCTATTCTATTATGTCATAATCTGCTCTGAGTAAACGTGATAGGACACCTCATATTATGCACTAATCCTAGTGACACTCTCCAATGGATCCCATCCTCCACCCACCATGAGGTAGGTAGGAGCGGATCATTATTATCCCTACTTGAAAGAGGGAGAAGCTAAGGCTGAGAAAGGAGAATTGACTTGTCTTAGGTCACACAGCCAGTCAGTGGCAGAGTTGGGAATAGGACCCAAGAGCCCTGATTTTCAAACTAACCATCGGATCTTGAATTTCAGACACTGAATGACCTGAATAACGTGCTCTCAGATGAGCTCCAGACCAACAACAGTGCACAGTAATTATTCAGCAAGTATTTGAGGAGAACTGCAATGTTAGAGAGAATCATGAACTGCTCAGAGACCATTAATGCAGGGAAGCAGCAAAATTTGTCAAACATATGAGTGGTTATGACTTATTTACTTAGTCTTAAGAGAGAACAACAAGGACCTGACTGTCCTTCCTGTCAATTACCCCCTGCTCAGCCAATCAGGGTAGAGACTGAGGACGGGGGGCTGAGGGTTCTCACCAGAGAGCCCAAAGGATGGCCCAGGTCACTGATGGGGATCACTGCCCGAGCACTATTTCAGCCCCACATATTTGGGTTGACCTCCCACAGTGGGAGCTGCAGAGCACTCCCCCGCAACACACACACACCCTACCTACCTCCTGGTGTTGGGAGGGGAACAGGAGAAAGGACAAAAGAAGCAAGAGACAAAGAGAAAGGAGGGAGGGAGGGAGGGAGGAAAAGGTGAAACAAAAAGGACAAACCCTAATGTCCCCAGTGATTCTAAGGGACAAAATCCCAGGTTCGGAATAAAATTCTGCCTCCTTAAGCTCGTGTTTTCCATGCCTAGAATTCAACTGTCACCAGATGGATCAGACTGAACAGGTTTCAAATCTCGAGGAGGCTCTTACCTTCTAAACAGGGACGGCTGTTTTCTAGTAAAATCGCTAAAAGGGAAGGAGAAAACTCGAAAGAGCTTCCTCCTGGCGCTCACGTACCTGAACCCGAATACTCTCAGTCCTCAAAGAGAGACCTGGAGGAGGAGACTTGCTGAAGCAAAGCCACAGGGGTCTCTGAGGTTTCCCTGGCCCCTCGCCCCTCTCATGACTGCCTGATGTCAGCATCTCTCTGTGAGGTCACCACCTCCCCACCACCTTTGACCAATAGTCTGAGGTCCTGCAAAAAGTCCTTTGTGATGTCACTGCCACACCCCTCCCTTGCTGTGCCAATGTCCTGCCCCTGCCCAGGCACTGTGGAGGTTTGAGCTACTCCCTGTGGATCACCCCACTCAAGGAGCGTTCGTTCTAGGAAACAAGCCAGCTAGACAGGAAAACATCAGATGCTGCTCTCAATGCTACACTCAGGTTTTCAGAAATTAGTCAACTTTATGGCCAGAAGAGACCACTAGAGCATCTAATCTGACCCCCTGCATATCACAGGCCTCCTGTATGACACAATAGCTACTTTTGGGGCAAACACAGACCCCCTCCCTTGTTTTAAATTAAATGTCTAAATCCCAGATTTCTAAAAAAAAAAAAAAAAATTCTCTAGTCCTGTATTTCTTAGTTTTTATCTCAAAAGGGAACATCCTCATCTTCTCCCCTAAACACTATGGGACTTTCCCAAATAATTAAAGTGCTCCCATCCTGAGCAAGGCTAGAGCAGTGAACCAGAGCTAGTGTCTAGGCCAAGCTGTTCTGAAGGAGGCAACTCCAACATTTTCTCCCTGCTTCCCTTGGCAAGGTCTGACTGAGAAAACAAAATTCCCCAAACTGAAAATTTTCTGCTGACAAACCAATACTAGTCTGTTTGGGGACTTTGGTTTGAAAGTATTATTGTTATTATTCTCTTCTGGTTTCTGAATCAGTTCAGTTCAGTTCAGTCTTTGTCTTCCAGGTGTGTTTCCAGCTGCTGAATTATGGGGGAGGGAGGCCACAACCAGTTTCTGTAAAATCAGAATAATCCCGTAGTGTAGACATACCCTGTGATTAACAACTTTGGTGGCTAATTGAAAGGCTGATGGTTCAAACCCAAGTGAAGATGGAGGTGGTTTTTTTTAGTTATGAGGGTTTTTTTTAGTGATGAGAATCCAGTACATTTTAACAGACAGAAAAGCTCCTCAATGCTGGTCTAGCCTCATTGGGCAAGCATAAGGTGGTGCTCTACTAACCCCACTTAGCCGCACTAAGGCGATTAGCTTCTGCCCTGCCTTCCTCAGCTCGACTTTCCTCTTTTGCCCCATTCCTGCCTCATTCCCTCCTTTGGCAAGTCACACAAAGGAGGCAGCAGGAAGAGCCGGCTTCCATAGGCCAATCTCCAAGGGCAGAGGAGACCAAGCCACAAGGCTTCAAAAGGTGCCTGGCCCAGATCCTCGAGCTTTCCCCTGCTGATGCTAAGGCTTTTTCCCAGCTCATTTCACCACCCTCTGCCCTGCAGGGGTTGAGTTTATCGCAGGTGTTACCCAAAATTGGGCCAGCTAGTCAGCGTAGGGAGGACTAATGACCCACCAGAGTTTGGCAGAAAGTAGCACATTTATAATACTGACAGCTAAGCTCAAAATAAGCAGGGGGTGTGGGGGAGTCACACTCGCACTTGCATACTCACGCTCCCAGGACTGGCACGGCACTGGAGATGTCAAGATTCTGCAAGGTAAGTGTCCCACAGCGCAGCTATGGACGGTGCGATGAAGGTAAGTCTCCCTGAGGCACAGTGAAATCCAACGCTGTGAACCACTGGCCAGGCGGTCCGGGCGAAGGGCATTCACTGGAGGTACAAGCTTGTGAGTGCTCTCCTGAGCACAGGGCCTCTCCCCCTTTTAAGGACCTGCACCTCATGGCCTGTGACTAGAGATGACTTGGCTGCATCTGGTTGGTCACACTCCACCTTGGGCAGTGTCCATGCTCTGGGTGTGTGAGTGCTGCCTAATTAGCGTCCCAGACACCTTGTCTACCTGGGAGCTCTTCTGCTCTTCAACCAGAACATTCATCCCACGAGCATTCCAGGGGGGAGCGGGAGGGGAAAAGCCACTTCACAGGCATTCAGAGAGGGAGAGGAGACAGAAGCAGGAGCAGGGGAAGTATAACAGTCCTTTTGAGCATAGAAATCACTGCTGCCCCTACAACAGCAGGAGCTGGGAAAATTAAGCCAGCATATTTCTGCCTGGTTTTGAACCAGGGACCTTTTGTATGTGAGGCAAACGTGATAACCACTACACTACAGAAACTCTGTCACAGGGCTCTGCCCCTTCCTTCATAAAAACATAAGAATGGCCATACTGGGTCAGACTAAAGGTCCATCCAACCCCGCATCCTATCTGCCAACAGTTGCCAATGCCAGGTGCCCCAAAGGGATTGAACCTAACAGGTAATGATCAAGTGATCTCTCTCCTGCCATCCATCTCCACCCTCTGACAAACCGAGGCTAGGAATGCATCCGAAGAAGTGAGCTGTAGCCCATGAAAGCTTATGCTGAAATAAATTTGTTATTCTCTAAGGTGCCACAAGTACTCCTGTTCTTTTTGTGGATACAGACCAACACAGCTGCTACTCTGAAACCTGTGAATATAATGTAACTGGAACATGCTTCATGCAAAAGGTCTCGTACTGTATCATTACAAAGCTTATTATCTATTGTGTGTGTTCATCCTATTTGTATGATTCAATCATTCTTGTATCTGAAACTAGAAATATGAACTACCGGTATAACTCTGAGGTCCTGTTGTAATGATGCAAAGTGTGGGCCATTAATAGTGGTTTGGACTCTTGATGGCTCCCATTAACCAGGACAATTGACTGGAGATGGCTCTGTCCTGCACCATCTGTGAGTCAGGCCAGGAAGAATGAAGGCTTGGGGTCTCACAGGACATGTGACCATGTCACCTGGTACAGGAATCCATCTTAAACCTGGGGCTTTTCCCCAGGAGAGAGAGACAAAAGATTCCTGCCTTGTACCAAAGCTGTATACGGGGGTGAAACAGAAGAAAGGTGGCTGCAGTCATGAGACATCCCCTAGCTACCACTTGAGCTGGAACAAGGACTATACGAGGTGAAAAGATTGGGCCCAGACAAGAAATAAGTCTAGTCTGCAAAAGAAGCTTATTGGAAGATCTCTGAGGGTGAGATTTTATCTGTACTGAGTTTTGTACTGTATTAGGCTTAGACTTGCATGTTTTTGGTTTATTTTGCTCTATGGAGAATACAAACTGCACAGAGAAGGAAAAGTTAATGCCTTGGAAAAGCCTCTGTGTGTTAGATGGGTGGGAGGGTGTCTAAAAACCACTCTCCTCTACTTTATTTTCTCTGAATTCCTTTAGAAAATTCAAAGCAGGAAACAGAACCATTTCTTTCTCTGAGGCTTGAGCTCCGAGACCTTCAAATTATGAGATTGACATGCTGCCAACTGTGCTAAGAAGGCCCAGTGAAATGTTTAGGCTCAGTACATATAGGATCCTCCTACAGCAGTGACTGGGGCAGGGAAGGAGCCAGGGGTGTGCTGGAAAAAGCAGGGAGATCTGGTGCTCACAGACCTGTCCTGGTGGCTTTCACAGGAGCAAATAAATCAATTCTCCCTGCCAGTGAATAATGTACTGGAGCTAATGGCAGCACAGGGTGGATGTTTCCAAGCTGTGCACCCACTGCCACATGTTAGAACTCAATCTCCTTTCCCTAGCAGGGCACTTTCCCTGTGCATTGGGCAAAGCAAGTTGGGGAAGCTACATGGGTAACAAAAACCAGTACTTCAGACAAGGCTTGAACGCATAACCCCAGCAGTAGCCCCCCTTTATACCAACCAGTTGCACCACTGCAGGTGCTTTTCAAAGAAAGCTGGGAAGCAGGCAGTTATCAGTCTCTGTGGTTCACACCTTTGCCTGGTAATTGAAAGGCTGATGCATCAAACCTAACTCAAGATGCGGCTTTTCATTGATGAGACTCCAGGACATTTTAACAGGAAGAAAATCTCCTCGATTCTGGTTTAGTCCCATTTGACTCCTGCCCATCTTCTCCCCTCGCCTCCCTGCCCTGCCCCACCCCGTCTCTTTCCTTCCCCACTGGGGCTGTGCAGAGAGGAGCCCCAGCCAGTATCTGTCACAGAGTCTGTATCCCATAAAGGGAGGGAGGGGTCGCTCCAAAACACTGATAATGGGGAGGGGAAGGGTGTCTGTGATTAGGGGGAGAATGGATGGAGAATTAACAGTTGGACCCAGAGAGATTCCCCCAGATTGGGGAGATCCCCTGCTGCCCACCATCAGTCAGCTGTGGAAAGAACAACTTGGGATTGCATGGGGAAGCCACCTTTAAAAACACAAGTGTAACATGCTAGTTACATTTTAAGAAGACCAAAGCCTCCTCAAACCCAGGGTCACAATCACTGAAATAATTTTGCTTTGATATTTTAAACCAGCCGCAGACACAAAGCGAGTCAAATGACAGTTTCCGTTCGGAGTCAGTGCACACACAAGAATCCGGAGGCTTTTAATTCCTTAGGTTCTGCTGCCATTTCATTTCTGTCCTGTTCCAAGATTTATTGTTGTGCAAAGCAACGTTAGGCCCTTGGGAGTGTCCCCCTGGTCCCGCCTGCTGCCCCGGTCAAGTTAAAAGAGCCCGACGACCCCTGCCACCACCACCCCCAGCACAAGGGGGCTAAGGTGGTTTCCTGCCCACCCTCACTCCATGTGGCACCCCACTCCCGGAAGCGGCTGGCACATCCCTGCGGCCCCTGGGGTGGGGGTGGGGGGATCTTCACATGCTGCCCCCGCCCTGAGAGCCAACTTGGAGAACTGTGGCAATGGGAGCTGCAGGGGTGGAGTCTGTGGGCAGCCATGCTCAGAGATGCCCCCGGCCCTCCTGGTTAGGGGCTGCTGCCAGAAGGGGGTGCGGATTGCTTTCGGGAGATGCCCGAGGTAAATGCTGCACCCCTCACCCTCTCCTGCACCCCCAACCCAGACCCCACACCTGCACCCAAACTCTCTCCAAGACCCTGCCCCCCACACACCCTGCTGCAGCACAACCCCCTGACTGAGCTCAGAGCCTGCACCCAAACTCTCTCCCAGAGCCCAATCCCTCTCCCTCCCACACCCAAACTCCCCCCCCCAGAGCCTTACACAGCTGTGGGGTGGGGCAGGACTTGGTCCCATTCTGGGAATGACCAAAAATTATACAAACCTGCCGCCCCGTCCAGCCCAACCTTCTGCTGATGCACCTCAGCCCCCACCCGTGCAGGGTTTGAAGCTTCCCTTGCTTAAATTTCAGGACACCGAGGGATTTCAGCTCCCCTTTACCCACAGGGAACCTTCACCCCATTCCCAACCAGGTCCTTGTCCATGGGATCACTGTAGGGGGGCTGGGTCCCTCGGTGTCTTTTCTCTCTCTGTGACAGGCCAGGGTGCAATAACTGGGGCATTTGAGCACCCAGGACCTTCTGTGGGGCTGCCATTCCCCTTCCCCTTCTGTGGTCTCGTCTGTCATTGACTCCAGGCTTTTTTCTATCCATCGTCAGCACCGTCCCAAGCCAGCTGCACTCGCCTCAAAAAGAGAGAGAGTCCTGTGTCACCTTACAGAGTAACAGACATATTGGAGCATGAGCTTTCGTGGGTGAATCCCCACTTCGTCAGATGAATGTAGTGGGAATTTCCAGGGACAGGTATAAATATGCAGGCAAAAATCAGTCTAGAGATAAGGAGGTTAGTTCAATCAGGGAGCATGAGGCCCTCTTCTAGCAGCTGAGGTGCAAACACCAAGGGAGGAGAAATTGCTTTTGTAGTTGGCTAGCCAGGCACAGAATTCCCACTCCATTCATCTGACGAAGTGGGGATTCACCCACAAAAGCTTAGGCTCCTGTACGTCTGTTAGTGTATAAGGTGCCACAGGACTCTTTGTCGCTTTTTACAGATCCAGACTAACACAGCTACCCCTGTGATACTCAAAAAGACAGTGTTCCCTGGTGGGTGTAAATCACTGACCTCTCTCCTCTCTGAGCACTGACTGCCCCTCTGTTTCCTTGCCTCTCAGTCTGTGCAGATGGGACCTTTCCCTCCAGTGCTGGAGGATTCGCCCTTCTCATCTACCCTTGTCCCAAGCAGCACAGCAGGTGGGAATCTTAAATGTACCAAGAAGACTTAGGAGCAGAAACCCCTCCAGACCTTGCATTCAATTGGCACTTGCCCCTCCCTCAGCAGGATTAAAACTCCTGCAGGGAGACTGCTGGGCCACATCGCAGCTGGGCAGGAGCAAAGCAGCAGGGTGAAAAGAAGAACCTGGAGATGCTGGGGATTGAACCCCAGGCCTCATACATACAAAGCACACGCTCTACCACAGAGCTATATCCCAAGGTGGACTGCAACTTTCACTCAGAGCTGTCCTATTTTCAGAGCATGCAGTGGCCTAACAGCAGCATGGGGGACACATTCCCTGCTCTGAGGGCCAAACCTGCGGTCCTGGAGCCTGCTGGTTCTTAGGGTCACTTTTCAGCAGGGCCAGATACTCTCTCTGTGGGGCAGAGAGAGTGGGTGCCCTGGACTCAGGATGCAGAGATGCACTCAGCCCTCTCCCCTGCATTGGGTGCGGGGTGCTGCCACCCCCTCCTGGAATGTAATGGGAGGGGAGGGGCGCTGTGACTCTGGTGGCTGAAGTGCTGTGGGAAGCTCCAGGTGTTTCTAGGATCTGCTAGGTGATGGTGGGGGGCGCTGTGAGTAGCTCAACATCTCACCCTGGTGGCAGAAATGGTGTGGGGGACTCCAGGTATTTCTGGGATCCACTATTTCCACCTGCCTGTGAAGTCCAGCTTTCCCCAGCACATGCACTGCGGTGCAATTGGGTCACTGTTTCCATGGTTGCACAGCAAAGAATCACTCCCAGTTTCCCTTCTATCTGCAGCAGGATTAGCCTGTGTCAGTGATTAATGAGGTGGCTCTTGTTGAAGATTGTTAATTCCCCACCTTGACAATTCACACAGTCCCTTTCCCATGCAGATTCCCAGCACCTCGGTGATCCTGGTAGCAGGGGTTGGGTCCTGAGACTTTGAGGGTCCTTTTTACCCTCCACCTGGAGTGAACTCTGCTTTTCCCCCATCCCAGACAATCCATGAAATAACAACAGGGGCATAAAGAAAGAGGGGAGGGAACATCTCACGGCCAGGGCTGGATGTGCCCAGGGCCCCCTGCTTGTCCATTGTTTCCATGGAATTTGGCCCCCTGCTTTGCACAAGGGACAGAGAAAGATCTTGCTGTTCCTGTGTCTGTGCAAAGAAAATTGTGCTTCCCTAGGAAAGAGAGGCGGGAAATGGCCCCATGGTGGGACAATAGCCTCAGGATTAAGACCTAAGGACTCAGGCTGAGAACTGATAGAACTGCACTCATCTGGGATTTAACAAATTGTCTTCCATGGAGCAGGGCCAGATCCAGCGTTTTTGCCACCCCAAGTGAAAATAAAATAAAATAAAATAAAAAAGCCACAATTTGCGGCACTTCAGCAGCAGCTCTACCACTACCGCTTTTGGGGGCAATTCAGCAGCAAGTCCTTCCCTCCAAGAGGGCCAGACCTGCCTTTGTGCCTCCCCTTTCCATTTGCCACCCCAGGCACCGGCTTGCTGCTCTGGTGCCTGGAGCAGGTCCTGCAATGGAGACACTGGGAAGATGGGGAACCAGGAAAGTAACATGGATTTCTTTACATTGCACAGGAAGAATAACTGAAGCTTTTTTGGTTTAAAGTCACTTTTCCCTGACTGGGAATTGAACCGAGGCTGTGGCAGTGAAAGTGCTAAATCCTAACCACTAGACCACCAGGGAGGTGATGGCAATGGTTTTCTTCTCACTTATGCTACACTTTCTTAGGCTACTTTCTATCCACTTTCTGAAACTGCTCCATTGTCCACTCCCTGAGGGGCTAGGAGCAGAGTGCAGGAAACCCTGTGCTCAGGGTCACAACCTGAGCCCAACCCAAGTCACTGAAACAAACTCAAATCATGCTTCCTCCAGCAGGATCACAGAGCCACACAAAAAGCCCCCATGAGGAACAATCCTCCTCTGCCTTCATTTACCCCATCACAACCCTCTCAGCAGCCGACTCTCGCGGGAAGCACACTGAGCTGATAGGAGCTCTGGCATAGAGACCAAGGGAGGGGTGTTGCTCCCCTGGGTGTGAGCTGATCACATTCTGACTCCATGTAACAGGGCTCTGAGCTTTGCCATCTTGTGAATTCTGAGTGCTGAGCCCCCCAGACCCTTCTCCTGAGAGCATGGGGATTGCACAACAGCTGCAAGCCCTTTTTCCCTTTCCTTGTCTTCCTCAGATTCCCCAGCCCTTCCCCACAAATGGTTCTATCAGGCGCTGGAGGGATCTAAGGACCTGCAGGTTTCCCTCACCCACCTCTTAAGGCAAACAGTGATTCCGTTCTCTGACACTCCTGGGCCTGGGCTTCTTTTGAGTTTTTCCCCAGGGGACCTGATTCCCTGTGAAAATGTGTGTGTGGCGTGTGGGGAACTCAGACTCAGACTCTCCCCCACTAGATGAGTCCAACAGCACCTCCCCTTGGTGGGAGATTCCTAAATTCCACCCTCCCACCCTGGTTACTCTGACCAGCTGATGGCGACAGCATGCTAAATCAACCCCAGCTCTCTGGTCTAGAACGCAGCATCTAACCAGCCTTGTGACAGCTCCGGTTTGCTCGCTGGAGATATAACAAACCAGGAAAGAAGGCAAATGTCAGACAGTGAACCTCAGCTCACAAATAAACACCCTCAGGCTCCTCCTACACTGCGATTGGGCGGTTGACTGACTTTAAATCTAGCTAGCTCAGTTGGTAGAGCATGATGCTCTTAATCCCACCATCATAAACTCAAGCCCCATGGTGGGTGGTAGCGACAGCCCTTAGGTGTCACTCTTCTGCTAATAGTCACAGACCAAAATGAAACAAACTCTCCATGCTCTTCGGCAGGTCATGTTTCTTCCTCTCTCTGAGCTTCAGTAAAACATAAAGAGAGACCAAACTGACATTTGCATCCTCTGTTAAGAGAGGATTTTCTCCTGTTCCATTCTTCCCCAGGCAAGAAGAGGGGATAATAACCATTTAACGGATGTCTGCAAAGAGAAAAGTTTGGTCTTTATAAATAGGACAATGATCAATTGTTCTCCATGTCCACTGACAGTAGGACAAGAAGTAATGGGCTTAATCTACAGCCAGGGAGATTCACGTTAGATGTTGGGAACAGCTTTCTAACTCTGAGTGTAGTTAAGCTCTGGAATAGGCTCCCAAGGGTGTCTGTGGTGTCTCTGTCCTCGGAGGTTTTTAAGAACAGGTTGAACAAACCTCTGTCAAGGATACTCTCCATATACTTGGTCCCATAGACAACCTGCTCTGGCTCTGGTTCCCTCCTTCTGCTCCCTGCCTGGGCCGGCTGCTGTGGGCACTTGACCCCACATGGCCCTGACACATCGTCTCTGCTAGGCCCTGCCTCAGCAGAGAGGGCTGGATTTCATGACCTCTCCAGGGCCCTTGCAGCCGTACAGCTCTGTAATTCGATGCCATCGCAATGTAATATAAACAACAACAAAAGTGGAAACACCCCAATCTAACATCTAACAATTCAACGGGAACTGACATTCCACAGCACAAAGTGACAACACGTAGGAGTGCAAAGCCCGACAATTCAGCACCACACAAATGAACGCCCCATAGGGCAAAATGACGCACTGCAAAAGAGCTCAGCTCAAACCAACGCAACACAAGCCAGTGCAAAAACCATACAACATGAAGCAATGTGTCAGAGTGCAAAGTGACACTGTGCAAAACAGCTCAGTGCGGGACAACGACACAGCACAAACCCACACAATGGAATCCTATAGAAAGGTAGGGCAGGGAGGGACCCCGAGAGTCAGGACCACGTCTCCCTAGGCCACCCTGACAGGTGTTTGAAGAACAGGGAAACAAAGGGCACCACGAACTTATGTTTTTTGGATGAGCCAAGAAAAGGGAGCAGCATTGTCCCCCTCGGGTAGCCCCGTTCAATTCCAGGTCAGAAAGCAAAACTCTTCTGCAAGAACATCCAAAAAATGTTGTGTTTCACTTCTCTTCATAAGTACAGTTGTGTGGCAATTAAATGATGACCCTAAAGTTTCATGAAAGTGTGGGAAATACGGATGTATCTGAGAAAATGGCTTGGAATGAAGGAAGACAAAAAATTGATGGGTCGAGAGAACAGGTCCTGTTTCCCCCTGGTTTGGAGCTTCTCTCACAACTACTGGAATAGCAAAGTTAAGCAAATGGGGTTCTATTGTTGCACAGGAGATTGAAGTGAGGTTATTTTTTCCAGATGGTCATGTCAGGAGTGGGATTTGAAACTACGTCTCTATGCAGAGACCAGAACACCCAAGGGATTGGGCAAAAAGAGTCTTATAACTAGCACTTTAGACCAGTCCACCATCCTGCTACTACAAAGAATGTGACTTATCAACCCTACTTTTCATTAATAGTTGATGAACTCTTTAGGGAGGTTGAGATGGCACATCTCTTTCAACTCCTAGAGACCTTCTACAGCACAGCTGAATTTTAGACACACTCACCCAGATCTGAAGTTACACATTTCCTGGAGCTCCATGAGTTCTGTGGTATTGTAATCTCCCTGCTCACATTTTAAGTGAACAAAAGATGGGTGCTGGCATTCTGAGACAGTAATGGTGAACCTCAAAATCCTGCCCTGGGGGCCAGACAGTTAAGCAACCAGCACCCACAACCTCTACCATGACAGCATCCTGTCTGGGAACAACTCACTTACCAACAGCTGGGGTGTGAAATCCCCATTTCTTTGTTGTTCTGTCACTGTAGTCCCCTCTTTCCTATTGCTTGTCTGTATAATCTCTGTCTGGTGCTGTGACTGTTTCTGTCTGCTGTATAATTAAATTGTTGGGTGTAAACCAATTAAGGTGGTGGGGTATAATTGGTTAGATAATCATGTTACAGTATGTTAGGATTGGTTAGGTACATTTCAGTAAAATGATTGGTTAGGGTATAGCTAAGCAGAACTCCAGTTTTACTAAATAGTCTGCAGTCAATCAGGAAGTAAGGGGGGGAATGGGGATGGGGATGGGGATGGGGATGGGGAACTGGAATTCTGTTTTGCTAAGGCGGGGAATAGGAACAGGGAATGGGAACAGGGACACACGCAAGTCTTTGTGGTGTCAGAGCTGGGAAGGGGGATCCTGAGGAAGGAAATTGGAATCATTGCCTGCTGGAAGTTTACCCCAATAAACATTGAATTGTTTGCACCTTTGAGCGTCGTGCATTGCTGCTCTCTGGTCACGTGAGAAGGACCAGGGAATGGGAGGGTGATGGGATAAACCCTCTAACAAGTACCTCTTATTTTGCTGCCTGGCAGCTGGAGCTTTAAACTCTGCTTGTGAGCTCTGTGCCTTGGCCAGACGGGGACAGCCTGGAACTGGGAAATGCTCCTGGTTCCCCCGCCCCAATCTCATGTCGAGCTGCAGGCGCCGCTGTCCTCCCAGGTAAGATCCCGGATGTTTCGGTGCCCCCCATCCCCCATCCAGGAGCCCAGGTGTCCGGGTACCTCTGCCCCCATACAGAATCCTGGATGTGTGGGTGTCCGTCCCTCTGCAGAGGATCCCGGAGTGTGGATGCCCTTGTCCCCCCCTACAAGATCCTGGGTGTGTGGGTGCCACTCTCCCCCCCCCCAGAAGATCTCTGGTGGGTAGGTCCCCAGGGTGTGAGAGCTCCCAGCCCCCGATACAGGCTGGGGGAGGGGGGGGTATAACTGGCTCTCCCTGTCCTGCCCAGGCGGTGCTACAGCAGCTGTTCACAGGGGCAGCAACCCCACTGTCACCCTGCAGCTTTAACCTGCTCCAGGGGTGACCTGCTTCACCCTCCTGTGGGAGCCTGGAGACCCCGAACTTCCCAGAGTCACCTGATTGATGCCGAGCTTAGCACAGACACCGGCTCAGCATGGCAGGGTGCAGCCCTGACCATAGGCGGCAGGTTTGTATAATTTTTGGTGGGGCCCAAAATGGTGGTGCCCCCCCCACTCCCGCCCTGTAAGCCGATATAAAATGAAGCTACAACACGTCAGTACCACAAGATTACAAGGTTGGAGAAGGGGTAGGGGGTTCCAGGGGCCAGTCAAGGGACAAGGAGCAGGGGGGGTTGGATGGGGCAGAGGTTTGGAGGGGCAGTCAGGGGACAGGCAGCAATTGGATAGGCATGGGAGTTCAGGGGGTTTATCAGGGGACAGGTAGGGGGTGGGGTCCTGGGGAAAGTTGGGTGGGGTCTCAGGAGGGGCCGTGGGGCACAAGGAGAAGGGAGGCTTAGATCGGGGCTGGGGTCCCAAGGGGCAGTTAGGGGCAGTTGTCTCAGGAGTGGGTAACGGGGGACAAGGACCAGTGGTGCTTAGATAGGGGGTGGGGGTCCTGGGGGGCAGTTGGGGCAGGGGTCTGGGGAGGGGGCAATCAGCGGCCAGGGGCTGGGATTCAAAGGGCTGTGAGCTGCTGGCAGCCGCGGGGAGCCCTGAGCCCTTTAAATCCCAGCCGCCGCGGCTGGGATTCAAAGGGCTCTGGGCTCTCTGCCCCTGCGGGCAGCCCAGAGCCCTCTGATTCCCAGCCCCGGCTGAGATTTAAAGGGCTCTGGGCTCCCCGCGGTTGCAGGCAGCCCAGAGCCCTCTGATTCCCGGCTGCGGCTGGGATTTAAAAGGCTCTGGGTTCCCCACCGCAGCGGGCAGCCCAGAGCCCTCTGATTCCCAGCCGCGGCTGGGATTTAAAAGGCTCTGGGCTCCCTGCAGCAGCGGGCAGCCCAGAGCCCTCTGATTCCCAGCCGCGGCTGAGATTTAAAGGGCTCTGGGCTCCTCGCGGTTGCAGGCAGCCCAGAGCCCTCTGATTCCCGGCCGCGGCTGGAATTTAAAAGGCTCTGGGCTCCCCGCGGTTCCAGGCCGCGCTGAGCCCTCTGATTCCCAGCCGCGGCTGGGATTTAAAAGGCTCTGGGCTCCCTGCAGCAGCGGGCAGCCCAGAGCCCTCTGATTCCCAGCCACGGCTGGGATTTAAAGGGGCAAAACCTAGCTCCAAATATTGGTGGAGCAGAGCCCCTGATTTTGAATATTCCTGGGGCTTTAGCTCCACGAGCCCATATAAGTTGGCGCCCATGGCCCTGACCCCTGACAACCAGCTTCCCTCCGCCTCCTGCTGCACAGCGAGGATCCCACGTGAGAGCCTTTGTGCCCCACGTGTCCAGCCAGGTCCGTTCCAGCTCCAGCTTTCAACTCTGCTTGTGAGCTCCCATCTCCGGCCATACGGGGGCAGCACTAACGGCCTCATCTAAATATGACCCTTCAGACCACAGATTATAACCCAGCGGGCAGATTATAGCCCAGGAAGCCAAATCCTTCCCCAAACTGACAGCTGAAGCAGAAGATCCCCTTGGAAAGATCAGGATTTTTGCCTTTAAAAACAAGGAAAATGTGCATTGGTCTCTTCTGTCTACAGCGAGAGATTGAAGAAACTCAATTGATTTCATTGACTGGAGGTTAAGAGGGGATTTAGTCACTGATTTTAAATACACAGTTTTAAAAATTCCCAGAGGGGGGAATATCTGATTTGAAAGGGTTCTTTAATTCACCAGACAAAGGTTGAACACGACCCCCTTGGTTTGCAGTCAATGTCACAAAACGCCAACTGGAAATTACCATTTTTTAACCGTGAGGCTAATTATCTAGTGGAACAAGTTCTGCGCAGGAATTGGTTAAATCCCCATCACTGCCCTGTGTAAATGAAGACCGCAGCTCTTGCTGCAAGACACCTGGTGTGTGAGTGTCCCTGTTCCCCCTTCAGAACCTCTGGTACATGGTGCTTCCCGCCTCCCAGTTCTAGATCCCCATCATGTGGGTGCTCCCATCCAGGATCTCCGGTGGGTGTCTCTGTCCCGCACCCCATGAACTAGCTCCCATGTGTGGTCTCCCCTGCCTGCCCCCATCCAGGATCTGTGGGTGTCTCTGTTCCCCTTTTCAAGATCCGTGTTGCTTGGGTGCGTCCCTCACCCCAAGTCAGAATCCCCAGCGTGTGGGTGCTCCCATCCCCCCCGCAGGCTCTGCGGGGGGTGTCTGTATACAAAGAGACCGTGTCTCACTGTCTTGCCCAGGCTATGCTGCAGGGACTATTCACAGGTGTGATCCCACTACTGATCAGCACAGGAGTTTTGACCTGCTCTGTTTCCAACCTGGGCTGGTTCACCCCTCCTTAGGCAACCTGGGGACCCCAAGCTTCCCCGGGATCACCATATTGATGCCAAACTTAGTGCGGACACCTGATCGGCACAGCCCCCTGCAGCCCAGAACTCCTGAGCTCAAGCGATCCGCCTGCCTCAGCCTCCCGAGGTGCTGGGATCACAGGCACCAGCCAGGGAGCCCGGCTTGTTTTGCTGTCTGGCAGCTCGAGCTTTAAACTCTGCTTGTGAGCTCTGTGCCTTGGCCAGACGGGGACAGCCTGGAACTGGGAAATGCTCCTGCTCCCCCCGCCCACGTCTCATGTCGAGCTGCAGGCGCCGCTGTCCTCCCAGGTAAGATCCCGGATGTTTCGGTGCCCCCTTCCCCCGCCCAGGTGTCCGGGTACCTCTGCCCCCCCATACAGAATCCTGGATGTGTGGGTGTCCGTCACTCTGCAGAGGATCCCGGAGTGTGGATGCCCTTGTCCCCCCCTACAAGATCCTGAGTGTGTGGGTGTCACTCTCCCCCCCTAGAAGATCTCGGGTGGGTGGGTGCCCCTGTTCGCCCTTACAGCATCCCTGGTGCACGGGGGCCTCCCTCCGTCCCAACTCAGGGGCCCCAGGGTGTGAGCGCTCCCATCCCCCGATACAGGCTGGGGCGGGGGAGGGGTATAACTGGGTCTCCCTGTCCTGCCCAGGCGGTGCTACAGCAGCTGTTCACAGGGGCAGCAACCCCACTGTCAACCTGCAGCTTTAACCTGCTCCAGGGGTGACCCATGCGGGTCGGGAGTGAGGGGCACCAGCAGAGCTGAGAGTCTGGAGGTCAGGACTGGGATAGCAGGGGCTGCGGGTCGGGAGTGAGGGGCACCAGCAGAACTGTGGGTCTGGAGGTCAGGACTGGGATAGCAGGGGCTGCGGGTCGGGAGTGAGGGGCACCGTCAGAGCTGGTTGACGCCTAAGGGGCTGCGGGTCGGGAGTGAGGGGCACCAGCAGCGCAGTAACTGGGGAGCTCAGCGAGGAATTGAGGGGGCTGCGGGTCGGGAGTGAGGCGCACCAGCAGAGCTGTGAGGCAGGAGGTCAGGACTGGGATAGTAGGGGCTGCGGGTCGGGAGTGAAGGGCACTGGCAGCGCAGTAACTGGGGAGCTCAGCGGGAAATCCAGGGGGCTGCAGGTCGGGAGTGAGGGGCACCAGCAGAGCTCTTGGTGTGGAGATCAGGATTGGGATAGGAGGGGCTGCGGGTCGGGAGTGAGGGGCAGCAGCAGAACTGTGAGTCTGGAGGTCAGGACTGGGATAGCAGGGGCTGCGGGTCAGGAGTGAGGGGCACCACTAGAGCTGGGGGGAACCCAGGGGGCTGCGGGTCGGGAGTGAGGGGCACCGGTAGAGCTGAAGGAAGCCCAGGGGTCTGTGGGTCAGGAGTGAGGGGCACCGGCAGCACAGTGACTGGGGAGCTCTGCGGGAAGCCCAGTCGCTGCAAGTCGGGAGTGAGGGGCACCAGCAGAGCTGTGGATCTGGAGATCAGGATTGGGATAGGAGGGGCTGCGGGTCGGGAGTGAGGGGCAGCAGCAGAGCAGGAGGGAGACCAGGGGGCTGCGGGTCGGGAGTGAGGGGCACCGTCAGAGCTGGTGGACGCCTAAGGGGCTCCGGGTCGGGAGTAGGGGGCAGCAGCAGAACTGTGAGTCTGGAGTCAGGACTGGGATAGCAGGGGCTGCGGGTCGGGAATGAGGGGCACCGGCAGAGCTGGAGGGAGACTAGGGGGCTGCGGGTCGGGAGTGAGGGTCACCAGCAGAGCTGTGAGGCTGGAGGTCAGGTCTGGGATAGTAGGGGCTGCGGGTCGGGAGTGAGGGGCACCAGCAGAGCTGTGAGTCTGGAGGTCAGGTCTGGGATAGTAGGGGCTGCGGGTCGGGAGTGAGGGGCACCGGCAGCGCAGTAACTGGGTAGCTCAGCGGGGAATCCAGGGGGATGCGGGTCGGGAGTGAGGGGCACCAGCAGAGCTGTGGGTGTGGAGATCAGGACTGGGATAGCAGGGGCTGCGGGTCAGGAGTGAGGGGCACCACTGGAGCTGGGGGGAACCCAGGGGACTGCGGGATGGGAGTGAGGGGCACCGGTAGAGCTGAAGGGAACCCAGGGGTCTGTGGGTCAGGAGTGAGGGGCACCAGCAGAGCTGTGAGTCTGGAGCTCAGGACTGGGATAGCAGGGGCTGCGGGTCGGGAGTGAGGGGCACCAGCAGAGCTGTGAGTCTGGAGGTCAGGACTGGGAAAGCAGAGGCTGCGAGTCGGGAGTGAGGGGCACCGTCAGAGCTGGTGTACGCCTAAGGCGCTGCGGGTCGGGAGTGAGGGGCACCGGCAGCGCAGTAACTGGATTCCAGCTCAGCGAGGAATCCAGGGGGCTGCGGGTCGGGTGTGAGGGGCACCAGCAGAGCTGTGGGTGTGGAGATCAGGATTGGGATAGGAGGGGCTGCATGTCGGGAGTGAGGGGCACCGTCAGAACTGGTGGACGCCTAAGGGCCTGCGGGTCGGGAGTGAGGGGCACCAGCAGAGCTGTGGGTGTGGAGATCAGGATTGGGATAGCAGGGGCTGCGGGTCGGGAGTGAGGGGCACCAGCAGAACTGTGGGTCTGGAGATCAGGATTGGGATAGCAGGGGCTGCGGGTCGGGAGTGAGGGGCACCGGCAGAGCTGTGGGTCTGGAGGTCAGGACTGGGATAGCAGGGGCTGCGGGTCGGGAGTGAGGGGCACCAGCAGAGCTGTGAGTCTGGAGGTCAGGACTGGGAAAGCAGAGGCTGCGAGTCGGGAGTGAGGGGCACCGTCAGAGCTGGTGTACGCCTAAGGCACTGCGGGTCGGGAGTGAGGGGCACCGGCAGCGCAGTAACTGGATTCCAGCTCAGCGAGGAATCCAGGGGGCTGCGGGTCGGGTGTGAGGGGCACCAGCAGAGCTGTGGGTGTGGAGATCAGGATTGGGATAGGAGGGGCTGCATGTCGGGAGTGAGGGGCACCGTCAGAACTGGTGGACGCCTAAGGGCCTGCGGGTCGGGAGTGAGGGGCACCAGCAGAGCTGTGGGTGTGGAGATCAGGATTGGGATAGCAGGGGCTGCGGGTCGGGAGTGAGGGGCACCAGCAGAACTGTGGGTCTGGAGATCAGGATTGGGATAGCAGGGGCTGCGGGTCGGGAGTGAGGGGCACCGGCAGAGCTGTGGGTCTGGAGGTCAGGACTGGGATAGCAGGGGCTGCGGGTCGGGAGTGAGGGGCACCGGCAGAGCTGTGAGTCTGCAGGTCAGGACTGGGATAGCAGGGCTGCGGGTCGGGAGTGAGGGGCACCGGCAGAGCTGTGGGTCTGGAGGTCAGGACTAGGATAGCAGGGGCTGCGGGTCGGGAGTGAGGGGCACCGTCAGTGCTGGGGGGAACCAAGGGGCTGCGGGTCGGGAGTGAGGGGCACCAGCAGAGCTGTGGGGCTGGAGGTCAGCACTGGGATACCATCCAGCCTGATGGTAAGCGATGCCCAGCTGAGCCCATGGCCAGTACGTCCTGCTCCACCCACGACCGGGCTGGGATCCAGGACTCCTGGTTCTTCTCCCCAGCTGTGGGAGGGCAGTGCAGGCTAGTGGTTAGAGTGGGGGGTTGGGAGCCAGGGTATCCGGGTCCCACCGCTGGCTCTGGGAAGGCAGTGGGGGCGAGTCGTGGTGCCCCTCCCCGGCTTGAAGTGGTTTCCATCCTGTGCAGGGTTTACAGTTTTGTTCACTGGCTCTCAGCACCTCCCACTATACAAATTGTCCCAGTGCCGCGGGGTCTAGTGGTTAGAGCCGGGGAGGCCGGGAGCCAGGCAGGGGCAGTGGGTATAAGGGGCCCGGGGAGGCACCTGGCCTGTGCTCCACCCAGAGGCCCTGCTCCCGCGCGTCCTCTCCCCCCACGGCCCCATCCTCACTCCGCCCTTTCCCAAGCTCCATCCGGCCACATGGGGCCGTGGGGGGAGAGGCCGGGGGTGCAAACGGCAGAGAGGCAGGCGGGGGGGGCCTTGGGGTGGGGGCGAAGAGGCACAAGTGGCGGGGCGTCGGGGAAGAGACGTGAGAGGTGGGCAGGGGTCAGGGAGTGGAACAAAGGGGTCCTGAGGGGGGCGTGTGGGCGGGGCTGAAGGGGCGTGTGGGCGGGGTGGAGGGGGCGTGTGGGCGGGGCTTTGGCAGGAGGAGGCTGAGTGGCAGCAGGCCTTGGGGCAGGGCCACAGTCCGGGCCCGCCCAGCCTCCCCAAGTGGAGGAGTCCCAAGCTGCCCATGGAGCCAGGACTCCTGGGTTCTATTCCTGGCTCTCCCACAGACTCCCAATCTGAGCTGGTGCAGCCCATCGCGCCCTCCCTGGTGCCTCAGTTTCCCCCGTGTGCGACGGGTCCCAGTGTGAACGGCTGCAGCACCGTGGAGAATCTCGTCCCTTCTCCTGGCGGCTCCTTGGTAGCCCTGGGGAAGCAGCCAACTGCTGCAGCCCCTGGCTCCCGTCTGGGCAGCCCGGGGTGGGGGTGGGATCTGGGCAATGGGAAGAAGGAATCCCCCCTTCCCCCACCCCACCCCGGGGACATGGCGGGAGGCTGGTGCTGCGGGGCAGGGAGTCCTGCAGCCCTCGCAGGGGAGAAGGGGCAGGTTCCCGGCTTGGCTGCTGATGGGGGCGGGGTGGGGGGCACTGCTGGACTGGGGGCTCCCCCCTGCGGGGTGGAGATGGAGCACGGCCTGCTGGGAGCGGACGTCTCCTCTGGATGGGGGAGGGTGACACTGGCCAAATTGTGGAGCCCCTGTCCCCAGACAAGGGAGGGGCCTGTCAGCCTTGCCGGCTGGTCTCTCTTTCCCCAGGTTGGGCCCTGCACCTGGCCTGGCCCAGCCCCCCCTTCCTCAGCGCCAGCAGCTGCCCATTGTGGGGAGTGGAGCGGCCGGGGGGTGGGGGCCTCTCAAGCCCCCCCCAGGGAGCAGGGATGGGGCACTGGGGGGCAGAGGCTGCAAGGGGGGGAGGTGGGTTGGAGAGATGTCGGGGTGAAGCTGGGACTCAGGGGAATGGGGCAGGCTGCAGGGAGGAAGTGTGGGGGCCACCGGAGGAGCTGGGGGCTGGGAAGCTGAGGGGACACAGCCGGGGGTAGTGGTGACACCGCAGGGGGCTGCTCAAGAGGCAGTGGGCTGGGGCAGGGCGGGAGCTAGGACAGGGGTGGGGGGGTCAGGCTATTGCGGGTCTCCCTGTGAATGGCACCAGACTGCAGGGAACCCCATGGCCCGCAGCCCCCCTGCTGGGGGGTCTGGTCACTGCAGCCCCCCCCCCCCCGATGTACCCTGCTGGGGGCTCTGGTCACTGCAGCCCCCCCCACGCTGCACCCGGCTGGGGGCTCTGGTCACGGCAGCCCCCAACCTCACACTGGAACTGGCCGGGGGGGGGGGAAGGTTTCTTCTCGCGCCCCCATTGGTCAGGGCTCTGCCTCCTCTTCCTATTGGCTGTCTCGGGAGAGGCGGAGTTTCCGATAGGGCGTCACGTGGCCTTGAAGCGTTCGCGAGGCGGCTCCTGAGCAGCCCAAACCCCCCCCCGAGCTCCCCCTCCCCCACTGCCGCCCCCTCCTCCCTGACCCCGCCCCAACACCCCCAGGCTCCCCTCCCCACTGCCGCCCCCTCCTCTCTGACCCCGCCCCCAACACCCCAGAGCTCCCTCCCCAGTGCCGCCCATCCCCTCCTCCCCGCCCCCAACCCGCCCCGAGCGCCCCTCCCCACTGCCGCCCATCCCCTCTGCCCCGCCCCAACCCCCAGGCTCCCCTCCCCACTGCCGCCCATCCCCTCTCTGCCCTGCCCCAACCACCCCAGGCTCCCCTCCCCAGTGCCGCCCATCCCCTCCCTGCCCCGCCCCAACACCCCAGGCTCCCCTCCCCACTGCCGCCCATCCCCTCTCTGCCCCGCCCCAACCCCGAGATCCCCACCCCCAGTGCCGCCCCTCCTCTCTGACCCCGCCCCAACACCCCTGAGCTCCCCTCCCCCACTGCCGCGCATCCCCTCTCTGCCCCGCCCCAACCCCCGGAGCGCCCCACTGCCGCCCATCCCCTCCTCCCCGCCCCCAACCCCCAGGCTCCCCCTCCCCAGGGCCGCCCATCCCCTCTCTGCCCCGCCCCAACCCCGCCGAGCTCCCCTCCCCAGTGGCGCCCCTCCCCTCTCTGCCCCACCCCAACCACCCCGAGCTCCCCTCCCCACTGCCGCCCATCCCCTCTCTGCCCCGCCCCAACCCCAGGCTCCCCTCCCCAGTGCCGCCCATCCCCTCTCTGCCCCGTCCCCAACCCCAGGCTCCCCTCCCACAATGCCGCCCATCCCCTCTCTGCCCCGCCCCCAACCCCTGAGCTCCACCTCCCCAATGCCGCCCATCCCCTCTCTGACCCCGCCCCAACACCCCCGAGCTCCTCCTCCCCAATGCCACCCATCCCCTCTCTGCCCCCACCCCCAACCCCAGGCTCCCCCTCCCCAGTGCCGCCCATCCCCTCTCTGCCCCGCCCCCAACCCCCAGGCTCCCCCTCCCCAGTGCCGCCCATCACACTCTCTGAACCCGCCCCAACACCCCCGAGCTCCCTCCCCAATGCCGCCCATCCCACTATCTGCCCCCGCCCCAAACCCCGAGCTCCCCCTCCCCGTGCCGCCCATCCCCTCTCTGCCCCCGCCCCAACCCCCGAACTCCCCCTCCCCAGTGCCGCCCGTCCGCCTCTTCTGCCCCCACCCCCAAACACCCCAGGCTCCCCCTCCCCAGTGCCGCCCATCCCCTCTCTGTCCCCGCCCCAACCCCACCCCGTGGTCCCCTCCCCAGCGCCGCCCATCCCCTCTCTGCCCCTGCCCCAAACACCCCCGAGCTCCCCTCCCCAGTGCCGCCCATCCCCGAGCGCCCCTCCCCAGTGCCGCCCCTCCCTCTCTGACCCCGCCCCAACCCCCGAGCTCCCCTCCCCAGTGCCGCCCCCCCTCTCTGCCCCTGCCCCAAACACCCCCAGGCTCCCCTCCCCAGCACCGCCCATCCCCTCTCTGCCCCTGCCCCCAACACCCCCTAGCTCCCCGATGCCGCCCATCCCCTCTTCTGCTCCCGCACTCAAACACCCCTGAGCTCCCCTCCCCAGTGCCGCCATCCCCGTCTCTGCCCCCATCCCCTAACACCCCGAGCTCCCCTCCCCAGTGCCGCCCATCCCCTCTTCTGCCCCCACCCCCAAACACCCCAGAGCTCCCCCTCCCCAGTGCCGCCCACCCCTCTTCTTCCCCCAAACACCCCCAGGCTCCCCTCCCCAGTGCCGCCCATGCCCCTCTTCTGCCCCCACCCCAAACACCCCTGAGCTCCCCTCCCCAGTGCCGCCCATCCCCTCTTCTTCCCCCAAACACCCCCGAGCTCCCCTCCCCGGTGCCGCCCATCCCCTCTTCTGCCCCCGCCCCATCATCCCCTGAGGACCCCTCCCCAGTGCAGCCCATCCCCTCTTCTGCCCCAGCCCCAAACACGCCCCAGGCCCCTCCCCCAGTGCCGCCCATCCCCTCTGCCCCCGCCCCAAACACCCCCGAGCTCCCCAATGCTGCCCATCCCCTCTTCTGCCCCTGCTCCAACACCCCCGAGCTCCCCCTCCCCAGTGCCGCCCATCCCCCTCTCAGCCCCCGCCCCAAACACACCCCGACACTGCTCCTGGTTTTGGGAGGGGAACAGGAGAAAGGACAAAATAAGCAAGAGACGAAGAGAAAGGAGGGAGGGATGGATGGAGGAAAAGGTGAAACAAAAAGAACAAACCCTAATGTCCCCAGTGATTTTAAGGGACAAAATCCCAGGTACGGAATAAAATTCTGCCTCCTTAAGGTCGTGTTTTCCATGCCTAGAATTCAACTGTCACCAGATGGATCAGACTGAACAGGTTTCAAACCTCGAGGAGGCTCTTACCTTCTAAACAGGGACGGCTGTTTTCTAGTAAAATCACTAAAAGGGAAGGAGAAAACTCGAAAGAGGTTCCTCCTGGCGCTCACGTACCTGAACCCGAATACTCTCTCAGTCCTCCAAGAGAGACCTGGAGAAGGAGACTTGCTGAAGCAAAGCCACAGGGGTCTCTGAGGTTTCCCTGGCCCCTTGCCCCTCTCCTGCCTGGCTGATGTCAGCATCTCTCTGTGAGGTCACCACCTCCCCACCACCTTTGACCAATAGTCTGAGGTCCTGCAAAAGGCCTTTGTGATGTCACTGCCACACCCCTCCCTTGCTGTGCTAATGTCCTGCCCCTGGCCAGGCACTTTGGAGGTTTGAGCTACTCCCTGTGGATCACCCCACTCAAGGAGCGTTCGTTCTAGGCAGCAAGCCGGCTAGACAGGAAAACATCAGACGCTGCTCCCAATGCTACACTCGTTTTTTCAGAAATTGGTCGACTTTATGACCAGAAGAGACCATTAGAGCATCTAATCTGACCCCCTGCATATCACAGGCCTCCTGAATGACACAAGAGCTACTTTTGGGGCAAACACATTCCAGAAAACCATCTAGTCTTCATTAAATGACATCAGGAGATGGCAAATCCACCACTTTCCTTGGTAGCTTGTTCCTGTGGTGAATCATCCTCGCTGTTGAATATTTGTGTCTTATTTGTAATATGAATTTGTCTCTTTTCACCTTCCAGCGATTGGGTCTTGTTATGCCTTTCTCTGCTTGATTAAAGAGCCCTTTTATACCCAATCTCTTCTCTCCATTAAGGCCCTTCAACACTTCAATGAAGTCACCTTTCAATCTTCTTTTGATAAGCTAAACAGGTTGATCTCGTTCAATAGCTCACTAGAAGGCAATTTTCTCCAGCACTCAGAACATTTATTGGCTCTTTGGTCATCAGATTCCTGAACTGCAGCTGGATGTGGCTCTTGTTCTTCTGCACAGCACAGCTCCTGGAGAAGAAGGATCTGCAAATGTACATTCGTATGATACCTTTGTTTAATTGATGAAAACATAAACTAGACACTTAGAGGATTGGAACGGATTTCAGCTGATGGACAGCTTCGCTAGGTTTTTATGCATTTGGACAGCGAAATGTTGAGTGTTTACATTCATATCAAGCACCCCCGTATAGTGGAGTTCCTGAACAGAATGGAGAATGGAAAAATAAATGTTTTCCTTTTTTTAAAAAAAAGAAAGAAGGTTATAAGAGAACACAGGAGTTTGAACGAAGGACCACTTGAGCTGCAGTTAAGCACTCTACCACTAAGCTATACCCCCATGACAACAGGGGTATAGCATTGTGATCTCCAGGACTTTGAAGGACAGACCCTGCTTCATTGAGCTCCGTTGCCATTCCCAGACCACAGGTGGTTTTAAAAATGGGGTTTGATTAAACTTCTTAAATGTGGTAAACACCACAGCTTGCGCACCCACCGATATAGCTTCTCCCACTGACATAGCTGCCACCTCTTGGGGAAGTGGATTAACTACACCTACAGGAAAACTCTCTCCCCTCAGCATAGAGCAGTGGTTCTCAAGCTGTGGGTCAGGACCCCAAAGTGGGTCATAACCCTGTTTTAAGGGGGTTGCCAGGGCTGGCATTAGACTTGTTGGTGCCTGAGGCTGAAGCCAAAAGTCTGAGCCCCACCACCCAGGGCTGAATCCCTCAAGCTTTGGTTTTGCCCTCCCTTAACTGGGGCAGGGCTCAGGCTTTGGCTCCCCCCTGCCCCTGCCTGGTGTGGAGGGGCTTGGTCCCTCTTTCCAGGGCCATATAGTAAGTTTTTTTTTTTTTTAGCTGAAGGGGCTTGCAGTGAAAGGAAGTTTGAGAAACCCTGGCATAGAGCCTCTGAATATGTCTAGACTTGGCTGCCTGTGACACCGTGGGTGATCAGACACTGAAAGTGCAGCCATGGAGACACCACACACCAGCCTTGCCCAGCAGGCAAGAATCAAACCTCCACAGAGAGATGCTTGTTGTTTTTTAACCCATCTCCCTAAGCCCTCAGCCACAGCCACTTAACAAAAGGGCTTTTCTACACTATGATTCTGGTCTCACTGAAGGGTCAGTTCCAATTGTTTGCTCAGACCAGCATTAGGGAAAATGGTGCCCTGGGCAAAGCTTGTACTTTGGCACTTCCCCATTGCCCCTGGATGATCCCCACTCCCCCTTTACCGCTAGCTCCTGCACTCCCAACCCTTGCACCTCCTTCACCCCTAACTCCTGCCCCTGCTGTGCCCCCTTTGCCCTTAACTCCCTGGGCCACCAGCCATTGCCCCGCTCCTGCAGCCCCTCACATGGCTCCAGTGCTAGGGGCCCCGCACTTGTTCTCCCTTTCCCTGGGCTTTGGCATCACTAGCCCCTGCTTAGTGAGAAGGGTTCAGTGGTTCCCAAAATGTGGGGCATGACTCCTAGGGGGACACAGAGGAACATTCATAGGGGCACCTCAGGGTCTGAGCCAGCCCCCATGGAGGGAGCAGCACTGAGCCCCACTCTGCCCCAGCTCTTCTCCAACCCCACCTCAGCCTGGGGCTCTGGCTCCCAGCTCAGCCTCGACCCCTTACCCCTGTCTGCACCCCTCTCCCCAGCAAGCAACAGCCCCACTCCCAGCCTCGGTTTCCGATTGTGGTTTCCAGTGTCCACAGCCATGGATAAGAGGGCACAGAGTGAAATGTTTGGGGACCCTGGTTTAGGATGATGTGCTCACTGGCTTCTATGCAGTCCCATAAAAGCTAGTCCTCCCCCACCCAGCCCTCCATCAGGACGGACTAGGTATGTTCTGCTGCCCCTCACTCATACAGGAAGGATAATAACTTTTCATTCCACTCAATGCTAAAGTGATTTGTAACCCACCAGCAGCCAAAACTGGTCATTTTGGGAAAGTGGCTCCATCATGCTGCATAGCTAGGCAGAGTAGGTGTGTCTGTGCAAACACGGTCTGTTCCTGAAGTCTTTCCCCCAGCTCCTCACTAGATGTGAGGGAGGATCTCATTCAGCCCCTGCTTCCGCTTAGTATTTAAAAACTCCTTATTGTCCCTAGCTCTGCTGGCCTTAGATTTCTCCTCCTGTCCCTTTTCTAACAACTCAGATGAGGTGGCCGAGTGGTTATGGTGATGGACTGCTAATCTATTGTTCTCTGCACGCATGGGTTCGAATCCCATCCTCATCAGATGCATTTAGTTTTCACCCCTCCTTTGTAGTAAACCATCTCCCCCTTTGGTACAATGACAGATCAAACAATGTTTCTTCTTGCAAACAAAAACCTTCTCAGAAACTCAGAACTCCCTTGCTTTAAATAAAATGTCTAAATCCCAGATTTCTTAAAAAAAGAAATTCTCTAGTCCTGTATTTCCTAGTTTTTATCTCAAAAGGGAACATCCTCATCTTCTCCCCCAAACACCCTGGGACCTGCCCAAATTATTAAAATACCCTCAACCCGAGCAAGGCCAGAGCAGTGAACCAGAGCTAGTGTCTAGGCCAAGCTGTTCTGAAGGAGGCAACTCACACATTTTCTCCCTGCTTCCCTTGGCACAGTCTGACTGAGAAAACAAAATTCCCCAAACTGAAAATTTTCTGCTGAAAAACCAATACTAGTCTGTTTGGGGACTTTGGTTTGCAAGTATTATTGTTATTATTCTCTTCTGATTTCTGAGTCAGTTCAGTTCAGTCTTTGTCCTCCAGGTGTGTTTCCAGCTGCTGAGTTGTGGGAGAGAGAGGCCAGGTCATGATGTCTCTTCCCCTCTTTCATAGCTTCTTCCAATTTGCTAGGAAGCTCCTTTGTTACCATGTGAGTCAAGCAGTGTCCACTGTCGCTGTGCTATCTTGGAGAAGTCTGCATTGTACACGGTTCCTGGGCTAGTCCTTGGGAGTGTGGATCCCTTCAGTGGGCCAGCAGCGAGTCTGGCTCCTCCCTTGTCACACCTGAATGGCTGGTGGAGGGCATTTCTCAACCTCATAACATATTTCAGTAACACACACAGAGAAAAAGTTCATAACTTCCCAACCAATGCGAGCACACACAATCCAACCCGATGTTAATGTTCAACAGATCAAGACTTTTGAAATGATACGTCACAAGGCAGACTTTGTACAAACCATGTCATCATTATATGAGAGTGGTGAATATGGGGCTTCCAGGTGCTGCTCTGAGCACAGCATGCCACACCTGGGCTTCCATTGCAATGGAGACGTACCCTTAGAGTCCATCTCTCCTGGGATAAAGATGGCCCACACCTGACTCTCTGCCAATCCCCACTGGGCCCTGAGAAGTGTTGTTCGTGTTTGTATTCTATAAAGCAGAGGAGCAGATGAAGTTTTGCTCCCAAGGTGTGTGTGTGATTCTTTGGACAGGTCTACACTACAAAATTAGGTTGGTGTAATTACATGACTTAGGCTGGCAATGCAGTTCTATCAAGCTAATCCCGGTGTAGATAGCGGCTCAGCTGTCAGAACTTTCTGGAGCTATGAAAGGGGAGGGGCCCAGCCTCTGTAGCAGGAATGCAGGGCAGGTGAGTTCACGGCAGGCATTGTGGGATACTGGTGGAGACCAGTTATGTTGATATAATGACCAGCAGCATTTACACTGACATTTGTCACTTTAAGTTTGCTGCAAAAAGCACTAGGCCTCTCGTCGAGGTGGTTTTATTTTGTCACCAAAACAGGGCAATTTTGTGGCCAGACGTGGCATTGCAGTGTGTGCACCAGCCAAAAGCTGCTGACCGAGGGAGCGTTGTGTGTTTTTCACACATCTGAGCAATATAATGATGCTGAAGTAACCTTGTAGTGCAGACCTGGCCAAAGATTCTCTCTCTCTCTCACACACACACACACACACACACACACACACACACACACACACACACACACACACACACACACACACACACACACACACACACACACACACACACACCCCTTGCAAGGAAAACCTCACCTGCTCCTCTGCTTTGCAGAATCCAAACAGAAGCAAAGCTTTTCAGGCCCCAGTGGAGATGGCAGGGAGTCAGGTGTGGGCAGACAGTGTATTGTTGATACAGGCAGGCACCATGGCTTAGCTGGTTAAAGCACCTGTCTTATAAACAGAAAATTCTGGGTTCAACTCCCAGTGGTGCCTTGTTGACTAACTCTTGGGCAACATGGTATTGGCTAGTGTGGGAGAACAAAACACAGAGCTCTTTGGTCCAGCCCAGTACAGTTGTTTAAAATATACTCACAGGCACTGATAACAGACTTACTAAAAGTTTGGGAGTTAAGAGCTGATAGGTCAGTGTTCCAGCCTGTCACAGATGATCCTGCTTCCTTTGGGACAGGGTCATGTCTGGGCTCTCATGCTGAATGGCTCGTTGTGGCTGCCAGAACCTGTGGGCAGCTTGTTTAGTTTACACAGAGGGTTGAGTCCTGCTTTGTGCACTGTGTGTGAGAATGAAAATCCTAAACTGCCCTTTGAAATAGCAAATGCAGCAGGATGTGTTACTGTCCCTGCCCCAAAGCAGACAGACCAATGGAGAAATGCCATTGAGTCCAGGGTAATACTCCCCTGCCATTTTACCTTGTTTGCTTGCTAAACTCCCTCCCAACCTTGAGGGCTCCCAGAGCCCGGTATTGAGCCTGAGCCGAGATGTCTACGCTGCAAATTTACCACCCCACGGCCCTAGCCTGGGAGCCTGCACTGGCACGGGACAGCCGTGGGTGTTTCATTGCAGTGTGGACACAGCCTAGCATTATGTCTACACTGCCATTAACACACCCAAGTCACTATTCTCAAACCCTGGGTCAGTTGATTCAGGCTTGTGAGGCTTGTGCTGCAGGGTTATAAAATAACAGCGTAGACACTTGGGCTTCAGCCCAGCCTCCGAGACCCCACGAGGGGTGAGGGTCTCCAAGCCTGGGCTCCAGTCTGAGCCCAGATGTCTACGCTGCAGTTTTTAGCTCCACAACCTGAGCCCCAGGAGCCCAAATCAGACCATCCAGGTCAGCCAGGCCAGCGAGATTTTGTCACAGTATAGATGCCCTCTCAGGATATGTCTACACTGCAATGTAAGTCCAGGGTTAGCAGAAGTCATGTCAGCAGCCCCAACACATAAACATAAACCACGAGGGAAAGACCCACCCCCCAAATAAGCTGGGCAGTGTCCTTCTCCCTACGGTTCGTTAGTCCAGCAACCAAAAGTCCTTTAACATGAGCCATCCCCTCTCTGCACCTCACTCACAGCTGTTGTCCTTAGTCAGTGCAAGCCCAGAGGTGCCTCTGTAGAGTTCACCTGCCATCCTGGGTGGAAAAGGGGGAAATAAGAAGGCCCCGTACTCACTATGTCCCCTGCCTAGCAAGTGCTATTGAATTGAAGGTGAGTCCCTCTATCGGGGTCTGCCAAGCACAGTTGTGCTGCCCTCAATTCACACAACAAGGATAACAACCCTTTATTTCTCCTGCCCCTATAACATGGAGACTGGGAATCCAACACCAGACAAAAATGATTATTTCGGCAAGCAACCCAACATATTTCCAACATACTGTAAAATCCACATGCAGACTCATATAAGAAACCTTGCAAGAAAATCTTCCTGAGGGGATCTGAAGCACCTGCTGCTGGAGGGAAGGAGGGAGCTATGGGTTGGGATTGAGGAGCAGCGTGAGGAGAAGGGGCTGTGGGTTGGGATTGAGGGGCACCGGGAATAGGAGGGGGCTGTGGGTTGGGACAGAGGAGAAGGGTGAAGAGGAGCAGGCTCTGGTTGGGAGTGAGGAGCAGTGAGCATAGGAGGGACTGAGGGTTGGGATTGAGGGGCACTGGGAAAAGAGGGGACATGGGTTTAGGCTGAAGAGCATCCTCGTTTGGGGATCCAGCAGGACAGGGGAAGGCAACAGGTGATTTTAATTCCTTAGGGATATTCTGTGTGTTTGTGTGTGCAGGGGAGGAACATGCTCTATGCCCAGAGGCCTTTATTCCTCCAGGCTGCAAGGACAGAGGGGCTGTCAGGAAGTTGCCCCTTCAAACCCAACACAAAAAGGCCCTTCTGAGGAAAGGGAAAATCCTGCAAAGAAAAAGTAACATCAAAGAGGACTCCAGCAAGACACCTTAACATCTTGGTGAGTAGTTTATCACCTGACCAGGGACTTGAACCCTGGACCCTCAGATTAAATGTCTGATTTGCTGCCAACTGAGCTAGCCAGGCTCACAAAGCAAAATAGCAGTTGGTGCAGAGGAGAAACTAGTCAAGAAAACAAGCGCGGGAAACAATAGGGGAAACCTGCTGCTCTCTCTGGCCTGGTCAGGGGGCTGTGCCGATCGGGTGTCCGCACTAAGCTCAGCATCAATATGGTGATCCCGGGGAAGCTTGGGGTCCCCAGGTTGCCTAAGGAGGGGTGCACCGGCCCAGGTCGGAAACGGAGCAGGTCAAAACTCCCTTGCTGATCAGTAGTGGGGTCGCGCCTGTGAGTAGCCCCTGCAGCGAAGCCTGGGCAAGACAGTGAGACACGGTCTCTTTTTATACACCCCCCCTCCCCCACAGAGACTGTATGGGGGGATGGGAGCACCCATTGTGGGGATCCTGAACTGGTGGGAGGGAGGCACCATGTACCAGGGATCCCGAAATGCAGAACAGGGACACCCACACACCAGGTGTCTTCCAGCAAGAGCTGCAGTCTTGATTTACAAACTGCAAGTGATGGGGAATTTACCACCTTCCTTGCGGAGCTTGTTCCACTAGATAATTAGCCTCACGGTTAAAAAATGGTCATTTCCAGTTGGGATTTTCTGACATCGACTGCAAGCCAATGGGGTCTTGTGCAAATTTTGTCTGGTGAATTAAAGAACCCTTTAAATCACATATGCCCCCCTCTGGGAATTTGTAAAATGTATTTAAACCAGTGATTAAATCGCCTCTTAACCTCCAGTCAATGAAATCAATTGAGCTTCTTCAGTCTCTCGCTGCAGACATTTCCCTTGTTTTTAAAGGCAAAAATCCTGATCTTTCCAACGGGAGCTGCTGCTTCAATGTTTAGTTTGGGGAGGGATCTGGCTGCACTCAGAGATCAGCCCGCGGGTTACAATCTGCGATCCGAAGGGTCGAACGCAAACAGCGTTTAGATGGGACCGTTAGTGCCGCCCCCGTGTGGCCAAAGGTTAGAACTGACCAGCAGAGTTTACAGCTGGAGCCTGGGACGCTCCTGAACAAACTGGGCACAAAGCCTCTCACGTGGGATCCTCGCTGTGCAGCAGGAGGCGGAGGGAAGCTGATTGTCAGGGCTCAGGGCAGCTCCCTGCCAGGCTGAGCCGGTGTCTGTGCTAAGCTCGGCATCAATCAGGTGATTCTGGGCAGTTCGGGGTCCCCGGGCTCCCAAAGGAGGGTGAAGCAGGTCACCCCTGGAGCAGGGTAAAGCTGCAGGGTGACAGTGGGGTTGCTGCCCCTGTGAACAGCTGCTGTAGCACCGCCTGGGCAGGACAGGGAGAGCCAGTTATACCCCCCACACACACTCCACTATTAACCAGGGGGGACAGGGGCACCAGACGCCCCCAGTAGCGTGGAGAACACCCTCATCCACCGGATCCCTCATGGGGGGTAAGACAGAGGGGATTGTAATGGGGCCCAGCACACCCACGCACCAGGGATTATTAAGGGTTAAAGGGACAGGGACACCCACACACACTGAGATCACGTCCTTGGAGGAACGCAAACCCTCCACAGAAGGACCTGGTCTGTTCCATGATGGCAGCCCAGCCTGGGTGTGTCAAAGTCTCTTTTTATACAGCCACGCCCCAGAGATCCTGACTAGGGGGAGAGAGACACCCACCCACCAGAGATCCTTAATGGTCTAGGGTGCACCCACACACCAGGGATTCTTATGGGTGTGAGGAATGGAGACAGCCAGAGACACTGAGATCACTTCCTCCCAGGAGCCTGGGCCAGACAGGGAGACACAGTCCCCCTTTACATATCTGCCAGACACCTTCCTCCCACTCCTTCCACACAATGTTCTTATTTGGAGGTGAAGCCAGGGAAATCCCATGGAGGATTCTTATCTGGGGAACTGGGGGGACCCACTTACCACCAGAGATTCTTAAGGGCAGGAGGAACAGGGACTCCCACCTCTGTAGCATGGGGGTGGGTCGCCTGCTGGGCTCATCTGGGCATATTTCACCTCGTCAGCTCCCTGCCATTGCCTTGGGGGCCCCTTGTTCGCTGCCTCTGGCACCCAGTTTAGCCTCCTTCCTGAGGGCTGAAACGCTTTGATCTATCTAAGGTCTGTGGGATCAATACGTGTCATGGTGTAATTCTGTGTTATTCGGGGGTCAGACTAGCTGAGCTAATGGCCCCTTCTGCCCTTAAACGCCATGAAAACATTTCCCTGGTTTCTCCTTGCGCCTGTCAGACACCACGGTGAGGGGCCCAATAGAAGATCCCGCACACAGCGCTCTGGCTCTTACGTTACTTGGGGACGTCAGCGCTTTCCTAGCAAAGCTGCTGCTAAAGCGCTGGATTTGGGGAACGGTTCGGCTCCAATTCAGAGATCTGCCTGCGGGGTGTGAACCTGCCATGAGGAGTGGGAAACGCAACCAGCAACGGGAGGCGTTGGCTGAGCTCCGGGCTGCCCCCGTGTGGCCAAAGCTTAGAACTGAGCAGCGGAGTTTAAAGCTGGCGCTGGGTGGGACCTGAACACGCGGGGCACAAAGGCTCCTGCGTGTAACACTTGTTGGGAGGGCAGCTGAGCGTAGCTGATTGCCGGAGTTCAGGGCTGCACCCCGGGGTGCTGAGCAGGTGTCTGTGCTCAGGTTGGCCTCGCTATGATGGTTTCTGGGAAGTTTGGGGCCACCAGTTCCCCCTAGGGAGAGGGGAGCCAGCCCAGAAAAGGAGGCTTTCAAAACTCTGGTACCCATTGGGCAGTGGGACTGCCCCTGTGAAGAGACGCTGTAGCACCACCAGGGAGAGCCGGTCTCTCTTTATGCAGCCCCCCCCTGCCATTCCTCAGGACGAGGGTTGTGCTCAAAGATCTGTGCCCCGTGTTTTCACCTCCATGTGAAGCGCACAGTGCAAATAACCCTCAGCGCATCAGCTCAGTTTCAGGCTCCACTTCCACCCGCTCAGGCTCAGCCTGCACAGAGCTCCCAGGCTGAGCCTGAAGTTGGAAGCGGGAGACCCTGTTACCAGCCAGGCCCCGTGGCTGGTGCCTGTGATCCCAGCTCCTGGGGAGGCTGAGGCCGGCAGATCGCTTGAGCTCAGGAGTTCTGGGCTGCAAGGGGCTGTGCCGATCGGGTGTCTGCACTAAGTTCGGCATCAATATGGTGATCCCGGGGAAGCTTGGGGTCCCCAGGTTGCCTCAGGAGGGGTGAACTGGCCCTGGTCGGAAACGGAGCAGGTCAAAACTCCTGTGCTGATCAGTAGTGGGATCGCACCTGTGAATAGCCCCCGCAGCATAACCTGGGCAAGACAGTGAGACACGGTTTTATACAGACACCCCCCGCAGAGCTTGGAGGGGGAGATGGGAGCACCCACACACTGGGGATTCTGACTTGGGGGGAGGGACGCACCCAAGCAACACGAATCTTAAAAAGGGGAACAGCGACACCCACAGATCCCGGATGGGGGTAGGCAGGGGAAACCACACACGGGAGCTAGTTCATGGGGTGGGAGACAGAGACACCCACCAGAGATCCTGGATGGGAGCACCCACACGCTGGGGATCTTGAAGTGGGAGGAGGAAAGCACCATGTCCCAGAGGTTCTGAAGGGGGAACAGGGACACCCACACACCAGGTGTCTTGCAGCAAGAGCTGCGGTCTTCATTTACACAGGGCAGTGATGGGGAATTAACCACGTCCCTTGCGGAGCTTGTTCCACTAGATGATTAGCCTCATTGAAGTACCCAAACCTTTTAACAATAAGAAGTGAAATGAAATGGCCACATGATGGCAACAGAACCTAAGAAATTTGTTAGTCTCTAAGGTGTCACACGTACTCCTGTTCTTTTTGAGGATACAGACTAACACAGCTGCTCCTCTGAAACCGAAGAGATGAGAAGCCATGTTCTTGTTCAATGTGCATTGAAGCTGAAAAGGGAGATGTTTCCTCTTTGATTCCTAAGCCCCCAACTCTAATCCACTAAACACCCCTTTCCTCCCACAGCCAGGACTAAAACCCAGGAGTCATAACTAGTGGCCCCCCTTAACCTTCTCTCTGTGAGGAGGAAGAAGAAGCTCTGAGACCCCTGGGCTGTCCCCTTGCCACCCTGCCTGGGCTGCACTTGAAACCCAATGGGGTTTCCTTGGGCAGTTCTGAATCTTGCTCCCAGGAAGGGTGTAATTTTAGGAGCAGGTTCCAAATAGTGCAATTAACCAGCCAGAAGGGGCAGCAGGTATCGGTGTAGGAGCCATTGAAATAATCACAGCAAAGTAGTTCAGGGAAACTGTTATTAATGAAGTGTGAGTGAAAGGTGAGAATCTGATGGTGTCAGTGTCACACTAGAGGGCGCTGAGATGGTTTTAAATTTGTCATCCAAACCCAGCCACCACCTAGCACATGTTTTAACCTCTTCCTCTCTTACTGTTGCTCCTTATCAGGGAAGGGGAGAGAGCAAACGAGCAATAGAAACAGAGACCTAGTGACCGACCCAACCTTTCTTTGCTCTGCAGTAACTCATCTTGCATCTGCGGCTGTTGAAGCTACAAGGCAGAGGACTAAGTACAACATTTAAACTTATGTTTGACCTCAGAGAATAAAACAAATGTGTCTGTAGAAAGAGGGGAGTCGAGTTCAATCCCCTGTCACCATCAATGTGCAAACCAGGAACCTGTTGGTGTCACTAGGCCTAAGTAAACCAAAGTTGTGAATTTGGGCCTGAGTGAACCCAAGTTCTTCCATGCTGTGAACTTTAACCAGCCTAAAGGCTTGGCTACACTTACAAATGTGCAGCGCTGCAGCAGGGTGTGAAAACACACCCTCTCCAGCGCTGCAAATCGCGGCGCTGCAAAGCGCCAGTGTGGTCAAAGCCCCAGCGCTGGGAGCGCGGCTCCCAGCTCTGTCCGTTATTCCCCACAGGGAGGTGGAGTACGGACAGCGCTCCCAGCGCTGGTGCTTTGACTACACTTAGCGCTTCAAAGCGCTGCCGGCAGTGCTGCCAGGGCAGCGCTTTGAAGTGCAAGTGTAGCCAAAGCCTAAGATGCTAACAAAACAGCAAGCAAAATGTGTAACTGTCAGCTGTCTCAGCTTGCAGCTGCAGGACAGTTTGAAACAGCAAAAAGCGGCGGGGAGGAGGGGGAGGGGGGAGGAAAATCTGCATGCGTCTGTGCTGTGAAGGCCATAGATAAATATGCAAATGGGAACTTTTCTAACACGCTGAGATGTAATGTTTAAAGTAACTGCTGTTGGGAAGGGAGGGGTGAGGGGGAAAACCTAACAAAAGGCTTACACAAACAAGGGGGGTATAAATGCTGGGACCCCGCCTGCGCGCGGGTGTGCAGGATTTGAGAATGCTTTTTCTCCCTGGCACCTTTTTTTGAGCTCAAATAAACGTGGTTTGCTTCTCCACCCTGGTGTGTTAATTAGTGTGACGCACACCGGGCAACGAACCCTGCTGTTGCTCCGCCTCGGGCCCTTTGAGCCGGCAACAAATCTGTTGCTTTGCAGTCCTGATGTGTCACCATCATGTGGCTATTCTGTCTCAGTCCCTTTAATTAAAAAATTGTGGTTTTTTTCATAGAAACTATATTTCCCTCGTAGAGACTCAGGGGCAGATTAATCTACAAAGGGAAGGTGATTCCAAGGCAGTTCTGGAGGAGAAGGGAACATTTTCAGCATCATAGAATCATAGAATCATAAAATTCAAGATCAGAAGGGACCATTATGATCATCTAGTCTGACCTCCTGCTAGATGCAGGCCACATAAGCCGATCCACCCACTCCTTTAGCAAGTGACCCCTGCCCCATGCTTCGGAGGAAGGCGAAAAACCTCCAGGGCCACTGCCAATCTTCCCTGGAGGAAAATTCCTTCCCGACCCCAAATATGGCGGTCAGCTGAACCCGAGCATGCGGGCCAGACTCTCCAGCCATACCCTCTGGAAAAGGTTATATCATATCATTGACCCATTGTACTATTTACCAGTGTGGCACTTAATTGACCTATTGACTAAGCCCGTTATCCTATCATACCATCTCCTCCATAAACTTATCTAGCTTAATCTTAAAGTCATGGAGGTCCTTCGCCCCACTGTTTCCCTCGGTAGGCTGTTCCAGTATTGCACTCCCTGATGGTTAGAAACCTTCGTCTAATTTCAAGCCTGAATTTCCTGACTGACAATTTATATCCGTTTGTCCTCGTGTCCACATTAGCACTGAGCTGAAATAATTCCTCTCCTTCCCTGGTATTTATCCCTCTGATATATTTAAAGAGTGCAATCATATCTCCTCTTATCCTTCTTTTGGTTAAGGAAAACAAACTGAGCTCCTCAAGTCTCCTTTCATACGACAGGCCTTCCATTCCTCGGATCATTCTAGTGGCCCTTCTTTGTACCCGTTCCAGTTTGAATTCATCCTTCTTAAACATGGGAGACCAAAACTGCACACAATACTCCAAATGAGGTCTCACCAACGCCTTATATAACGGGACTAGCACCTCCTTATCCCTACTAGAAATACCTCGCCTAATGCATCCCAAGACCGCATTAGCTTTTTAACGGCCACATCACATTGCCTACTCATAGTCATCCTACGATCAACCAGGACTCCTAGGTCCTTCTCCTCCTCCGTTACTTCCAACTGGTGCGTCCCCAGCTTATAACTAAAATTCTTGTTAGTCATCCCTAAATGCATAACCTTACACTTCTCACTATTGAATTTCATCCTGTTACTAATACTCCAGTTTACAAGGTCATCCAAATCTCCCTGGAGTATATCCCGATCCTTTTCCGAATTGGCAATACCTCCCAACTTGGTGTCATCCGCAAACTTTATCAGCCCACTCCTACTCTTGGTTCCCAGGTCAGCAATAAATAGATTAAATAAAATCGGACCCAAAACCGAACCTTGAGGAACTCCACTGGTAACCCCCCTCCAACCTGACAGTTCCCCCTTCAATACTACCCTCTGAAGTCTCCCCTTTAACCAGCTCCTTATCCACCTCTGGATTTTCATTTCAATCCCCATCTTTTCCAATTTAACCAGTAATTCTTCATGCGGTACCGTATCAAACGCCTTACTGAAATCCAGATATATTAGATCCACCACATTTCCCTTGTCTAAAAAATCTGTTACTTTCTCAAAGAAGGAGATCAGGTTGGTTTGGCATGATCTACCTTTCATAAATCCATGCTGTAATCTATCCCAGTTGCCATCGGCCTCATGCTCCGGAACCACTCTCTCTTTTAAGATTTTTTCCATGACTTTGCATACTACAGATGTTAAACTAACAGGCCTGTAGTTACCCGGGTCACTTTTTTTCCCCTTCTTGAATATAGGAACTACATTAGCTAATCTCCAGTCAAACGGTACAACCCCCGAATTTAGAGACTTATTAAAAATTATCGCTAACGGGCTAGCAATATCACTCGCCAATTCCCTTAATATTCTAGGATGAAGATTATCCGGGCCCCCCGATTTACTTCCGTTAAGTTGTTCAAGTTTGGCTTCTACCTCAGATACCGTAATGTCTACCCCCATATCTTCATTCCCATTGGTCCCTCTATCACTATTCCTTAGCCCTTCATTAGCCTCATTAAAGACCGAGGCAAAATATTCGTTTAGATATTGTACCATTCCAAGATTATCCCTAATCTCCACTCCGTTTAAAGTTTTAAGCGGTCCCACTTCTTCTTTCTTGGTTTTCTTCCTATTTATATGGCTAAAAAACCGTTTGCTATTGGTTTTAATCCCTTCGCTAGGTCCATCTCCACCCGTCGCTTTGCCTTTCTCACTGCTTCCCTACACCCTCTGACCTCAATAAGGTAGGTTTCTTTGCTGATCCCTCCCATTTTCCACTCCTGGTACGCTTTCTGTTTTTTCTTAATGACCCCTCTAAGACGCTTGCTCATCCAGCTCGGTCTAAAACTGCTACCTACGAGCCGTTTTTCCCCTTCTCGGGATACATGCCTCTGACAACTCTTGCAACTTCAACCTGAAGTAACCCCAGGCGTCATCTGCCTTTAGATCCCTAAATATGTTAGTCCAGTCCACTTCCCTAACTAGTCGCCTTAATTTAGTAAAGTTAGCCCTTTTGAAATCGTAAACCCTAGTCTCAGATGCACTATTGATTATCCACCCATTTATTTTGAAACGAATTAGCTCATGATCACTGAGCCAAGGTTGTCCCCTACAACAATTTCCTCAACAAGGTCCTCGTTACTCACCAAAATCAAATCTAAAATGGCATCCCCCCTCGTCGGTTCAGCAACCACTTGATGAAGGAATTCATTAGCTATCACGTCTAGGAAAAGCTGAGCCCTATTATTATTACTAGCATTTGTTTCCCAATCTATATCCGGGAAGTTAAAGTCCCCCATGATCAAGCAGTTCCTATTAGTATTTACCTCCTTAAAAACATTAAAGAGCTCTCTATCTGTCTCCAAGCTAGATCCCGGCGATCTATAGCACACCCCAATCACTATCCCGGTGAGGCTCTGGTAGTTTTTTCCCCAATGTGACCATTGCCCAGACAGACTCTGTATTATCCATTGCATTGCTAGTTATCTCATTACATTTCACCTCATTATTGATATACAATGCTACTCCCCCACCTTTACCTTTGCATCGGTCTTTCCTAAACAGCACATACCCTTCCATACCTGTACTCCAGTCATGGCTACTGTTCCACCATGTTTCGGTTATTCCTACGATATCCGGTTTCAATTCTCGGACCAGGAGCTCCAGTTCCTCCATTTTGTTACCTAAGCTTCTTGCATTGGTGAACAAACATCCTAATTTTTCCTGTTGGGCTCCTCTCACTCTTTTCACCCAACTCGGTAGGGACACAGTACTTCCAGTATGACTTGTAGATCTAGTATCCGTCCCCCCCCTCTTCCTTACACCTAACCGTCCCCCCCGGCTATATCTGTTGTTATCTTGTTGTTCTTACTCCCAATGTATAAATTTGTGGAGAGCACCAGGACCTCTCCCAACCGTCTCCCCAGTGTCTAGTTTAAAGCTCTTTTAATCAGATGAGCCAGCCTCCTCCTAGAAGTCTACGTCCTTCCCTACTTAGGAGGAGCCCATCCCGTGAGAACAGTTGTCTGTCCCCAAAAGCCTCCCAGTGCCCATACATCCCAAAGCCCTCCTTGTAACACCACTACCTCAGCCAAATATTAATCATAACGATCCTGTCACCCCTTTGGAGCCCTTCCCTAGGGACAGGTAGGATCCCACTGAAGATCACCTGAGCCTCAATTTCCTTGAGCGTCTTACCCAACCTAGCATAGTCTCCCTTGATCCTTTCTAGCGAGAATCTAGCAGTGTCATTCGTTCCCACATGAAGGATGACCAAAGGGTTCTTACCTGCTCCTCTTAGGATCCTTTTCAACCTCAGGTCCACATCCCGTATTTTAGCACCCGGTAGACAGCACACCCTTCTGTTCTCCGGATCGGCCCTGGTCACAGGCCTGTCCAACCTTCTCAGTATGGAATCCCCAATCACGTAGACCTGCCTTTGCCTGGGGACAGTGCGGTCCTCTAACCTATCCTCCGTCCCCCCTGGTTGCAAGCTCCTTCCATTCCTATCATCCCTTGTGGTTCCCCTTAAGCCATCCTGCATTCTCCCTGGGCCCAAACTTGGTGCTACCTCCATAGACTCCTCCCCTTTTTCTATGGGACTGGCCGCTCGTCTCTTTTTTCTTGGCCTCCCACCGTCAGCGACCATCTGCTTTACCCCTTCCTCATTCTCCAAACCTTCAAACCTGTTCCTTAGCTCAATTTCCCCCTCACTGGCTCTCCTTTTCCTTGGCCTGCTTCTCACGGTCACATGCTTCCACCGCCCATCTTCCTCATCTGGTGGTCCCCCCTCAGTGGCCTCAGCCCCTGCTCCCCCCTGTGCCCCTGGGCGTTCCCCCTCAGTTACTGCTTGCCATTGCTCCATCAGATGCTCGAACCCCCTTCTATTCTCTATCAGGGTTTCTACCTGCAGCTCTAGACCCTGGATCTTTTCCTCCAGCAGCTCTATTAGGCGGCACTTCATGCATACATAGTACTGCTCTGGGTCCCCCGCTAGGACCAGGTACATACCGCAGCTGCTGCATGCTCTCATCCTCAGTGTGTCCTCTGCTGCTTGGCTCATGGCTGCTGGCTGCTGCTGTCTCGGCCTCGCTTGGTGTTCTTACCTGGGGAGCACAGGGGACACGGTGCCGCCCCCTTCCGCCTCCCCCTCCAAACTCCCACTCAAAACTCCCCTGTTAGCCGCCCTGTTGGCCGGCTCCTGGGCCGCTGCGATCAGCTGTGCCGCTGCCTGGCTTGGCGGCACAGCTGATCACTAAATTATTTTGTTGTGCCTCACAGAGAGAGAGAGAGAGAGAGAGAGAGAGAGAGAGAGAGAGAGAGAGAAAATAAACCTATTAATTTGAGCTACCAACACAGTTCACAGCATGAAATACACAATTTTGTGTTCAATGAGTTGTGTTCATTTACATAATATGAAAAATATGTATTGGGCAATGCATGAAAACCTCACTGCATTGAACAACCCACCTGATCTAGTCAATGTACTACAGAATATTTAAAGAAGTTAAGAAAGATGTGCTTATAAATTAATGTGTTGTGCCATTTACACACACACAAGACACAGAAGAAACTGAATTATTTGAGCTACTAAAATTTCCATTTTCTCACAGCATTTTAGGTCTCAAGGTTGTTTTAATTTGCTTATTTTTTTGGAACTAGAAATCGGGAAAGAGCACACTGAAGTCAGTGGAATTACCGCAGTGAGGGATTAGTCACATTTTTTGCCACTAACAAAACCTTTGTTAACACAGAGTTAACTTTGACTGTGAATATCTCTTACCTTCCAGAACATCGAGTTCAGTAAAACTCAAACACTGGAAAAACAGGGAATACAGAGTGAGGGTACATGCCTAGATAACCTTAACTCTGCCCTCTAGAAGAGAATCCCTGATAGCATATGAGAACAAGGAAAGGTTTGGGGACAAATTACAGCTACTTCCCAAGAGTTTGTTTCTTCTGTAATTAATTGACCCTGGCCCCATCAATTGATCCTGGCCTGGTGTCTGGCTGTGGAATTTACTATTTACTATTTTTATCCCAGCATATTTAAAGATGAAACTGCTTTATAAAAGCTCCTTTATTCTAGGTTATACAAACAGGTCACTTCCCCAGCTATTTCAAGGAGATGGAATTTTCCTGACCCGCAGGGAACTTAAACTAACATGCTCAAGATCACACATTCCTTGGGAGAAAACGAAGGGGAAAAAAACCAAAACCCACCAAACCGTTGCTGTTTCTACCCAAATGATCAATGAGACCAGAAAGAGAGACTGTGCAATTAACTGGCTGGGACTACACTGACTCTGCAGTTACTTGGATGCAGACACACCCAGCTCTATGGTTGGTAACGTACAGAGACTCTGCTGCTGCTCTGAACTAGCAGCACATGACCTCTAAACAGCTGCCATTTGAATGTATCTGAAAGTTACAAGGAACAACGATCTGTGTTAAAGGAAGGCTGCCATTTATTAGAGCCCCAATTGATGCCGTGTGCACACACAGAGGATTGAATGTGTAACAGGGAGTTTGGTAAATCTTGGTTATTTTATTTTTGTAACAGGCTCCTGTCCACCTCCAGTAGAGTTTTCAGTCCCAATGGCAACTTACTTACCAAATGTAATACAGACTAGTCCATGCCTCCCAAGTGGATGTGGTTCTTCTTCTTCTGCACATTGTAGCCCATGGAGGCCAAGGACCTGCAAATGTGTCTTCATGTGTCTTTGTTTCATTGATGAAAACAAACCACGACACTTAGAGGATTGAAAGTGATTTCTGCTGGGGGACGTTTGCTAGGTGTTTATGCATTTGCACAGGAAAACAGTAAGTGTGTCCATTCATTTCAGGAATCCCTATATAGTAGAGCTCCTGAGCATACTAGAAATGGAATTATTTTTATTGAAGAAACAAGCTTGTAAGGGGGCACTTGAATTTGAACCAAGGACTACTTGATTTGCAGTCAAATACTCTACCACTGAGCTATACCTCCAGGACATTTGCATAGGCAAGTCCGTGATCTTAAGGATTTTGAAGGATGGGCTCTGCCTCTGAGAGCTCCTTTCCTATTCCCAGACCACAGGGGTTTAAAAAATGGGGTTTGATTAAACTTTATATACACACGTAGACACCACAGCTTGCACACCCACCAACATAACTTCCCCCCACTGACATAGCTACCACCTCTCGGGGAGATAGGTTAACTGCACAGACGGGACATCTCTCTCCCCTCCGCTTAGAGCAGCTTCATTATTTATGAATAGGTGGGAAATAACCTCCTGAATGCACAGGAATCAATGTATTAACTATTGCTGTGTCTGCATTCAATATGGGTAACTGGTCATATTGGGCTGGATTAGTAGGAGCGTTGCCAGCAGATGGAGGGAAGTGATTATTCCCCTCTAGTCAGCACTGCTGAGGCCACATCTGGAGCATTGTGTCCAGTTCCCCACATACACACACACACACTACAGAAACAAATTGGAGAGAGTCTAGGGGGCAGGGGACTTACGAGGAGAGGCTGAGGGCAGGGCCGCCCAGAGAGGGGCGGGGGGGGTCAATTTGCCCCAGGCCCTGCAGGGCCCCCAGGAGAATACAGGATTCTATAGTATTGCAACTTTTTTTTATGGAAGGGGCCCCTGAAATTGTTTTGCCCCAGGCCCCCTGAATCCTGTGGGCGGCCCCTTCCCAGACCGTGGTGCTGTCCCCCCACTCCACCCCCTTCCCTCATTCTCCTCCCTCCGAGGCCCCCCCTGTGCTCCACCCTCACTCCCATTTGGCCACTTCCCACCCCTGCTCTTTGGCTGAGGCCTGCTGATCACTCGCTCCTCTCCTCCCGCAAGGCCTCCTCGCGCCTCTCCACCCCCTAACCCAAGGTCTGCCTACTGCCCCCCCTCTCTGCCCCCTCCCCTGTCCATCGCCCACACCTCTCTGCCCCTCCTGAGACCTACCCTGTCCACCTCTTTTTTTGATCATCTGTTGTTATTCCTTGAAACATCAAGGATGGAATAAAAAGCGAGTTTACTCCAGGGTGAGGAAAGAAAGGAGCCATCAACCCCCTGGCAAAGCTCAGTGCCCCAGAGAAAACCTGCCCCCTGCTATCACAATCACTGATGTACTGGGGATATGACGGGACAGGGACTGTCTGAATGATCGAGGCAGGAAATGGACAACAATCTACAGCGACATCATTAACCACAAACACATTCTCCTCGTGCTCCAGCCAGAAGGGAAAGGAGCAGGAATTCTTGCAGTTCAGCCATGGACACACTTACACAAGGGCACAGCAGTGTGTGTGTTGTGGAAGCTGGTCTGAGGAAACAACTGGAATTGATCACTCAGTGAGAACAGAACTAGAGTGCAGTGAAAGCCACATATCAAGCAAGTAGTTGTGGCCGAGTGGTTAAGGCGATGGACTAGAAATCCATTGGGGTCTCCCTGCGCAGGTTCAAATCCTGCCAACTACGCAGGAAGTTGTGGTTCTTTAGTTTCAATGGAGCTGGGTCTTGTCTCACTCTTCAGTTATGTCTACATGAAAGAATAATGTGGCTTAAGTTAAAGTGTTTTAATTGAACAGCTGTTGCATGTCCACCCTATGCCCCTGTGTCACCAGAGCACATCCATGCTAGCATCTCTTGGATTGCCACAGAGAGCAGTGCACTGTGGGTAGCTATCCCACTGTGCAGCTGGCTGCAGGGTGCTTTGGGAAGGGTTTGCAATGCCTCACGGGCTGGTACAGCATCACATGATGCAAGTTTCTATCCCATTGTTCCATGGGCATCCTACTAGATTGCCAGCTGCTTTCCAACTGCAATGTGTGTGATAGAGTAGAGAGCATGTGTGTGTGTGGGGGGGAAGACAGTGTGTGTGTTGCGGAAGAGTGAGTGTGTCGCACACTGTCTCTAAGTTCAGACAGCTGCTGGAAGCGACCAGTCCTGAGGCAGGGGACAGCCCCGACATCAGCCCCCTTCTCTCCCTGGCTCAGCACAGCACAGCACTCTCTGTCACACACGCACACTGCTGCCTGCTTAGCTCTGTGTCAGCGGTGCTGGAACAAGGGGTTTAGAGGGCCATGGCCCCACCACTCTTTACTGGCTGTTAGGACAAATGAGGGGGGGGGAGGGTGCAGTCTTGGGGAAGAGGCGTCTGTGGGTGTGGCCTCGGGGGGAGAGGTGGTGTGCGCGGGGGTCCTGAGGGAAGGGGGGTCATGGGGGTGCCCCAGTTCGGACAACGGTGCCCCCCCCCACTGTAAGGAAGCTTCTGCCACCCTTGCTCTGTGTTGGCAGAGCGGGAGAGAGCAGCATCCACGGCAGTGATTTGCTCCCTGGGGCTCCGGCAGGGGGGCTCGGGAGGTGATTTAAAGGGCCAGGGGCTCCGGCCGCTACAGGGAGCCCTGGGCCCTTTAAATCACCAGCCTGGGGAAGCCGGGCCGGGCTGGCACAGCATACCGACTTTTGCCGGTACCCCATACCGGAACATACCGGCTTATATTCACCTCCGGACGGTCCTCACATGGATCAATAACCGGTTAAAAGACAAGAAACAAAGGGTAGGAATAAATGGTCAGTTTTCAGGATGGAAACAGGTAACTAGTTTCCAGTACTAGTCAACATATTCATAAACAACCTGCTAAACAGTGAGCTGACAAAATTTGCAGATGATCCAAAACTACCGGCTTGCTGCCTAGAACGAACGCTCCTTGAATGGGGTGATCCACAGGGAATCATAGAATCATAGAACTTAAGATCAGAAGGAACCATTATGATCATCTAGTCTGACCTCCCGCAAGATGCAGGCCACAAAAGCTGACCTACCCACTCCTGAAATAATTCTCTCCCTTGACTCAGCTGTTGAAGTCCCCAAATCCTGATTTAAAGACTTCAAGTAGCAGATAATCCTCCAGCAAGCGACCCCTGCCCCATGCTGCGGAGGAAGGCGAAAAACCTCCAGGGTCTCTGCCAATCTACCCTGGAGGAAAATTCCTTCCCGACTCCAAATATGGCGATCAGCTGAACCCCGAGCATGCGGGCAAGACTCTCCAGCCAGACACTCAGGAAAAAGACTTTCAATATCCCAGCATTGACCCTCGGTACTAATTACCAGTGGTTGCACGTTATTGACCTATTGACTAAATCACGTTCTCCTATCAAACCATTCCCTCCATAAACTTATCAAGCTTAATCTTAAAGCCAGAGAGGTCCTTCGCCCCCACTGTTTCCCTTGGTAGGCTGTTCCAGAATTTCACTCCCCTGATGGTTAGAAACCTTCGTCTAATTTCAAGCCTAAACTTCCCGACTGCCAATTTATATCCATTTGTTCTTGAGGGAGTAGCTCAAACCTCCAAAGTGCCTGGCCAGGGGCAGGACATTGGCCCAGCAAGGGAGGGGTGTGGCAGTGACATCACAAAGGCCTTTGCAGGACCTCAGACTATTGGTCAAAGCGGGGAGGTGGTGACCTCACAGAGAGATGCTGACATCAGCCAGGCAGGACAGGGGCGAGGGGTCAGGGACACCTCAGAGACCCCTGTGGCTTTGCTTCAGCAAGTCTCCTTCTCCAGGTCTCTCTTTGAGGACTGAGGGTACGTCTACACTATGGGATTATTCCGAATTTACATAAACCGGTTTAACAAAACAGATTGTATAAAATCGAGTGTGCGCGGCCACACTAAACACATTAAATCGGTAGTGTGCGTCCACGGTCCGAGGCTAGCGTCGATTTCTGGAGCATTGCACTGTGGGTAGCTATTCCGTAGCTATCCCATAGTTCCCGCAGCCTACCCCGCCCCTTTGAATTTCCGGGTTGAGATCCCAGTGCCTGATGTGGCAAAAATCACTGTCGCGGGTGGTTCTGGGTAAATGTCGTCAGTCACTCCTTCCGCTGGGAAAGCAACGGCAGACAAGCATTTCATGCCTTTTTTCCCTGGATTGCCCTGGCAGATGCCATAGCATGGCAATCATGGAGCCTGTTTCGCACTCATTTTGTGCCTTTGCTGCTCTTAGCCAGGGGCGCAAAAGCCAAAATTGGGAATGACTCCCTGAGTCAATCCCTCCTTTTTGGTATCAAAAAATAGAATCAGTCCTGCCTAGAATATGGGCAAGTGTACTAGAGAACCACTGTATCAGAGAACCAGAGAGCACAGCTGCTCTGTGTCAGATCCTGCATAGATTATGAGCTGTATGCTATTCACAGGGGGTGCTCCTGCAACAACCCCACCTGTTCATTCCATTCTTCCCCAGCCTTCCTGGGCTACCATAGCATTGTCCCCCCACTTGTGTGATGAAGTAATAAAGAATGCAGGAATACTTGTTAGTGAGAAATGAGTGGAAGGCAGCCTCCAGTTGCTATGATAGTCCACATAGGACATTAAGGACTGTGGAGGAGAGGAGCCCAGCATCCTGCTACTAGTCCAGGGGCAATTGAATCTTTTCTTTACACATGAAGGGTGGGGGCTGATGAAGCTCAGCCCCCTGTTGCTATGATGATGATGGTTATCAGCCATATTGTACCATCTACCAGGAAAAATTAGGGCCAGGTGCCCTTGATTGACCTGACGGATGCTAGTCAGCATGGTTACCAGTCCTTTTGCACTGCCCCATGTGCCAATAGGCTGATGATGACGATGGGTATCAGTCTTATTGTACCATCAGCCACCCATGGCGGGGGGGGGAGCAAGGATGTTGGTGTTGAGTGCTGCACCATCGCGTCTATCTGCAGCATTCAGTAAAGATAGGGTGACATGTAAAAGAGTCAAGAGAGGATTGTTTTCCCTTTCACTTCTGGGGGTGGGTGAGTGGGTGCGTAAATTGCCTAGCTATGCCCTGACCCACCGCGGACACGGTGTTTGACCCTAGAAGCATTTGGAGCTCAGCCAAGAATGCAAATGCTTTTCAGAGACTGCAGGAACTGTGGGATAGCTTGAGTCCTCCAGTCCATGAGCCTCCATTTGATTCTTTGGCTTTCCGTTACGCTTGCCACGCAGCAGTGCGCTGAGCCCCTGCTATGGCGTCTGTCTGGAGATATTTAAAAAATGATTTTGAATTTCGTCTTCTGTAACGGAGCGCTGATAGAACAGATTTGCCTGCCCTTACAGCGATCACGTCCGCATCGTCCATGCTGGAGCTCTTTCTTTATTTTGATTTTTAACTGCATCACCACCTGTGCTGATCGGAGCTCCATGCTGGGCAAACAGGAAATATTCAAAAGTTCACGGGGCTTTTCCTGTCTACCTGGCCACTGCATCCGAGTTCAGATTGCTGTCCAGAGCGGTCAGTGGTGCACTGTGGGATACCGCCCGGAGGCCAATACCGTCGATCTGCGGCCACACTAACCCCAATCCGATATGGTAATACCGATATTAGCGCTACTCCTCTTGTTAGGGAGGAGTACAGAAACCGGTTTAAAGAGCCCTTTATACCGATATAAAGGGCCTCTTAGTGTGGACGGGTGTGGTGTTAAATCGGTTTTACACTCCTAAAACCGGTTTAAACGCCTAGTGTAGACCAGGCTTGAGAGAGTATTCGGGTTCATGGACATGAGCGCCAGGAGGAACCTCTTTCGAGTTTTCTCCTTCCCTTTTCTTGATTTTGAAATTAACCATCAGATCTTGAATTTCCTGGGTTCTCTCCCTGGCTCTGACTCTCTCTTGTGCAATCCCTCGGCAGTTACCCAACTCACCAGCGTGTGGGAGCGAGGGGCTGGGGCCGGGTTGTGACACGGCCCAGAGTCCCGTACTGCCCCTTTGTTACTCACCCCGGGGCAGGGTGGGGGATGGCCTGGGAGACCCTCTAAGAAAGGCGCTTCTGGTGGGTTTGTGTGTGGTCACGTGGCCCCTGCTGGATAGACCCCCCTCTAGGTCAGAACCAGTCTCAGCTCGGGTCAGACCCTGGGAGCCCAGCCCCCTCTGTCGCCATGGCCATGTCTATTGGTATCCTGGAAAGGTCCATTCTCATTGGTAGCTGTCCAGTGGCAGTGAGTTCCACAGGCCTCGGCACACGCTGTGTGGGGCAGGAGGTCTTTGTGTTGGGAGCAGTGGGAGTGAACTGTGTGCGGTTGTGTCTCTGCGCACAATTGCGAATATTCTGGTGTGTGATTGTGAGTGTGGCTGGGGAGTGTGATTGTTTCTCTCTTTGGGGGTGGAGCTAGCATGCCCCTCTGGGTGTGTTGTGTGTAAGTGTTCTTGGGATTGTGTGAGTCCCTTGTGCGTCAATATGTGTGTGTGTCACTTGCTGCAGGATACAAAATCCTGCAAAACCACCACACACTCACACACAGAGTGGGGCTCAGCCCCACCAGCAGGGGGCAGCAGGGACACACACGTCTCTCCTGGGCCAGCTTGGACAATTTCCCATCACGACTCGGCACAGTGCTGGTGCCCCCACACGGGGGTGGGCAGTGACCGGGCGGGGCAGATGTGCTGGATTCAGAAGGAAGCACTTTGGGAAAATCAGTCAAGGCTCTTAGCAGAGCTGGGACACAGACCCAGTGACCCCTGCACCACCCTGGGAGGGGAGTGGGGTTGAGTGGTCAGAGCAGGGGGGGGGATGGGCACCCGGACCCCTGGGTTCTATCCCTGGCTCTGGGGGTCGAAGGGGTCTAGAGCAGGGGGACTGGGAGCCAGGACTCCTGGGTTCCATAGGGGAGACTGTTTTTTCCTGTGCTTCCTTCCTTAGAGATCCCAGCCCAGCCCCCTAGAGGAGACTGAGCACAAGTGGGGGGAGTTGTTCTCCCACTTTGGAGTTATGATTCAAACCCCTTCACTCGGTGCTCCCGCTCATATCGGCCAGCTGCAGCCTCATCTCCTGGAACTCGGGCAGCTGGCGCTTGATCCGGTCGTACAGTCACATGCTGACTGGCTCCCCTGCCTGGATGCTCTTGTGGAAATCCCACAGGCGACGCTGCAGGACATGGCACCGTTGGTTTCTTTAATGTTGTGGTGTTTCCCCAGCCCCCGGAACAAAGCCGCCAACTCCTCCCTCACCGACTCCCACCAATCCCCCTGGTTGCCATAGAACCCTCTGATGTTTTCCCGTTCTGCCAACACCACCAGGCTTCGCCCCCCTGCTCCTTTATCTTGCAAGCTCTGGATATTCAGCTTCCAATATCCTCTGCCCTGGGTCAGGGACAGGGGTGGCTCCAGGCACCAGCGCAGCAAGCTGCGGAGGGCAGCCTGCCGATCGCAGTGAGGGTGGCAGTCAGGCTGCCTGCAGGAGGTCCCCTGGTGATGCGGATTAGGTGGCATGCCTGCGGGAGCTCTGCCAGTCATGCGGCTTCAGCAGCAATTCGGTGGTGGTTACGCCAAAGGCACGGGACCGGCAGACCTCCCGCAGGCATGCTGCTGAATCCGCGTTACCAGAGGACCTCCCGCAGGCATGCCGCCGAATCCGCCTTACCAGAGGATGTCCCGCAGGTGTTGGGATAGATCTGTATTACATTATATACTAATGTTAGATGTGTAGAAAGTGTGACTAGAGTGAGGGGCACCAGCAGAGCTGTGAGTCTGGAGGTCAGGACTGGGATGGCAGGGGCTGCAGGTCAGGAGTGAGGGGCACCAGCAGAGCTGGAGGGAGCGCAGGGGGCTGCGGGTCGGGAGTGAGGGGCACCAGGAGAGCTGTGAGTCTGGAGGTCAGGACTGGGATAGCAGGGGCTGCGGGTCAGGAGTGAGGGGCACCACTAGAGCTGGGGGGAACACAGGGAGCTGCAGGTCGGGAGTGAGGGGCACCAGCAGAGCTGTGAGTCTGGAGGTCAGGACTGGAATGGCAGGGGCTGCAGGTCGGGAGTGATGGGCACCAGCAGAGCTGTGAGTCTGGAGGTCAGGACTGGGATAGCAGGGGCTGCGGGTCAGGAGTGAGGGGCACCACTAGAGCTGGGGGGAACCCAGGGGGCTGCAGGTCGGGAGTGAGGGGCACCAGCAGAGCTTTGAGTCTGGAGGTCAGGACTGGGATAGCAGGGGCTGCAGATCGGCAGTGAGGGGCACCGGCAGCACAGTGACTGAGGAACTCAGCAGGGAGTCCAGGGGGCTGTGGGTCGGGAGTGAGGTGCACCAGCAGAGCTGGAGGAGCGCAGGGGGCTGCGGGTCGGGATTGAGGGGCACCAGCAGAGCTGTGAGTCTGGAGGTCAGGACTGGGATGGCAGGGGCTGCGGGTCGGGAGTGAGGAACACCAGCAGAGCTGAAGGGAGCCCAGGGGGCTGCGGATCAGGAGTGAGGGGCACTGTCAGAACTGGAGGGAGCGCAGGGGGCTGCGGGTCAGGAGTGAGGGGCACCAGGAGAGCTGTGAGTCTGGAGGTCAGGACTGGGATAGCAGGGGCTGCGGGTCAGGAGTGAGGGGCACCACTAGAGCTGGGGGGAACACAGGGAGCTGCAGGTCGGGAGTGAGGGGCACCAGCAGAGCTGGAGGGAGTGCAGGGGGCTGCGGGTCAGGAGTGATGGGCACCAGCAGAGCTGTGAATCTGGAGATCAGCACTGGGATAGCAGGGGCTGCGGGCCGGGAGTGAGGGGCACCAGCAGAGCTGTGAGTCTGGAGTTCAGGACTGGGATGGCAGGGGCTGCAGGTCGGGAGTGAGGGGCACCAGCAGAGCTGTGAGTCTGGAGGTCAGGACTGGGATGGCAGGGGCTGCGGGTCGGGAGTGAGGAACACCAGCAGAGCTGAAGGGAGCCCAGGGGGCTGCGGATCAGGAGTAAGGGGCACTGGCATCGCAGTGACTGGGGAGCTCAGCGGGGAGCCTAGGGGGCTGCGGGTCAGGAGTGAGGGGCACCAGCAGAGCTGTGAGTCTGGAGGTCAGGACTGGGATAGCAGGGGCTGCGGGTCGGGAGTGAGGGGCACCAGCAGAGCTGGAGGGAGCGCAGGGGGCTGCGGGTCGGGAGTGAGGGGCACCAGGAGAGCTGTGAGTCTGGAGGTCAGGACTGGGATGGCAGGGGCTGCAGGTCAGGAGTGAGGGGCACCAGCAGAGCTGGAGGGAGCGCAGGGGGCTGCGGGTCGGGAGTGATGGGCACCAGCAGAGCTGTGAGTCTGGAGATCAGGACTGGGATAGCAGGGGCTGCAGGTAGGGAGTGAGGGGCACCAGCAGAGCTGGAGGGAGCGCAGGGGGCTGCGGGTCGGGAGTGAGGGGCACTAGGAGAGCTGTGAGTCTGGAGGTCAGGACTGGGATAGCAGGGGCTGCGGGTCAGGAGTGAGGGGCACCACTAGAGCTGGGGGGAACCCAGGGAGCTGCAGGTCGGGAGTGAGGGGCACCAGCAGAGCTGTGAGTCTGGAGGTCAGGACTGGAATGGCAGGGGCTGCAGGTCGGGAGTGAGGGGCACCAGCAGAGCTGTGAGTCTGGAGGTCAGGACTGGGATAGCAGGGGCTGCGGGTCAGGAGTGAGGGGCACCACTAGAGCTGGGGGGAACCCAGGGGGCTGCAGGTCGGGAGTGAGGGGCACCAGCAGAGCTTTGAGTCTGGAGGTCAGGACTGGGATAGCAGGGGCTGCAGAGCGGGAGTGTGGGGCACCGGCAGCACAGTGACTGAGGAACTCAGCAGGGAGTCCAGGGGGCGGCCGGTCGGGAGTGAGGGGCACCAGGAGAGCTGGAGGGAGCGCAGGGGGCTGCGGGTCGGGAGTGAGGGGCACCACCAGAGCTGGAGGGAGCGCAGGGGGCTGCGGGTCGGGAGTGAGGGGCACCAGCAGAGCTGTGAGTCTGGAGTTCAGGACTGGGATAGCAGGGGCTGCAGGTCGGGAGTGAGGGGCACCAGCAGAGCTGGAGGGAGTGCAGGGGGCTGCGGGTCGGGAGTGAGGGGCACCACCAGAGCTGGAGGGAGAGCAGGGGGCTGCGGGTCGGGAGTGAGGGGCACCAGGAGAGCTGTGAGTCTGGAGGTAAGGACTGGGATAGCAGGGGCTGCGGGTCAGGAGTGAGGGGCACCACTAGAGCTGGGGGGAACCCAGGGGGCTGCAGGTCGGGAGTGAGGGGCACCACCAGAGCTGTGAGTCTGGAGGTCAGGACTGGGATGGCAGGGGCTGCGGGTCAGGAGTGAGGGGCACCAGCAGAGCTGGAGGGAGTGCAGGGGGCTGCGGGTCAGGAGTGATGGGCACCAGCAGAGCTGTGAGTCTGGAGATCAGCACTGGGATAGCAGGGGCTGCGGGTCGGGAGTGAGGGGCACCAGCAGAGCTGTGAGTCTGGAGTTCAGGACTGGGATGGCAGGGGCTGCGGGTCGGGAGTGAGGAACACCAGCAGAGCTGAAGGGAGCCCAGGGGGCTGTGGATCAGGAGTGAGGGGCACTGTCAGAATTGGAGGGAGCGCAGGGGGCTGCGGGTCAGGAGTGAGGGGCACCGGCATTGCAGTGACTGGGGAGCTCAGCGGGGAGCCTAGGGGGCTGCGGGTCAGGAGTGAGGGGCACCAGCAGAGCTGTGAGTCTGGAGGTCAGGACTGGGATAGCAGGGGCTGCGGGTCGGGAGTGAGGGGCACCACTAGAGCTGGGGGGAACCCAGGAGGCTACAGGTTGGGAGTGATGGGCACCAGTAGAGCTGTGAGTCTGGAGGTCACATCTGCAGGGAACAGTTCTGAACTTGGAGCACTTACAACTTGGAGAGTCTTTGTAGGGCATCCCAAATGTTTCCTGTATTCACAGACAGTTGTTGAGATGGTTCACCCAATTCCTCACCTGTGCACACAGCTCTCGGGAGCACTTTTTTTCAGAGCCATAGAGGTCTGAGACCCACGGCTGTTCCCCTCATTCCAGCTGCGAGATCACATCAGGTTTGGAAACTGGAAACCCTGGGAAGGGAAAGAAAACAAGGAAGGTCCATGGAATTTGTGGGATACTTGTCACAAGGAATATTCCATGGTTTTAACCCCAGCTCATTTTTAAGACGTAACACCCCAAGGCCGGCTTCCTTGGCTCAAAGTGGCAGAAGAGTTATTATTATAACTCATATTCATGACCTTAGTGCCTAAGAGCCAATGAACCGTGGGCCCCTGTTGTGCTGGGCACAGCACAAACCCAGAATAGAAGATGGCCCAGGCCCTGAAGAATTTACAGTCTAACTAGACAAGACAGACACAGATGAGGGAAGAGGTGGAACCCGCCAGCAGGGTGAACTATGTGAAGGCAGAGGGGCAGATCTGATGAACACAGGTATAGAACTTGAGACTATTGTATTTAATGTTATGACTAGGGCCAGTGTTTTCCGGAAATTGCTGCTATTACTGCATTTCCCCCTGAAACTACTCTTCATTTCTGGAATCACCCTTCGTATCCAGAATAGCTGAACAGAAGGTGGTTGGGGATGCAGGGTCACAAACCCCACATTTCTGCCTGGAGACCCCTGACTCCTCCCCAGGGCACGGGGCAGAGGCTGGGGGCTGGCTGCTTTTGAGACTTGCTGCCAATTTCTTCCCTCCTCATACAAGTCTGGGCTCAGAAAAAACACTGGAGCTTCCCCTTGGGAGATGGGGCACTTGGCAGTGGGACGCTGGGCACCCTCATCGTGCTGCAGCGCAGACGGTGCTCTTGGCTGCGTCCACAGCACCTCTCCCCTGCTCATCTCCCCTGCACACAGCTGATTCATGCCCAGTCTCCCCAGCACACAGCCGGCTGTAGGCTCTCAATGCCCAGTGTCTGGGTCCCACCTTCCCCACACAGCTGGCTCCTGTCCCCTGCCCACAATGCACTTTCCGGCTGTAAAGGATTATATATTGCTCATGCTTGTCAATTACTCTGTTTTCGCTGCCAGCAAACACTGGCCCTACTTATGACTGTTATCTGTATCTTTGAGCCAGCCCTTGAAACCACGAATACTTCACAGACTGTGGTGCTGAGATGGGCCAGATGACACCGGGGAGGCTGAGGGATGGGGAGATGGGTTTCCTGTGCAATCTGGTGTCACTAAGGCTGGATCTCAAGGCTGGTTATGCAGAACTCCATCTTCTGAAGCTTTGCCCCGCACAGAAAGGGGCAGGGACTGATTTTACCTCTTTCGGGAGACTGAATATGACAGACTTTTTGGGGAGAAACAGTTGAGTTTGAGCTGACTGAGAAGGGCCTTTTTGGGCTACAAACTGACATGACCTGATAACCCAGACGTAAGCTTTTAAAGAAGGTTTTTAATACACTTTGGAATGATCGGGGATTCCCAAGAGGACTGATGGTAAATAAACATTTTGATGCTTTTCTTGCTTTATATCTTTTCCCCATAAGGCACAATGCCACTGTCATGGATCCACAGGATCTGTGCAATGCCCTGGCTTTTAAACTGTGCTTGGGAGGTGCCCCTTGAGTGCACTAGACCACCAAGGGCTCCCACTCGTCCACAAGGACAGGCCATGTAGCTTCAGCACCTGAGACTGAGCCTCTGGCTTCAACACTCCTACTTCAACCTGTAGCTCTGCCAGCAGGTCCAGCCGAACTACACTCCTGTTCAGAGACTGTTCCTCAGTCAATGCACAGAGCAAGTTTGTGCTGTGACACTGGGCAGACTTTTAAATCATAGCAGGGTTCATTAGTCAACTGAAATACAGCACTGAACGTCTTTAGATTAGCACAGAGAAGCAAAGACGACGATATAGTCCATACTGGGCAATGCCCTTGAGCCAGGCTGCTGTAGAAAACAGTTTGGTTTCCTTTCACTGAGCCTGTCCATTTGTCTTCGCTCCGGTAGAGCTCCCTGCATCTGCAAACCCAGTTCTTCCTGCTCCCAAAAACATCATGAGTCCATGTATGCTTCACTCAGCCAAGCTGAGATCCTCCCATGGACAGGTGACAATTATTCCCTTGTCTCTGTCGGGTATTCCACTGATGTAGGTTGGTCCCAGCCAGTCCTTAATGACCCATTCATATCACCCCATGACAGCTCCGTGACAAAACACCTCATGTCTCCTGCTCTTTATAATCATAGCAATACCAACCACAGAGGGAAACTGAGGTGTGTATTGGCATCACCAAAATTCCTGCCTCTCTCTCTCTCACACACACACACACACACACACACACACACACACACACACTGCTCACAGCCCTTGGAGAGAAAGCAAAGCACAGGAACTGGAGGTCAGTCCAGTGAACACAGTGGAGGACAAGCTGCAATCCTCACAGCCTGGTCAAACAGGAGAGGCATGTGGGTCCCCACCCATAGAGAGGGGCTGGCTAGAGGCCTGATACCCGAGAGGCCATTGCTTGAGCACCACATGGAGGCAGGTCAAAGGCTTCGCTACTCTAGAACTGTGGCATCACAAAAGCACATTTTGGGGAATTAGGAAATCTAGTGACTCAGGTGTAATGGGAGGGAGAATTAAACTCCCCAGTGTGTGGAGAAGGCTGGGGAATTAAACACTAAAATCCAGGAGCAACAGCCCCTAATTCTTCTGAAAAGAAGGAAGTTTGGGGTGGGCTTTAGCAATTAGGTTGCAGCACATTCATAGATTGGAATTATTAATTAATAAGTGATGTAAATCATGAGTATTAATGCTTGATGCTTATGGACTTCCCAAAGGCCACGTATGGGTTGGGGCAGCTATTGACATTCTTGTAATCAGAGAAAAGGAGCAGATATGGTATATAGCCATCCTATTACCATAAGGAAGTGGATAAAATACCTCTCCTAGTTACCAGGTTTTCATTTTGTCGGGTCCCTGAGACAGTGTAAACTGAAGCAGGGCTCCCTTCTGATGGGCTCCTTTGCCCGTCGATCTTTCTTTCCAATGGTGTCCGTATCTTGTAAGTATGCACAGTGCAAAACCCTCTTTACTGTACTTACCTTAGTTTAATCGTTACGTGTATTGAGCCTGGCCTATGAGTTCAGTTATAACTGTCTGGATTAAATCACGTTTCTGTGTTTCACCAAATTCCATCTTCTCAATTAACTCTGAGTAGCCCTGTACAAGGGCAAGTTGTGCCCCAACCTGTAATCTTATAAGTGTAGAAACTGTCCAGGCTACACCACCGCCCTGTGACATCATCAGCCAAGCGCCCATTGGTGCCTGGGATGTGGCCCTGGTGTGGGAGGGAGGATGCAGCAAGGACTCAGGGTTGGAGGCCGGGGTCACTGTGCATTGAGATGGGGAGGTCATATGGGGAGGGGGGTAATGAGTGGGAGAGGGAGGTCAAGAGTTATAATAATAATAATATTGTGGGGGGATGTATAATGAAGTGAAACTGAACAGAAAGAAAACTGGAGTGGAGGCTCTAAAGCAACAAGGCTTGGGTAGGGATTTGGGGTTAAAGGTCTGGGATCCCCCAGAGCTCTGGATCCCCAAACCTCTCCTCCCTCCCACTGACCCACCCAGCCCACTTCCCGGGTGCCCTTCCCCCACACTCCCCTCCCTTTCTTCCCATTACTCTCAGCCGGCACCACCTCCCGGCACCTTGGGAACTTCTTGTGTTCCCTCCTCCTCTCTCACAACCTCCTCCCTCTCTGCTGCTTCTTAGCTCTAACCCTGCACACACCCGCCCCATGTCCTGGCACCCCAGAATTATCTACTCCCCCCTTCTCCTCCCCTCCCACGGCTCTGTTCTCCCTTCACCTGTGGGGTCCTGAATGGCAACATTATACACTCTCCTATCAAAAGAGGAGCTCACCTGACTGTCACACAAGCCAGGCATGAGTCATACACCTATTAACTCAATTTAGAATTCTACAGGTGGCATATTTTCCTCCTAAAATGAGGTAACGGCATGAAAGCTACAGTGATTAATGTAGTTATTAAGGTATCCTATAAGGATACATTAAATGCAATTTTCAAATGACTGTTGGCACCAAAAAGGCACATGTCCAAAAATTATTCTAGTGGGTGGGAGATAAGGCAAAAAAAGGGGGGCAAGGGAACTTGTCAAAACTTGTATGACAATTAAAGGTATAAAGTTATTACTACTCGGGTTTTTTAGAGCCCCCACAGCTTCTAATAACCCAGGGGACAGGACTCCTCACCCAGCGAGGTCACCGTCTCATAGTTCTCCTGCATGACATCCCTGTGCAGGGCTCTCTGAGCGGGGTCCAGCAGAGCCCCCTCTCTCCTGGTGAAATACACAGCCACCTCCTCGAAGGTCACCGGCCCCTGAAAGAGTGAGAGTCCCACACTCAGTACCTGCTGCCCCCGTCACAACCCCACCACACACAGGGGAGAGGAGCCAATCAACGGGAAGCTCTGGGTGGCTCACGGTCAGGAGTCCCACCCCCACCCTGCTCAGAGCAGCCAGGAAACACCAGGGTGAGGGGACGAAGCGAGAGCCCCTTGTCTCTCTCAGCAGATCCATCCCCCCACAACTAGCCACAGACGGACACAGGGGATGGAGCCCCTAGCAGGGCGCAGGGAGAGCTCGCTGGCAGGGAGCCCAGCGCTGTTCTCATTGTGAAGAGCAGGACAGGACCAGACTTAGTGGGGGGCAGACGACATGACGGTCCAGGGGGGCCTTGCTGAGGAGTGTCCTGTCTCTCCTCCCCCCACTTCTCTTCAGCTGTCTGCCCCTGCACCTGTTCCTGCAGCCCTGCCCCTCCCCACTGAAAGCTGCCCCGGCCAAGCGGCTCCCAGGAGCCTCCCGTGTGCTGTGCAGGGGGGGGGGGGTGTTTGCTGATGTCAGGGAGGCCCCACCCTCCTGCCTCTGCCCAGTCTCTGCTGAGCTCAGGTGGGGGGACAAGATTCTGTGCTGTTGCCTCTGGGTCAGGAGTGGGAGCTGCTGGCCCCTGCTGCTGTGTGAAGGAGCCTTCGGACTAGTGAGTGCCGCTGGGCTGGAAGTGACAGCGGGTGTGTCTCACCCCCGCCCCCCCCCCCACTCACCCCACAATAGACACTTCAATTACTGTTATTACTTCTTTTTACTTCCTGTCAAAATGCGCAAAGTGCACATAGTCTCTGTAATTTTATTCTTTCACATTCGGTCAGGATGACAGTGCTGGTATTTTAGCTTTCTAACTGGTCTGTGCATTTCAAAATTTTATTTCTGTCTTATGCTTAAATTCAATTCTTTGAGTAATGAGTTCTAAAATGCCTCACCTGTCCTGGCTGGAGTAATTATCATTATTACTGTTATTATCGTATTGTGCTTTGTCATTCATTATTTAAAATGGTACAGTCAAATAACAGACTCTACATTTTGCATGTACTTACCTTAGCAGGGCTCATTTAAAAAAAAATTAGCTAAACTCAAAACTTTAGACACTGTGCAGATGAAGATCACTTATCTTCAGATTGTATTTTTAAATCTGTCTGTAAAGTAACTTAAAATGTCTATGAAAATAAATACAGTTCCAAGTATGATACTAATAGCAATGATGGAGTGAAATGTTAGTGAGTCACCTACATGATAGTGACCAGTTAACACAAATGCCAAAATAACTAGAGAAATAAATTCCCATTCGTAAAAAAGAGAAAAAAAAGTTTAATATGTTTTCAGTGGAATGAAAAACAATTGACTAAAATAGAGGAGATAATGGCAGTAACATGGAGCGTGTCTGTTAGAGAAAGTAAGCAGATTTTATTTATTTTTATTTATCTCTACTAAAGATGCGGTAAAAAGCATCAACCTTGTGTTTCTGATACCTGCATTAAAGCTCCAGAACTGATACCTCAAGGCTTGGGATAGGGAATATCTTGCTGTATTGTCTCCTGATTGTTCTAAATTTACTTTTAAATTTAATATGTGGCTGTATTAAGATGATGGGAAAAGAGGTACCAAGTGGTAACAGGGTGAACAATTAGCAGGAAGATTAATTTTAAATATTTTTTTTTTTGTAAAGGCACCTCTGTTTCCAAATGTGCCTTAACCACAGGATACAGGTTGTGTGTCAATGCTAATGAGGTATAATCAGAATCTCATTATAAAAAGGGGGTGCCCAGAGCAGGAAAATTGAGCTCTCTGTGGGAAATTCCAGCAGGAACCATCCCTCTACTGATGATCAATCCATGAGAGATACCTCAGACCCTATTGAACAGGATGTGAGTAGAACTAGAGTTGTAACTTTTGCTCAGATCTTTATAGAATGTCTATATGCCTTGGGTATTCATAACCTTAACTGTAACTTCAATAAAACTTGTAAAACCGACTAGACCTTGTACCTGTGAATGTCTGTGTGGTCACTACCCTTGGTCTGTGTGTGTTCCTAGAGACTGTACATTTGAAGCAAGTAGCAGAGGCGACTTTCACTCTGTTAAGCTTGAAACTGTCGCCACCAGAGCCGACCCCGCGGCGGTGTAATGCCACATTACAAACTGCACTTTAAATAAAAGGCTGCACAATACACCACACACCAGGCCACCCTCACTTCTGCGCTGCTGCTGCTGGCGGTGGCACGGCCTTCAGAGCTGGGCGCTCGGCCAGCACCCGCTGCTATCAGGCCGCCCTGCCAGTGCTGAATTTGTGCCATGGCTGAGCTCTGGCACCTCTTTCAATACAATTTAAGCACTAGAGGGAGGCACCGGGGCCTGGACGTGATGGTGGGGAGCCCGTGAGGGCCAGGGGTGATGGGGGGCACCAAAATACAAGTTCACCCAGGGCGCCATTTTCTCTAAGGCCAGCCCTGGAGCTGGGTATGGGGGAGGGGCATATCCCCTAAGGCCGTGGTTCTCAAGCAGGGGTCCCTGGACCTCTGGGGGGCTGCGAGCTGGTTTCAGGGGCTCCTCCAAGCAGGGCCAGTGTTAGACTCGCTTGGGCCCAGGGCAGAAAGCCCAAACCTCCCTGCCTGGGGCCATGAGCCCTGCCACCAGGGGCTGAAGCCAAAGCTGGAGCAATTAGCTCTGTGGGGGTCCCTGTCACATGGAGCCCCAGGCAATACCCGTTTGCTACCCCCTAACACCAGCCCTGGCTTTTCTGTGCAGAAAACCAGGCATATGCAGGGCAGTGGGGGTTTCATAACATGTTGAGGGGCCTCAGAAAGAAAACAGTTGAGAACCCCTGACTAAGCCTCATTGGTGGGTGCCCCTCTACATCTCACAGCAGCCGCTGGTTAGTCGGGTGAGGCTCCAGCCCTGGGATTCTGCTCCCTTTACCTAGCCCCACCTAGGTGTGTTCTTTGCTCTTCCACAAATCAGAGCATTTCCACCTTCTAACCTCATGGGTCTGTTCCTAGAATGGAAGCCACATATTAAAAAAGTCCCAACAGGTTTGCCACACCCTGGCTTCCTCCCATTCTCCACCCTGTGAATTTCCTGCCCCGCACCAACCTCTAAACCAGACTGCCCAAGCCTCCCACCTCCTGTGTATCTGCTGTCACTCTCCCTCCAGCAGGAACCCACCAATAACCCCCAATAATCCCTACCTGAATGGGATCCTCTGAAGCCATTTCCCTTCCCTGTCCCATAGGAGGATGGGATGAACCGGAGCGAGACGTGGGCGTCATTCTGCAGCCTGGCAGGATGAGAAGGGCAGTTGTGGAGGTTTCAGAACTGGCTTTAGTTCATTTCACATCACAATTCCCCCAGGCCCTTTCCCTGCAGACAGACATCCTAGACTCTGCCATGCTGGAAAATGCTTGATCTCTTTATTACAGTGTAGACCTGACCCCTCCTGCCAGGGTAAATCCACAGACGTTTTTCAGCCTCTGCAGTAATAAAGTCTCTGAACAAAATGCTAGAAAGGAGCAGAACCAAAGGGGCTGGGCAGGCTCCATAGGGGACACTGGTTCCTCCTTCCCCACCGGTGCCCCAGCCATGCCCTGTGGCTGGCAGAGAACGGCCACCCCATCTCCACCCCAGAGGGAGCTGTGTCTCAGGGCTCCCCCAAACAGCACCCAGTAACCCCCATCCCTTTTGGGGAATGACTCAGGGCAACAATTTCCCACCCAAACAAAGACGAATTGCTGCTGATGAAATGGGGGGTGGGGCGAAGCCCCCCAAATATGAGGAGAATTTAAATTGACATTTGAAAATTATAGAAAAAAAATCAGGAAAAATAAGAGACTAGAGAGTCAACAATTTTAGGAAAAACGAGGGAATCTCCTTGGGTTTGATAGTCCTGTGTGGTGAGGGGAGAGAAAAGGGGGAGAACCAGAGAGACTTGTTACCAGTACTTGGGAGGGAAGTGGCACAGGCAGGAGAAGGAGGCAGGTATCTCCCCCCCCCACTCACACACACTCTCCCCCTGGACTTTCCCGGCTGCACAGAGACCGTTCAACCCCCACCTGCCCCACTGCCCTTCCCCCGCCTGCAGCTCCGGCTTCTCCCCTCCCGCCCCCGCCAGCCACACAACGGGGAACCCCGGGCCCCAGGCTCTGGCCCCACCTGGATCCCAGCGGGGCCGGGGCAGATCCTGCTGCAGCTGAGAACAGCGGCTCCGCCCGGCTCGGCGGCTCCAGCACTGCTGGCAGCACGTGGCCACCAGGAGCAGCTGCTGAGCCAGGCTCCTGCGTCACAATGTGCCAGAGCCCCGCCCCCAGGAGCTGCCCTGCCCCGGGTTGTGCAAGCCCCCGCCCCAGGAGCTGCCCTGCCCCTGTCTGTGCAGAGCCTCGCCCCCAGGAGCTGCCCTGCCCCAGGCTGTGCCAGAGCCCCGCCCCAGGAGCTGTCCTGCCCCGGGCTGTGTCAGAGCCCCGCCCCCAGGAGCTGCCCGCCCCGTCTGTGCCAGAGCCCCGCCCCAGGAGCTGCCCAATGTCCCATCTCTGGGCTTTGTTCTCCTGCCTCCTTGTTCCCAGCACCCACCGCTCCCAGCTGCTCCCTTCCTGTGTCTGCAAACACCCCCTCCCCCCAGGGTGGCTGCAGCGCTCGCTGGGGCTGTCTCCAGTGGCTGAAGTTGCCGCCATCTCTGCTTCACCTGGGGGTGGGGGGAGAGACAAAGCGAGGAGATGGTCCCAGGGTGTGAAAGCAAAATTAGGGGGCAGGGAAAGAAGATCTGTTTGGAAAAGTGGGTTTTTTGCGAGGGGAGGGGAGGTCATTCCTATATTGGACCAACTGCCGGTGGGGGGAGAGCGAGAGAGAGAGAAGCGACACGCAAGCTGCGCTCTTTCCCCAGCAGCAGGTGGGCCACGCCGTCTCTCTGATGGCCTGGCTTCCCGGGATGGGACCCGGCTACCACTACAGGGCAGGCAAGAGCGGTGGCCCAGGCGGGCAGGGGGAGGGGCCCTAGCGGAGGGGCGGAGCCGCGTGGGCGGGTATGCAGATCTGTGTGCGAGCAGAGCATTGTGGGAGCGGACGCAGGCTGCCAGGCAGGGCCCGACTTTGGCACCGGGAGCTCAGCGTGGGGAAGGGAGGGGCTCTGGGGGACGCGTCGGGGCAGCTGTCGGCAGTGGGGGCCGGTGTGGGCGAGGCCGGCGGTGGGGGCATGGCGGTCCGCCCCGTGTGTTATAAGTACGGGGCGAGCGAGGGTGGGCGGCGGCCGGGCAGCAGGAACTCATACTTACCTGGCAGGGGAGATACCATGATCACGAAGGTGGTTTTCTCAGGATGAGGATTATCCATTGCACTGTAGGTGTGCTGACCCCTGCAATTTCCCCACACAATTCTGTGTGTTTGTATTGATTATTTGTAATTTTGCCTGTATTGTTTGTACTGACAAAAAGGGAGAAATTTCTCCAGGGATTAATAAGATTAGACCCTATGAATGTCTATCTTGGATTCATAGAGATTGTGTATTTTTTTTTCTTCTTTCTTTTATTCTTTTAATAAACTCTTTTAAGTTCAGGACTTGGTTAAGTTCCTTACCATGATCACGAAGGTGGTTTTCTCAGGGTGAGGATCATCCATTGCACTGCAGGTGTGCTGACCCCTGCGATTTCCCCACACAATTCTGTGTGTTTGTATTGATTATTCGTAATTTTGCCTGTATTGTTTGTACTGAGGAAAAGGGAGAAATTTCTCTAGGGATTAATAAGATTAGACCCTATGAATGTCTATCTTGGATTCATAGAGATTGTGTATTTTTTTCTCTTCTTTCTTTTATTCTTTTAATAAACTCTTTTAAGTTCAGGACTTGGTTACGTTCCTTACCTGTGGATTCAGGGGAAGGAAGCTAGGCACCACTCTGTGGAGACAAGGGTTGTCTCCAAGCAGAGAAAGCAGGAGAGGGAGGGGGGAAGTGGGCTGCTTCCCTGTGTGTAGAGATTCAAGGGGTTTGAATCTGGGTTTCCCAGAGGAAGCTTGGGGGACAGACAGTGTGTCAGACACTTTAACCTGACTGGTGGCAGCGAGAAGGAATCCTACCCTAAGGGTTAGGGTGGGGGGAGAATACCTGCGGGTCCCCATCTTTGAACCCACAAGCTCAAAGTTGCCCAAAAGTAGCTATTGTGTCATACAGGAAGCCTGTGATATGCAGGGGGTCAAATAAGATGCTCTAGTGGTCTCTTCTGGCCATAAAATCGACTAATTTCTGAAAAACTGAGTGTAGCATTGGGAGCAGCGTCTGATGTTTTCCTGTCTAGCCGGCTCGCTGCCTAGAACGAACGCTCCTTGAGTGGGGTGATCCACAGGGAGTAGCTCAAACCTCCAAAGTGCCTGGCCAGGGGCAGGACATTGGCACAGCAAGGGAGGGGTGTGGCAGTGACATCACAAAGGCTTTTTGCAGGACCTCAGACTATTGGTCAAAGGTGGTGGGGAGGTGGTGACCTCACAGAGAGATGCTGACATCAGCCAGGCAGGACAGGGGCGAGGGGCCAGGGAAACCTCAGAGACCCCTGTGGCTTTGCTTCAGCAAGTCTCCTTCTCCAGGTCTCTCTTTGAGGACTGAGAGAGTATTCGGGTTCAGGCACATGAGCGCCAGGAGGAACCTCTTTTGAGTTTTCTCCTTCCCTTTTAGTGATTTTACTAGAAAACAGAAGTCCCTGTTTAGAAGGTAAGAGCCTCCTCGAGGGAAGGGGTGTCCTGGGGGAGTCACAGTTCAGATGCCAGTGGCCCCCCTACACTGTCAGGAAGTTCCCACCACCCTGCTCTGTGTTCGCAGGGCAGGAGAGAGCAGCATCCACGGCGGTGATTTACTCCTGGCTGCCGGAGCAGAGCAGGACGCTCAGCTTTCAGAACTTCCCAGAGCAATGAAAGGGGAGGGGCCTGTGGCTCTGTAGCAGGAATGCAGGGCAGGCAAGTTCACAGCAGGCATTGTGGGATACTGGAGAAGGCGAGTTGTGGTGGTATAATGAACAGCAGAATTTAGTCTGTTACTTTCAGTTTGCTGCAAAAAGCTCTAGACCTCTCATCAAAGTCATTTTATTTTGTCAGCAAAACAGGGCAGTTTTGTCGCCAGACGTGGCATTGCAGTGTGTGCACCAGCCACAAGCTGCCAACCGAGAGAGTGTTGTGTGTTTTTCACACACCTGAGCAATATAATTCTGCTGAAACAACTTTGTAGTGCAGACCTGGCCAAAGATTCACTCACACACAACTTGTAAGGGAAATGTCACCTGCTCCTCTGCTTTGGAGAATCCAAAGACAAGCAAAGCTTGTCAGGCCCTGGTAGCAATGGCAGAGAGTCAGGTGTGGGCAGACAGTGTGTTTTAGTCTCTTACAGGTACCATGGCTTAGCTGGCTAAAGCACCTGTTTCGTAAATAGTAGATCCTGGGTTCAACTCCCAGTGGTGCCTGGTTGTTGGGGCACCTGCTATTGGCTACTGTCAGAAGACAAGATTCAGCGCTAGATGGGCCTTTGGTCTAGCCCAGTCTGGTTTTCCTTATGGTTTAAATAACACTCACAGGCACTGATAACAGAGTTACTGAGCATTTGGGAGTTAAGAGCTGATAGGTCAGTAGTCCAGTCCCCACACAGACTCCCTCTGGGACAGGGGCAGGTCTGAGCTCTCACCCAAATGCTCATTGTGGCTGCTAGAATCTGTGGGCAGCTCATTTAGTTTACGCCAAAGGTTGAGTCCTGCTTTGTGCACCGTGTGTGAGAATGAAAATCCTAAACCGCCCTTTGAAATAACGAATGCAGCAGGACGTGTTATTGTCCCTGCCCCCAAGCAGACAGACCAATGGAGAAATGCCATCGAGTCCAAGGTAATACTTCCCTGCCATTTTACCTTTTTTGCTTGCTAAACTCCTTATCTGCCCAGCCCAGGCTGTCCTCTGCCTCAGCTGCTGCTCCCGGCCTGCTCTAGAGTCAAACATGCGGGCCCCCCAGGGGAACAGAGGCTGGGACAGGGCAGCAGCCTGGGCTGGGCTGGGAAGATGCTGGGAGTTCTCGTTCCCTGAGAACTGGCCTGGCTCCCTTCTCAACAGCAAACAAATCAATACCACGTCCCCTCCCCAGAAAAACCAGCCTGGAGCCAAGGGCAGCAGGGGACGATTCCCTCCAGTTCCCACCGAGGCAGGAGAGAACCCAGGGTGTTTCTAGCAGAGCTTATGGAACTGACATGGGGAAACCAGCCTTTAATAACAGGCAGTTCCAGTTGAAGCTCAGTGTTTTTAACAATTTCTACAACATTAAATAACCCTTCAATCGTAGTGTCACCATCCATAAAATTGCTTCAGCCTTATATGTTCCCAAGTGCACAACTAAACATCTCTTCAAATCCAAGGGAGTGGAGATCAGTCAGTGTTCAGAGTCATCCCACATAAAAGAACCATGTTGTGGTACATACTGGCTCCATCATGTGGCTATCGCCTTTCCCTCCTCTCTGTTAAAAGTTTTGGTATTTTGCACAGAAACTTTCTTCCCTCAGGAGAGACCTGGGATCCAGGGCTACCAGCCAGACAAATACCTTTAAGAGGAGGCGTAACCTTTCAAAAAATGATCTCCCTTCTTCAATTCAGTGACAGCCTGAAATGCTACTTATCCCAGCAGAGCTGGAGGATTGAAAGCAGCTACATCAAACCCCTGTGTAGCTCGCAGGAATGAACACAAATGCTCCCTTGTATCTGAAGTGATGTTTAGTTTTACCCTTTGTTAACTAGAAGACTAAAGGGAAAGGCAGTGGTGGTGTCACATATAAAGAGTGATACACGAAACAATCGTCATAGTTATGCCTATAGTGACTGCAAAATCTTTCTATATTCTCCTTATTATCATCAGTGTATTATTTTCTCTGGCATCTAGACATTAACTAGACCTTGACCAAGAAATTTGGATCTTGATAAAATAATCCACTATCCCTCGTTAAGATAATGGACTTGACACCCACTCGGGTGTCTCCATGCAGGTTCAAGTACTAACAACAGTGGCTGCCTTTTAGCCATAGCTTTTAATCAGGGCAATAAATTGATACAAATTCCTGTTAAATAATTTCTCAGCCAGAGTCCTTCACCCACATTCCTTAGGGCACTGGGCCACATGTGGACGTTTCATTTCCCATCTCAATTTCACACAGAGACACAATTTCATTTGCAGAGATCCATGAACAGCAAAACCTCCCTGTGTCTCTGGTCTGAGCCAGGGCATTTGATTCCAGTGAACCCTTCTCTCCTGCAATGGCAATGGTCAGAGAGAGGGGACGTGGCCACCTGCATCCCTGCCAGGGAGATATTGGCTCGGCTCTTTCTTTCTGCTGCTGTTGTTAGTCCATGAAACATCAGGGATGGAATGCAAGGCTGAGTTCATGCACCAGCCCCCTGAAACATTTCAGTGCCCCAGAGAGATCCTGACCCCTGGTATTGGAATGATAGGGTGGAGATTCGAATAGGAAAGGGACTGTCTGAATTGTCAGTGTGGGGAATGAACAACAACCTATAGCAATGTTGTTAGCCACAAACACACTAATCATGCTACAGCTGGAAGGGAAATGGGCAAGAACTCTTGCTGTTCAGCCATGGACACACTTACACTAATGTACAACCGTGAGTGTGCTGGGGGAGCTGATCTGAGCAATTTGAAGTGACAATTTTGTGAGAACAGAATCATGGTGTAGTGCAGCAGCTGTACAACAAGTAGTTGTGGCTGAGTGGAGTAGACAGTTGCTTCAGTGAGGGGAGGGGTTTTCCATTCCTGTGATAACTGCATTGGCAGAACAATCTTTCCTTTCATTTAGCACTATCTAACCACGGCTTAGGTCAGTTTAATTATACTGGTTCTGGGGTTTTTCACACCCTGAACGACGTACTTGTTAGAGGGTTTATCCCATCACCCTCCCATTCCCTGGTCCTTCTCACGTGACCAGAGAGCAGCAATATACGAAGCTCAAAGGTGCAAACAATTCAATGTTTATTGGGGTAAACTTCCAGCAATCAATGATTCCAATTTCCTTCCTCAGGATCCCCCTTCCCAGCTCTGACACCACAGAGGCTTGCCTATGTCCCTGTTCCCATTCCCTCTTCCTATTCCCTCCCTTAGCAAAACATAATTCTAATTCTCCTACCCCCTTTCTCATTCTCATTCCCATTCCCATTCCCCCCCTTACTTCCTGACTGACTGCAGACTATATAGTAAAACTGGAGTTCTGCTTAGCTATACCCTAACCACTCATTTTACTGAAATGTAACTAACCAATCCTAACATACTGTAACATGATTATCTAACCATTTATACCCTACCACCTTAATTGGTTTACACCCAACAATTTAATTATACAGCAGATAGAAACAATCACAGAACCAAACAGAGATTATACAGACAAGCAATAGGAAAGTGGGGACTACAGTGATAGAACAACAAAGAAATGAGGATTTCACACCCCAGCTATTGACCAGTGAGTTGTTCCTAGACAGGATGCTATCCTGGTAGAGGTTGTGGGTGCTGGTTGCTTAACTTTCTGGCGAGTGGCGGCGCCTGGGGCTCCCGACAGGCCGGGCGGCGGTTGCCCAGGCACTTCGCGAGGCTCTCCGGGCCGCTCAGGAAGCGGCAGCCAGGGCAGGGGGCAGGGATCCCCGGCCAGAGGGGCGGCAGCAGGAACGTGCGGCAGAGCCCCTCGGGCAGCAGCTGGGGCGTGGGGCAGGTATCCCTTGGCTGCTCCGGCCAGAGCATATAGCGGGGCTCCCCAGGCTGTGCAGGTGGCTGGGGCGTGGGGCAGGGATCCCCCCAGGGCGGCGGCGGTAACCGGGACGAGGGGCGGCAGTCCCCCAGCGGCTCGGGCAGCGGCCACTGGGGCGCGGAACAGGAGTCCCTGGGCAGCCCAAGCAGCGGCGGCAGCTGGGGCTCGGTGCCGGGACAGGGGTCCCCCGGTGGCACGAGCAGCGGCAGCATACCGCGGGGCTCCTCGGGCCGCCCAGGCGGCGGTATCCGGGGCGTGGGGACGGATCCCCGGCGGCTCGGGCAGCGGCCGCCGGGCGTGGGGCAGGAGTCTCCGGGCAGCGGCGGCGGAGACACGCCGCGGGGCTCCTCGCGCCCGCTCAGGCGGCGGCATCCGGGCGTGGGGCGGGATCGCCCAGCGGCTCAGGCACCGGCCGCTGGGGCGTGGGCAGGAATCCCCAGGCAGCTGGAGCTGCAGCGGCGGGAGCGCGCCGGGGACTCCCAGGGAGCGGCAAACGGGCCGCGGGCCGGGAGTCCCCCGGCGGCTCAGGCAGCAACAGCGGGAGCACGCCGCAGGGCTCCTTGGGCCGCCCAGGCGGGGGCGGCCGGGGCGCGGGGCTGAGATCCCCGGGCAGCGGCGGCAGAGGCCCGCCGAGGGCTCCCGGGCCGATCAGGCGGCGGCAGCCGGGGCGTGGGGCTGAGATCCCGGGGCAGTGGCAGCGGAGGTACGCCATGGGGCTCCCCGGGCTGATCAGGCAGCCACCAGGGCACGGGACAGGAGTCCCCCAGCAGATCGGGATCAGCGATCAGGCTGCGCGGCAGCCGGGGCAGGCTGGGATCCCCGGGCAGCAGCAGCTGGGACGCGGGGCTTGGGGCAGGGACTCTTCCGCGTCTCAGGCAGTGGCCGGAGCCCGCAGTCGGGCTACTCAGGCAGCCCCTGCAGCAGCAGCGCAGTGCAGGTAGCTCCTGATAGCGGGGCTGTGGGGGGGTCCCCGCGAGGGCCGGGGCTGGGGTGCAGTGGGGCACTTACCCATGGGGAGTAGTGGTTGGTTAGTGGGCGTCTCCTCCGGCAGTTGAGGCGGGCGGGAACGGGCTCCAGCTGGTGCTAGCGATGGTGAGGCTGTAGGTTCCTCCTGCGGTGGGGGGTGGTGCTCGGCAGTCAGGTCAGCTCCTTGCAGCTGCTGGTCATCGGGTAAGGCTCCTTGCAGCTGCTGGTCATCAGGGAGAGGTTTCTCGGGCTGTGGGTGTTGCTGAGTATCCAGGAGTTTGTCTGGCGGCAGGCGGATAGCAGGGCGGTCCACTGGTAACTGGGGAGCATGACGCCTGCTCCCCCGTGTGGGGGGGTCTTGCTCTGTCGGTCTTGGGATACGGGAGCTGATTGCTGCAGCACCTCGGTCTCCAGACTTCCTGGCTCGGCATGTCCCTGGGACCCTAGGGGCTACTATAGTCGGGAGCCTGTGCAGGGCAGCAGAGTGCTCCTGGACAGGGGGTGGCTCCCTGGGCTGTGGTGCAGGAGCCCCAGGGTCTGTCTTATGGGACATTATTAGGTCCCCTCAGTATGTATCTCATAATAAAAGAGATTAAACTGATAAGAACAGATTTAAATTTTATTAGAGAATATTTAAAATAAACGATACAAAGTGTTTGATGTGTCAGTTATTGTGTCATTGGGGGTTACATACAGATTGTGGGGGGATGTTGACGTTTTGGTGTTAGGCAGCACATACATATACATAGTCTGTCATGTCCCCAATGCGGGGTATACGGTGGGTCAGTTCAAGGTACAGCAAGTAAGCGGTGAGGGTACATCACTCATACAAACAGGTTACAGATAGTCATGGGCACGAATAAGCAGGCTGAGTAATGGGGTTGGGACGACCCTCACATGGTGGAGTATGGTTTGGTGGGTTCATGGCTTAGGGGATAGAGTCCAACGGGGGGTCCACAGGTTCCGTCCCCCCTGTGGGTGCACAGAGTCACGCCCGCTCACTCCTGGTACTGGCGGTGGCCGGTGACGTGCTCCGTGTAAATGTCTCTGGACCAGCGGATAGTGTCCGAGACCATTAAGCGTCTCATGAGCTGCGCTTAGCTCAAAGAGCCGAGAAGCGATGCTCAGGCTTTGCGGCACACGCACACCCCCTGCCCCCACCGCTTTCTACCTCGCCGGGGCGAGCACTCAGCCACGCACATGGCAAAGTTAAGGTCTGTCGCACTCGACCTGAGCTCAACTACACTTGATCTTAGCTCCAAGGAGCCGAGAAGCACAGAGCTTTACAGAGCACAAAGAATTTTGATCTGTTTTTCTTAAACCAGTATGTTCTCCCTGGGGGAGGTGCACCGTGCCCAGAAGTACTGCAATACCAGGCTGATGCGTGGAGCGGATGGAGCAAGCTCCTATTCCAACTCCCTGTTCCAAAAATCAATGTAATATACAGTCCTCAAATAAAGGACATATCAGATATTAAACTGATAAGAACAGATTTAAATTTTATTAGAGAATATTTAAAATAAACGATACAAAGTGTTTGATGCGTCAGTTATTGTGTCATTGGGGGTTACATACAGATTGTGGGGGGATGTTAACGTTTTGGTGTTAGGCAGCACATACATATACATAGTCTGTCATGTCCCCAATGCGGGGTATACGGTGGGTCAGTTCAAGGTACAGGCAAGTAAGCGATGAGGATACATCACTCATACAAACAGGTTACAGATAGTCATGGGCACGAATAAGCAGGCTGAGTAATGGGGTTGGGACGACCCTCACATGGTGGAGTACAGTTTGGTGGGTTCGGGGCTTAGGGGATAGAGTCCGACGGGGGGGTCCATGGGTCTCGTCCCCCCATCGTGTGCACAGAGTCACGCCCGCTCACTCCTGGTATTGGCGGTGGCCGGTGATGTGCTCTGTGTAAATGTCTCTGGACCAGCGAATAGTGTCCGAGACCATTAAGCGTCTCATGAGCTGCGCGTAGCGACGGCCCACCCCACAGGTCCGAAGCACACGTTCATTGTAAGGGTCCCAGGCGCCCAGGGCCCCCGCAATCAGGGCCTCGGTGCAGACCTCGTAGCCCTTTGACCGCAAGGTGTCCGCCAAGGGGGCGTATTTCTCAAGCTTGCGGGATCGGGCCTCGCGGAAGGCCGGGGTCCTGTTTTCGAACGGGATCGTCACGTCGACGAGGATGATCTTTTTCCGATCCTCGTCCGTGACGACGATGTCCGGGCGCAGCGTGCTGTCGGTGCCGGGAATGGCGCGGTTGACGGTGATCTTTCCCAGGTACGGGGTGATGGCCTTCACCAGGCGGTCCTGGACGGCGTTGTGGCGCAGCTGCCAGGCTCTGGCGTGGGGCTTGCAGCTGCATAGGACGTGTGGCAAGGTCTCCATGGCGTAGCCACACTTCCGGCAGCGTTTGTCCCGGTTCCCGTGGCGGACAGCTCCGTTGAGAGGGACGCAGTTCAGCCGGGCGCGGTGTATGAACCGCCAGTCGGCGAATCGGGTGAAGCTGCCTGCGGGGAGGAAGTGGTTGCTGGAGTCCCACTTGCTGGTCACCTCGAAGGCCTTGCCCTGGTCAGGTTTTTTCTTCAGGGTGTCCACGTAGAGCGCGTGGACGGCGGCCTTCAGGGTCTTCTCCAGCATGCCTCTGGCTCCAGGGCTGACGATGGTGTTGTCTTCCGTCCCGATCTGCGGTACCAGGACTCCTGGCTCTCGCCGATCTTCGCTCCATACCCAGCGGCAGCCCAGTCGCTTTCCCAGTCGGCGGGTGGCGTTGCGGGCACGGGACCACAGCGAGGCGACGTCGCCCCTGAATCGGCCGAATTCTCCATCTAGGGAGCCATTCAGGAAGGCGGCCACATCTTGGTCGGAGGGGGATCCGGCGATACGCTTCGCGGTGGCGGCGCGCAGGGCGGTCGTCGCGATGTTCTTGACCGTGGCGTCCGGGCACCTCAGGAGGCGGAAGGCGTGCGTGACGACAGCGATGTCGCAGAGGTCTCCCATGCGGGGGACGTTGGCGCCCCCGTGCCAGTGGGCGATGTAGACGAGCTCGTTGCTGGCTCTCTGGGGTAGGGACAGCCACTTCTTCACCAGCTGCCAGATGGTGTTGTCCGCTTTGGTGAGGGGCACCTTTGCCATGGTGGATCCTCTCAGGACAAAGGCGATGCGGGGGATCAGGAAGGTGTTGAGGGCGTTGATTTTCTGCCATGGCGCCAGCAGGGATGCGTCAATCTTGGCGGCGTCCTGCAGGATCTCCCGGATTGTGTCCTCGGGGGTCTGCTGGACGCGGAAGCCCGTCGGTGTGCCGAGGTGCTGGTAAGCCTGGCCCTCCGCCAGGGGGATGACGGGCTCACCCTGGACGAGGAACTCTGTCGTCAGCACCGAGTGCCTCTTGCTCCCGTCGATGTGGAGGGATGCGCATTTCTTGGCATTGAAACGGAGACCCGTCCAGTTCGCGGCTCTCCCGATGGTGTCGAGCATGCTCTGTAGCCTCTCAGGGTCGTCCGCGGTCAGGACCAGGTCGTCCGCGTAGGCCAAGATGCTCACCCTCTCTTCATGTAGGTCGAAGCCGTTGGCGCCGTCGGAGATCGCCCGCAGGAGCGGTTCCATGGCGAGGTTGAAAATGATGGGGCTGAGGGGGCAGCCCTGCTTCACGCCACTGCGGATAGGGATCTCGGCGGTCTCCCCTTCCACCGAGCGGATGGTGGTGCTGCAGCCCTCATAGAGTTCACGGATCAGGCGAAGGAAGGTCTCCGGCATCCCGAACTCCCGTAGCGTGCTGAAGATGTGGTGATGGGGGATGGACCCGAAGGCGTTGGCCAGGTCGAGCCACGCTATCGCGCACTGTTTCTGCGCCCTCCTGGTCGTCTGGAGGACGGTCTGGAGCAGGAAGTTGTGTTCATAGCACCCCTCTGACGGCATGAAGCCCTTCTGGGCCGGGCTGATGGCTCCTCCGGTCGTCGCCCACTCTGTGATTCTGGCTGCCAGGCAGCTGGCGTACAGCTTGTACATCGTGGAGCAGAGGGAGATGGGTCTCCAGTTGCTGGGGTCATCTCTTTCACCCTTCTTGTGTATAAGGACTGTCATGGCTTTCTTCCAGGAGGTGGGCGACCGGCCGAAGCGCCGACACAGGTTGAAGATGCCGGAGAGCACTAGGCAGTCGGGGTCTCGCTTCTTGAGTAGGCCGTAGGGGATGCCATCTTTTCCAGGCGCGGTGTTTTTGGTTCTGGAGAGCCGCGCCGACACCTCTTTGGGCGTGAAGTCAGCCTCTAGCCCGTCTGCGTTGGTGACGCGGGGCAGCGGATGGAGACACTCCGGGCGCTGCGTGTCGTTCCTGGGCGTGCCGCCAAATACTCCGAGGAAGTAGCGGTAGAGGCGCTCGGGCGGGATCGTGCAGTATGCCGGGGGACCATCAAGGACCTCTCTTACAGCCTTGAGGCGGTTCGATCTGTACAGCTTCTGGATCCTGGAAGCTGCTGCCGGGTCGTAGCGGTGGCTGGCATTCCTTCTTCCGGCTCCTCTGGTGGAGGTGGCGTGATTCGGGGCGGGTCGTTTGAAAGTAGGCCGGGTGGTCTCTTGGTTAGGCGTCCTCTTGGGGGCGGTCTCTGCCGACAGCTCCTGGGTGAGCCTGTTAACGAGCAGATCGAATTCCTCGAAGGAGGCTGCTGCCTGGAGCTTCTCGATCCAGGTGGTCTGCCAGGGCGTGGCTGGTTTAGTCGTCGACCGCCGATCCTCGTGTTCCTCGGCCTGCGTGGGTATTGTGTCCGCAGTTTGGTTGGTAGGCGACCTAGTTTGTGGCTCGGGGGACTTCTCGGTTGGCCCCTGAGGCGTAGACATCAGTGGGGTAGTAGCATTGCTGGTTGATGGTGTGACTTGGTTCGGATCAGTGGGTGTAGGGGCGGTGCCCGGGCTTCCGTGTGTGGCTGTCGTCCGAGGGGTTGTTGTGGGGGCGTGCGGCCGTCTGGTGGTCGGGGTTGGCCTGGCGTCTCTTGGGGCCGTGCCGGTCTGTCTGGCGATGGGGGTCTGGTGCTGTGGTCTGGTCATAGCGGCGGGGCCTCCAGTGGTAGCAGTGTGTGGGGCGGTCTGAGGAGTGGTCCCCGCTCCTCCGGTGGGTGAGGTTTGCAGGGCAGGCTGGGGGGTTGTGTTGGTGACCCTCGTGGCTGGTGCTCGCAGGGTGTGTCGGGAGCCGGCATTGATGCCTCCAGCGGCAGGGTCTCGGGCGGCCATGCGTGGCGGAGCGCTGACCCTTCTCGGGGCAGAGTCACCTTGGTTGGAAGGGGCACTGAGACGCCTTAGCTCAGAGAGCTTCCGGGCGACTTGGGTGGGAGTGAAGGGATTCCAGTTGGTCGGGGCTCGGTCAGTATTTCTTGCTGCAGTAGCCGTCGTTTTGGCGGCAGTGCCCTGGACCACCAGCTCGGGGGCTGGAGTGGGTTTCAGGGCAGCGGTCGACAGGGTCCCTCTGGCTCTTTGCGGCCCGGGAGCAGTGGGCTGGGGCACAGGGTGGCGGGGGACCGAGGCCGGGGTTGCTGTTGTGCGGGCCTTCTTGCAGCTGGTCTGGTGTGCCTTGCACTTCTTTTGGGACTCGCAAGGCAGGCTGCAGAGGGCACAGCTGAAGGCGGTGGACAGGCTGTGGCATCTCTTCAGGTGTCTGGTGAGCCCTCTGAGTTCAGTAAAGCGGCGAGGCGGCATGCAGATGGGGCAGTTGAGCGCGTCTGTAGTGAGGGGGTATTGGAGGTAGACAGTGTGTAGGGTGGGGCGGCCATTTTGTGGAGCGTTAGGGCCCTCTTGGTCGTCCTCCATCACACGGCTGGTGGGGGGGGGCATCCTCCATCAGTGGCTGTGTCCGGGGAGTGTTTGGGGTTTCCCCCAGTGTCTGGAGTTCCTGGGAGGTGTGGGTGTCCTGCAGGGGGTTGCCCCTCGGCGGCAGGGGTTGCTGGGGTACAGGAGGCATGTCTGGCCACCGCAGGAAGACAGGGGCGTCATCTCGTGGCGGCTGGGGCTCCTGGGGTGCAGGAGGCGTGTCCGGCCATCGCAGGAAAACAGGGGAGTCGTCTCGCGGCGGCTGGGGCTCCTGGGGTGCAGGGGGTGTGTCCGGCCATTGCAGGAAAACAGGGGGGTCGTCTCGCGGCAGCTGGGGCTCCTGGGTTGCGGGGGGTGTGGTTGATGGGCGCAGAAGGGCAGGAGAGGCCTCTCGTGGCAGTTGCAGCGATCGGCGGTCGGCGGTCCGGTCTCGCGAGGTCTGGAGCGGCGCGTTCGCGGGGGGGCAGACTCCCAGTTGCTGCAAAATATCAAGGGGCTCCCCAGGCGCCGCGAGTGGCGGTGCCTGGGGCTCCCGACAGGAGTCTCCCGACCGGCCGGGCGGCAGTTGCCCAGGCACATCGCGAGGCTCCCCGGGCCGCTCGGGAAGCGGCAGCCAGGGCAGGGGGCAGGGATCCCCCGGCCAGAGCAGCGGTGGCAGGAACGTGCGGCAGAGCCCCTCCGACAGCGGTAGCCGGGGCGTGGGGCAGGGATCCCCTGGCAGCTCCGGCCAGAGCACGTAGCGGGGCTCCCCAGACCGCACAGGCGGCTGGGACCTGGGGCAGGGATCCCCGGGCAGCTCAGCTGTTAGCGGCTGGAGCACGTGGCCGGGCAGCTCAGGCTGCCAGAGTGAAGCCGACAGCCGGGACGCGGGGCAGGAGTCCCCTAGAGCCCCGGGCAGCGGCAGCCGGGGCGTGGAGCTGGGATCCCCCAGCGGCTCGGGCAGCGGCTGCCGGGGCAGGGGACAGGAGTCTCCTGGCAGCCCAAGCGGCGGCGGAAGCCGGGGCGCGGGGCTGGGATCCCCGGGCGGCTCAGGCAGCGGCCCCCGAGGTATGGGGCTGGGATCCCCGGGCGGCTCTGGCAGCGGCCGCCGGGGCGTGGGGCTGGGATCCTGGGCAGCGGCGGCGGAGGCACGCCAAGGGCTCCCGGGCCAATCAGGCGGCGGCAGCCGGGTGCGGGCCGGGATCTCCCGGCAGCTCAGGCAGTGGCCGCCGGGGCAGGGCACAGGAGTCCCCGGGCAGTCCACGCAGCAGCGGCATGCGGGACGTGGGGCTGGGAACCCCTGGCGGCTCGGGCAGCGGCCGCCGGGCGTGGGGCCGGATCCCCAGGCGGCTCGTAGCGGCCGCCGGGCGTGGGGCTGGGATCCCGGGCGGCTCTGGCAGCGGCCGCCGGGCGTGGGCTGGGATCCCGGGCGGCTCCGGCAGCGGCCGGCCGAGATCCCGGCAGCCGCGCGAGGCACCTTGGGGGGTCGCCCGGGGCGATCAGGCGGCGGCCGCCAGGGCGTGGGGCTGGGATCCCCGGGCGGCTCCGGCAGCGGCCGCCGGGGCATGGGGCTGGGATCCTCGGGCGGCTCCGGCAGTGGCCGGCGGAGATCCCCGGGCAGCCGCGGCGGAGGCACGCTGAGGGTCTGCCTGGGCGATCAGGCGGCGGCAGCCGGGGCGTGGGGCTGAGATCCCAGGGCAGCGGCAGCGGAGGCACGCCGAGGGGCTCCCCGGGCCGATCGGGCAGCCGCCGGGCGCGGGGCAGGAGTCCCCCAGGGGATCGGGAGCAGCGATCTGGCCGCGCGGCAGCCGGGGCGTGGGGCTGGGATCCCCGGGCAGCAGCAGCTGGGACACGTGGCGGGGCTTGCGGCAGGGACTCTTCCGCGTCTCTGGCAGTGGCCGGAGCACGCGGTGGGGCTCCTCAGGCAGCCCCTGCAGCAGCAGCGCAGTGCAGGCAGCTCCTGGGAGGGAGGCTGTGGGGGGGTCCCCCCGCGGGGGCGGGGGCTGGGGTGTAGTGGGGCACTTACCCATGAGGAGTAGCGGTTGGTCCGTGGGCGTCTCCTCCGGCAGTTGAGGCGGGCGGGAATGGGCTCCAGCTGGTGTTAGAGATGGTGAGGCTGTAGGTTCCTCCAGATGGCGCTCGGCAGTGGGGTGGGCTCCTTGCAGCTGCCGGTCGTCAGGGATGCTTCCTTTCAGCTGCTGGTCCTCAGGAACAGGCTTCTCAGGCTGTGGTTGCTGATGAGCAGATGGGAGTTTATCTGGCGGCAAGCAGATAGCGGTGTTGTCCACTGGTGGCTGGGGAGCATGGCGCCTGCTCCGCCGCGTGGCGGGGTCTCGCTCCATCGGTTTTGGGATACGGGAGCTCCTTCCGACAGCACCTCGGTCCTCGGACTTCCTGGCTCGGCATGTTCCTGGAATCCTAGGGGCTACTATAGCTGGGAGCCTGTGCAGGGCAGCAGAATGCTTCTGAACAGGGCTTGGTTCCCCGGGCTATAGTGCAGGAGCCACAGGGTCTGTCCCTTGGGACATAGTCAGGTCCCCTCAGTATGAAATCTCATATTAAAAGAGATTAAACTGATAAGAACAGATTTAAATTTTATTAGAGAATATTTAAAATAAACAATACAAAGTGTTTGAGGCGTCAGTTATTGTATCATTGGGGGTAACATACAGGTTGTGGGGGGATGTTAGCATTTTGGTGTTAGGCAGCATATACATATACACAGTCTGTCATGTCCCCAATGCGGGGTATACGGTGGGAGAGTTCAAGGTACAGCCAGCAAGCAGTGAGGGCACATCACTCATACAAACAGGTTATGGATAGTCGTGGGCATGAGTAAATGAGCGGACTGGGTAATGGTGATAGGGTGCCCCTCACGGGGCAGAGTTCAGTTTGGTTGGTTCAGGGCTCAGGGGATAAAGTCAAAGAGCCGAGAAGCGATGCTCGGGCTTTGCGGCACGCGCACACCCCCTGCCCCCACCGCTTTCTACCTCGCCGGGGCGAGCACTCAGCCACGCAACGAACACCGTAGCGAGGTAACTCTAAGTGAGGCTCACTTCCCTAAAATGACTCCAGTGGAAGAATTCAAAGCAAGAACCCTTGACACACAATTCTGTTAAAAAAAAAGAAAGAAAGAAAAAAAGAGACAGTTCCCTGTACGCTCCTCCTTTCCACAAAAACCCACCCACTGACCTGCGGCCCGAGCGCTCGCACCCCCACACTTTTTTTTTCTTTAATTATTTTCCTTGAGTCACGCTAGGAATGTGACTCAAAGGGCCACAACCTTCCTCCTCTTCTGCTCCTATGAACTAGCCCTCGTCTGGGCAAAACATTTACAGAGACTGTTTCCTAGGTTAAGAGGGTGGCATTTTCCCAATGGGAAAAGGGATGGAAATTTTCTCTTCTGTGGGGAGACGAGGGAAAGAACGAGCCAAACCATGCCATTAATTCTGGAAGGTATACTAAAGAGAGCAGTTTAAGAACCTACACAGAATAGACTAAGAAAGCAGCTGTTTAACTGACCTGCAAACAACGACAAAGTAAAATCTGCAAGAGCAGCCTTTCAACTCAGAGGCTTAATCATAAGATGTAACTAATAACTGATGAAAGAGTCACAGATGACTCGAAACCATACTCTTAGTACAACCCAAATGGTAACACAGACAACACGACTTTTCTTCGCTGCTCTTCAACCACGATATTCTCCCCATAGGGAGGCCCACCGTTCCTGGAGGTTCAGTGCCGCAATAACGGGGCGCTGTGTGCAGTGGATGGAGGAAGCTGCTATTCCGTCTCCTATTCCAAAAATCAGTGTAATAGCTAGTCCTGAGATAGAGGAAGTATCAGTTATTAAAGTGATAAGAACAGATTTAAAACTGTGATTCCAGCGAATGTTAAAATGATCTAAACTACAGGTTAATAAAAGTATTTCTAGTCCTCTGCACAGAACGCTTAAATTATCCCCAAATCGCAAGTTTGGGTTTAAAAAGTCATAAACGGCACATCATCCAGTATCTGACACTTGGTGAAATCTAAGTCTAGAACGTACAACCATTTTGGGGGTGGTGCCCTGCTTCTCAACAGTCTGCCCTGAGGTTGCCACTCACAGTCACGAGCTACTCCAGACGGCTCAAGCCCCTCCCTCTCATGGATCAGTAACTGGTTAGGAGATAGGAAAGAAAGGGTAGGAATCAAGAGTCAGTTTTTACAACTGAAAGGGGTAAATAGCAGGCTTCCAAAGTATGAGACGAGACTACAGACATTAGGGCTTGTCAGCTTAGACAAGAGATGACTAAGATCCCTATAGGATACAGCACCGGTTCTCAACCAGGCGTCTGCCAAAGGAAACCTGGGCTCGACCCACCTCCGCGGGCCACCAAGCCTGCCTGCCTGGTTTGCAGCAGGGGAGGGGCACAACAAAAAATTGCAGCATCACTGCAGAACACAAGAGAGAGCTGTCCCCCTGCCATCATCGGTAAGGGTCGCCTCCCAGCCACAAACAGGCAGCAGCTAGCCAAGGAAACACACACCACCGCTCTGTTCAAGGCGCAAAAGTCCGACCCCCATTCTGCTTTCTTCCCACGACATGAGATAACAATCTCACAAAACTGGGGCGGAAACGCATAACGGTTACTCTCCAGGAAAAGCTGTGCTTGTGCTTTTGCTTTTCGGGAGCGGGGAAGCAGAGGGAGACAAAAGATTTATACCATCTGAAGAGAAACCAGAGCAACCTGCAGAGGCACTGCCAGGGGAAAGGCGCCTTCCGCTCAACTCGGAGTAACTACACCGACAGCCCCACTAAACCTCTCCCTTTTAGAGGAAATTTAATTGAACCGATTTAAATGCCAAATTGGCTCATGGGAACCGGGGACATTGGGAGCAAAACCAGCCCCTTGAGCAGCGACTCGCTTCGCTGCACGCAATGCACCGTGGGTATGGAAATGAGAGTTCCCCGCCGGCCTCCAGCGCTCAAAGGAGTCTTTTCTCAGGGCTGCGTTCCCCAGCTGGGCGGAGATTGGGATGCGGGGGAGGGGGAAAGCTGCTCTCCTGAGACAGTCCCGCTGACGCCCAGGCGCATGGCGGAGGGAGCCGGGCGGGAAGCCAGAGGGCAATCGGGCCCCCGCTGGGTTAGCAGGCTTAAAACCCAGGAGCAGACGCACACACCTTGCAAAGGAGCAGGAGCCGGGATCACGAGTAAGTGTCAATGTAGGGGGGAGGGGTAGCTCGGGGGCTTGAGCATTAGCCTGCTAAACCCTGGGTTGCAAGCTCAGCCCCGGAGGGGGACCCTTTAGTGGGGGATCGGTCCTGCAGTGAGCAGCGGGTTGAACCTCCTGGCAGCCTCTGATTTTACTAAGATGATGGGTTTTTTTTTTCATTTGTTTGTTTGTTTGTTTTTAAAAGTGTAGGCCACAGAGTTTAGGCGTAGAAGTTTCTGGTGGTCAGGGAATAACGTACAGATTGTTGAGGGGGTGCAAAATTCAGTTTAAGATCAGGTGGCGTAAGGAATACATCATCTGCCATAGCCCCGATTGGGAGTAAAAGGTTAACGGGTCAACGTACAGACACTGAGATAGGAGGGTAGGTTGTTCATATGACGGCTATGTTCAGGTGTGGAGTATAACGAGTGGATACGATGATGGGGCTGGGTTGACCCTCATTTGGTGAGATTTAACATTCAGTGAGTTTACGGTTCGAGTTCATACGGTCCAACGGAAAACGTCTCTCAGTCATTGAGATTGTATCTGCCAGCCGGGGTGCGACCCGGCATTGTACCTGCTGCTTGGTCTGCCTCTGCTACAAAGTAGCTTACCTGAGATCCTTGGGGTTCGGTGAGCTGCAGCTAACCTGACCTGATGCACGGGAGCAGCTTTAAACAGCGCCGTCTCTGCCTGTGCGTGCAAACAAAGCAACCAACCAACCAACCATCTCCCCAACAGCCCGGAAAGCCTTCATCCCTCATACTAACGGTTGAAAAGACTCGCCACAGAAAAAAAGGATCCCAGCTCCTTAAACAATCCTCTAGCAAGACAAAGAACCTCACATATCTATCGACAGCCTCACAAAACATTAGACCCCAAGAAAACATAACAATATTTTATTGTAAAGAAAACAAGGGTTTCCAATCTGTTTTCAACAACTCGAACAAATCTGCTCTAAAGGGGCATCATTACAGTAAAATTCTTTCTGCTTTTCTAACCAGAAGATTCTCCCCAGAAGGAGAGGCACCACCGGTCCTGGAGGCACTGCAATACCAGGTCAATGCATGGGGTGGACAGAGCAAGCTCCTATTCCAGCCCCCTGTTTCAAAAATCAGTTTAATATACAGTCCTCAAATAAAGGACATATCAGATATTCAACTGATAAGAACAGATTTAAAGTTTATTAGAGAATATTTGAAAATGAACGATACAAAGTGTTTGAAGCGTCAGTTATCGTGTCATTGGTGGTAACATACAGGTTGTAGGGAGATATTAGCGTTTTGGTATTGGACAGCATAGATTTAAATGTTTATTAGAAAATGTTTAAGAAGAGATGATACAGAAAGTTTGTAACATCAGTTACTGGTCATCAGGGGTGATATACAGAGTATAGGGGGATGCTAGTACTTTGGTATTGGACAGCACATAACTTATACAGTGTGCAATGTCCCCAATGTGGGGTATACTGTGGGTGAGTTCAAGATACAGTCAGCAAGCAGTGAGGGTACATCACGCATACAACAGTTAAAGACAGTCGTAGGTATAAATAAGCAAGCCAGGTAATGGGGCTAGAATGACCCTCACATGGCAAAGTTAAGGTCTATCGCACTCGATCTGAGCACTACACCCCATCTGAGCTCAAAGAGCTGAGCACGCAAGAGCGGCGGCCCGGGCGGGCAGGGGGAGGGGCCCGAGCGGAGGGGCGGAGCCGCGTGAGCAGGTATGCAGATCTGTGTGCGAGCAGAGCATCGTGGGAGCGGACGCAGGCTGCCAGGCAGGGCCCGACTTTGGCACCGGGAGCTCGGCGTGGGGAAGGGACGGTCTCCGGGGGCCACGTCGGGGCAGCTGTCGGCAGTGGGGGCCGGTGTGGGCGAGGCCGGCGGTGGGGGCGCGGCGGTCCGCCCCGTGTGTTATAAGTGCGGGGCGAGCCAGGGCGGGCGGCGGCCGGGCAGCAGGAACTCATACTTACCTGGCAGGGGAGATGCCATGATCACAAAGGTGGTTTTCCCAGGGTGAGGCTCATTCATTGCACTGCGGGTGTGCTGACCCCTGCAATTTCCCCAAATGCGGGAAACTTGACTGCATATTTTGTGGTAGTGGGGGACTGCGTTCGCGCTCTCCCCTGGTGATTGGTTTGAACAACAGACAACCGATAGTGGGCTGTTAAGGCTTAGTGCACTGCAAAGCAGATTTTCAGGAAAACAGTTGTTATTCTGGGCCTTTGGGAGTGCTCTTTTCCACAGGCCCTGTACTTCTAGGTATCTTTGTCACACGTTCCTCCTTGTAAGCAAAGCTCAGCTCTGAAACTTTACTTGGGTCTCTCTGTGTTCTTGGCTTTCCCTAGTCTTTTGCAGCTGATCTGCTCTCTAGTCTGCTTTTGGGGGGCTTGGACCGGTGCCTTCCTTGGCTCTAAGGGGAGCTGCCTGCCTGCCTGCCTGCTCTGCTTCTTTCCCTGCTTGTAGCTTCTTGCCTGGCCCTTCTTCTCGGGCTCTTCCTCTTTTGACGGGAGGACGGCCTGTCCAAAACGCCTGTCCCACCCGGTCTCCTCGTCCAACAGGCAGCCTCGCCCCCTGCCCTGGGGCCGCTTTGGCTTTCGCTGTCTGTTCCTGTCTCTTGGTGGCCACCCTGTCTGTGCTAGGGAGACTAGGCTGTCACAACCCCATGCTGGAGGAGGGCTTTCCGTTGCTTGAGGCCCACCCACCGCCTCCCCGAATGCCCTTTAGCTACGCTGCGGGTTAGGGCGGCGTGGCCGTGTCGCCCAGCAGCGGGTTTTCCCTTTTGCACACCTCTGACGGACGGAGCTGTTTTGACTTAACTGTTCAGCACGCACCGACCCTCGGGCCTGGGCTGCACGGGGAACGTAAATCGGCGCGGCTACATCAGTCCGCGCCTTGGTCGGAAGAATTCTTCCGTCGACCTAGCTCCCGCCTTTCGGGGAGGTGGATGGCCGGCACCAACGAGGAAAACCCTCTCCAGGACCCTTCTCCGGGAACAGTGCCCTTCCGTTTGGGGAGATTATGCTGCTTTAAAAAAGAGAAATTGTTTAACTGCCTTTCTCTGAGGCAAGGTTGACTTTGTATTGCTTCCCTCGTGGCTCCTTATAGCAGTTGTGTTCTGAAATCTTTAGGGTTTGACTTCATTTATGATGAAATCTTGCTGTAACTTTATTCTAATTTTCAATGAGTAACTAGACCTGAGCTGTTTGGTGTGTTAGTGGAGGATTGTTTAAAAACCTGGGATTCCACTTTCGGCTGCCTTTCCATTACATTTCCTCTGAAAGCCCACCGTAAGCCTCCACTTCCTACATAACTCTCTCAAACCTGCAGCCATCAGGCATACAGAAGATGCTTACAGTTTCACTCCATACGAGTCCAGTTCCTTGCTGTTTCCTGTCTAACCACTGCACACATATGGTATCCCCTCCCTACCCGGAGCTGCTTCCTGGCTTTTGCGCTCAGGACAGGAAAACGAGAATGGAGAGGTAAGCTGTGCAGGGAACTCTTCCTCAGCTCGCACTCCACCCCCCAAGGGCCTTTCGAGGTCTTCTACGGACTTCAGGTTTCATTTGATTTCCAAGGTTTATGGGCTCATTAATTAGCCATCTCTCCTAATGCAGGGATCCTACGGGTCAGACCAAAGATGGATGGCCCAAAAGAGCTAAGAAACAGAAATAAAGGTGAGAGCTAGGCGTTACATTCAGATGAGCATCCAGAAGCTGGCTGTGCCCTGGCATGTTCAACGCTGCCCAAAAGAAGGAGCTAGTCAGGTAGCACCCAAATCTGGTGGCTAGTCGGTCTGCTGGGAAATAAGGAAAAGGAAAAGAATTAAAGGAGTCAGGCAATAACAAGGAAATGAAAAGGTTTGTCCAACGGGTTCTGTCTGATTGACCATCTTCCCAGCTACCCGTCCAAGTTAAAGACCTAGCCCAGTATCCTGTCTGCTGACAGTGGCCAATGCCAGGTGCCCCCAATATACTTTTTTCATACTATAGAAAAGCTTCAGCCAGTGACACCAGCTCAGGGAGCACTCTTCTGTTTTTCTCACAGCAAGCAACAGCCTTGCCAAAGCAAAGCCTTAAAAAATTGGGTACAAACTCATCAACATTCCTCGCCACGGAAATCTTTAGTAAAAGGCGAAAGATTTATACGAACTGAAGAGAAAGCAGAGTATGTAGAACTTGTGGCAGAGGCGCTGCCGGGGCAACCGCCTACGCTCCCAAAAGTCAGGGTGACTACTCTCCCAGCCCGCTACACCGCTAGCTATCAGAGGAAATGGAATTGAACCGATTGGCAGTCCGAGTTGGATCATCGAAACCGGGGACACAGGGAGCAAAACCAGCCCCTCGACCAGGGACTCGCTTCGCTGCACGCAATGCACTGTGGCTATGCAAATAAGATGCTCCGGCCGTCTCCGGCGCTCAAAGGAGTCTTTTCTCCGGTCTGCCTCTGCTCCTTCCCCGGCTGGGCGGAGATTGGGATGGGGCAGCTGCTCTCCTGAGACAGTCCCGCTGATGCTCAGGTGCATGGAGGACGGAGCCCGGACGAGAAGCCAGAGGGCACTTGGCCCACAGCTAAAACCCGGAGCAAATGCACACACTTTGCAAAGTAACAGGAGCCGGGATCTCGCACATGAGATTCTATCTGCCGGCCGGGGTGCGACCCCGCGTTGTACCTGCCGCTTGGTCTGCCTCTGCTGCAAAGTAGCTCGCCTCGCTCAGATCCTTGGGGTTCGCTGAGCTGCAGCTCACCTTGATACACGGGAACAGCTTCAAATCATGGAATATCAGGGTTGGAAGGGACCTCAGGAGGTCATCTAGTCCAACCCAATCCCCAACTAAATCATCCCAGCCAGGGCTTTGTCAAGGCTGACATTAAAACCTCTCAGGAAGGAGATTCCACCACCTCCCTAGGGAACCCATTCCAGTGCTTCACCACCCTCCTAGTGAAAAGGGTTTTCCTAAGATCCAACCTAAACCTTCCCCACCGCAACTTGGGACCATTGCTCCTCGTTCTGTCATCTGGTGCCACTGAGAACAGTCTAGATCCATCCTCTTTGGAACCCCTTTCAGGTAGTTGAAAGCAGCGATCAACTCCCCCCTCATTCTTCTCTTCTGCAGACTAAACAATCCCAGTTCCCTCAGCCTCTCCTCATAAATCATGTCTTCCAGCCCCCTAATCACTTTTGTTGCCCTATGCTGGACTCTTTTCAGTTTTTCCACATCCTTCTTGCAGTGTGGGGCCCAAAACCGGACACGGTACTCCAGATGAGGCCTCATCAACGTCGAAGAGAAGGGAATGACCACATCCCTCGATCTGCTGGCAATGCCCCTATGTATACAGTCCAAAATGCCGTTAGCCTTCTTGGCAACAAGGGCACGCTGTCGACTCATATCCAGCTTCTCTTCCACTGTAACCTCTAGGTCCTTTTCTGCAGAACTGCTGCCTAGCCATTCGGTCCCTAGTCTGGAGCAGTGCACGGGATTCTTCCGTCCTAAGTGCAGGACTGGGCACTTGTCCTTGTTGAACCTCATCAGGTTTCTTTCAGCCCAATCCTCCAATTTGTCTAGGTCCTCTGTAGCCTATCCGTACCCTCCAGCGTATCGACCGCTCCTCCCAGTTTAGCGTCATCTGCAAACTTGCTGAGAGTGCAGTCCACGCCATCCTCCAGATCCTTAACGAAGATATTGTACACAACCGGCCCCAGGACCGAGCCTTGGGGCACGCCGCTTGAGACCGGCTGCCAATTAGACGTGGAGCCATTGATCACTACCCGTTGAGCCCGAGGACCTAGCCAGCTTATAGTCCACCTTATAGTCCATTCATCCAGCCCAAACTTCTTGAACTTGCCGACAAGAATACTGTGGGAGACCGTATCAAAAACTTTGCTAAAGTCAAGGAAGAACACATCCATTGCTTTTCCTCATCCACAGAACCAGTTCTCTCCTCACAGAAGGCAATTAGGTTAGTCAGGCGTGACTTGCCCTTGCTGAATCCATGCTGACCGCTCCTGATCACTTGCCTCTCCTCTAAGTGCTTCAGAATTGATTCCTTGAGGACCTGCTCCATGATTTTTCCAGGGAGTGAGGTGAGGCTGACTGGCCTGTAGTTCCCCGGATCCTCCTTCTTTCTTCCCTCTTTTAAAGATGGGCACTACATTAGCCTTTTCCCAGTCATTTGGGACCTCCCCCAATGGCCATGAATTTTCAAAGATAATGACCAGTGGCTCTGCAATCACACCCGCCAACTCCTTTAGCACCCTCGGATGCAGCGCATCCGGCCCCATGGATTTGTGCTCATCCAGCTTTTCTAAATAGTCCCGAAGCACTTCTTTCTCCACAGAGGGCTGGTCACCTCCTCTCCATGCTGTGCTGCCCAGAGCAGCAGTCTGGGAGCTGATTTTGTTCGTGAAGACAAAATCACGAAGGGGGAGGGTGGGGAAGCATTGAGTACATTAGCTTTTCCCACATCCTCTGTCACTAGGTCACCTCCCTCATTCTGTAAGGGGCCCACACTTTCCTTGACTTTCTTCTTGTTGCTAACCTCCCTGAAGAAACCCTTCTTGTTGTTACTCTTAACATCTCTTGCTAGCTGCAACTCCAAGCGTGAGTTGCCCTTCCTGATTTCACTCCTGCGTGCCTGAGCAATATTTTTATACTCCTCCCTGGTCATTTGTCCAATCTTCCACTTCTTCAAACGGCGCTGCCTGCCAGTGCACTCAGCCTCACTTGGCAGGTAACAAAAGGGATCGAGTGGCCGTCCAGTTTCTGGAGAGTGGCTGACAACACCCGACCTTCTGCCCTGAGGAGAAACTGACGTGAGACAAGGCAGGGGAGGTCACTCTTGTATTGGACCAACTTCCGGTGGGGAGAGAGCGAGAGAGAAGCGAAATGCAAGCTGCACTCTTTCCCCAGCAGCAGGTGGGCCACGTCGTCTCTCTGATGGCCTGGCTTCCGGGACGGGACCCGCTACAACTTAGATAATTTTTTACCTCAAGGTTCCCAAGACACAGACAAGGTTTTCATCTCGAGGCCAAAAGACCAAAAACATCAAGACACTTGATCACGGCCAAGCACTTGGATAGGCCAAGATTTAAAAGTTTATTAGAAAATATTTGAAAATGAACGATACAGAGAGTTGAAATGTCAGATATTGGTCATCGGGGGTGACATACAGAGTATAGGGCAATTTTAGTTTTAAATGTTTATTAGAAAATGTTTAAGAATAGATAATACAGAGAGTTTGTAACATCAGTTACTGGTCATCAGGGGTGACATACAGAGTATAGGGGGATGCTAGTACTTTGGTATTGGACAGCACATAACTTATACAGTGTGCAATGTCCCCAATGTGGGGTATACTGTGGGTGAGTTCAAGATACAGTCAGCAAGCAGTGAGGGTACATCACGCATACAACAGTTAAAGACAGTCGTAGGTATAAATAAGCAAGCCAGGTAATGGGGCTAGAATGACCCTCACATGGCAAAGTTAAGGTCTGTCGCACTCAATCTGAGCACTACACCCCATCTGAGCTCAAAGAGCTGAGCACGCAAGAGCGGCGGCCCGGGTGGGCAGGGGGAGGGGCCCGAGCGGAGGGGCGGAGCCGCGTGAGCAGGTATGCAGATCTGTGTGCGAGCAGAGCATCGTGGGAGGGGACGCAGGCTGCCAGGCAGGGCCCGATTTTGGCACCGGGAGCTCGGCGTGGGGAAGGGACGGTCTCCGGGGGCCAGGTCGGGGCAGCTGTCGGCAGTGGGGGCCGGTGTGGGCGAGGCCGGCGGTGGGGGCTCGGCGGTCCGCCCCGTGTGTTATAAGTGCGGGGCGAGCGAGGGCGGGCGGCGGCCGGGCAGCAAGAACTCATACTTACCTGGTAGGGGAAATACCATGATCACAAAGGTGGTTTTCCCAGGGTGAGGCCCATCCATTGCACTGTGGGTGTGCTGACCCCTGCGATTTCCCCAAATGCGGGAAACTCAACTGCATAATTTGTGGTAGTGGGGGACTGCGTTCGTGCTCTCCCCTGGTGATTGGTTTGAACAACAGACAACCGATAGTGGGCTGTTTAGGCTTAGTGCACTGCAAAGCAGATTTTCAGGAAAACAGCTGTTATTCTGGGTCTTTGGGAGTGCTCTTTTCCACAGGCCCTGTACTTCTAGGTATCTTTGTCACACGTTCCTCCTTGTAAGCAAAGCTCAGCTCTGAAACTTTACTTGGGTCTCTCTGTGTTCTTGGTTTTCCCTAGTCTTTTGCAGCTGATCTGCTCTCTAGTCTGCTTTTGGGGGGCTTGGACCGGTGCCTTCCTTGGCTCTAAGGGGAGCTGCCTGCCTGCCTGCCTGCCTGCTCTGCTTCTTTCCCTGCTTGTAGCTTCTTGCCTGGCCCTTCTTCTCGGGCTCTTCCTCTTTTGACGGGAGGACGGCCTGTCCAAAACGCCTGTCCCACCCGGTCTCCTCGTCCAACAGGCAGCCTCGCCCCCTGCCCTGGGGCCGCTTTGGCTTTCGCTGTCTGTTCCTGTCTCTTGGTGGCCACCCTGTCTGTGCTACGGAGACTAGGCTGTCACAACCCCATGCTGGAGGAGGGATTTCCGTCGCTTGAGGCCCACCCACCGCCTCCCCGAATGCCCTTTAGCTACGCTGCGGGTTAGGGCGGCGTGGCCGTGTCGCCCAGCAGCGGGTTTTCCCTTTGGCACACCTCTGACGGACGGAGCTGTTTTGACTTAACTGTTCAGCACGCACCGACCCTCGGGCCTGGGCTGCACGGGGAACGTAAATCGGCGCGGCTACATCAGTCCGCGCCTTGGTCGGAAGAATTCTTCCGTCGACCTAGCTCCCGCCTTTCGGGGAGGTGGATGGCTGGCACCAACGAGGAAAACCCTCTCCAGGACCCTTCTCCGGGAACAGTGCCCTTCCGTTTGGGGAGATTATGCTGCTTTAAAAAAGAGAAATTGTTTAACTGCCTTTCTCTGAGGCAAGGTTGACTTTGTATTGCTTCCCTCGTGGCTCCTTATAGCAGTTGTGTTCTGAAATCTTTAGGGTTTGACTTCATTTATGATGAAATCTTGCTGTAACTTTATTCTAATTTTCAATGAGTAACTAGACCTGAGCTGTTTGGTGTGTTAGTGGAGGATTGTTTAAAAACCTGGGATTCCACTTTCGGCTGCCTTTCCATTACATTTCCTCTGAAAGCACACGGAAAGCCTCCACTTCCCACATAACTCTCTCAAACCTGCAGTCATCAGGCATACAGAAGATGCTTACAGTTTCACTCCATACGAGTCCAGTTCCTTGCTGTTTCCTGTCTAACCACTGCACACATATGGTATCCCCTCCCTACCCGGAGCTGCTTCCTGGCTTTTGCGCTCAGGACAGGAAAACGAGAATGGAGAGGTAAGCTGTGCAGGGAACTCTTCCTCAGCTCGCACTCCACCCCCCAAGGGCCTTTCGAGGTCTTCTACGGACTTCAGGTTTCATTTGATTTCCAAGGTTTATGGGCTCATTAATTAGCCATCTCTCCTAATGCAGGGATCCTACGGGTCAGACCAAAGATGGATGGCCCAAAAGTGCTAAGAAACAGAAATAAAGGTGAGCGCTAGGCGTTACATTCAGATGAGCATCCAGAAGCTGACTGTGCCCTGGCATGTTCAACGCTGCCCAAAAGAAGGAGCTCGTCAGGTCCCTCTGCTAGCACCCAAATCTGGTGGCTAGTCGGTCTGCTGGGAAATAAGGAAAAGGAAAAGAATTAAAGGAGTCAGGCAATAACAAGGAAATGAAAAGGTTTGTCTAACGGGTTCTGTCTGATTGACCGTCTTCCCAGCTACCCGTCCAAGTTAAAGACCTAGCCCAGTATCCTGTCTGCTGACAGCGGCCAATACCAGGTGCCCCCTACTATACTTTTTTCATACTATAGAAAAGCTTCAGCCAGTGATACCAGCTCAGGGAGCACTCTTCTGTTTTTCTCACAGCTAGCAACAGCCTTGCCAAAGCAAAGCCTTAAAAAATTGGGTACAAACTCATCGACATTCCTCTCCACGGAAATCTTTAGTAAAAGGCGAAAGATTTATATGAACTGAAGAGAAAGCAGAGTATGTAGAACACGTGGCAGAGGCGCTGCCGGGGCAACCGCCTACGCTCCCAAAAGTCAGGGTGACTACTCTCCCAGCCCGCTACACCGCTAGCTTTCAGAGGAAATGGAATTGAACCGATTGGCAGCCCGAGTTGGATCATCGAAACCGGGGACACAGGGAGCAAAACCAGCCCCTCGACCAGGGACTCGCTTCGCTGCATGCAATGCACTGTGGCTATGCAAATAAGATGCTCCGGCCGTCTCCGGCGCTCAAAGGAGTCTTTTCTCCGGGCTGCCTCTGCTCCTTCCCCGGCTGGGCGGAGATTGGGCTGGGGCAGCTGCTCTCCTGAGACAGTCCCGCTGATGCCCAGGCGCATGGAGGACGGAGCCCGGACGAGAAGCCAGAGGGCACTTGGCCCACAGCTCAAACCCGGAGCAAACGCACACACTTTGCAAAGTAACAGGAGCTGGGATATCGCACATGAGATTCTATCTGCCGTCCGGGGTGCGACCCCGCGTTGTACCTGCCGCTTGGTCTGCCTCTGCTGCAAAGTAGCTCGCCTCGCTCAGATCCTTGGGGTTCGCTGAGCTGCAGCTCACCTTGATACACGGGAACAGCTTCAAATCATGGAATATCAGGGTTGGAAGGGACCTCAGGAGGTCATCTAGTCCAACCCAATCCCCAACTAAATCATCCCAGCCAGGGCTTTGTCAAGGCTGACCTTAAAAACCTCTCAGGAAGGAGATTCCACCACCTCCCTAGGGAACCCATTCCAGTGCTTCACCACCCTCCTAGTGAAAAAGGGTTTTCCTAAGATCCAACCTAATACTTCCCCCCAGCAACTTGGGACCATTGCTCCTGGTTCTGTCATGTGGTGCCACTGAGAACAGTCTAGATCCATCCTCTTTGGAACCCCTTTCAGGTAGTTGAAAGCAGCGATCAACTCCCCTCATTCTTCTCTTCTGCAGACTAAACAATCCCAGTTCCTCAGCCTCTCCTCATAAATCATGTCTTCCAGCCCCCTAATCACTTTTGTTGCCCTATGCTGGACTCTTTTCAGTTTTTCCACATCCTTCTTGCAGTGTGGGGCCCAAAACCGGACACGGTACTCCAGATGAGGCCTCACCAACGTCGAAGAGACGGGAACGACCACATCCCCCGATCTGCTGGCAATGCCCCTATGTATACAGTCCAAAATGCCGTTAGCCTTCTTGGCAACAAGGGCACGCTGTCGACTCATATCCAGCTTCTCTTCCACTGTAACCTCTAGGTCCTTTTCTGCAGAACTGCTGCCTAGCCATTCGGTCCCTAGTCTGGAGCAGTGCACGGGATTCTTCCGTCCTAAGGGCAGGACTGGGCACTTGTCCTTGTTGAACCTCATCAGGTTTCTTTCAGCCCAATCCTCCAATTTGTCTAGGTCCTTCTGTAGCCTATCCGTACCCTCCAGCGTATCGACCGCTCCTCCCAGTTTAGCGTCATCTGCAAACTTGCTGAGAGTGCAGTCCACGCCATCCTCCAGATCCTTAACGAAGATATTGTACACAACCGGCCCCAGGACCGAGCCTTGGGGCACGCCGCTTGAGACCGGCTGCCAATTAGACGTGGAGCCATTGATCACTACCCGTTGAGCCCGAGGACCTAGCCAGCTTATAGTCCACCTTATAGTCCATTCATCCAGCCCAAACTTCTTGAACTTGCCGACAAGAATACTGTGGGAGACCGTATCAAAAACTTTGCTAAAGTCAAGGAAGAACACATCCATTGCTTTTCCCTCATCCACAGACCCAGTTCTCTCCTCACAGAAGGCAATTAGGTTAGTCAGGCGTGACTTGCCCTTGCTGAATCCATGCTGACCGCTCCTGATCACTTGCCTCTCCTCTAAGTGCTTCAGAATTGATTCCTTGAGGACCTGCTCCATGATTTTTCCAGGGAGTGAGGTGAGGCTGACTGGCCTGTAGTTCCCCGGATCCTCCTTCTTTCTTCCCTCTTTTAAAGATGGGCACTACATTAGCCTTTTCCCAGTCATTTGGGACCTCCCCCAATGGCCATGAATTTTCAAAGATAATGACCAGTGGCTCTGCAATCACACCCGCCAACTCCTTTAGCACCCTCGGATGCAGCGCATCTGGCCCAATGGATTTGTGCTCATCCAGCTTTTCTAAATAGTCCCGAAGCACTTCTTTCTCCACAGAGGGCTGGTCACCTCCTCTCCATGCTGTGCTGCCCAGAGCAGCAGTCTGGGAGCTGATTTTGTTCGTGAAGACAAAATCACGAAGGGGAGGGTGGGGAAGCATTGAGTACATTAGCTTTTTCCACATCCTCTGTCACTAGGTCGCCTCCCTCATTCTGTAAGGGGCCCACACTTTCCTTGACTTTCTTCTTGTTGCTAACCTCCCTGAAGAAACCCTTCTTGTTGTTACTCTTAACATCTCTTGCTAGCTGCAACTCCAAGCGTGAGTTGCCCTTCCTGATTTCACTCCTGCGTGCCTGAGCAATATTTTTATACTCCTCCCTGGTCATTTGTCCAATCTTCCACTTCTTCAAACGGCGCTGCCTGCCAGTGCACTCAGCCTCACTTGGCAGGTAACAAAAGGGATCGAGTGGCCGTCCAGTTTCTGGAGAGTGGCTGACAACGCCCAACCTTCTGCCCTGAGGAGAAACTGACGTGAGACAAGGCAGGGGAGGTCATTCTTGTATTGGACCAACTTCCGGTGGGGAGAGAGCGAGAGAGAAGCGAAATGCAAGCTGCACTCTTTACCCAGCAGCAGGTGGGCCACGTCGTCTCTCTGATGGCCTGGCTTCCCGGGACGGGACCCGCTACAACTTAGATAATTTTTTACCTCAAGGTTCCCAAGACACAGACAAGGTTTTCATCTCGAGGCCAAAAGACCAAAAACATCAAGACACTTGATCACGGCCAAGCACTTGGATAGGCCAAGATTTAAAAGTTTATTAGAAAATATTTGAAAATGAACGATACAGAGAGTTGAAATGTCAGATATTGGTCATCGGGGGTGACATACAGAGTATAGGGCAATTTTAGTTTTAAATGTTTATTATGAAATGTTTAAGAATAGATAATACAGAGAGTTTGTAACATCAGTTACTGGTCATCAGGGGTGACATACAGAGTATACGGGGATGCTAGTACTTTGGTATTGGACAGCACATAACTTATACAGTGTGCAATGTCCCCTATGTGGGGTATACTGTGGGTGAGTTCAAGATACAGTCAGCAAGCAGTGAGGGTACATCACGCATACAACAGTTAAAGACAGTCATAGGTATAAATAAGCAAGCCAGGTAATGGGGATAGAATGACCCTCACATGGCAAAGTTAAGGTCTGTCGCACTCGATCTGAGCATTACACCCCATCTGAGCTCAAAGAGCTGAGCACGCAAGAGCGGCGGCCTGGGCGGGCAGGGGGAGGGGCCCGAGCGGAGGGGCGGAGCCGCGTGAGCAGGTATGCAGATCTGTGTGCGAGCAGAGCATCGTGGGAGCGGACGCAGGCTGCCAGGCAGGGCCCGACTTTGGCACCGGGAGCTCGGGGTGGGGAAGGGACGGTCTCCGGGGGCCGCGTCGGGGCAGCTGTCGGCAGTGGGGGCCGGTGTGGGCGAGGCCGTCGGTGGGGGCGCGGCGGTCCGCCCCGTGTGTTATAAGTGTGGGGCGAGCGAGGGCGGGCGGCGGCCGGGCAGCAGGAACTCATACTTACCTGGCAGGGGAGATACCATGATCACGAAGGTGGTTTTCCCAGGGTGAGGCTCATCCATTGCACTGCGGGTGTGCTGACCCCTGCGATTTCCCCAAATGCGGGAAACTCAACTGCATAATTTGTGATAGTGGGGTACTGCATTCGCGCTCTCCCCTGCTGTTTGGTTTGAACAACAGACAACTGACAGTGGGCTGTTTAGGCTTAGTGCACTGCAAAGCAGATTCTTAGGAAAGCAGTTGCTGTTCTGGGCCTCTGGGAGTGCTCTCTTCCACAGGCCCTGTATTTCTAGGTATCTTTGTCACACGTTCCTCCTTGTAAGCAAAGCTCAGCTCTGAAACTTTACTTGGGTCTCTCTGTGTTCTTGGTTTTCCCTGGTCTTTTGCAGCTGATCTGCTCTCTAGTCTGCTTTTGGGGGGCTTGGACCGGTGCCTTCCTTGGCTCTATGGGGACCTGCCTGCCTACCTGCTCTGCTTCTTTCCCTGCTTGTAGCTTCTTGCCCGGCCCTTCTTCTCGGGCTCTTCCTCCTTTGACGGGAGGACGGCCTGTCCAAAACGCCTGTCCCACCTGGTCTCCTCGTCCAACAGGCAGCCTCGCCCCCTGCCCTGGGGACGCTTTGGCATTCGTTGTCTGTTCCTGTCTCTTGGTGGCCACCCTGTCTGTGCTACGGAGACTAGGCTGTCACAACCCCTAGCTGGAGGAGGGCTTTCCGTCGCTTGAGGCCCACCCACCGCCTGCCCGAATGCCCTTTAGCTACGCTGCGGGTTAGGGCGGCGTGGCCGTGTCGCCCAGGAGCGGGTTTTCCCTTTTGCACACCTCTGACGGACGGAGCTGTTTTGACTTAACTGTTCAGCACGCACCGACCCTCGGGCCTGGGCTGCACGGGGAACGTAAATCGGGCGCGCTCGTCAGTCCGCGCCTTGGTCGGAAGAATTCTTCCGTCGACCTAGCTCCCGCCTTTTGGGGAGGTGGATGGCCGGCACCAACGAGGAAAACCCTCTCCAGGACCCTTCTCCGGGAACAGTGCCCTTCCGTTTGGGGAGATTATGCTGCTTTAAAAAAGAGAAATTGTTTAACTGCCTTTCTCTGAGGCAAGGTTGACTTTGTATTGCTTCCCTCGTGGCTCCTTATAGCAGTTGTGTTCTGAAATCTTTAGGGTTTGACTTCATTTATGATGAAATCTTGCTGTAACTTTATTCTAATTTTCAATGAGTAACTAGACCTGAGCTGTTTGGCGTGTTAGTGGAGGATTGTTTAAAAACCTGGGATTCCACTTTCGGCTGCCTTTCCATTACATTTCCTCTGAAAGCCCACCGAAAGCCTCCACTTCCCACATAACTCTCTCAAACCTGCAGTCATCAGGCATACAGAAGATGCTTACAGTTTCACTCCATACGAGTCCAGTTCCTTGCTGTTTCCTGTCTAACCACTGCACACATATGGTATGCCCGCCCTACCCGGAGCTGCTTCCTGGCTTTTCCGCTCAGGACAGGAAAATGAGAATGGAGATGTAAGCTGTGCAGGGAACTCTTCCTCAGCTCGCACTCCACCCCCAAGGGCCTTTCGAGGTCTTCTACGGACTTCAGGTTTCATTTGATTTCCAAGGTTTATGGGCTCATTAATTAGCCATCTCTCCTAATGCAGGGATCCTACGGGTCAGACCAAAGATCGATGGCCCAAAAGAGCTAAGAAACAGAAATAAAGGTGAGAGCTAGGCGTTACATTCAGATCAGAATCCAGAATCTGACTGTGCCCTGGCATGTTCAACGCTGCCGAAAAGAAGGAGCTCGTCAGGTCCCTCTGCTAGCACCCAAATCTGGTGGCTAGTCGGTCTGCTGGGAAATAAGGAAAAGGAAAAGAATTAAAGGAGTCAGGCAATAACAAGGAAATGAAAAGGTTTGTTGAACGGGTTCTGTCTGATTGACTGTCTTCCCAGCTACCCGTCCAAGTTAAAGACCTAGCCCAGTATCCTGTCTGCTGACAGCAGCCAATGCCAGGTGCCCCCTACTATACTTTTTTCATACTATAGAAAAGCTTCAGCCAGTGACACCAGCTCAGGGAGCACTCTTCTGTTTTTCTCACAGCAGGCAACAGCCTTGCCAAAGCAAAGCCTTAAAAAATTGGCTACAAACTCATCAACATTCCTCTCCATGGAAATCTTTAGTAAAAGGCAAAGATTTATACGAACTGAAGAGAAAGCAGAGTATGTAGAACACGCGGCAGAGGCGCTGCCGGGGCAACCGCCTACGCTCCCAAAAGTCAGGGTGACTACTCTCCCAGCCCGTGTCAAGGCCTTTTGGGGCTGATGTCATTTGCATGGTTACACCCACACCGGATTGCATGATGGGAATGCTTGTCCAAACGGTCATTTCAGCTGCTGCGGGTTCCCCAGTCTCTTTGTTATTGGGGCAGGAGTAATCCAGTGTATTTTCCTGTTGATTTTGGATCAAGGACAGAGTAACTGTACCTGGCATTTGAGGCCTGAGAGCGTCACCCTCGCCTGAAAAGTACTCAGCATTAAGGGGTAGGGGTTCCTAACGGCAGCACATGGTTGGGGGTAGAAGTGGATGTTTCTTGGTCTCTTGCAGGTGTTGCTGATGTCCTTTTTGCTGTCCCGGGTGTGGAAAGACAGAGGTAGAGGTGGTTTTGAATCTCTTCAAATTGTTGTGAGTGCTGCAGTTGCTCACCCTAAGCTTATGCTGTTAGATCTTTTTCACGGTGTATTTTGGCCCTGAGAGATAAAAGGTGTGTTGTTAGTGAGTGAGGTTGCAAACGTTAGTTGCAGAGGTGGTACATGTGCCACAGAAATCTTGTGTCTGCCCCTGCCCCTGCTCCCGTTGAAGAGTCCAGTATTTGCATAAACCCACCCACTGACCTGTGACTAACAATCTCGCTCTGCTAACTCTTCCAGAAAAACAGGCCAAAGAAAGTGTATGCGAGCACTGTACCACAGCCCCGGTGCTCTTTTCGGTTCCTTCCCACAGAACTTTCCCTCCATAGCAGTCCAGTTCCTTGCTGTTGCTTGGCTAACCACTGCATGCATGTGCTATACCGTACCCTGAGCTGATTCCCGGCTTTTGTGCTCAATACAGCCGTGCTCCTCCATGTCTCTGTGGCGCAATGGGTCAGCGCGTTCAGCTGTTAACCGAAAGGATGGTGGTTCGAACCCACCCAGGGACGACGCTGAGCCCGTGCTACTTCCTTGCTTCCCTGAGGCCTGTGGGGGGGAGCCTCAAAGGTCCCATTTTGCTGCCTCAGTGCTTTCAGCCGGTGGTCCAAAGAGCAGGCTGGATGCCATTCAGAAACCCATCTGCCAGCAGCCGTGCCGGAGGCTCAGGCTTAATCCTCAAAGCCGAGCACAAAAACGTTCAGCCGGGAACATTTCGCTCCCTTCCCGCCTCCGCCCAAGCGGCAAGGGAGAAGCGGAGGAGACAGGCCGGCTCAAAGACGCCTCCCTCCCACTTCCCTGTACGCTGTGCAAAGCTCTTGGCCTGCCTCATGCCTCGTCAGGAAAGCACGGCCATGCGGCCCAAGCCTGAGTCACGTCCGCGGCCTGGCCCGCCCCGCCCCGCCCCGCCCGACGGCCGCGCAGAGCCACGCGAGTCAATGGCAGGTCGAGTCGGGAGCCTCGGCTCTTTCCCCTGACAGCCACACACACAGCGCTGCCTAGCGCCCCGAGAGCCTCCCTCGTGTTCTCCCGCAGCAGCCGCCTGCCGGTGTGGGTGGGAAAAGGGGACCAGGAAGCACTGCAGCCTCATTCCAGGACAGGAGGCCCTCGCCACGCCCAGGCCTGCCTCTTGCCTTCAGCCCAGGCAGCCAGAGGTGCCAGGGAGCTCCCTGGCAGGCCACCGCTTTGCCTCAGCCACCTCTTGCCTCATCCCTAGGCTCTTGGGGATCTGCTGGTCACCGGCTCACTTGAAGGCCCAGAGGGAAAAGAAACAAGCGCACGTGTAGCAGAGAATGGTTTTGATCCATCGACTTCTGGGTTATGGGCCCAGCACGCTCCCGCTGCGCCACTCTGCTGCTTCTTCACACTCTTCCCCTGCCACCTAGCTGCCACTATCCGGATTAGTGCCTTACATGCCCTCGCTCTGGCAGGCAGATGTGCAGGCTGCTAGGCAGCTGCCCTGGTCACAGGATTTTACAGCTAGCTTCTACAGGGTAAAAAGGATCTAGTTGGGGTTTGGACCCCACTGGGAGCTGGGTAGCTGAGTGCCGGAGACGGGAGCACTTCTTAAACTGTTTTCAGTTACGCTTGTGGGGGACGAGGTTCAGCCTAGGATCCGTGTCTGCAGCAAGCAAGCACCTCTGGCTCAATCGCCCCCCGCCATATTAGCAGACTAAAACGCGGCGCGAACGCACACGCCTTGCAAAGAGGAGCCGGGATCTCGAACAAAAGTCAGCATTTTATTAAGATGAGGTTCAAAGGAAAAAAAAGTGTGCGGTTCAGAGTTTCGGCGTAGAAGTTTCTGGTGCTCAGGGAACAACGTACAGCTTACCCAAGGGGTGCGAAATTTGGTTTAAAATGGGGTGGCGTAAGGAATACATAATCTGCAATAGCCCTGAGGGGGGGTAAAAGGTTAACGTACAGACACTGAGTTAGGAGGGTATGTTGTCCATATGAGGGCTACGATCGGGTGTGGAGTATAACGAGCGGCTACGACGATGAGGATGGATTGACCCGCGTTAGGTGAGTTTTAACGTTCGGTGTTTGGGAATCTTTGCCACAATCTAGTTGAAGCAGGGTCAGTATGAAGTCTACCCTGCCATCTGTTGGTGATCTGTCATCAAGGCCTTTTGGGGCTGATGTCATTTGCATGGTTACACCCACCCCGGATTGCATGATGGGAGTGCTTGTCCAAACGGTCATTTCAGCTGCTGCGGGTTCCCCAGTCTCTTTGTTATTGGGGCAGGAGTAATCCAGTGTATTTTCCTGTTGATTTTGGATCAAGGACAGAGTAACTGTACCTGGCATTTGAGGCCTGAGAGCGTCACCCTCGCCTGACAAGTACTCACCATTAAGGGGTATGGGTTCCTAACGGCAGCACATGGAGGGAGATAGAAATGGATGTTTGTTGGTCTCTTGCAGGTGCTGCTGATGTCCTTTCTGCTGTCCCTGGTGTGGAAAGACAGAGGCAGAGGTGGTTTTGAATCTCTTCAAATTGTTGTGAGTGCTGCAGTTGCTCGCCCTAAGCTTATGCCGTTAGATCTCTTTCATGGTGTATTTTGGCCCTGAGAGGTAAAAGGTGTTTTGTTAGGGAGTGATGTAGCAAACGTTAGTTGCAGAGGTGGTGCATGTGCCAAAGAAGTCTTGGTCCTGCCCCTGCCCCCGTTCAAGAGTCCAGTATTTGCATAAACCCACCCACTGACCTGTGACTAACAATCTCGCTCTGCTAACTCTTCCAGAAAAACTTTTCTGCCAGGTTCTTATTCCAAACTATATTCCTATGAACTTAAGCTTTTAAATAGCATCAGAGTCCATCTCCTTCAGTATAACTCAATTTTTCACTTATCTGTCTAAGATTTTAAGTGTATGCTTTAACACATTATTTGTAATAGGATAATAATTAATTCTATTTTTCAACTAAAGAGAAAAGAAAACCATAAAATATGCATTTAGAGAGTTCAGAAGAATCTCATGATGTTAAACACATATATTTTTTTCAATCTGTCTTAAATTGCTATTCTTTGGAACCCATGTCCCTTGTCTAATGATTTTTATGTAGGTTCGGGTGAGTCCCGAAATCATGAACTGCTAAGTACCGTTCTACTGTTTTTGATTCATATGACCAGGATTACTACATTTTATTACTCCTGCCCTATTAAGAAAGAGTTTGGGGATCCCACAGCAGCCAAAATCACCATTTGGCCAAGCACCCCCATCGTGCAATGCGGGGTGGGTGTGACCATGCACATCAGCAACAAAAGGCCTTTACAACACATCACCAACAGATGGCAGGGTAGAGTTCATTCTGACCCTGCTTACATCCTCCCCCCAGCCAAGAATTGGTGATCCTGATAAATCACACTCCCTATTATACCAACTGACTGGTATTGAATGCTGATGTTATGGCTAGCAAAAGTAGCCACCCATCTCTGCCCTGTAGCATCCAGCTTAGCCCTTGTTAACACAGAAGTCAGTGGATTGTTCTCTGTCCATATCTGAAACTGAGCACTGGACAAGTAGTCTGGAAATTTCACGGTGATGGCCCATTTCAAGGCCAAGAACTGCAGCCGGTGGATGGGATAGCGAGTTTCGCTATCAGACAGTCCTCAGCTGGCAAAGGCTACAGATTTACATTTACCTTCCACTTCCTGGTAGGAGAGTGCTCCCAGACCCTCCAAACTGGCATCAGCATGCAGGATAAACAGTCTGTTGGGTCAGCAAGGACTAGGACTGGCACATAAATCAGGCAAATAATGATTTCCCATAAAGCCCTGTCACATCTCTCATCCCGCCATGTCCCCAATGGAGAGGAGAGGAGCCCCTCCCCTGTCCCAGGCCAGGCACACCAGATCTTTGGGGGGGAGATGTCCATGTCCCAGCCTAGGTGTGCTGGAGCTGCTGGAGAGAGAAGATCCTCCCTCAGCCCGAGCCCACCAGAGTTGATGTTTCAGTGGGGGAGAGGTATCTCTCACCTGGTTTTTAGATGCTCTGATGAGAGGGAGCAGGAGGAAGATTTTTCTTCTCTTTGCATTTCAAACCCTTCACCCCGCCCCCAGCCATTTTCTGCTCTAGCCTGATCTCTCTCTCACGTCTCCCGGGCTGTCCTTAGCCATAGGCAACCACATGGGGCACAGCTCTCCGGGGAGCCTGGACAGATGGGAAGCAGTGGAGCAGGCTGCTGGATCCTAGAGAGAGCTGAATGCAGCACAGTCTGAGGGAGGGGATTGGCTGCTGGGGTCTCTGGGAAGGTAAGGGGGGAGGGGTTGAGGAAGGAGCTCACCTGTTAGTGTGACTCTTTTCCCTCTGGCTGAGGTGAAGTGAGGCAGGCTCTGCAGCTCTGGAACCAGTATCCTTGTCCCCCATAACATCCATTCTTCTCCCGCCCTGCCCCATGGAGCACCCCCTCCTTTTTCCTCTGTCCCCAGGAGCATCCCTCTCTCTCTCCTTCCTCCCTTCCGTCAGGGCTGGGTTGGGTGAGGTGCTGGGGGGTAGGTGGGGGGAGGCTGGCTACCTGCTGAGGAATGAAAGTGAAAGTAACTCACTTCCTCTGCCAGGATTGGAATGTCACACAGGGCTGGGCTGGGGTTAGCCAGATGTGTGAAAAATCAGGACAGGGGGTTGGGGTAGGGTGAGCAGATATTTTGGGGTCTTTTTCTTATATAAGCTCCTTTTACCACCACCACCCCTTCCTGATTTTTCACACTTGCTGTCTGGTCACCCTAGGTGGGGGTAATTGGTGCCTATATAAGACAAAGCCCCAAATATCGGGACTGGCCCTATAAAATCAGGACATCTGGATCTGGTCACCCTAGCTGGGGAGCGCCTCTCCCCCGGGCTGGCAGCTGCCAGCGATCCATCTCATCCGGGGGGGGAGCTGCACAGGGCAGGATGAGTTGCTGTGGCTCCATGGGTGACCTGTCCCTGAGATCAGATGCTGGGCTAACTTCACCATGGTCCGTAAGGCTGGTGGTGGTGCCCATTGGCGTGTGATTGGACCTGAGGGTTTGCTGCTGCTGTTGCTATTCTGCACCCCAAGAGGTGGATTTTGGGGTCTACTGCAGCTGTTGGACCAGCAGGCTGGGGGTGAGCCAAGCATGAAAGCAGTACTGTGTTGCCATTTAGATTGTCATTTAACAACTTTGTTTGCCAAAAATTCTTGCTAACAATCCTGAATCCAATTTCAATATTTTTTTTTAAAAAAAATCAATATCTTAGCCAAAAACAGAAAATTAAGTTGTTGACAATTATTAGTGACAGGTTTGGTTTGAAGCAGGGAGTGGGCCAGTTTTCATCAGAGAAACAAAAAATGTCGACTGACTTTCCTATAGCCTATTACTCCTGATAAGAGCCCTCCAACAACTGTAATATGCTCATCTCCTTACTAGTGTATAAAGCAGGGGTCGGCAACCTACGGCACACGTCCCAAAGGTGGCAGGTGAGCTGATTTTTGATGGTACGCAGCGGCAGGCTGAGCGGCTTAGCCCATCACTGCTCTGGGGTTCCGGCTGCTGCCCTATTGCCAGCTGGGATACCGGCCGTCGACCCCACTCAGCACCTGCTGCTGGCCTGGGGACCCCCCAAGGAACCCCAGGCTGGCAGCGGGCTGAGCAGGCCGGCTGAACCACTCAACCTGCTGTCAGCCTGGGGTTCCATTCACTCAGCCGGCAGCGGGCTGAGTGGGCTGGAGGCGGGCTGAGCAGGGCCGGTGGGGGGTTGAGTGGCTCAGTCTGCTGCCAGTCTGGGGTGCCGGCAGCACTCAGCCTGCTGCTACTCCGGGGTTCCGGCTGCCGGCCCCTTGCCAGTCAGGAGCCCAGCCGCCGGCCCCTGTCTGCCTCCTGCCAGCCTGGGTGAGCAGAATCCCAGGCTGGTAGCAGGCTGAGGGGGGTTGGCGGCCGGGATCCTGGCTGGCAGGAGTTGGTGGTCAGAACCCCAGACCAGCAGCGGGCTGAGCAGGGCCTGGGATCCTTGTCTAGGGTTCCAGCCACCAGCCCCGCTCAGCCGCTGCCGGTCTGGGGTTCCATTTACTCAGCTGGCAGTGGCCTGAGTAGGACCTCAGATAATAACAATAGTTTATTTATATAATATACACATAGAGAGAGACCTTCTACAAACGTTAAAATGTGTTACTGGCACGAGAAACCTTAAATTACAGTGAACTTGGCACACCACTTCTGAAAGGTTGCTGACCCCTGGTATAGACTGACCATATGTTGTACTAAGATTCTCCTGCTTTTTTTCCCCCTGTGAGTCTGTATAGCTTTTGCCAGCCCAGAAGTTGGGCAGCCAATGTTTTACGTTTTCACAATGTTTTCTCCAACTTTCATAAAGTAAATACATAGTTAATATGAGTTAAAAAGGCCACGGACACTTCCTTGTGAAGAATCTGTACAGCAGCTCATGCTAGAGCTGTGAAAATGTCAGTTTTTGATGGAACTTTAGAGGCAGTGATTTATCATGTATTTTATCATATGAATGTGCTACTATTGCTAATGTCTTTCCAAACAAAAATAAGGCACAATAGGACTTCTGTAACATTTCTGTGCGACCTTAATCTAGATGAGATGATTCTGTGCTGACTTCATTTTGGTCACTTTGTGCTTTACCTAGCAGTAAAACTAGGGTTATATTTTCCCACTGTTTGGAAACCCAGCTTATTAAACTGATTTTGCAGCCAAAAAAGCCAGAAAGATTGCTTTTAATTAAAAAAAAAATCTTTGTTTCAATACCTCTTTATATAAATTTCCAATACAATTTTGACAAATTAAAAAATTATATTATTTGCATCATTCTGTCACATCAGAATTTTTTCTATAGTGCTACTTCTTTAGTGCTAGTGCGTCAGCATTACAGTGTGCTTCATTAAGTTAAACTGGTTTTAATACCGTGAATGTGGCAAGTTTTCCAATAGTGTAAGCTTATATTTCTGTTGCTAAGAGCAGATCAGGCACAGGGGCACCAGTTCAATCATAGGCGGCAGGTTCGTATAATTTTTGGTGGGGCCCAAAATGGTGGTCCCCCCCTCCCGCTCTCACCCTGTAAGCTGATATAAAATGAAGCTACAATGCGTCAGCACCACAAGATTACAAGGGTCAATTAAAAGTGGAAAGTCAGAAGCAGCACTTGCCTGCTTCAATATACGGTATTAAATTTTGTTGCACCTGTTGTGACAAAGTGGGAATGTTCTTAATGTTTTCTCTGAATACTGTGTGGGTGCCTCAGTTTCCCCTGCAAAGTGCCAACTGACGGTGTTGGGGATAAAGAAATCAGGTGGCCTTCTTGTCCGGAAGAGACACAAAGGCCAGATGAGGGAGTGTCAGTTTGGAGGAATTATTTCAGCTCAGTGCTAATGTGAACACGAGGACAAACGGATATAAATTGTCAGTTAGGAAATTTAGGCTTGAAATTAGACGAAGGTTTCTAACCATCAGAGGAGTGCAATTCTGGAACAGCCTACCGAGGGAAATAGTGGGGGCAAAGGACCTCCATGACTTTAAGATTAAGCTGGATAAGTTTATGGAGGGGATGGTACGATAGGATAACGGGTTTAGTCAATAGGTCAATACCGTGCCACTGGTAATTAGTACAAAGGGTGAATGTTGGGATATTGTTAGCCCTTTCCAGAGGGTCTGGCTGGAGAGTCTTGCCTGCATGCTCGGGGTTCAGCTGATCGCCATATTTGGGGTCGGGAAGGAATTTTCCTCCAGGGTAGATTGGCAGTGGCCCTGGAGGTTTTTCACCTTCCTCCGAAGCATGGGGCAGGGGTCACTTGCTGGTGGATTATCTGCTACTTGAAGTCTCTAAATCACGATTTGGAGCATTCAACAGCAGAGTCAAGGGAGAGAATTAGTTCAGGAGTGGGTGGATCGGCTTATGTGGCCTGCATCTTGCAGGAGGTCAGACTAGATGATCATAATGGTCCCTTCTGATCTTGAATTCTATGATTCTATGGAGCTGGCTGGGGAAATCAGGAGAGGCCCAGAACTTGGGTCTGGGCTCCCCACACCTCAAGATGGACCTGACTGAGGGGTCCTGTTTTCTGTACCTACAAGCTCTGTTTTAGACTGTGATCCTGTTGTCTAATAAACGTTCTGTTTTACTGTCTGGCTGAGAGGCACATCTGACTGCAGAGTTGGGGTGCAGGGACCTCTGGTTGCCCCCAGGACCTGCCTGTGCAGACTCGCTGCGTAAGGCACACAGTGTGGAAGGGCTGAATGCTCCGAGGTCAGACCCAGGAAGGTGTGAGCTTCTTGCCCTGGAGACAGTCTGCTCAGAGAGAGGAGGCTCCCCCAGAGTCCTGACTGGCTTTGTATGGAGTAGTTCCAAAGCATCACAGCATCCCCTTCCACACCATGCGCTTCCCGGAAGTCTGCACAGGCACTGACACTCCCTCCTCTGGCTTTTGTCTCTTTTCCAGGCATTAGGAGGCCACCCGATCTCTCTGTTCTCCAACACCTTCAGTTGGCACCTTGCAGGAGAGCGTCCCAGGCCACCAGGAGACAGGGTTGCGGCCATTCTCTGTGCAGATGGCATCACACTGGCCCTCTAGGGCTCTACAACAATCACACCCCCTTTCCCACCATCTAGAGCCTTGAGAAATGCACAGGGGAAACTGAGGCACCCACACAGTATTCAGAGAAAACATTAAGAACAGCCCCACTTTGTAACACCTGTATACAACTAGTTATACACTTTAAAGGGGTGTAAAATAGTCAAGTATTGTGCTAAACAAAATGATACTCCAAACTGACCACCAAATTTAAGTTGCACGTTTTTCCCCTCAGGTGAGGGCTCTGGGGTGGGGCTGGGGATGAGGGGTTCACAGTGCAGGAGGGTGCTCAGGGCTGGGGTGCTGGGGGTGCAGAGCTGGGGATAAGGAACTTGGGATGCAGACAGGCTGCCCCAGGGCTAGGGCCAGAGAGGACTCCCCGTCCCCGTTACCGGCAGCCGCAAGCTCCAGGGGAGGGACCCATCCTCCCCACCCCCCCGCAGCACACTCACTCTGCACCACAGTCACTGCACACGCTCCTAGGGACTCTCTCAGGTCCAGAAAGCCCACTCGCCTCCCCTGTGGTGGGTACCAGGTGTCACAGAGTCCCTGGGCGATGCTCTGGAACTGCTCCCCACCAAGCCAATCAGGACTTTGGGGAGCCTCCTCTCCCTTGGAGCAGACTGTCTGCAGGGCAAGAAGCTCACACGGCTTCACCTCCTGGGTCTCTCCTTGGAGCATTCAGCATCCTCTGCCCCTCCCTGCCCTTCCCACAGTGAGCCCGCCCCAGTGGGGTCCTGGGGAAGCCAGAGGGTCCTGCCCCCCCCCACTTCGCAGTCAGACGTGACTCTCAGCCAGCCATAAACACATAGGTTTATTTGATGACAGGAACAGGGTCTAAAACAGAGCTTGTAGGTACAGTGAACCGGACCCCTCGGTCGGGTCCATTCTGGGGGCAGTGAGCCAGACCCCCCTTGTCTGCACTTCACGCCTGGTCCCCAGCCAGCTCCAGACTCCCAAACCCCCTCCAGCCCCCACTCCTCTCTGCTCAGTTCCTTTCCCGGGACAGAAGGTCACCTGATCTCTTTGTCTCCAACACCTTCAGCTGGCACCTTTGCAGGGGAGGAGCCCAGGCCATCAGTTGCCCGGAGACAGGGTGTCGGCCATTCTCTGTGCAGACAGCATCACACTGGCCCTCTCGGGCTCTACAACAATCACACCCCCTTATCCCACCATCTAGAGCCTTGAGAAATGCATTGGGGAAACTGAGGCACCCACACAGTATTCAGAGAAAACATTAAGAACATTCCCACTCCGTAACACCTGCATACGACCAGTTACATACTTTGAAGGGTGTAAAATAATCAAATATTGTGCTAAATACAATGATACCCCAAACTGACCACCAAATTTAAGTTGCATGTTTTTCCCCTCAGGTGAGGGTTCTGGGGTGGGGCTGGGGATGAGGGGTTCACAGTGCAGGAGGGTGCTCGGTGCTGGGAGTGCAGGCTTTGGGGTGGGGCAGGGCTAAGAATGAGGAACTTGGGGTGCAGACAGGCTGCCCCAGGGCTAGGGCCAGAGAGGACTCCCCATCACCACCACTGGCAGCAGCAAGCTCCAGGGGAGGGACCCCTCCTGCCCCCCACGGCACACACACTCTACACATGCTCCTAGAGCCCCTCTCAGGTCCAGAAAGCTCACTCCCCTCCCCTACGATGGGTACTGGGTGGGGGTGGGGGTTGCCATCACAGGTGGCCTTCCATGTTGCTCCCCCTCACCATAACTTCCCTGTGGCGGGGGGATGGGGCTGCCCCGGGCCCCGCAGGGGGCAGAAGTGGGGTCGGCAGGGTGGTGGCTATGGTGGGGGGGGGGGAGCAGGGTGTCATAAAATTCACCCAAGCCCCAGCTGCTTAGATCTAGGAAGCCTCCCTCTCCCATCCCCCCTGTGGCGGGTGGGTTGGTGGGTGCTGGGGAGGGGCATTGCCTTCACATGTGGCTTCCTGCCTCCCTGTGCAGCCTGCTGCGCCTCACTGGGGTAGGGGATGGGGTTCCCCGTCCCCAGCGTGGGGCAGGAGTGGGGGGGTTGCAGGGTGGTGGCGGGGGGGGGACAGGGAGAGCAAGTTGTCACACAATACACCCAAGCCCCAGCTGCTCAGGTACGTCTATGAACCCCCTCCCCCATCTGCCCTGTGGTGGGGAGGGGCACTGCCTTCACATGTGGCTTCCTGCCTCCCTGACCCCTGCTGCAGCCTGCTGCCCCTCACCACAGCCTCACTGGGGGACGGTGGGAGGGGATGGGGCTGCCCCTTCCCCAGCATTGGGCAGGAGTGGGGGCTGGGGCTGGGGCAGGGGGGGAATCACAGGGTCAAACACTCACGGAAGCCCCAGCAGCTGCTAAGGTGAGTGATGTCTGTCTCCTGGCCGGAAGTCCCCTTCGCGTCTCCTCCAGGTAGGGGCAGGGGAGGGGAGGGCTGCCAAGCACGGCACGGCCCCCTCCACTCCCCTCCCCCTCCTGAGGTGCTACAGCACCAGCAGCTTGCACTGCTCTTATGCTGTAGCCCTTAGGCGGCGGCAGCAGCAGCAGCAAGGGAGAGAGACGCGCGCTGCGCACTCTTTACGTTCAGGCAGGGACGCTCCAGGGCGGGGAGTGGGGGACGCTCCAGCGCGGGCAGCGGCGGCGGGGGGAAATGAGAGGCGGGGCGCTCCAAGCAGGGGAGAAACCTAGCTCCAAATATTGGTGGAGCAGAGCCCCTGACTGTGCATATTCCTGGGGCTTTAGCCCCAGGAGCCCATATAAGTTGGTGCCCATGGCCTCCACGAGTGCTGCACTCTGACCAGCTGAACCAGGCAAGCCATGGGAAGCTTCTCAAGGTCTTCCCCTGGTGTGGGCTTGGATGCGAAAAGCACCTGGCCGTTAATCAGCTGTTGCAAGAAGTGTGCAGAGTAGGAGTAGCGATGGGGCTGTACCTTTCCACAGCATCTCAATTTGGGCAGCTTTCCATTCCCCTTTTCTGTGTAATGTCCCTCCCACGGGTTTCACTTGCGGAGCTGTACGACTCTGGCATGGTGGCCATTTAGAAATCTTTTCCTGGCTTTTCTTTTCCACCTGGCCCCAGCGTTAGGACCGTTTGGGTGTTTCAGTGTGTGTGTTTTCCCATTTGGAGGCATTTGGAAGTTTGGAAGGAGCCGAAAGAGGAGTCTTTTCACAAGCACGTTGGCTTTCTGCACAGGTAGGGCCCTTGGCCGTAAAGCTTAGCTCCGTCAGTGCGTCTGCATGGGGTTCCTCCAGTGCCTCAAGAGCCCGTGCTAAACTCTCGGTGTGGGCGTTTGGCTTCCGCCACTCAGAGTGCCGTGCCTGCGTCTTCCCAGGGCCGGCTCCCGGGAGGCGCATAACTTGGGAGGAAAGGGGTAGAAGAGAAAGCAAGTGAAGCTGACTTCGAGTGGTGGTGCCCCTGGGTGGAGTGGTCCTCCTGCTCCTTCCTGTCAGAGGGGTGGGCTCGAGTGTGGGCTTGGGGGTCTGGCTGTGGGCGGTGGGAGGATGGTGTCCAGGAAGTCCCAAAGGTCACCCTGCGCCGGCCAGTGTGAAGCCTCTCGCCTAGGTTGGGGTGCCGAGTGTTAAGCCTTCCTCTGTGGCTTGGGCTGGGGAGCGTGATCCGGCGTCGGGTCCATTTGGGTGGAGCTGGCGGCCGGCAAGAATTCGGGCCATCAGGTCAACCCTCTGTGGACAATGGGGGCGAGCCGGCAGGCCTGTGATTTTGGCTTCGCTGGGCGGGCAGCTCAAGCCTGGCCTCCTATGAGCCTGGAAGGCAGCTGGCCGGGCTCACCCGTCTCCTCCCCGGGCCCAAGTTCCTTTCAGGCAGCAGGTGGAGTGAGGAGCCCAGGGAGGGGAGACCAAGGAGGTGTCCGGAGCCTCGTCCTGCCTGGTGCCCAGCAGGGCTCTTGCCCACTCCCGGCCCACCTGGTTTTGGCCTCTGCCACCCCTAGCAGTCAGCCAAAAGAGCAGAAGTCACCCTCTCCCTCCCGCAGTGGCCAGCATGGAGCTTGAACCCATGACCTTGGCGTTATTAGCACCATGCTCTAACCAGCTGAGCTAGCCGGCCTACGGGAAGCCCTTTCTTGCCTGACCCTTTTGGAAGGAGTCACCGGCTGGCGCAGGGAACGATGTGGCCTCCGTTATCGAATGGATGGATCAAGACGCCATCTGCCAAGGTAGGGGAATTAGCTCAAGTGGTAGAGCGCTCGCTTCGCATGCGAGAGGCAGCGGGATCAATGCCTGCATTCTCCAGCGGCAAGGCAGCCGCGGGACCTTCGCTTGCCCTTCTTTTAGAAGCCATGGTCAGTCAGCCGGCTCAGCTCCTCCAGTGGCCTCCATCCCTCTCCCCCTTGGCCTCCCAAAAAGCCAGCCCTTGCGGAGCACAAAGCTCTTCCTCCCCGGCCCTTCTCCCCCTTGCGCTGACTGGGAGGCTGGAGACAGCTGGGGGAAGTTAGCTCAAATGGAAGAGCATGGGAGAAGTAGTCAGACCCAGACACACATTCTCCAGCCTGCTCTGCTCTGCTTTGCTCTGCTGGGCTGGGCTCTAGTGGGGGACCTGCACCTTTCTTTCTGAGCTCTCACTGGAGCACAATCCCTTTCCTCCTCCCTCCCTGCTAGTCTACGCCAAGCTCATTGGCCGGGAGGGAGAGCCACTCAAATACAGAATTACTCACATCCCAGGGGTCCATGAAGGGAATGAGGAGATGGGCGGGGTGGCACGCGATACCAGCTCAGCTGAGACCGTGAGACCTCGCAGCCTCCTGATCTCAGGCAGCATGGCAGCCATGGAGCAGAGCAGAGCACGCAGACAGCTTGGAGACAGCCAAAGCGGGGAAGGGCTGCGTTGGTCTGGAAGAGGGAGTCGGTGGCTGTCTAGCCTGGAGGAGGCAGGGTCGTTTTGCTGTATGCTGGGCCAGAGGCCAGGGAGTCTGCTAGAGTTGCTGAGCTGGGCCTGCTCCTGGCTTTGCTTGGGTTAGAGGAAAGTGGTGAAGATAAGAACGGCCCTCCTGGGTGAGACCGATGGTCCATCTAGGCCCCTATCACGTCTTCTGACAGTAACCGATGCCAGGCGCTTCAGAGGCAATGGCCAGAGCAGGCAATCGTCAAGTGATCTATCCCTGTGTTGTCTTCTGAAGTTTGGTGCTTGTTTCTGGGGCTAACTCTCAGCCCAGACACACTCCAGGGAGGGAGCATTGGTGTTTGTGCCGAGGAGTGTGGCTGGGACTCGGACCCCCTTCCCCAGCTCTGGGTAGCGCCTCGCCCCCATTTCAGGCTGTGTTCTGCTTAAGGCCACAGAGCCCTTGCCTTTTTTTGCCCGGTGCCTGAGAGTCAGGCCAGCTGCGGGGAATTAGCTGAAGCGGCAGAGCGCTCGCTTTGCATGCGAGAGGTAGTGGGGGACGCCGCCCGCATTCTCCGAGCCTGTCGACTAAGGGCTCCTGATGAGCCTGGTGGACGGGAGAGCCGGCCATCTGACTTTTGGCCTTGCTGCCCGTAGCGGTCAGGCCGAAAAATCCCCCTCCCCAGGCCCACAGCCACCCAGGGGCTCCTCTGCACCATCTTGCCTGAGCGGGTGGAAGTGGAGCCTGGAACTGAGCTGATGCGCTGAGGGTTATTTGCACTGTGCGCTTCACATGGAGGTGAAAACACAGGGCACAGATCTTTGAGCACAACCCCCGTCCTGAGGAATGGGGGGGCGGGTGCTGCATAAAGAGACACCGGCTCTCCCTGGCGGGGCTGCAGCGGCTCTTCACAGGGGCAGTCCCACTGCCAATTGGTACCAGAGTTTTGAAAGCCTCCTTTTCTGGGCTGGCTCCTCTCTCTCTAGGGAGACTGGCGACCCCAAACTTCCCAGAAACCATCATAGCGAGGCCAACCTGAGCACAGACACCTGCTCAGCACCCCGGGGTGCAGTCCTGAACTCCGGCAATCAGCTACGCTCAGCTGCCCACCCAACAAGCGTTACACGCAGGAGCCTTCGTGCCCCGCGTGTTCAGGTCCCTCCCAGCGCCAGCTTTAAACTCCGCTGCTCAGTTCTAAGCTTTGGCCACACGGGGGCAGCCTGGAGCTCAGCCAACGCCTCCCGTTGCTGGTTGCGTTTCCCGCTCCTCGTGGCAGGTCCACACCCCGCAGGCAGATCTCTGAATCGGAGCCGAACCGTTCCCCAAATCCAGCGCTTTAGCAGCAGCTTTGCTAGGAAAGCGCTGACGTCCCCAAGTAACGTAAGAGCCAGAGCGCTGTGTCCAGGATCTTCTATCGGGCCCCTCACCGCGGTGTCTGTCAGGTGCAAGGAGAAACCAGGGAAATGTTTTCATGGCGTTTAAGGGCAGAAGGGGCCATTAGCTCAGCTAGTCTGACCCCGAATAACACAGAATTACACCATGACACACACTGATCCCACAGACCTTAGACAGATCAAAGCGTTTCAGCCCTCAGGAAGGAGGCTAAACTGGGTGCCAGAGGCAGCGAACAAGGGGCCCCCAAGGCAATGGCAGGGAGCTGACGAGGTGAAATATGCCCAGATGATCCCAGCAGGCGACCCACCCCCATGCTGCAGAGGTGGGAGTCCCTGTTCCTCCTGCCCTTAAGAATCTCTGGTGGTGAGTGGGTCCCCCCAGTTCCCCAGATAAGAATCCTCCATGTGGTTTCCCTGGCTTCACCTCCAGATAAGAACATTGTGTGGAGGGGGTGGGAGGAAGATTGTCTGGCAGATCTGTAAAGGGGGACTGTGTCTCCCTGTCTGGCCCAGGCTCCTGGGAGGAAGTGATCTCAGTGTGACTGGCTGTCTCCATTCCTCCCACCCATAAGAATCCCTGGTGTGTGGGTGCACCCTAGACCATTAAGGATCTCTGGTGGGTGGGTGTCTCTCTCCCCCTAGTCAGGATCTCTGGGGCGTGCCTGTATAAAAAGAGACTTTGACTCACCCAGGCTGGTCTGCCATCATGGATCAGACCAGGTCCTTCTGTGGAGGGTTTGAGTTCCTCCAATGATGTGATCTCAGTGTGTGTGGGTGTCCCTGTTCCTTCAACCCTTAACAATCCCTGGTGCGTGGGTGCGCTGGGCCCCATTACAATCCTCTGTCTTACCCCCATGAGGGATCCGGTGGATGTGGGTGTTCTCCACGCTACTGGGGTGTCTGGTGCCCCTGTCCCTCCTGGTTAATAGTGGAGTGTGTGGGTGTCCCCCCGCCCGTTAAGGATCCGTGTTGTGCGGTTGCCCCCGTTCTTCTCATTAAGAATGGTGCAACGGAGCATATGGGTGTGTCCCCCACCCCATGAACTAGCTCCCATGTGTGGTTCCCTGCTCCCATCCAGGCTCTGTTGGTGTCGCTGTTCCCCTTTTCAAGATCCGTGTTGCAGGGGCGTCCCTCCCCAAGTCAGAATCCCCAGCATGTGGGTGCTCCCATCCCCCGTCCAGGCTCTGCGGGGGGGGGGGTGTCTTAAAAGAGACCGTGTCTCACTGTCTTGCCAAGGCTACGCTGCAGGGGCTACTCACAGGCACAACCCCACTACTGATCGGCACAGGAGTTTTGACCTGCTCTGTTTCCGACCTGGGCCGGTTCACCTCTCCTTAGGCAACCTGGAGACCCTGAGCTTCCCAGGATCACCATATTGATGCTGAACGTTGTGCAGACACCCGATCGGCACAGCCCCCTGCAGCCCAGAACTTCTGAGCTCAAGCGATCCGCCAGCCTCAGCCTCCCCAGGCGCTGGGATCACAGGCACCAGCCACGGAGCCAAGCTTGTTTTGCTGTCTGGCAGCTGGAGCTTTAAACTCTGCTTGTGAGCTCTGTGCCTTGGCCAGACGGGGACAGCCTGGAACTGGGAAATGCTCCTGCTTCCCCCGTCCCCGTCTCATGTCGAGCTGCAGGCGCCGCTGTCCTGCCAGGTAAGATCCCGGATGTTTCGGTGCCCCCCATCCCCCGCCCAGGTGTCCGGGTATCTCTGCCCCCCATACAGAATCCTGGGTGTGGGGGTGTCCGTCCCTCTGCAGAGGATCCCGGAGTGTGGATGCCCTTGTCCCCCCCTACAAGATCCTGGGTGTGTGGGTGCCACTCTCCCCCCCGTAGATCTCTGGTGGGTGGGTCCCCAGGGTGTGAGTGCTCCCATCCCCCGATACAGGCTGGGGGGGGGGGTATAACTGGCTCTCCCTGTCCTGCCCAGGTGCTGCTACAGCAGCTGCTCCCAGGGGCAGCAACCCCACTGTCACCCTGCAGCTTTAACCTGCTCCAGGGGTGACCTGCTTCACCCTCCTGTGGGAGCCCGGGGACCCCGGACTTCCCAGAGTCACCTGATTGATGCCGAGCTTAGCACAGACACCGGCTCAGCATGGCAGGGAGCTGCCCTGAGCCCTGACAATCAGCTTCCCTCAGCCTCCTGCTGCACAGCGAGGGTCCCATGTGAGAAGCTTTGTGCCCCGCGTGTCCAGCCAGGTCCCTTCCAGCTCCAGCTTTCAATTCTGCTTGTGAGCTCCCATCTCCGGCCACACGAGGCAGCACTAACGGCCTCATCTAAATTTGACCCTTCAGACCGCAGATTATAACCCAGCGGGCAGATTATAGCCCAGGAAGCCAAATCCTTCCCCAAACTGACAGCTGAAGCAGAAGATCCCCTTGGAAAGATCAGGAATTTTGCCTTTAAAAACAAGGAAAATGTGCATTGTTCTCTTCTGTCTACAGCGAGAGATTGAAGAAACTCAATTGATTTCATTGACTGGAGGTTAAGAGGGGATTTAGTCACTGATTTTAAATACACAGTTTTAAAAATTCCCAGAGGGGGGAATATCTGATTTTAAAGGGTTCTTTAATTCACCAGACAAAGGTTGAACACGACCCAATTGGTTTGCAGTCAATGTCACAAAATGCCAACAGGAAATTACCATTTTTTAACCGTGAGGCTAATTATCTAGTGGAACAAGTTCTGTGCAGGAATTGGTTAAATCCCCATCACTGCCCTGTGTAAATGAAGACCGCAGCTCTTGCTGCAAGACACCTGGTGTGTGGGTGTCCCTGTTCCCCCTTCAGAACCTCTGGTACATGGTGATTCCCTCCTCCCAGTTCAAGATCCCCAGCGTGTGGGTGCTCCCATCCAGGATCTCCGGTGGGTGTCTCTGTCCCCCACCCCATGAACTAGCTCCAGTGTGTGGTTTCCCTGCCTGCCCCCATCCAGGATCTGTGGGTGTCTCTGTTCCCCTTTTCAAGATATGTGTTGCTTGGGTGCGTCCCTCACCCCAAGTCAGAATCCCCAGCGTGTGGGTGCTCCCATCCCCCCCTCCAGGCTCTGCGGGGGGTGTCTGTATAAAAAGAGACTGTGTCTCACTGTCTTGCCAAGGCTACACTGCAGGGACTATTCACAGGCACGATCCCACTACTGATCAGCAGGGGAGTTTTGACCTGCTCCATTGCCGACCTGGGTCGGTTCATCCCTCCTTAGGCAACCTGGGGACCCCAAGCTCTCCCAGGGTCACCATATTGATGCTGAACTGAGTGCAGACACCCGATCGGCACAGCCCCCTGCAGCCCAGAACTCCTGAGCTCAAGCGATTCGCCAGCCTCAGCCTCCCCAGGAGCTGGGATCACAGGCACCAGCCACAGAGCCCGGCTTGCTTTGCAGTTTGGCAGCTGGACCTTTAAACTCTGCTTGTGAGCTCTGTGCCTTGGCCAGATGGGGACAGCCTGGAACTGGGAAATGCTCCTGCTTCCCCCGCCCCCGTCTCATGTCGAGCTGCAGGCGCCGCTGTCCTGCCAGGTAAGATCCCGGATGTTTCGGTGCCCCCTTTCCCCGCCCAGGTGTCCGGGTACTTCTGCCCCCCAGACAGAATCCTGGGTGTGTGGGTGTCCGTCCCTCTGCAGAGGATCCCGGAGTGTGGAGGCCCTTGTCCCCCCCGACCCGATCCTGCGTGGGTGGGTGCCACGCTCCCCCCCCAGAAGCGCTCGGGTGCGAGGGTGGGTGCCCCGGTTCGCCCGTACAGCATCCCTGGTGCACGGGGGCCTCCCTCCGTCCCAACTCAGGGGCCCCAGGGTGTGAGCGCTACCATCCCCCGATACAGGCTGGGGCGGGGGAGGGGTATAACTGGGTCTCCTGTCCTGCCCAGGCGGTGCTACAGCAGCTATTCACAGGGGCAGCAACCCCACTGTCACCCTGCAGCTTTAACCTGCTCCAGGGGTGACCCATGCGGGTCGGGAGTGAGGGGCACCAGCAGAGCTGAGAGTCTGGACGTCAGGACTGGGATAGCAGGGGCTGCGGGTCGGGAGTGAGGGGCACCGTCAGAGCTGGTTGACGCCTAAGGGGCTGCGGGTCGGGAGTAAGGGGCACCAGCAGCGCAGTAACTGGGGATCTCAGCGAGGAATCGAGTGGGCTGCGGGTCGGGAATGAGGGGCACCGTCAGAGCTGGAGGGAGCGCAGGGGGCTGCGGGTCAGGAGTGAGGGGCACCAGCAGAGCTGAGAGTCTGGAGGTCAGGACTAGGATAGCAGGGGCTGCGGGTCGGGAGTGAGGGGCACCGTCAGAGCTGGTTGACGCCTAAGGGGCTGCGGGTCGGGAGTGAGGGGCACCAGCAGCGCAGTAACTGGGGAGCTCAGCGAGGAATCGAGGGGGCTGCGGCTTGGGAGTGACGGGCACCAGCAGAGCTGTGAGGTTGGAGGTCAGGACTGGGATAGTAGGGGCTGCGGGTCAGGAGTGAGGGGCACTGGCAGCGCAGTAACTGGGGAGCTCAGCGGGAAATCCAGGGGGCTGCGGGTCGGGAGTGAGGGGCACCAGCAGAGCTCTTGGTGTGGAGATCAGGATTGGGATAGGAGGGGCTGCGGGTCGGGAGTGAGGGGCAGCAGCAGAACTGTGAGTCTGGAGGTCAGGACTGGGATAGCAGGGGCTGCGGGTCAGGAGTGAGGGGCACCACTAGAGCTGGGGGGAACCCAGGGGGCTGCGGGTCGGGAGTGAGGAGCACCAGCAGAGCTGAAGGAAGCCCAGGGGTCTGTGGGTCAGGAGTGAGGGGCACCGGCAGCACAGTGACTGGGGAGCTCTGCGGGAAGCCCAGTCGCTGCAAGTCGGGAGTGAGGGGCACCAGCAGAGCTCTGGATCTGGAGATCAGGACTGGGATAGGAGGTGCTGCGGGTCGGGAGTGAGGGGCAGCAGCAGAGCAGGAGGGAGACCAGGGGGCTGCAGGTCAGGAGTGAGGGGCACCAGCAGAGCTGAGAGTCTGGAGGTCAGGACTGGGATAGCAGGGGCTGCGGGTCGGGAGTGAGGGGCACCGTCAGAGCTGGTTGACGCCTAAGGGGCTGCGGGTCGGGAGTGAGGGGCACCAGAGGTGCAGTAAGTGGGGAGCTCAGCGAGGAATCGAGGGGGCTGTGGGTCGGGAGTGAGGGGCACCAGCAGAGCTGTGAGGCTGGAGGTCAGGACTGGGATAGTAGGGGCTACGGGTCGGGAGTGAGGGGCACCAGCAGAGCTGTGAGGCTGGAGGTCAGGACTGGGATAGTAGGGGCTGCGGGTCAGGAGTGAGGGGCACTGGCAGCGCAGTAACTGGGGATCTCAGCGGGAAATCCAGGGGGCTGCGGGTCGGGAGTGAGGGGCAACAGCAGAGCTCTTGGTGTGGAGATCAGGATTGGGATAGGAGGGGCTGCGGGTCGGGAGTGAGAGGCAGCAGCAGAACTGTGAGTCTGGAGGTCAGGACTGGGATAGCAGGGCCTGCGGGTCAGGAGTGAGGGGCACCACTAGAGCTGGGGGGAACCCAGGGGGCTGCGGGTCGGGAGTGAGGGGCACCGGTAGAGCTGAAGGAAGCCCAGGGGTCTGTGGGTCAGGAGTGAGGGGCACTGGCAGCACAGTGACTGGGGAGCTCTGCGGGAAGCCCAGTCGCTGCAAGTCGGGAGTGAGGGGCACCAGCAGAGCTGTGGGTGTGGAGATCAGGATTGGGATAGGAGGGGCTGTGGGTCGGGATTGAGGGGCACCAGCAGAGCTGTGAGGCTGGAGGTCAGGACTGGGATAGTAGGGGCTGCGGGTCGGGAGTGAGGGGCACTGGCAGCGCAGTACCTGGGGAGCTCAGCGGGAAAACCAGGGGGCTGCGGGTCGGGAGTGAGGGGCACCAGCAGAGCTCTTGGTGTGGAGATCAGGACTGGGATAGGAGGGGCTGCGGGTCGGGAGTGAGGGGCAGCAGCAGAGCTGTGAGTCTGGAGGTCAGGACTGGGATAGCAGGGGCTGCGGGTCAGGAGTGAGGGGCACCACTAGAGCTGGGGGGAACCCAGGGGGCTGTGGGTCGGGAGTGAGGGGCTGCAGCAGAGCAGGAGGGAGACCAGGGGGCTGCGGGTCGGGAGTGAGGGGCACCGTCAGAGCTGGTTGACGCCTAAGGGGCTCCGGGTCGGGAGTAGGGGGCAGCAGCAGAACTGTGAGTCTGGAGTCAGGACTGGGATAGCAGGGGCTGCGGGTCGGGAATGAGGGGCACCGGCAGAGCTGGAGGGAGACTAGGGGGCTGCGGGTCGGGAGTGAGGGGCACCAGCAGAGCTGTGAGGCTGGAGGTCAGGACTGGGATAGGAGGGGCTGCGGGTCGGGAGTGAGGGGCACCAGCAGCGCAGTAACTGGGGAGCTCAGCGAGGAATCGAGGGGGCTGCGGGTCGGGAGTGAGGGGCACCAGCAGAGCTGTGAGTCTGGAGGTCAGGTCTGGGATAGTAGGGGCTGCGGGTCGGGAGTGAGGGGCACCGGCAGCACAGTAACTGGGTAGCTCAGCGGGGAATCCAGGGGGATGCGGGTCGGGAGTGAGGGGCACCAGCAGAGCTGTGGGTGTGGAGATCAGGACTGGGATAGCAGGGGCTGCGGGTCAGGAGTGAGGGGTACCACTAGAGCTGGGGGGAACCCAGGGGGCTGCGGGACGAGAGTGAGGGGCACCGGTAGAGCTGAAGGGAACCCAGGGGTCTGTGGGTCAGGAGTGAGGGGCACCAGCAGAGCTGTGAGTCTGGAGGTCAGGACTGGGAAAGCAGAGGCTGCAGGTCGGGAGTGAGGGGCACCGTCAGAGCTGGTGTACGCCTAAGGGGCTGCGGGTCGGGAGTGAGGGGCACCGGCAGCTCAGTAACTGGGGAGCTCAGCGAGGAATCCAGGGGGCTGCGGGTCGCGTGTGAGGGGCACCAGCAGAGCTGTGGGTGTGGAGATCAGAATTGGGATAGGAGGGGCTGCGGGTCGGGAGTGAGGGGCACCGGCAGCACAGTGACTGGGGAGCTCCGCGGGAAGCCCAGTCCCTGCAGGTCAGGTGTGAGGGACATCAGCAGAGCTGTGGGTCTGGAGATCAGGATTGGGATAGCAGGGGCTGCGGGTCAGGAGTGAGGGGCACCACTAGAGCTGGGGGGAACCCAGAGGGCTGCGGGTCGGGAGTGAGGGGCACCGGCAGCACAGTGACTGGGGAGCTCTGCGGGAAGCCCAGTCGCTGCAAGTCGGGAGTGAGGGGCACCAGCAGAGCTGTGGATCTGGAGATCAGGATTGGGATAGGAGGGGCTGCGGGTCGGGAGTGAGGGGAAGCAGCAGAGCAGGAGGGAGACCAGGGGGCTGCGGGTCGGGAGTGAGGGGCACCAGCAGAGCTGTGAGGCTGGAGGTCAGGACTGGGATAGTAGGGGCTGCGGGTCGGGAGTGAGGGGCACTGGCAGCGCAGTAACTGGGTAGCTCAGCGGGGAATCCAGGGGCATGCGGGTCGGGAGGGAGGGGCACTAGCAGAGCTGAGAGTCTGGAGGTCAGGACTGGGATAGCAGGGACTGCGGGTCGGGAGTGAGGGGCACCGTCAGAGCTGGTTGACGCCTAAGGGGCTGCGGGTCGGGAGTGAGGGGCACCAGCAGCGCAGTAACTGGGGAGCTCAGCGACGAATCGAGGGGGCTGTGGGTCGGGAGGGAGGGGCACCGTCAGAGCTGGAGGGAGCGCAGGGGGCTGCCGTTCAGGAGAGAGGGGCACCAGCAGAGCTGAGAGTCTGGAGGTCAGGACTGGGATAGCAGGGGCTGCGGGTCTGGAGTGAGTGGCACCTTCAGAGCTGGTTGCCGCCTATGGGGCTGCGGGTCGGGAGTGAGGGGCACCGGCAGCACAGTGACTGGGAGCTCGCGGGGAAGCCCAGTCGCTGCAGGTCGGGAGTGAGGGGCATCAGCAGAGCTGTGGGTCTGGAGCTCAGGATTGGGATAGGCGGGGCTGCGGGTCAGGAGTGAGGGGCAGCAGCAGAACTGTGAGTCTGGAGGTCAGGACTGGGAAAGCAGGGGCTGCATGTCGGGAGTGAGGGGCACTGTCAGAACTGGTGGACGCCAAAGGGCCTGCGGGTCGGGAGTGAGGGGCACCAGCAGAGCTGTGGGTGTGGAGATCAGGATTGGGATAGGAGGGGCTGCGGGTCGGGAGTGATGGGCACCAGCAGAGCTGTGAGGCTGGAGGTCAGGACTGGGATAGTAGGGGCTGCGGGTCGGGAGTGAGGGGCACTGGCAGCGCAGTAACTGGGAAGCTCAGTGGGAAATCCAGGGGGCTGCGGGTCGGGAGTGGGGGCACCAGCAGAGCTCTTGGTGTGGAGATCAGGATTGGGATAGGAGGGGCTGCAGGTCGGGAGTGAGGGTCAGCAGCAGAACTGTGAGTCTGGAAGTCAGGACTGGGATAGCAGGGGCTGCGGGTCAGGAGTGAGGGGCACCACTAGAGCTGGGGGGAACCCAGGGGTCTGTGGGTCAGGAGTGAGGGGCACCGGCAGCACAGTGACTGGGGAGCTCTGAGGGAAGCCCAGTCGCTGCAAGTCGGGAGTGAGGGGCACCAGCAGAGCTGTGGATTTGGAGATCAGGATTGGGATAGGAGGGGCTGCGGGTCGGGAGGGAGGGGCAGCAGCAGAGTAGGAGGGAGACCAGGGGGCTGCGGGTCGGGAGTGAGGGGCACCGTTAGAGCTGGTGGACGCCTAAGGGGCTCCGGGTCGGGAGTAGGGGGCAGCAGCAGAACTGTGAGTCTGGAGTCAGGACTGGGATAGCAGGGGCTGCGGGTCGGGAATGAGGGGCACCAGCAGAGCTGTGAGTCTGGAGGTCAGGTCTGGGATAGTAGGGGCTGCGGGTCGGGAGTGAGGGGCACCGGCAGCGCAGTAACTGGGTAACTCAGCGGGGAATCCAGGGGGATGCGGGTCGGGAGTGAGGGGCACCAGCAGAGCTGTGGGTGTGGAGATCAGGACTGGGATAGCAGGGGCTGTGGGTCAGGAGTGAGGGGCACCACTAGAGCTGGGGGGAACCCAGGGGGCTGCGGGATGGGAGTGAGGGGCACCGGTAGAACTGAAGGGAACCCAGGGGTCTGTGGGTCAGGAGTGAGGGGCACCAGCAGAGCTGTGAGTCTGGAGGTCAGGACTGGGACAGCAGAGGCTGCGGGTCGGGAGTGAGGGGCACCGTCAGAGCGGGTGTACGCCTAAGGGGCTGCGGGTCGGGAGTGAGGGGCACCATCAGAGCTGGTGTACGCCTAAGGGGCTGCAAGTCGGGAGTGAGGGGCACCGGCAGCGCAGTAACTGGGGAGCTCAGCGAGGAATCCAGGGGGCTGCGGGTCGGGTGTGAGGGGCACCAGCAGAGCTGTGGGTGTGGAGATCAGGATTGGGATAGGAGGGGCTGCGGGTCGGGAGTGAGGGGCACCAGCAGCACAATGACTGGGGAGCTCCGCGGGAAGCCCAGCCGCTGCAGGTCGGGAGTGAGGGGCATCAGCAGAGCTCTTGGTGTGGAGATCAGGATTGGGATAGGAGGGGCTGCGGGTCGGGAGTGAGGGGCAGCAGCAGAACTGTGAGTCTGGAGGTCAGGACTGGGATAGCAGGGGCTGCGGGTCAGGAGTGAGGGGCACCACTAGAGCTGGGGGGAACCCAGGGGGCTGCAGGACGGGAGTGAGGGGCACCGGTAGAGCTGAAGGGAACCCAGGGGTCTGTGGGTCAGGAGTGAGGGGCACCAGCAGAGCTGTGAGTCTGGAGGTCAGGACTGGGAAAGCAGAGGCTGCGGGTCGGGAGTGAGGGGCACCGTCAGAGCTGGTGTACGCCTAAGGGGCTGCGGGTCGGGAGTGAGGGGCACCAGCAGAGCTGTGAGTCTGGAGGTCAGGACTGGGAAAGCAGAGGCTGCGGGTCGGGAGTGAGGGGCACCATCAGAGCTGGTTGACGCCTAAGGGGCTGCAAGTCGGGAGTGAGGGGCACCGGCAGCGCAGTAACTGGGGAGCTCAGCGAGGAATCCAGGGGGCTGCGGGTCGGGTGTGAGGGGCACCAGCAGAGCTGTGGGTCTGGAGAACAGGATTGGGATCGGAGGGGCTGCGGGTCGGGAGTGAGGGGCAGCAGCAGAACTGTGAGTCTGGAGGTCAGGACTGGGATAGCAGGGGCTGCGGGTGAGGAGTGAGGGGCACCACTAGAGCTGGGGGGAACCCAGGGGGCTGCGGGCCGGGAATGAGGGGCACTGGTAGAGCTGAAGGAAGCCCAGGGGTCTGTGGGTCAGGAGTGAGGGGCACCGGCAGCACAGTGACTGGGGAGCTCTAAGGGAAGCCCAGTCGCTGCACGTCGGGAGTGAGGGGCACCAGCAGAGCTGTGGATCTGGAGCTCAGGAGTGGGATAGGAGGGGCTGCGGGTCGGGAGTGAGGGGCAGCAGCAGAGCAGGAGGGAGACCAGGGGGCTGCGGGTCGGGAGTGAGGGGCACCGTCAGAGCTGGTTTACGCTTAAGGGGCTCCGGGTCGGGAGTAGGGGGCACCAGCAGAGCTGTGAGTCTGGAGGTCAGAACTGGGAAAGCAGAGGCTGCGGGTCGGGAGTGAGGGGCACCGGCAGCACAGTAACTGGGGAGCTCAGCGAGGAATCCAGGGAGCTGCGGATCGGGTGTGAGGTGCACCAGTAGAGCTGTGGGTGTGGAGATCAGGACTGGGATAGCAGGGGCTGCGGGTCAGGAGTGAGGAGCACCACTAGAGCTGGGGGGAACCCAGGGGGCTGCGGGACGGGAGTGAGGGGCACCGGTAGAGCTGTGGGTGTGGAGATCAGGATTGGGATAGGAGGGGCTGCGGGTCGGGTGTGAGGGGCACCGGCAGCACAGTGACTGGGGAGCTCCGTGGGAAGCCCAGTCGCTGCAGGTCAGGAGTGAGGGGCATCAGCAGAGCTGTGGGTCTGGATATCAGGATTGGGATAGGAGGGGCTGCGGGTCGGGAGTGAGGGGCAGCAGCAGAACTGTGAGTCTGGAGGTCAGGACTGGGAAAGCAGGGGATGCATGTCGGGAGTGAGGGGCACTGTCAGAACTGGTGGACGCCAAAGGGCCTGCGGGTCGGGAGTGAGGGGCACCAGCAGAGCTGTGAGTCTGGAGGTCAGGACTGGGATAGTAGGGGCTGCGGGTCGGGAGTGAGGGGCACTGGCAGCGCAGTAACTGGGGAGCTCAGTGGGAAATCCAGGGGGCTGCGGGTCGGGAGTGAGGGGCACCAGCAGAGCTCTTGGTGTGGAGATTAGGATTGGGATAGGAGGGGCTGCGGGTCGGGAGTGAGGGGCAGCAGCAGAACTGTGAGTCTGGAGGTCAGGACTCGGATAGCAGGGGCTGCAGGTCAGGAGTGAGGGGCACCACTAGAGCTGGGGGGAACCCAGGGGGCTGCGGGTCGGGAGTGAGGGGCACCGGTAGAGCTGAAGGAAGCCCAGGGGTCTGTGGGTCAGGAGTGAGGGGCACCGGCAGCACAGTGACTGGGCAGATCTGCGGGAAGCCCAGTCGCTGCAAGTCGGGAGTGAAGGGCACCAGCAGAGCTGTGGATCTGGAGATCAGGATTGGGATAGGAGGGGCTGCGGGTCGGGAGTGAGGGGCACCATCAGAGCTGGTGGACGCCTAAGGGGCTCCGGGTCGGGAGTAGGGGGCAGCAGCAGAACTGTGAGTCTGGAGTCAGGACTGGGATAGTAGGGGCTGCGGGTCGGGAGTGAGGGGCACCGGCAGCGCAGTAATTGGGTAGCTCAGCGGGGAATCCAGGGGCATGCGGGTCGGGAGGGAGGGGCACCAGCAGAGCTGTGGGTGTGGAGATCAGGATTGGGATAGGAGGGGCTGCGGGTCGGGAGTGAGGGGCACCAGAAGAGCTGTGAGTCTGGAGGTCAGGTCTGGGATAGTAGGGGCTGCGGGTCGGGAGTGAGGGGCACTGGCAGCGTAGTAACTGGGTAGCTCAGCGGGGAATCCAGGGGGATGCGGGTCGGGAGTGAGGGGCACCAGCAGAGTTGTGGGTGTGGAGATCAGGACTGGGATAGCAGGGGCTGCGGGACGGGAGTGAGGGGCACCGGTAGAGCTGAAGGGAACCCAGGGGTCTGCGGATCAGGAGTGAGGGGCACCAGCAGAGCTGGAGGGAGCGCAGGGGGCTGCGGGTCGGGAGTGAGGGGCACCGGCAGCGCAGTAACTGGGGAGCTCAGCGAGGAATCCAGGGGGCTGCGGGTCGGGTGTGAGGGGCACCAGCAGAGCTGTGGGTGTGGAGATCAGGATTGGGATAGCAGGGGCTGCGGGTCGGGAGTGAGGGGCACCGTCAGTGCTGGGGGGAACCAAGGGGCTGCGGGTCGGGAGTGAGGGGCACCAGCAGAGCTGTGGGGCTGGAGGTCAGCACTGGGATACCATCCAGCCTGATGGTAAGCGATGCCCAGCTGAGCCCATGGCCAGTACGTCCTGCTCCACCCACAGCCGGGCTGGGAGCCAGGACTCCTGGTTCTTCTCCCCAGCTGTGGCAGGGCAGTGCAGGCTAGTGGTTAGAGTGGGGGTTGGGAGCCAGGGTATCCGGGTCCCACCGCTAGCTCTGGGAAGGGAGTGGGGGCGAGTCGTGGTGCCCCCCCCCGGCTTGAAGTGGTTTCCATCCTGTGCAGGGTTTACAGGTTTGTTCACTGGCTCTCAGCACCTCCCACTATACAAATTGTCCCAGTGCCGCTGGATCTAGTGGTTAGAGCAGGGGAGGCTGGGATCCAGGCAGGGGCGGTGGGTGTAAGGGGCCCAGGGAGGCACCTGGCCTGTGCTCCACCCAGAGGCCCTGCTCCCACTGTCCTCTCCCGCAAGGCCCCATCCTCACTTCGCCCTTCCCCAGCTCCATCCGGCCACATGGGGCCGTGGGGAGAGGCCGGGGTGCAAACGGCAGAGAGGCAGGCGGGGGCCTTGGGGTGGGGGCTAAGTGGCACATGTGGCAGGGCCTCGGGGGAAGAGACGTGAGAGGTGGGCAGGGGGGGTCAGGGGAGTGGAACAAAGGGGTCCTGAGGGGGGCGTGTGGGCGGGGCTGAAGGGGGAGTGTGGGCGGGGTGGAGGGGGCGTGTGGGCAGGGCTTTGGCAGGAGGAGGCTGAGTGGCAGCAGGCCTTGGGGCAGGGCCACAGTCCGGCCCGCCCAGCCTCCCAAGTGGAGGAGTCCCAAGCTGCCCATGGAGCCAGGACTCCTGGGTTCTATTCCTGGCTCTCCCACAGACTCCCAATCTGAGCTGGTGCAGCCCATCTCGCCCTCCCTGGTGCCTCAGTTTCCCCCGTGTGAGACGGGTCCCAGTGTGAACGGCTGCAGAGCCCTGAAGAATCTCGTCCCTTCTCCTGGCGGCTCCTTGGTAGCCCTGGGGAAGCAGCCAACTGCTGCAGCCCCTGGATCCCGTCTGGGCAGCCCGGGGTGGGGGTGGGATCTGGGCAATGGGAGGAAGGAATCCCCCCTTCCCCCACCCCACCCTGGGGACATGGGGGGAGGCTGGTGCTGCGGGGGCAGGGCGTCCTGCAGCCCTCGCAGGGGAGAAGGGGCAGGTTCCCGGCTTGGCTGCTGATGGGGGCGGGGTGGGGGCACTGCTGGACTGGGGCTCCCCTGCGGGGTGGAGATGGAGCACGGCCTGCTGGGAGCGGACGTCTCCTCTGGATGGGGAGGGTGACACTGGCCAAATTGTGGAGCCCCTGTCCCCAGACGAGGAGGGCCTCTCAGCCTTGCCGGCTCGTCTCTCTTTCACCAGGATCGGCCCAGCACCTGGCCTGGCCCAGACCCCCCTGCCTCAGCGCCAGCAGCGGCCCATTGGGGGGAGTGGCGCGGCCGGGGGTGGGGCCTCTCAAGCCCCCGGGAGCAGGGCCGGGCACTGGGGGCAGAGGCTGCGAGGGGGGGAGGTGGGTTGGAGAGATGTCGGGGGTGAAGCTGGGACTCAGGGGAATGGGGCAGGCTGCAGGGAGGAAGTGTGGGGGCCACCGGAGGAGCTGGGGGCTGGGAAGCTGCGGGGGACACAGCCGGGGGTAGTGGTGACACCGCAGGGGGCTGCTCAAGAGGCAGTGGGCTGGGGGCAGGGCGGGAGCTCGGACAGGGGTGGGGTCAGGCTATTGCGGGTCTCCTCTGAATGGCACCAGACTGCAGGGAACCCCACGGCCGGCAGCCCCCTGCTGGGGTCTGGTCAGTGCAGCCCCGCTGCACCCTGCTGGGGTCTGGTCAGTGCAGCCCCGATGCACCCTGCTGGGGTCTGGTCAGTGCAGCCCCGATGCACCCTGCTGGGGGTCTGGTCACTGCAGCCCCACTGCACCCTGCTGGGGTCAGGTCACTGCAGCCCCGCTGCACCCTGCTGGGGCTCTGGTCACTGCAGCCCCGATGCACCCTGCTGGGGCTCTGGGCACTGCAGCCCCGATGCACCCTGCTGGGGGCTCTGGTCACTGCAGCCCCGCTGCACCCTGCTGGGGTCAGGTCACTGCAGCCCCGATGCACCCTGCTGGGGCTCTGGTCACTGCAGCCCCAACCTCACACTGGAACTGGGCGGGGGGGGGAAGGTTTCTTCTTGCGCTCCCATTGGTCAGGGCTCTGCCTCCTCTTCCTATTGGCTATCTCGGGAGAGGCGGAGTTTCCGCGAGGGCGTCACGTGGCCTTGAAGCGTTCGCGAGGCGGCTCCTGAGCAGCCCAACCCCGAGCTCCCCTCCCACTGCCGCCCCTCCCCTCTCTGCCCCGCCCCAACCCCAGGCTCCTCCCCACTGCCGCCCCTCCCCTCTCTGCCCCGCCCCAACCCGCCCCTGAGCTCCCTCCCCACTGCCGCCCCTCCCCTCTCTGCCCCGCCCCCAACCCCTGAGCTCTCCCTCCCCACTGCCGCCCCTCCCCCTCCCGGCCCCGCCCCCAACCCCCCCGAGCTCCCCCTCCCCCAGGGCCGCCCTCCCCTCCCTGCCCCGCCCCCAACCCCTGAGCTCCCCCTCCCCAGGCCGCCCCTCCCCTCTCTGCCCTGCCCCCAACCCCACCTGAGCTCCCTCCCCAGGGCCGCCCCTCCCCTCCCTGCCCCGCCCCCAACCCCTGAGCTCCCTCCCACTGCCGCCCCTCCCCTCTCTGCCCCGCCCCAACCCCTGAGCTCCCCTCCCCAGTGCCGCCCATCCCCTCCTCCCCGCCCCAACACCCCAGAGCTCCCCTCCCCAGTGCCGCCCCTCCCCTCTCTGCCCCGCCCCAACACCCCGAGCGCCCCACCCCAGTGCCGCCCTCCCCTCTCTGCCCCGCCCCAACACCCCTGAGCTCCCCTCCCCACTGCCGCCCATCCCCTCTCTGCCCCGCCCCCAACACCCCCAGCTCCCCTCCCCAGTGCCGCCCATCCCCTCTCTGCCCCGCCCCAACCCCCAGGCTCCCCTCCTCAGTGCCGCCCATCCCCTCTCTGCCCCGCCCCTGAACCCCAGAGCTCCCCTCCCCACTGCCGCCCATCCCCTCTCTGCCCCACCCCAACCCCAGGCTCCCCTCCCCACTGCCGCCCATCCTCCTCTTTGCCCCGCCCCAAACAACCCCGAGCTCCTCCCCAGTGCCGCCCATCCCCTCTCTGCCCCAGCCCCCAAACACCCCCAAGCTCCCCGATGCCGCCCATCCCCTCTTCTGCTCCCGCACTCAAACACCCCCGAGCTCCCCTCCCAGTGCTGCCCATCCCCTCTCTGCCCCCGCCCCAACCACCCCCGAGCTCCCCCTCCCAGTGCCGCCCCTCCCCTCTTCTGCCCCGTCCCCAACACCCCCAAGCTCCCCTCCCCAGTGCCGCCTCCCCTCTTCTGCCCCGTCCCCAACACCCCCGATCTCCCCTCCCCAGTGCCGCCCATCCCCTCTCTGCCCACGCCGCCAACACCCCTGAGCTCCTCGATGCCGCCCATCCCCTCTTCTGCTCCCGAACTCAAACACCCCCGAGCTCCCCTCCCCAGTGCCGCCCATCCCCTCTCTGCCCCCGCCCCAAACACCCCCGAGCTCCCCTCCCCAGTGCCACCCATCCCCTCTTCTGCCCCCGCCCCAAACACCCCCAGCTCCCTCCCCACTGCCGCCCATCCCCTCTTCTGCCCCAACCCCAAACACCCCCAGCTCCCCTCCCCAGTGCCGCCCATCTCCCTCTCTGCCCCTCCCCAACACCCCCGAGCTCCCCTCCCCAGTGCCGCCCCTCCCCTCTTCTGCCCCCACCCCAAACACCCCTGAGCTCCCCTCCCCAGTGCCTCCCATCCCCTCTTCTGCCCCACCCCCAAACACCCCTGAGCTCCCCTCCCCAGTGCTGCCCATCCCCTCTTCATCCCCCAAATACCCCCAGGCTCCCCTCCCCAGTGCCGCCCATCCCCTCTCTGCCCCCGCCCCAACACCCCCGACCTCCCTTTCCCCTCTCTGCCCCCGTCCCCAAACACCCCAGCTCCCCTCCCCAGTGCCGCCCATCCCCTCTTCTGGCCCCGCCCCATCATCACCCCGAGGACCCCTCCCCAGTGCCGCCCATCCCCTCTTCTGCCCCAGCCCCAAACACCCCCGAGGCCCTCCCCAGTGCCGCCCATCCCCTCTGCTCCCGCCCCAAACACACCCCGAGCTCCCCTATGCCGCCCATCCCCTCTTCTGCCCCTGCCCCAACACCCCCGAGCTCCCTCCCCAGTGTCGCCCATCCCCTCTCTACCCCGCCCCAAACACACCCCGAGCTCCCTCCCCAGTGCCGCCCATCCCCTCTCTACCCTCGCCCCAAAACACCCCCGAGAACCCAATCCCCAGTGCCGCCCATCCCCTCTCTGCCACCGTGCCCAACCCCCGAGCTCCCCTCCCCGATGCGGCCCATCCCCTCTTCTGCCCCCGCCCCAAACACACCCCGACACTGCTCCTGGTTTTGGGAGGGGAACAGCAGAAAGGACAAAAGAAGCAAGAGACAAAGAGAAAGTAGGGAGGGATGGATGGAGGAAAAGGTGAAACAAAAAGGACAAACCCTAATGTCCCCAGTGATTCTAAGGGACAAAATCCCAGGTGCGCAATAAAATTCTGCCTCCTTAAGCTCGTGTTTTCCATGCCTAGAATTCAACTGTCACCTGATGGATCAGACTGAACAGGTTTCATACCTCAAGGAGGCTCTTACCTTCTAAACAGGGACGGCTGTTTTCTAGTAAAATCAGGCAAAGGGAAGGAGAAAACTCGAAAGAGGTTCCTCCTGGCGCTCACGTCCGTGAACCCGAATACTCTCTCAGTCCTCAAAGAGAGACCTGGAGAAGGAGACTTGCTGAAGCAAAGCCACAGGGGCCTCTGAGGGTTCCCTGGCCCCTCGCCCCTGTCCTGCCTGGCTGATGTCAGCATCTCTCTGTGAGGTCACCACCTCCCCACCACCTTTGACCAATAGTCTGAGGTCCTGCAAAAGGCCTTTGTGATGTCACTGCCACACCCCTCCCTTGCTGGGCTAATGTCCTGCCCCTGGCCAGGCACTTGGGAGGTTTGAGCTACTCCCTGTGGATCACCCCACTCAAGGAGCGTTCGTTCTAGGAAGCAAGCCGGCTAGACAGGAAACATCAGACGCTGCTCCCAATGCTACACTCAGTTTTTCAGAAATTAGTCGACTTTATGGCCAGAAGGGACCATTAGAGCATCTAATCTGACCCCCTGCATATCACAGGCCTCCTGTATGACACAAGAGCTACTTTTGGGGCAAACACATTCCAGAAAGGCATCTAGTCTTCATTAAATGACATCAGGAGATGGAGAATCCACCACTTTCCCTAAAAGATATTTTTCTCCAGCCCTCAGAACATTTGGTGGCTCTTTGCAATTGAACGAGCTCAACCTGTTTAGCTTATCAAAAGAAGATTGAAAGGTGATTTCACTGAAGTGTTGAAGGGCCTTAATGGAGAGAAAATATTGGGTATGAAAGGGCTCTTTAATCGAGCAGAGAAAGGCATAACAAGACCCAATGGCTGGAAGGTGAAAAGAGACAAATTCATATTACAACTAAGGCACAAATATTCAACAGCGAGGATGATTCACGACGGGAACAAGCTCCCAAGGAAAGTGGTGGATTCTAATTCTAATTCCTTATGAATATTCTGTGTGTTTGTGTCTGCAGGGGAGGAACATGCTATATGCCCAGAGGCCTTTATTCCTCCAGCCTGCAAGGACAGAGGGGATGTCAAGGAGTTGCTCCTTCAATGCCCCCCACAGAAAGGCCCTTCTTAGGAAAGGCAAAATCCTGGAGAGAAAGAGTAACACTGAACTAGACTCCAGAAAGACAGATTTTTATACTCGCAGTAAGAAGTTTTTCACCTCACCAGGGACTTGAACCCTGGACCCTCAGATTAAAAGTCTGATGCTCTGCCAACTGAGCTAGCCAGGCTCACATAGGAAAAGCATAAGTTGGTGCACAGGTGAAGCTAGTCAAGAAAAATCGAGACGGCCACAATAGGGGAAACCTGCTGCTCTCTCTCTCTTCCCAGCCCTGGCTTGGCTGGGTATTAGTGCTGGTTAAAAAGACGGGAAAATATCGGCATCTACCATCCTTTCATAGCTGTACAAGACTCAGGCACAATACAGAGGTGCCCATCTGCAAGTGCCGAATGGTTGGATTGGCTAATGCAGCCTGTAGACGTCCAGGGCACTCTGGGATATACAGCCAAGTGTCCATCACCATCATCAATTCAAAGGGATAATGATAATGGTAGCAAGGTTCACAACTGACTCAGCAGTTGCATACAAAGGTGCACGTTTGGCAGTTACGTTGGCTCAGGTTGGCCACCCCAGTCTAGATGTAGAAGTTACAACATTTAAACTGGAAAGAGGGGCCAATTTCCCCATCATTTCACACCTTTACATCCAAACACGATGAAGGTAGCAGATAGAGCCAGAGCAGGTTGTCTATGGGACCAAGTATATGCAGAGTATCCTCGACAGAGGTTTGTTCAACCTGTTCTTAAAAACCTCTGAGGACAGAGACACCACAGACGCCTTTGGGAGCCTATTCGAGACCTTAACTACACTCAGAGTCTGACATTGGTGAAGTAGGAGGCTGAGAAAAACAACACTGGCTGTCAGAAAAAAAACAGCCCTCCCTGGTGCTTTAAGCAGTAGGTTCTGGTGTTTTAACAGCCATGGCCTGGGTTCAATTCCCCCTAAAAGCCAGAAGTTTTTCAATGAAAATCTCCATTCATTTCGCATTTGAAATGGAAAGGAAAAGAGGGCTTCTTGTCCTTATTAACAAGGCAAAGAATGGCTTTTTTCTCAGTAAATATTTTTAAAAGGCGCTGACTCGACCTGAAGATCTCATTTCATTTGTATTTACAATGGAATGATTCTCTCTAGGATAGACAGAAATTCTTCAGCTAGACTCGGATTCCACGGGAATACGAGAAGCGATTGTGTCCAACACCTGCCTTTTTTTGGACAACAGTGATGTCCAGGTTTTCCATGGACATTTCCCTTCCAGCACCTCAGGCTCCATCCAACAATACAAGAAACTGAAATGCACAGAAAGTTTCTCACCATAGGATTCACTGACCAGGCCGGGGGAAAAGTTTTGCCATTTGAAGATGTTTGAATTCCCTCCAACTTCTCTCATACAAATGCTAAATAGTTGGTGGTGTAATGTTACAGGAGAGGTTGAAATTAGGCTATTTCGTCAGATAGAAGACAGTGATTGTGTCAGGAGTGGGATGTGAATGGAGCCTAGAGCAACAAATGACAGTCTTAGAGGGCTTATTCCTTCACCCTCTCACTTCCCTGGTCCTTCTCGCATGAACAGAGAGCAACAATACCTGAAGTCCAAAGGCGCAAACAATTCGATGTTTATTGGGGTGAACGTCCAGCAAGCATGATTCCAGTTTCCTTCCTTAGTGTTCCCTTCTCAGCTCTGACACCAAAGAGCTTTGTCTGTGTCCCTGTTTCTGTTCCCATCCCAGTTCCCATTTCCCCCTGTAGCAAAACATGATCCCAATTCCCCCATCCCCAGTCCCTGGTCCCATTCCCCACCCCCACCTTCCTGATTGACTGCAGACTATATAGTAAAACCTGAGTTTTGCTTCGCTATTCCTTAACCAATCATTTTACTGAAATTTAACTAACCAATCCTAATATACTGTAACATGATTATCTAACCAATTATATTCCACCACCTTCATTGGTTTATACCCAACAAAATTAATGATACAGCAGGCAGAAACAATCACAGAACCAGACAGAGACCATGCAAATAAACATACAAAACAATACAGAAGGGAGGATTTCACAACTACATCTATACAGACATAAGGGTTTTCCAGCTGTGTCTATTGATAAGTGAGTTCTTGCCAGACAGGATGCTACCAAACTAAGTTTCCCTTTCTCTGGAGGTGATGGAATATCAGGACAGGATTGTATTCCTCACAGCCCAATAGCACCTTATTTCAATGTGACTAGTTGGGAATGTGTGAATGTGACCACACACTTCCCACCTTATGGCTGCCTTTGCTGCTTAGCCGAAGAACCAGGCCTCAGACTGTCACAGTAAGAGAAGGCCATTACACAGACAGACAGTGATTTTTTATTCTTTCTTTTATACCTTTATAACTAGCTAAGTGATAAAAATACACCTAAATTCTTAAAGTACAGGCCTTTGCAGACTGGCCTGAATATCTGTATCCTAACAGTCCTCGAGGTCAGGCAGCCTCTGGGTAAGGGGGTGGGGACTCAGATCCTTTCTACAGCCAATTGCACCAGGGTCGTGTATAAACCAGGCAAGTTCCCCACAATAGCCAGACCAGATGCCCCCTTTACACTTATGCTCTGTCCTCATTGCTTCTCTGTCTCCCTTCCCCCCATCTCTGCTGCTCCCCCTCTGGGCTTTCTCAGCACCTGGCCCCACAGCGCTTCCTGCCAGCCAGAGACTGCGCTATCTGCACCTGCAGCTGTGGCCTCTCTCCTGCTTGCTAAGGAAAGGAAACTTTCCAGGAAATGGCCACAGCTTCTGGGAATCCCTGTGTGGCTGTCAACAGAATTTGGGTCCTGGCACACAAGGCAACATAAAAGCTGAGCACCCAGACAGGGGCTTGAACCCTGGACCCTCAGATTAAGAACCTGATGCTCTACCAACTGAGCTACCTGGGCTTGTTAGGAAGCATCTTCACCATTCACCACAAGAGTGAGCGGGCAGGCAAAGTGGGGGCAAAAAAAGTCCCAGGAACCCCTCCTCTTTTTATGCACAGCCACTGCCTGTCAGCAGGATTCCTCCTCCTCCTCAGGGAGACTAAATCTCCCAACCTAGACAGCCGGTCCATCCGCTGCACATCAATCCCCCATGCCTGAGCCTCCCTGCCAAAGCCCTGCACCTGGCCCCATACAATTAAGTCTCATGTCTCGCTGAGAACTCGACTTCTTGTGCCCAGAGTGTCTCGGCCCCCTCAGCAGATGACCTGAGAAACACAGTGTCCGGCTTTTCCAAAGAAGAGCTTAGACCCCTTCATCATGTGGCCTAAAGTATAAGGCATCTCCCTGTGGATCAGATGATTCAGGATTTGAGTCCCCTCGTGGTTGTGATCACTTTGTGCTGCAAGTCCTGCTTTCTTCACAGCTGGAACCTCTTCTTGGTCACTCAGGCCAGTGCTCTGGCTTCAGCTAGAGCCCCAGGAAGGAGTTGGGGGTTGGGTGTCACAAAGGCTGGGGCATGAGCCCCAGGGGCTTCCAGTCTCGCCTTTGTCCTTCCTGACTTGCCAAAGAAAATGGGCGGCTCCACTTCCAAAGTGAGCACCCTCAGGGGCCCAGCCCTGCTTTCCTACCTTCTTCTGATGTTGGCCACAGAGCATCAGCAGCTGCCCTGCAGGGGTTTGGCATGGTAGGGAGTCTCTGTGGCTGTCTGCTGGCCACACATAGGCATGGTCCTCCCCTCCTCTTGCCCTGCCCTCAGTTGCTTTTAAGCCTTCCCTTGGAGCTGTCAGCACCAGCTGCCCCTGCTCAAGGTGCCCAGAGGAGGAGAGGTGCTGGGCTCCCACCTGCCCTGCCCAGCCCAGCCCTGCTTCCTTCAAGCACAGTGGCAAGTACCAGACTTATGGGCACCAGGTAAAGCCATGAGAATCCCAACCCTAAGACACCAGTACCCAGCTCTAGAGCCCTGACCCACCACAGCCAGAAGGGAAAGACTTGTTCTCCTACAACTGGAGACAGGGAAGTTGAGCACTGCAAGCTCCAGGGCTTCACCACAACCCAACACAAGGTCCCACTGAGATTTGAACTCAGATTGCAGGATTCAGAGTCCTGAGTGCTGCCCGTTACACCATGGGACCAGCTCCTGCTGCTTTTTCTGCACATTGGTGACCCTCACAGGGCTGGCTCATGTAAGGGACTGTTGGCCCCTTACTAAAACTTAGTGGGGTTTTTGGTTGGCTAGTTCCCAGTCCCAATAGAAGGGGGAAGGGCCAATGGGAAATCAGGACCCTGAGACTGACAGTCCCCTGGGCAATCGGGAGAGGCCAAAGCTCCAAGTTAGCCGCACTGACAGGCCAGGCAGTGTAATGAGGGAGTCACCAGGCCAGGGGGACCCATCCTCCGTGGGAGCTGGAACTGCCTGGGTCAGAGTGGGGCAGAGCTAAGGAGAGAGCAGGAGCCCGAGAAGAGCCAGGGAGCAGAGCTGCGCAGGTGTAGTGCCGGAAACTGCTCCCTGTAGGACTTTGCTACCTCTAGCAGTTACTGTTACCTGAGGTTGTTCTTATTTGCTGACTTGTCCTAATTGGCTAACACTTGACAGTGGTTTCTCTAGCAAAGGCCAGTCCCTGGCCTCTTGGTCCAGACATCCTCATTCACACCAGGCTGGGGTGACCAGATGTCAAAGATGAAATATTGGGACGTGGACGGCAGAGCAAAAAACAAAAAAGCCAGAGGCTCCCCCCACACCGCCAGGTGGCAGTGGCACAGCCCCATCTCCACCCAACTCTCGGCTCAGACCCCCGATACACCCCCAGCTCCCCCATCCCCTCGCTCCTGGGCCCAGCCTGGGCTCCGAGCTCTGCAGCCGAGCCGCGCTCCAGGTCCCTCCTGCAGCTCCCGGGCAAGGGGCGAACCAGGCAGCCGGGCCCGGGCCCTCCTGGCAGGAGCGTGTCTGCCCCACATGTGTCTCCGCCCCCCGCCCACCTGGGCCCTGCCCGCTCCACACTGCCCCCAGCCCCACTGCGCTGCCCCGCAGGCTCCAGGGCTGGAGCAGCCTCCGTGCTGCGCTCCCGGCCATGGCCATGGCCCGTGTGCAAACCTGGGAGGGAGGAGGATGCCGCGTGCTTGGGGAAGAGGCAGGGCCAGGGCGAGGATTTGGGGAGGGATCCAATGGGGCAGTGTGGGGGTGGGGCTGGGGGCAGGGCCAGGGCGGGGATTTGGGGAGGGCTCGAATGGGGCAGTGAGGGGGTGGGGATGGGGAGGGATCCAATGGTGGAAGGAGGGGCGGGGCGGGGGCGAGTGTCCCTCCAGGATCTGCCTGTGTGCCGGAGCAGAGGGCAAAATTGTTTGTTTGTCCAGTGTCCTGACCAAACATCGGTCGGGATGTGGGACAAACAAGCAAATATCGGGACAGTCCCGATAAAATCGGGACGTCTGGTCACCCTACATCAGGCTTCAAGTTGAGAATGATTTCCCCTTCCCGCTCTGTGGGAGGGGAGACTGTTAAACGCGCTCTCTGTGCGACTGCACATGGCTAAGCAAAGAGAACAAACCCCCAATCCCCCCTGTGCTTTGGGAGCCAGGTTTGCGGTGGGAATTCTGTAGTTCAGATGACTTCACGCCTGGGCATTGGGATTCTTTACCAGTTTCTCTGGCATTGGGGCAGTTTTGTGCTCACAGCTGTGATGGCCGAGTGGTTAAGGCGTTGGAGTTGAAAGAGCTGAAGGGAAGCACTGACTATCACAGTGACAATACAACTGACCAGCATTGCGGGGGAGGCTGAGGGAGATCCGCACTCACCAGGTCTCTTCTCTCCCCCACGGTGAGCCAGACACTGCTCTCCCCTGGCTCTCACTCTAGCAGCTGGATGCCAAGGAGCCATTTCCCCACAGGAAGTGCATTGAGTGCCCCTGTGGTGCTGGGGGGCTGGCGTTGCTGCTGCCTGTGGGGCTGGCAGGGGGGCTGATGTCTGCACAGACTCTCAGCTGCCAGGCTGGAGGGGGCACTTGGGACCTTACCAGACTGGCTCAGTGAAGACGGGGGGTTGACAGAGCAATACAGACACTCTCCAGAGCACGGAGCAGCAGCCGCCCATGCAGCCAGGCAATGAGCATTTCCCACAGCCTGGAGCCCAGGGGGAGGCGGCAGCTGCTGTTCCAGCTCCTCGGGGACAGGCCCTGTCAGCCAACAGCCACTTCTTACTCCCCACAGCTACGGGCGCCGGGTTCCTCCGGTGGGGGTGTGGAGCAGCCGTTCGTTTTCCTGTCCTTTTGGTGTGCAACTGCCGACAAAAACATCCCGGACAGAGAAGCAAGAGGCCAAAGTACTACCATGCAGCTGCCAAAGTAGCTCAGTTGGGAGAGCGTTAGACTGAAGATCTAAAGGTCCCTGGTTCAATCCCGGGCTTTGGCAGGCTCTGTCATCTGCCTTTGTGCAGGGGTGGCTTGTTTTCTGGGAGCACAGCAGTGCCTGCACCCAAGGTGAGTCCCTGAGCTTGGGCTCTGCAGTAGGAAAACATAGAATGGGCTTCTGCCCCTAGTTGGCCCACTTGACCTTTACCAAGGAGAGATGGGAGCTGTCTTTCCCAACGTGGCAGGGAGAGAGCAAGGCAGGGTGGCCCTCAGGAATGGTGCCAGAGAGCTGCTGGGCAGCGACAGGCAGGGATTGGGGATGGAAGCTCCTTTGTGCAGCTGAGCAAGGGCAGTGCCAGGGAAGGGGCATCTGTAAAAGTGACCCAGCAACACCTCTCCTCCTCTGGGCACCTAGAGCAGAGGCAGCTGGTGCTGACGGCTCCAAGGGAAGGCTTAAAAGCCACAGAGCAACTGAGGTCAGGGCTAGAGGAGGGCAGGACCATGCCTAGGTGTGGTTTTCAGACAGGCACAAAAATACCCAGCCAGGCTGCTCCCTGCCATGCCAAACACCCACTGAAGGTCACCAGCATGCGGGGCGGCTGCTAATGCTCTGTGGCCAACATCACAAGATGGTAGGAAAGCAGGGCCAGCCCCCATGGTGGGGCCTCTTACCGTTCCCATTCACGGTGCTCACTTTGGCAGTGGGGCAGGAGATTTTACCCCAGGAGGCTTTTCCCCAGCTGGCGAGAAGCAGAGAAACACCCAGGCTCCGAAGACGCTATGTAGCAAGTACCCTCCAGCACAGGGACAGGCGCACATGCTAGCCCGGGCAGCTGCCCATTTTCTTTGGCAAGTCAGGAAGGGCAAAGGCGAGACTGGAAGCACCTGGGGCTCATGTCCCAGCCTTTGTGACACCCACCCCCCAACTCCTTCCCGGGGCTCTAGCTGAAGCCAGAGCATTGGCCGGAGCGGCCAAGAAGAGGTTCCAGCCCTGAAGGGAGCAGGACTTGCAGCACAAAGTGAGCACAACCACGAGGGGACTCAAATCCTGAATCATCCGATCCACAGGGAGATGCCTTATCCTTTAGGCCACATGATGAGGGGGTCTAAGCTCTTCTTTGGAAAAGGGGGACATTGTGTTTCTCAGGTCATCTGTTGAGGGGGGCCGAGACTCCCTGGGCACAAGAAGTCGAATTCCCAGCGACACATGAAACTTAATTCTATGGGGCCAGGTGCAGGGTTTTGGCAGGGAGGCTCAGGCATGGGGGATTGGGGTGCAGCGGACGGACCGGCTGTCTAGGTGTGGAGATTTAGTCGCAGAGGCACAGGAGGGAGGAGGAGGAGGAATCCTGCTGACAGGCAGTGGTTGTGCAGAAAAAGAGGAGGGGTTACTGGGACTTTTTTTTTGCCTCCCTTTTGCCTGCCTGCTCACTCTTGTGGTGAACGGTGAAGATGGTCTCACCAAGCCCAGGTAGCTCAGTTGATAGAGCATCAGGCTCTTAATCTGAGGGTCCAGGGTTCAAGCCCCTGTCTGGGTGCTCAGCTTTTAAGTTGCCTTGTGAGCCAGGAGCCAAATGATTCCTGGTGCTGTCCACCAGCCACATGCGGATTCCCAGAAGCCGTGGCCATTTCCTGGAAAAGTTCCTTTCCTCAGGAGCGAGGCCACGTCCACAGGAGCAGGCCTAGAACACAGTCTCTGACTGGCAGGAAGCGCTGTGGGGCCAGGTGCTGAGAAAGCCCAGAGGGGGAGCAGCAGAGATGGGGGGAAGAGAGACAGAGAAGCAATGAGGACAGAGCACAAGTGTACAGGGGGTTCAGGTCTGGCTATTGTGGGGAACTTCCCTGGTTTCTAAATGACCCTGGTGCAATTGGCCAGAGAAAGGATCTGAGTCCCCACCCCCTTACCCAGAGGCTGCCTGACCCCAAGGACGCTCTTTCTACTCTCCTGTGTGGCAGAGACCTCGTAACCCCAACAAGCTGGGCCCAGGAATCCTGGGGGGTTTGATGACCCCCAATCTTGTCATGATCACTTGAACAGGGGCTACGGTGTCCCCACTCTGGGCACTTCCCTGACCCACTCCTCATTGCATGTGCTTCAAGCAAACACCATTTATTACCCAGCAATCGATGTAAAACATAAGGAAAGATGGGAAAGGAAAACACGTCACCCTGTTCTGTGGTGCAGGGAGATCACAACCAGCGTCTCTGGAGGGTCAGGGCAGGTCACAGTCTCTCCCTCACATGTCCCAGGCCTCCTCCCCAGGCCCTGGCTGTGCTGCAGGGACACCACGGGCTGGACACTTGCTCTGGCAGTGGCCACATGCTCTAGGTGACAGGCCCCTTGTTCCCAGTGTCAGCCCCCATGTAGGGGATATGATCCCCCCACCCCCAAAAGTCTGGCCTGCAAGATCTCTTGACGGGTGGCATCTCCTTGCACTGGGCCTTCTGCCCAGGGTCCCCCTCGCTCTCCCACGCTGCTCACTGCACCCACCTCCAGCCCCAGTGCTGCTGCGGCTCTGCCTCCAGCTCCCTGGGCTGCTCCTCTGGCTCCGCTTGCTGCAGATCTGCTCCCAGCACAGATCTGCGCCCTGGGCAGCTTCTACGGCTCGTGCTGCTGTGGCTCAGCTCACAGCACAGATCTGCTCTGGTTCTCCCTGGCTGGTGCAGCTCTGCTCCCCGGCTCTTCTCGGGCTCCTGCTCTCTCCTTAGCTCCGCCCCACTCTGGCCCAGGCAGTTCCAGCTCCCACGGAGGATGGGACCCCCTGGCCTGGTGACTCCCTCATTACACTGCCTGGCCTGTCAGTCCGGCTAACATGGAGCTTTGGCCTCTCCCCATTGCCCCTGGGGACTGTCAGTCTCAGGGTCCTGATTTCCCATTGGCCCTTCCCCCTTCTATTGGTGCTGGGAACTAGCCAACCAACCCCCCCCCACACACACACACTAAGTTTTAGTAAGGGGCCAACAGTCCCTTACACAAGCCAGCTCCGTGAGGGTCACTGATGTGCAGAGAAGGCAACATGAGCTGGTCCCATGGTGTAAGGGGCAGCACTCAGGACTCTGAATCCTGCAATCTGAGTTCAAATCTCAGTGGGACCTTGTGGTGAAGCCCTGGAGCTCCCAGTGCTCAACTTTCCTGTCTCCAGCTGTGCAAGAGCCACTCTCCCCCCTCCAGCTGGGTGACTCACCCACTGGAGCCAGGTCTTGGGTTGTGATGGCCACAATGGGTTGGGGCTCTAGAATGTGTTACCCTGTTGCCTGTGGTTTGACCAGGTGGTTGGGATTCTTGCTGCTTCACATGAGGCCCACAAGTTTGGCCATTTCACTTGCAGCGACACGTTACCTCTTGTCCACATGGCATTTAAAGGAAGGAGGGCCAGGGCCAGGCTTCATAGTCAGGGCTAGGCAGGAGGGAGGCAGAGTCCCAGGCGGGAGCCCAGCACCTCTCCTCCTCTGGGCACCTGGAGCAGAGGTGGCTGGTGCTGACAGCTCCAAGGGAAGGCTTAAAAGCCACAGAGCAACCAAGGGCAGGGCCAGAGGAGGGGAGAACTATGCCTATGTGTGGCCAGCAGACAGCCACAAAGACACCCAGCCAGCCTGCTCCCTGCCCAGGGGTGGCTCCAGGCCCCAGCACGCCAAGCGCGTGCTTGGGGCGGAAAGCCACTGCGGGCACTCTGCTGGTCGCTGCAAGGGCCACAGGCAGCGTTGCCTTCTGCGGCTTGCCTGCAGAGGGTCCGCTGGTCCTGCGACTTGGCAAGCTGCCGAAGGCAGCCTGCCTGCTGTGCTTGGGGCAGTAAAATGCCTAGAGCCGCCCCTGTCCCTGCCTTGCCAAACCCCCACTGAAGATGTGCTTAATCCACTCTGTGTGGGGAGAGGATGTGTGGTTGGAAGGAGGAAAAGCCTTGGGCTGCACTGGGGGAGTGCAGAGCAAGGGTGACACCCTAAAAAGCTGCAGCAAAGGGATGGACAGGTGGGGTGCATGGATAGAAGAGGCAGTGAGCCTAAAATCTAAAAGGGGAGTGTGGGGTCTGGTGGTCAGAGCAGGGGAGGGGGGTTGGTGGTCAGAATTCCTGGGTTCTATCTCCAGCCCTGGGAGGGGTGTGGGGGCCAGTGGTTAGAATGTGTGTCGGGGGGAGAGCAAATATTGGGACAGTCCCGATAAAATCAAGACGTCTGGTCACCCTACGTCAGGCTTCAAGTTGAGAATCATTTCCCATTCCTGCTCTGTGGGACGGGAGACTTTTAAACGCGCTCTCTGTGCAACTGCACATGGCTAAGCAAAGAGAACAAACCCCCAATCCCCCCTGTGCTTTGGGAGCCAGGTTTGTGGTGGGAATTCTGTAGTTCAGATGACTTCACACCTGGGCATTGTGATTCTTTACCAGTTTCTCTGGCATTGGGGCAGTTTTGTGCTTACAGCTGTGATGGCCGAGTGGTTAAGGTGTTGGAGTCGGAATCTAATAGGGTTCCCCTGCGCAGGTTCAAATCCTGCTCATAGCGAGGCCTGTGTTTTAGCCAGTCTCTCACCTGGGCAATACCTCTGTACAACCCCCTGAGCCACTCTCAATTCTCTCCCCACCCCAAGTAAATCCTGTTCTGCTCCTTTCATCGAGATCCCTGGGACACCCCCTCACACTGTGTCCCTGAGGGGTCAGGCAAACTCTCAGCACCTAAAGCCTCTGCCACTCACCTGGTGCCCCATAGATCAGCCAGAGCCCTGGTTCTGCTCCTCTCTCTAGAGTGTGAAAGGAGCCAAGTCAGCGACTCCATGGGAGCTACGGGGCTGCAGAACCAACAGAGGAAAAATAGGTGCTCAGCGCCCACTGGCAGCCAGCTCCCCCCCCCCACTACAGGCCTTGCCGACAAGCTCCTCCTCTTCTCCTTCAGCGCCTCCCACCTGCCAGTGATCAGCTGTTCAGTGGGGTGCAGGAGGCACTGGGCGGGGAGGGGGAGGAGCAGGGATGGGAAGAGGTGGGGGAGGGAGAGGAATGGGGCAGGAAGGTGCAGGATGGGAATAGAGGGGACAGGGGTGGGAGCTTGGGGGAAGGGGTGGAGTGGGGACAGGGCAGAAAAGGGAGGATTTGTCCTGGGCCCTGCACCCCTCTAGGGCCGGCCCTGAAGGGAAGCACTGACTATCACAGTGACAATACAACTGACCAGCATTGCGGGGGAGGCTGAGGGAGATCCGCACTCACAGTGATGCCAGGTCGTTTCAGCAGGGCTCAGTGAGCTTTATGCTTCTCATGGAGGTGGATTACCAGGAGCGCTCCAGCTGCACAGCCCAGGTGCTCCATGTGCCTTGCGAGTGTGGACACCTCAGGCGTTAGGGCACCCGGGGCTGCTTTAATGCGCTCTAACTTGCAAGTGTAGCCAAGCCCCTAGACTATGTCACCTGTGTGACTTACTTGTGCTATTGTAATAAATACAATAGACGTGCAATGGTCAGAAATCGCACCAGCAGAGAAGTATATTGCAGGGAAACCATAAGGAAATTAAGAGTTTAAATTATCCTGCACATGTCCCACATCCCACTAAAATGAATCCAACCCACAGGGCACATGGGCAGAAGTATCGGTGTCAGGATGCTACATTGTTAGCACAGTAAATGAAGCTGCAAAATAAATGATGTTTAAATGACCTCACTCTATTTTTTACAATCCTGTGTTAAGAGGTAATAGATACAGATGGACACCAGGCAGGGTCGTTTGGAGGATGAAGCCTTTATGCTTCCATCCCCCACCACTGTCAAGTTTTAGCCAATTTGGACAAGTCAGCAAATAAGAACAACCTCAGGTCTCAGTAACTGCTGCAGGTAGCAAAGTCCTACAGGGAGCAGTTTCTGGCACTACACCTGCCCAGCTCTGCTCCCCGGCTCTTCTCGGGCTCCTGCTCTCTCCTTAGCTCTGCCCCACTCTGGCCCAGGCAGTTCCAGCTCCCACGGAGGATGGGACCCCCTGGCCTGGTGACTCCCTCATTACACTGCCTGGCCTGTCAGTGCGGCTAACTTGGAGCTTTGGCCTCTCCCCCTTGCCCAGAGGACTGTCAGTCTCAGGGTCCTGATTTCCCATTGGCCCTTCCCCCTTCTACTGGGACTGGGAACTAGCCAACCAAAACCTCCACTAAGCTTTAATAAGGGGCCAACAGTCCCTTACTTGAGCAGGCCCCATAAGGGTCACTGATGGCCAAAGAAGGCAGCATGAGCTGGTCCCATGGTGTAATGGGCAGCACTCAGGACTCTGAATCCTGCAATCTGAGTTCAAATCTCAGTGGGACCTTGTGGTAAAGCCCTCGAGCTCACACTGCTCCACTTCCCTGTCTCCAGCTCTGCAAGAGCAATATTTTCCCCTCCTGCTGGATGGGTCAGGGCTCTAGAACTGACACCTGAGGGTTGGGATTCTCACGGCTTCACCTGGTGCCCACAAGTCTGGCACTTGCCACTGTGCTTGAAGGAAGCAGGGCTGGGCAGGTGGGAGCCCAGCACCTCTCCTCCTCTGGGCACCTAGAGCAGAGGCGGCTGGTGCTGACAGCTCCAAGGGAAGCTTGAAAGCAGCGGACGCCAGGGCAAGAGGAGGAGAGGACCATGCCTATGTGTGGCAAGCAGACAGCCACAGGGCCAGCCTGCTCCCTGCTGTGCTGAACCCCCACTGAAGGCCACCCACAGGCCAGCATGCAGGGTGGCTGCTGATGCTCTGTGGCCAACATCAGAAGAGGGTAGGAAAGCAGGGCCAGCCCCCCTGGTGGGGCCTCTTACCATTCCCACTCATGGTGCTGACTTTGGCAGTGGAGCCGCCCATTTTCTTTGGCAAGTCAGGAAGGGCAAAGGCGAGACTGGAAGCACCTGGGGCTCATGCCCCAGCCTTTGTGACACCCAACCCCCAACTCCTTCCTGGGGCTCTAGCTGAAGCCAGAGCATTGGCCGGAGCAGCCAAGAAGAGGTTCCAGCTGTGAAGAAAGCAAGACTTTCAGCACAAAGTGAGCACAACCACGAGGGGACTCAAATCCTGAATCATCCGATCCACAGGGAGATGCCTTATCCTTTAGGCCACATGACGAGGGGAATCTAAACACTTCTTTGGAAAAGCCGGACACTGTGTTTCTCAGGTCATCTGCTGTGGGGGCCGAGACGCTCTGGGCACAAGAAGTTAAGTTCCCAGCGACACGTGAGACTTAACTGTATGGGGCCAGGTGCAGGGCTTTGGCAGGGAGGCTCGGGCATGGGGGATTGAGGTGCAGCGGATGGACCGGCTGTCTAGGCACAGAGATTTAGTCTCCCTGAGGAGGAGGAGGAATCCTGCTGACAGGCAGTGGCTGTGCAGAAAAAGAGGAGGGGTTCCTGGGACTTTTTTTGCCTCTCTTTTGCCTGCCTGCTCACTCTTGCCTGCACACTGGGATAATCACTCTTGTGGTGAATGGTGAAGGTGTTTCCTAACAAGCCCAGGCAGCTCAGTTGGTAGAGCATCAGGCTCTTAATCTGAAGGCCCAGGGTTCAAGCCCCTGTCTGGGTGCTTAGCTTTTAAGTTGCCTTGTGTGCCAGGAGCCAAACTCTGTTCACAGCCACACAGGGATTCCCAGAAGCTGTGGCCATTTCCTGGAAAGGTTCCTTTCCTTAGCAATCAGGAGAGAGGCCACATCTGCACGTGCAGAGAGTGCAGTCTCTGGCTGCCAGGAAGGGCTGTGGGGCCAGGTGCTGAGAAAGCCCAGAGGGGGAGCAGCAGAGATGAGGGGAAGAGAGACAGAGAAGCAATGAGGACAGAGCACAAGTGTACAGGGGGTTCAGGTCTGGCTATTGTGGGGAACTTCCCTGGTTTATACATGACCCTGGTGGAATTGGCCATGGGAAGGATCTCAGTCCCCACCCCCTTACCCAGAGGCTGCCTGACCTCAAGGACTGTTAGGATACAGAGATTCAGGCCTGTCTGCAAAGGCCTGTACTTTAAGAATTTAGGTGTATTTTTTTCACTTAGCTAGTTATAAAGATATAAAAGAAAGAATAAAAAATCACTGTCTGTCTGTGTAATGGCCTTCTCTTACTGTGACAGTCTGAGGCCTGGTTCTTCGGCTAAGCAGAAAATGCAGCCAGAAGGTGGGAAGTGTCTGGTCACATTCACACATTCCCAACTAGTCACATTGAAATAAGGTGCGATTGGGCTGTGAGGAATACAATCCTGTCCTGATATTCCATCACCTCCAGAGAAAGGGAAACTTAGTTTGGTAGCATCCTGTCTGGCAAGAACTCACTTATCAATAGACACAGCTGGAAAACCCTTATGTCTGTATAGATGTAGTTGTGAAATCCTCCCTTCTGTATTGTTTTGTATGTTTATTTGCATGGTCTCTGTCTGGTTCTGTGATTGTTTCTGTCTGCTGTATAATTAATTTTGTTGGGTGTAACCAGTGAAGGAGGTGGAATATAACCATGTTACAGTATATTAGGACTGGTTAGTCTAGAGAAGGAGTGAGGGTACCAGGCGGCGCAGCGGTCGGGGCCGCGTGGTGAGTGTCCCGCTGACGTGCTGGCCGCCCCCCTTCCCTCTCCCCCTGCTCCCTCCCCTTCCCCCCCACTAGACCGGGCGCGCACTCTGCAGCACAGGGAGTCCCCTGGCTCCGGCCGCCCTGTAGGGTTTTTTGTTTTGTTTTTCCCCTGCTTTGCCGGCCGCGCCGTTGTTCTTCCCCCCATCCCCCTGCTTTGCTGCTCCAGCCCCACCTTTTTTTGTGTTGTCCCCCGCCCCCCACTTTGCTGCTCCAGCTGTGCCGTGTCCCTCCCCCCCAGCTTTGCTGCTCCAGCCCCACCGTTTTTGTGTTGTCCCCCGCCACTTTGCCATTCCAGCCCCGTCGGGTCCCCCGCTTTGCTGCTTCAGCCGCGCCGTATCCCCCCACCCCCGCTTTGCTGCTCCACCCGTGCCGTTTTCCCCTGTTTTGTTGCTCCGGTGGCCCCACCCCATTTTTTTTTGCTTGGGGTGGCAAAAAAGCCAGAGCCGGCCCTGCCCACACCTGACTCCCTGCCATCTTTACAGGGGCCTGACAAGCTTTGCTTGTGTTTGGATTCTGCAAAGCAGAGGAGCAGGTGACGTTTTCCTTCCAAGTTGTGTGTGAGTCAATCTTTGGGCAGGTCTGCACTACAAAGTTGTTTCAGCAGAATTATATTGCTCAGGTGTGTGAAAAACACACAACACTCCCTCGGTCGGCAGCTTGTGGCGGGTGCACACACTGCAATGCCACGTCTGGTGACAAAACTGCCCTGTTTTGGTGACAAAATAAAACGACTTCGATGAGAGGTCTAGAGCTTTTTGCAGCAAACTTAAAGTGACAGAGTAGATGCTGCTGTTCATTATATCACCATAACTGGCCTCCTCCAGTATCCCACAATGCCCGCCGTGAACTCGCCTGCCCTGCATTCCTGCTACAGAGCCATGGGCCCCTCCCCTTTCATCGCTCTGGGAAGTTCTGACAGCTGAGCCTGCTGCTCTGCTCCGGCAGCCAGGAGCAAATCACTGCCATGGATGCTGCTCTCTCCCGCTCTGTGAACACAGAGCAGGGTGGCGGGAGCTTCCATACATTGTAGGGGGGGCACCGGCATCCGAACTGTGACACCACCATGACACCCCTTCCCTCGAGGAGGCTCTTACCTTCTAAACAGGGACGGCTGTTTTCTTGTAAAATCACTAAAAGGGAAGGAGAAAACTCGAAAGAGGTTCCTCCTGGCGCTGACGTACGTGAACCCGAATACTCTCTCAGTCCTCAAAGAGAGACCTGGAGAAGGAGACTTGCTGAAGCAAAGCCACAGGGGTCTCTGAGGTTTCCCTGGCCCCTCGCCCCCCTCCTGCCTGGCTGATGTCAGCATCTCTCTGTGAGGTCACCACCTCCCCACCACCTTTGACCAATAGTCTGAGGTCCTGCAAAAGTCCTTTGTGATGTCACTGCCACACCCCTCCCTTGCTGTGCTAATGTCCTGCCCCTGGCCAGGCACTTTGGAGGTTTGAGCTACTCCCTGTGGTCACCCCACTCAAGGAGCGTTCGTTCTAGGAAGCAAGCCGGCTAGACAGGAAAACATCAGACGCTGCTCCCAATGCTACACTCAGTTTTTCAGAAATTAGTCGACTTTATGGCCAGAAGAGACCATTAGAGCATCTAATCTGACCCCCTGCATATCACACGCCTCCTGTATGACACAAGAGCTACTTTTGAGGCCAACACATTCCAGAAAGGCATCTAGTCTTCATGAAATGACATCAGGAGATGGTGAATCCACCACTTTCCTTGGTAGCTTGTTTCTGTGGTGAATCATCCTTGCTGTTGAATATTTGTGCCTTATTTGTAATATGAATTTGTCTCTTTTCACCTTCCAGCCATTGGATCTTGTTATGCCTTTCTCTGCGAGATTAAAGAGCCCTTTCATACCCGATCTTTTCTCTCCATTAAGGCACTTCAACACTTTAATGAAGTCACTTATCATTCATGAAGGACCCCCCGCCGCCGAATTGCCGCCTAAGATCCAGAGTGGAAGAATCTCCGGAGGCCCGGACCCCACGAGAGTTTTCCAGAGCTCCCGGAGTTAGTAAAGGACCCCGCTCCAGGAGCCCCCAAAAACTCTTGTGGGGGCCCCTGCAGCAGGCAAGTGCTCCACTTACTCCCCCATTTGGGCAGCCCTGATGGGACCTGGAGCTACTGTCATTGCAGGACTCCTATGAGACCCTCAGCTGGTCAGTTTGCACTCTGCTCTTGGGACTCTCTCTCCTCCTCCCTCTCTGCTGCTCTCCTCCCCTAGACATTGAACCCAGCCCTTGCTGCTGCCAACACCAACTGGCAGAAGGGCCTATAAGTCCCCTGCCTGAGGGGAGGCCAATGCATGTGGTCGGCCATAAGCAATATGATATTTTCTGTCTTATTCTCTATCCCTTTCTTAATGATTCTCAAGATTCTCTTTGCTTTTTTGACCGTCATTGCACATTGAGTGGATGTTTTCATAGAACTATCCGCAGTGACTCCAAAATCCCTCACTTGAGTGGCAACAACTATTTTTGGCCTCATCGTTTTATATGTATAGTTGGGATTATGTTTTCCAATGTGCATCACTTTGCATTTATCAACAAATCTGCCATTTTGTTGCCCTTTCACCCAGTTTTGTGAGCTCTTTTTGTAACTCTTCGCAGGCTGCTTTGGACTTAACTTTCCTGAGTAGTTTTGGATCATCTGCAAATTTTGCCACCTCGCTGTTTGCCCCTTTTTCCAGATCATTTATGAATATGTTGAATAGCACTTGTCCCAGACCCCCTGGCGGGCACCACTATCGACCTCTCTGCATTTTGAAAATTGACCATTTATTCCTACCTTGTAATCAGTTATTTACCCATGAGAGGACCTTCCCTCTCATCCCATGAGAGTGTAATAGAGCAGAATAGGGCTTCCTTGGGAGGGGGCGTGAATTCACAATATTTCAGGGGGTTGTGCACATTTATTGTCCTGATGAAAAAGTGTGTCTGATACTCAGTCTTTGCTGCTCCTGCCAGCTGTGACTGCTGAGGACATTTTCCTTCTCTGCTCCAGGGTCTCTCCTCTGCCAGATTCTCAGCATGTCAGGCCCCCTGCAGACTATGGCAGAGCAGTTTGGTAATAGGCTGCAGGACTCAGCATGTAAGAATGTAGCTGCTGTAGCACCTTGACTGTCCATGGGCCAAATCCTGCAGCCCAGGATAACCTCCCACTGATGGCAATGGGAATTGAGCCTTTGTAACTAGCTGCTGGTACCTGAGGTCTCAGTTACGGATTAAACTGGTGGCAAACAGAGCTTCAGCCAAAGAAGTGAAGGATGTAAGTGAAAGAGCAAAGCTGGCCCTGGGGAGCTGCTGCAGTCCCATCACCACAGCTGGAAGGGAGAAGAGGAAAAACTCCCTAAAGTGCTGGGAGCAGCCCCGAGAAAAGGAAGTTTGTCAGTGAGATCAGTAGCAATAACTGTGAAATGAAGGAGTGCTTTCTCCTCTGTGCCGACATGGTTGAATTGTGTTACTTTACTGTGAGATAAAGCTTTAAAATATCCTGCTCTAATTTCAGGATGGGTCTGTAACCATAATCAGTCTCTGTGGGAAGTGGCCTCTAGATAGTGATCTTTGGGAAGAGCTGGATGAAGAGCCTTCCTACTCACCAGGAGATCCTGGCTTGGCCAGCCAGTTCTTCCTTGCTGAACCTGGCTTGTCTGTCAGGCTCCTTTCTTTTATTTTATTTCTTCTCATGAAAAGAAAAGACCTCACTGCACAATCCCTGTAAGTGCTTGTTCAAGACACAGAGACCCTTCCTTGCAGCTAAGTCTTAGAAAGTGTTAAGTGGTAAGTATGGAGCTGATGGAAAGGTTACCATGACTCAAAGCTGAGCTGAAGTTGCTGTGACTGAAACACAGAGCACTAATCAGTATCTGATCACAGCAGCTTGTGGGAGAAGCACATGTTAGAAGCCCTTTGTCAGCTCAGCTGTGGCTTTCTGTGCACTGAGCCAGCCTGCTCAAGGTCGGCAAGTCTTGATGGAAATGAGCAACATTTTTACTTTGGAATTTGAAGGTTTAGTCTTGGACCATCAAGTAGAATGGTTGCAAAGGTCTTCTTGGGGAAGGCACTATGGCTTAGTAGGCTAAAGCACCTGTCTAGTAAACAGGAGATCCTGGGTTCAACTCCCAGTGGTGCCTTATTCTATAGCTTTTGTCTCCTCTGCTCACATTTTCCTGTGTCTTCCTAGGAAACAGAAGAGACCTCCCTTGACAATCCAAGTAATTGCTTGTGAAGGAAAAGGCTTCTTTCCAGCAGAGCATTGGAGAGAATCAAATCCTCAGTCTGGTGTTGATGAAAAGGCTATTGGCATTGGCAAGGAGGTTGCTCCAGCTGCAATTTGCTGTGACAGGAGAGCCTGTGTCATGCGCCCATGCGATTCGCTGGGGATATCTGTGCACAGAGCCCCTTCTAGAGGGTTCTCTGCAGGGCTTGCAGGAAATGGAGAATGACTGTCCTTTCACTTTTCATGTTATTGTTGATGAAAAATAGAGCAGTTCGGGGAGAAGTCCCAGAGCGTGGCACCATGGCAGAGCTTGCCAAGAGAGCTGCTGGATAAAGAGCAGATTCAGCATCCAGTGCTGCCTTGCTGAATGTGCCTCCTCTTGTCCCCTTTTGGTCAATCTTTTTTGTTAACAGAGAAGCCCGACTCTGGCTCGCCATGCAAATGCTTGCAAACGAAACGGGTCTCTTTGCTGACAACTGTCAAAAGGAGGCTTTGGATAAACATGGAAACAAGGTCAAGGTCACTGAAACTCATCCTGCATGTGCAGCTGTTGAAGCTACAAGGCAGAGCACTAAGCACAGTATTACCATGGCTGGTCACAGCAGGATCTCTGTGTGGTGGGATCCACGGGGTACAATCCCAAACTGTGGAACTGCTCTGTTTTCTTCTCTCTCCAGCCTGGGCTGTGTCTTACAATGCTGCACTAGTGTCAAGCAGCAAAACCCCCTCCATGTGCTGTGATCACTCAGCCAACAACATGCAGCAATGCACCCAGCTAAGTTGCATGAATGCTCTATAAGCCACTCCTCAATTATACATAGAGAGACACCAGCATATTTCCCCAGCCCTCAGCCTTGCACCTCAGAAATGTACCGTCTTACACTGCTCAAAACCTCTTGAAAAGTGCAAGCTCATTAATTAATTCGCCACTTCCTCAAAAAGAAAGTGAACATGCACCAGCCTTTTTAATCTGAGCAGCTTTCCCAAGCACTTTGGACAATTTCACAAGTAAGTTTAAAACATTAAAATAAGTTTATTAACTACAGAAAGATAGATTGTAAGTGATTATAAGTGTTAGGCAGAGAGGTCAAAGCTGGTTATGTAAATGAAAATAGAATCTCAGTGTGACATTCTAGACCTTTGGGGGAGCGGCTGTAACCCCCATATTCCTCATTTTCATATAATCGTGATCTTACATATAGAGCATGACTTGTAAGGTATCAGGGGAAGGGATATGATCTGCTGAAAGTCATTTCTCTACCCATAGATGTATACCATTCATGCATATGAAGTTATGAGAATTGTGTAGTATGGTTGTCACTATGCTGTAAGCAGTGATGAGCTGCCAAAATATTAACAACCGGTTCCCTCCTTCTCACCTCACAAGGGGGTTGTGCCCCCCGGGAGGTCATGCCCCATCCAACCCCCCATGTTTTTGACACCCCCCCAGGACCCCTGACCCATCCCCCCCTTTCCCTGTCCCCTGACTGCCCTTTGCAGCCCCATCCAACCCCTCCTCTCATTCTTGATGGCCCCCCGGGACCCCTGCCCCATCCAACCACCCCTTCTCTCTGTCCCTGAGTGCCCCCACCACCTCATCCAACCCCTGCTCCTTCCTGATTGCACCCCGGGATCCTTGCCCCCATTCAATCCCCCTGTTCCCTGCCCTCTGACCGCCCTGACCCCTATCCACCCCTCCACAACCAACCAAATACCCCCTCCCTGCTCCCTGCCCCCTTACCACACTGCCTGGGGCCGGGACCCGGTCCACTCCCCCAGGACCTCAACCAGCCCTGCAGCGCCCGACTCCCCGGGCCGGGCCGGCACTGGGGCCAGAGCCGCTCTGCCAGCACTGGGGCCGGAGCCACGGGGCCCAACTCCCCGGGCCGGGCCCGAGCTGGGGGTGCTTGGCTGGGACCGGGCTGGGGCACTCGGCCAGGGCCAGAGGGAGCCATTCCGCCCCTGCGCCCAGCTTACCTGCCTGCTGCTTTTTTCTGGCTTCCCGTGAACATTTGATTCGCGGGAAGCAGAGAAGAAGGAGAGGGGAGCATTCAGGAGAAAGAGGGAGGTTAGCTGGGACCAGGCAGACAGCTGCCTGAGCCTTTGTTAAATTTAAAAGCTTTTTAGAACCAGTTGTCCTGGAACCACCAGTTCTAAAAAGGCTTCTAAATTTAACAACCGGTGTGAACTGGCTGGAGCTCACCACTGGCTGTAAGTTGGGGGAATCAGCCATCACCTGCATGAGGCCACACATGGGGAATTGCTCAACCTTGCTTGGAAAGACACATGGTGCTGGGCCCCCCATCCAACTGAAGTCTTCAGTGTCACAGTGACCCAAGGTGTGTGCACAGAATGGGGATGGTGTATGTATGGGTCGGTGGATGGATGGATGAATTGATTTCTGCATGTGTTTGTGTGGTTTTGTGTGTGTGTGGGGAGGTGTTATTACAGCTCTGGGGGTTGTGTTTGTGGCTGTGCAAATGTGTGTGTGTTCATGTGGCTGGATTTGTGCATGTGTTTGCATCTGTTAGTAGTTGTGTTGATGTTGGCTGGATTTATGTGGGTGTTTGTGTATATTAGCAATTGTGTGTGTGTGTGGCTGGATTCATGCATGTGTTCGTGTATGTTTGCAATTGTGTGTGTGTGTGTATGTGTGTGCGAATGCTCAGCTGCCCTCTGCCGGTGCAACAACCGTTTCTCTATATGTCCCAGCCCCCATACCGTCGACCCCGGTGGTGATTTCCCCATCTTACAAGGGCTGGCTGGCCTGACACTTAACCCCTCTGTGAAGTGTGGCGGGGGCTGCAGCTCACCCCCTGTGGGGCAGGAGGGCCCAGGTGTGGGGCACTGGGCTCCGATGCACCTGGAGAGCAGCTCAGGTGAGGCAGGGCAGGGCGTGTGGTGTCCGTTCTGTGTTGCCTGGTGCTGGGCCATTGCACAGTCCCCAGCCACGCCGCACAGCGCACCCCGAGAGGGGGCAGGGGGCCAAGCTGACGATCCAGCACGAGGCGAGAGGATGTGTGGTTGGGGGGAGGAAAAGCCTTGGGCTGCACTGGGGGAGTGCAGAGCAGGGGTGACACCCCAAAAACCTGCAGCAAAGGGATGGACAGGTGGGGTGGGTGGATAGAAGAGGCAGCGGGACTAAAATCTAAAAGGGGAGTGTGGGGTCTGGTGGTCAGAGCGGGGGGGGGGTTGGTGGTCAGAATTCCTGGGTTCTATCTCCAGCCCTGCGAGGGGAGTGGGAGCCAGTGGTCAGGGTGTGTGTCGGGGGGGAGCCAGGACTCCTGGGTTCTCTCCCTGGCTCTGACTCTCTCTTGTGCAATCCCTCGGCAGTTACCCAACTCACCAGCGTGTGGAAGCGAGGGGCTGGGGCCGGGTTGTGACACAGCCCAGAGTCCCGTACTGCCCCTTTGTTACCCAACCGGGGCAGGGTGGGGGATGGCCTGGGAGACCTGCTAAGAAAGGTGCTTCTGGTGGGTCTGTGTGTGGGTCACGCTGCCCCCTGCTGGATAGACCCCTCTAGGTCAGAACCAGTCTCAGCCCGGGTCAGACCCTGGGAGCCCAGCCCCCTCTGTCGCCATGGCCATGTCTATTGGTCTCCTGGAAAGGTCCATTCTCATGGGTAGCTGTCCAGTGGCAGTGAGTTCCACAGGCCTCGGCACACGCTGTGTGGGGCAGGAGGTCCTTGTGTTGGGAGCAGTGGGAGTGAACTGTGTGCGGTTGTGTCTCTGAGCACAATTGCGAATATTCTGGTGTGTGTGTGAGTGTGAGTGTGGCTGGGGGTGTGATTGTTTCTCTCTTTGGGGTTGGGATAGCATGCCCCTCTGGGTGTGTTGTGTGTGAGTGTTCTTGGGACTGAGAGTCCCTTTGTGCGTCAATGTGTGTGTGTGTGTCACTTGCTGCAGGATACAAAATCCTGCAAAGCCACCACACACACACACACACACACAGAGCAGGGCTCAGCCCCACCAGCAGGGGGCAGCAGGGACACACACGTCTCTCCTGGGCCAGCTTGGACAACTTCCCATCACGACCCGGCACAGTGCTGGTGCCCCCACACGGGGGTGGGCAGTGACCGGGCGGGGGGGCAGATGTGCTGGATTCAGAAGGAAGCACTTTGGGAAAATCAGTCACGGCCCTTAGCAGAGCTGGGACACAGACCCAGTGACCCCTGCACCACCCTGGGAGGGGAGTGGGGTCAAGTGGTCAGAGCAGGAGGGGGCTGGGCACCAGGACCCCTGGGTTCTATCCCTGGTCCTGGGAGTGGAGGGGGTCTAGAGCAGGGGGACTGGGAGCCAGGACTCCTGGGTTCCATAGGGGAGACTGTTTTTTTCTGTGCTCCCCTCCCTAGAGATCCCAGCCCAGCCCCCTAGTGGAGAGTGAGTGGGAGCAGGGAAAGTTGCTCTCCCACTTCAGAAACATGATTCAACCTCCCCTCCACCATGGGCTGTGACATCATAGACCCCTCCCTCCCCCAAGCAGACAGTAGAAGCCCCGCCCCACCAGAGAAGGGAGGGGTTCTAGTTGCACCCACAACAATCCCACTCACGGTTGCAAAGAAACCCCACCCCCACAAACCACTGCTAGGACAGGATCTGCTGCTTTCTTTTCACCATGAGCTGCTCCCCGCCAGGCACCACACCCCATTCACACGCCTTTGGTCACTATGCAGCTCAGTGGCAATCACTGCCCCGAAGTGACTCCGGCGCAGGCACTGACAGCACGAACTCCCCACACCGGATTCTGTCCACACGCAGAGAATTCTCTCCGCCGGGCTCCTTCGGTTCCTCTCGCTGCTCCCCGTCCTGCCGCCAGACACTGCTCATCTGCATAGCCCCGCCCATGGACACGTGACACCTTCTGTCGTTTTGCTCTCCAGTGAATGAGTCGCCTGCGGGGAGTGAACACGTCACCGCACGTCACAGCCGCCGGGCGGGGATTGTCTGTGAGCCCCGCGCTGGGGGCGGGGCTTCAGGGAGAGACCCAGCCCCATAGACAGCCTGGGGCAGGGAGATATTGGGGGAAGGGATGAGGGGATGGGGAGAAGGGGGGAGGGAGTGACCCAGCCCCATAGACCTGTAGGGGCAGGGAGATATTGGGGTCAGGAGGGGAGAAGGGGGGTTGGCAGAGACCCAGCCCGGGGTGCAGGGGAAATGGGGTGGGGTGGAGGGAGACATGTCGGGTGGGGGTGGGGTGTGTGAAATGTTGGTCCAGGGAATCTGAGTCACTCTCAGGACATGCTGTGCAGGGGGGAGCACAGGGGCAGGGAGAGAGACCGAGCCCCAGAGGGATATAGGGGGCAGGGGAAGGGATGGATGGAGGAGAGACCCATCTCCATAGACCCCTAGAGGCAGGAACTGAGGGGAGAAGGGGGGAGGGAGGGATCCAGCCCTATAGACCTGTAGGGGCAGGGAGATATTGGGGGCAGGAGGGGAGAAGGGGGGTGGGCAGAGACCCAGCCGGGGTGCAGGGAAATGGGGTGGTTTGGAGGGAACTGGGGAGGAGAAGAGACACATTGGGGGACACATGTTGGGACAGGGAAACTGACTCACTCCGAATACATGCGGAGCAGGGCAGGGCGGAGGCAGATCATGCTGGTCCCAGGGTAATTTCGGGGGGTTCTGATTCCCCACTCAGCCGGGGGGCTCCCCTCTGGGCTGAGGAGCCCTGGGGTGGGGCGGGTGCAGGGGCTGGGTGTGTGTGTCAGGCTGGGGGAGCTGCCTGGGCAGAGGGGCTGGAACCAGGGGCGGCTCCAGGCACCAGCACACCCAGCGTGTGGTTGGGGGGGACAAGCTGCAGAGGGGGCTCTGCTGGTCACCGCGAGGGCAGCAGGCAGCCCAGCCCCTCCCCCACTCTACCCCCTCGCCCCCTCCCCTCCCAGAGCTGGGGGAGAACCCAGGAGTCCTGGCTCCCAGCCCTGCCCCTCCCCTCCCCTCCCCGAGCTGGGGGAGAACCCAGGAGTCCTGGCTCCCAGCCCTGCCCCTGAGTGGGGAGAGACGAGGCCAGGAGAAGCAGGCGGGGACTGGGGGCACCGCGCTGCGGGGGGGGGGGGCCGGGCCGGGCCGAGCCCCCTGGACACGCGAGTTCTCCTCAGGAGCCGGAGGGGGGCGGGGCGGGGCTCTCTGGCGTTGCGGGGATGAGGAGTTGCGTTGGGGGGGGAGGTGTCAGGTTGACCCAGGGACCCGCCCTTACCTGGGCTGGAGAGGACGGAGGCGCCCTGGGGCAGGCTGGGAGTTGTAGTTCCTGGCTCGTCTCAGAGCGGAAGTGACGGACACGTTGCTCAGACAACGCCCCCTCCCGGTGCACTCTGGGAAGCGTAGTTCTCTCTCTCTCTGTCAAACACACGCGGCCTCTATTGGAGGAGGGGCCGTAACTCGTCACTTCGCCGCGCCCCTCCCCGCTCCCTGATTGGCGGAGAGAGCGGGGGACAGAGACTCGGCGCGTGGGCGGAGGCCCCGGTTCCCTCACCCCAAGGCTTCGCTGCCCCCCCCCGCCCCGGGCGCGCGCTGCGACCGTTGGGATTCGAATCCAGCGTGGGATCCGGGCTGAGGGGGGGGCCACAGGGCAGAGGCCTCCAACCCTGCCCCCAACCTGCCCCCGCAGTGTCCCCCCCCTCCGCTGTGACCCTCCCGCCAGCCAGGCCCCCGGTGTCCCCTCCCCCACCCTCTCTGCTCTGCCTGGCCTTTCCCTTCACCCCCCCTGCCCTCCTCCTCCCCCCTCTGTGCTCAGCGCCCTGCCCCCCCCCTTCCTGGAGTCACTGGACCAGGGGATTGGGAGTCAGGACTCCTGGGTTCCATTGCTGGGGATTTCATACTTTCCTGCTATTGGAAAGTGCTGGGAGAATCCCCCAGCCAAAGCTGCTGTGACAGCGCTAAGCAGCGTCTGACCATTCAAGGTCGGAGCGCACGGCCCAGGAGGAGGAGGGTTTGGCTCTGGGGTTTCACTTCAGCCCAGTCTAGAGAGAGGGGCCCAGCCATGGAGTTTGGCTCAAGAAGACCAAGTCTCCAATTTGTTAAGGGCGTTTTGAATTCCAATCCTGTGCTCCAAAGTGCTTGGTGTCAGCTGTGAATGTTAGCAGCATGCTCTCTGCTCCATTTTCCAAATCATTCATGAAAATATTGAATAGTACCGGACCCCGGACTGATCCCTGCCGGACCCACTAGGTGCACCCTCTCCCTTGGACAGCCAGACATGGAGACGGGCTCTTGGAGTCTGGGCTTTCAACCAGCTTTGCACCCACATGTCACTGATTGCATCTAGACCACATTTCCCTCGTTTGCTTGTGAGAATGTCCTACGGGACTGTGTCAAAAGCCTCAGTAACACCGAGATCGATCCCATCTACTGTTTACCCACCTCCACTAGGCCCAGAACCCTGCCAAAGAAGGAAAGAGGATTGGTTTGGAATGATTTGTTTTTGACAAATCCATGCTCACTTGTCCTAAGAACCAAAGTATCCTGTAGGTGCTGCTGACAAACTGATTGTTTAAGAATGTATTCCAGTATCTCCCCAGCTGTGGAAGTGAGGCTAGCTAGTCTGTAAGGCCCAGGGGTCTCTTTGTTCCCCTCTTAAAGATAGGTCCTGTCTTATTCATGGATGGGAAGATGTTCTTTTTCAGGGATCTCAGACGAGAACTGGGGCACAACACCTGGTTTGTTAAGGCCACAAAAACAGAGGCAGGAACCTCTTCTCTCCTGCTGGCAAAGAACCCCAGGCACCTAAGAGACAGGGACTCACATCCCTGAATGGGCTTTAAAAAAGGCAGTGGTTAAAAAGTTTGGCCCCGACTATTTCTTGTTTCCACAGACTAGACATTTTAGCAAACTTTAGAATTCCTTGGTGCTAAACACCATGAAACTCCCCTTTCTCCTTCACAGAGGGCTTTAACGCCCCTTATCTCACTCAGTCTCACAACTGCCCAGAGTTCGAGAACTGTCCCTGTTCCCATTGGACAGATGGGAGGAGCCTGAGGTCCAGAGAAGGGAAGTGACCTACCCAAGGGCCTACACAGCAAGGCAGTGGCAGAGCCAGAAAGAGAAGCCACCGGTCCTGACTCCTGTTCTAACAGACAACCCCCCCCACCCCCCTGAGGCAGGGATAGAGCCCAGGAATCGAGATGGTGGGGAAATTTCACTGAAACCATTTCTGTCAGAAAATCCCCTTCAGACTAAACCAGTTTGTTTCTCGAAATCAAAAGAAGTGGGATGAAAGTTCTTTGCAAAAATATTTTGTTGCAAAACAAAAGCATCTCCTGTTTGTCACAGTGTGTTAAATTGTCTCTTCGCACACAAAGGGAGACACTTAGATCTCAAAAATTAGATAAGATGCTTCAGTCTTAGCTAAGTAGTTGCTGCTCTTAATTTAAAAATAAAAAAATACAAACAAAAAAGACTATTTCAGCTATTCTATTATGTCATAATCTGTTCTGAGTAAACGTGATAGGACACCTCATATTATGCACTACTCCTAGTGATGCTCTCCAATGGAGCCCCGTCCTCCACCCACCATGACGTAGGTAGGAGCGGATCATTATTATCCCTACTTGAAAGAGGGAGAAGCAAAGGCTGAGAAAGGAGAATTGACTTGTCTTAGGTCACACAGCCAGTCAGTGGCAGAGTTGGGAATAGGACCCAAGAGCCCTGATTTTCAAACTAACCATCGGATCTTGAATTTCAGACATTGAATGACCTGAATAAAGTGCTCTCAGATGAGCTCCAGACCAACAACAGTGCACAGTAATTATTCAGCAAGTATTTTAGGAGAACTGCAGTGTTAGAGAGAATCATGAACTGCTCAGAGACAATTAATGTGGAGGAGCAGCAAAATTCATCAAACATATAAGTGGTTCTGACTTATTTACTTGGTCTTAAAAGTGAACAACAAGGACCTGAGTCTCCTCCCTGTCAATAACTCCTTGCTCAGCCAATCAGGGTAGAGACTGAGGACGGGATGCTGAGGGTTCTCGCCCAAAGGATGGCCCAGGTCACCGGTGGGGATCACTGCCCGAGCACTATTTCAGCCCCACATTTTTGGGTGGACCTCCCACAGTGGGAGCTGCAGAGCACTCCCCATACACACACACCTCCTGGTGTTGGGAGGAACAGGAGAAAGGACAAAAGAAGCAAGAGAAGAAGACAGGAGGGAGAGATGGATGGAAGAAAAGGTGAAACCAAAAGGACAAATCCTAATGCCCCCAGTGATTCTAAGGGACAAAATCCCAGGTGCAGAATAAAATTCTGCCTCCTTAAGCTCGTGTTTTCCATGCCTAGAATTCAACTGTCACCAGATGGATCAGACTGAACAGGTTTCAAACCTCAAGGAGGTTCTTACCTTCTAAACAGGGACGTCTGTTTTCTAGTAAAATCACTAAAAGGGAAGGAGAAAACTCGAAAGAGGTTCCTCCTGGCGCTCACATCCGTGAACCCGAATACTCTCTCAGTCCTCAAAGAGAGACCTGGAGAAGGAGACTTGCTGAAGCAAAGCCACAGGGGTCTCTGAGGTTTCCCTGGCCCCTCGCCCCTGTCCTGCCTGGCTGATGTCAGCATCTCTCTGTGAGGTCACCACCTCCACACCACCTTTGACCAATAGTCTGAGGTCCTGCAAAAAGCCTTTGTGATGTCACTGCCACACCCCTCCCTTGCTGTGCTAATGTCCTGCCCCTGGCCAGGCACTTTGGAGGTTTGAGCTACTCCCTGTGGATCACCCAATTAAAGACCATCAGCTATACAACTGACCCATTGAGAGAAGGCAGATACACCTTGTGACTCAGCAAGGTATGCAGGGACCTGCCTATGGACAGAACTCTAAGGTTTTTCTATGCCACGTGCTGGATAGTGTGTCTTTGGGACAAAGAAAGCAAAGACCACATGGCAAGAGACTATACAAGGCTGATGCCTCGTCTCCATCCTGTCTTCAATCCTCCTTCATATCTCTGGAGGGACTTTGCTACAAACTGAAGCTCTGTACAAAGGACTCAATGACCCATCCCAGCTGTGGATGGACTCCAGAGACTGTATTTGAACCTGCAGTTTATTCCATCACTGCTACAAGCCTGAACCAAGAACTTTGCCATTACTGGATGTGAAGGGTTAAAATCCATATGCATTTTGTATAACAACCTGGTCTATGGATTGTGCCAGCTCTTTTCCAGACCCAACATCCAGAGTATGGTCAAGGGACCAGAGGCCTAGCAAATCGTGATCAGCTAAGAGAAAGCTGGGTAAACACAAAGTCTTGCTTGCTAAGATAGGCCTGGTCAGCAAATTGCCAGGTGTTGGAGCTAAGAACTAAATAATTGTGTCTTATTCAGAGTTGCAGATTGAACAAAGAATCCCTGTTCCTATTGTGTTAGTCGCTTCTGTAGGGAGACGTTCTTCCCACAGATCCAACCTTGAGTTTATGAAAAGTTGGCACAGGTCAGTAACCAATACCTTGCCTTTAGACACACAGAAAACAATCTTTATTGCCATATACTTTCACTGTTTCTTTGCTTTAACCCCTAGGAATGTACCTGTTGGACAATCAAAGGAGTTGCTCCATTCCAATGGACCCCAAATCAGAATTCAACATAGATATTTTATACTAATAACATTTTATCAAAGTATTCATTAAATGTTAACTTGCTAATTTAAGACCATGGCCAGAGACATTATATAACCTGTTGGCTAATGTGCTTATCTTGTCTTGCTGAAAAACCTATCCCAGGGTGTGGAACTGCCTACCCCGTCACTTTCCCCCACCCATGGAAAATCTATATATTCTACTTTAATCAATTGATTGACAGTGTCGCTGAGCCTAATAAGCAAGTTGACACTCCGGCAGTGCTGTGTGTAATAAACTCTATGCTTGACCTCTACACGGTGTGGATTTATGTCCTTCACTGGTGAAGCTAGTAGTTTATAAACCATAATGGCTTTACTAGTCGCTAAGCCTGTCTTCAATATAAGTACCATCAAGTTTATCATAAAAGTAAATGAAATGTTGTCTAGGGACTCACTCATCCCTCCACAGCCACCCTGTCTTAAAGTTGGTTTAACACCTAAATTTTAGTATTAGAACCCAGGGGCCGTACCACTTGGCTTTGGAACCCATGTACCCTGCCTAGCAAGTGCTACTGAATTGAGGGTGAGTCCCTCAATCAGGGTCTGCCAAGCACAGTTGTGCTGCCCTCGATTCACACAACAAGCATAACAACCCTTTATTTCTCCTGCCCCTGTAACATGGAGACTGGGAATCCAACACCAGACAAAAGTGATCATTTCGGCAAGCAACCAACCTATTTCCAACATACTGTAAAATCCACATGCAGACTCATACATGAAACCTTGCAAGAAAAACTTCCTGAAGGGGGCTGAGGCACCTGCTGCTGGAGGGAAGGAGGGAGCTGTATGTTGGGATTGAGGGGCACTGGGAATAGGAGGGGGCTGTGGGTTGGGACAGAGGAGCAGGGTGAAGAGGAGCAGGCTCTGGTTGGGAGTGAGGAGCAGTGAGCACAGGAGGGGCTGTGGGTTGGGTCTGAGGGCACTGGGAATAGGAGGGCTGTGGGTTGGGTCTGAGGGGCACTGGGAATAGAGGGGACATGGGTTTAGGCTGAAGAGCATCCTCGTTTGAGGATCCAGCGGGACAGGGGAAGGCAGCAGGTGATTCTAATTCCTTAGGGATATTCTGTGTGTGTGTGTCTGTGTGTGCAGGGGAGGAACATGCTCTATGCCCAGAGGACTTTATTCCTCTAGCCTGTGAGGACAGAGGGGCTGTCAGGAAGTTGCCCCTTCAAACCCACACACACAAAGGCCCTTCTGAGGAAAGGCAAAATCCTGAAGAGAAAAAGTAACACCAAAGAGGACTCTAGAAAGACAGATTTTTAAGATCTTAGTAAGTAGCTTATCACCTGACCAGGGACTTGAACCCTGGACCCTCAGATTAAGAGTCTGATGCTCTGCCAACTGACCCATGAAAGCTCATGCTCCAAAATGTCTGTTAGTCTATAAGGTGCCACAGGACTCTTTGCTACTTCTACCAACTGAGCTAACCAGACTCACATAGGGAAAGGGCCAGTTGGTGCAGAGGAGAAACTAGTCAAGAAAAAGAGAGCAGGAAACAATAGGGGAAACCTGCTTCTCTCTCTCTCTCTCTCTCTCTGCCCAGCCCTGGCCTGGCCTGGTATTAGTGCTGGTTAAAAAGAGGGGAAAATATCGGCATCTACCAGCCTTTCATAGCTGTACAAGACTTAGGCACAACAAGAGGTGCCCATCTGCAAGTGCCGAATGGTTGGATTGGCTAATGCAGCCTGCAGACGTCCAGGGCACATTGGGTGAGTGGAAAAGAACTGTAAGAGATGCTGGTTTTCAACCTTGTGTTAGAGAAGAACAGAATGCAGACTGTAACAGAAATTGCTGAGAGAAGTAACAGATCAGAAAGGAATATGTACAAACAAAATGCAGTTGTTGCTCATCACTGTATGTCAGAAAAGGTATAAATGCTTGCCTTAACTGTTTATCTAACCAAGACCTACCTCGGCTAACTGCAGTTGCTCGAAAGAAACTGCATAATATAACAACATTTAACATCCCTGTGGTGGGAAAAACATCTCAATAGCCCAACACTGTGGCATTTAATTTCAAAAAGGGGAACTATGCAAAAATGAGGGGGTTAGTTAAACAGAAATTAAAAGGTACAGTGACTAAAGTGAAATCCCTGCAAGCTGCATGGACACTTTTTAAAGACACTATAAAAGAGGCCCAACTTCAATGTATACCCCAATTTAAGAAACACAGTAAAAGAACTAAAAAAGAGCCACCGTGGCATAACAACTATGTAAAAGAAGCAATGAGAGATAAAAAGGCATCTTTTAAAAAGTGGAAGTCAAACCCTAGTGAGGTAAATAGAAAGGAGCATAAACACTGCCAAATTAAGTGAAAAATTTAATAAGAAAAGCCAAAGAGGAGTTTGAAGAACGGCTAGCCAAAAACTCAAAAGGTAATAAAATGTTTAAGTACATCAGAAGCAGGAAGCCTCCTAAACAACTCGTGGGGCCCCTGGAGGATTGAGATACAAAAGGAGCGCTTAAAGATGATAAAGTCATTGAGGAGAAACTAAATGGATTCTTTGCTTCAGTCTTCACAGCTGAGGATGTTAGGGAGATTCCCAAACCTGAGCCGGCTTTTGTAGGTGACAAATCTGAGGAACTGTCACAGATTGAAGTGTCACTAGAGGAGGTTTTGGAATTAATTGATAAACTCAACATAAACAAGTCACCGGGACCAGATGGCATTCACCCAAGAGTTCTGAAAGAACTCAAATGTGAAGCTGCGGAACTATTAACTATGGTTTGTAACCTGTCCTTTAAATCGGCTTCTGTACCTGATGACTGGAAGATAGCTAATGTAATGCCAATATTTTAAAAGGGCTCTAGAGGTGATCCTGGCAATTACAGAGGGGCAAGTCTAACATCAGTATCGGGCAAATTCGTTGAAACCATAGTAAAGAATAAAATTGTCAGGCACCTAGAAGAACAAAAATTGTTGAGCAAAAGTCAACTTGGTTTCTGTAAAGGGAAACTGTCTTACTGATTAAAGTTCTTTTAACATGTGGACAAGGGGGATCCAGTGGACATAGTATGCTTAAATTTCAGAAATCCTTTGACAAGCCCCTAACCAAAGGCTCTAATGTAAATTAAGTTGTCATGGGATAAAAGGGAAGGTCCTTTCATGGACTGAGAACTGATTAAAAGACAGGGAACAAAGGGTAGGAATTAATGGTAAATTCTCAGAATGGAGAGGGGTAACTAGTGGTGTTCCCCAAGGGTCAGTCCGAGGACCAATCCTATTCAACTTATTCATAAATGATCTGGAGAAAGGGGTAAAAAGTGAGGTGGCAAAGTTTGCAGATGATACTAAACTGCTCAAGATAGTTAAGACCAAAGCAGACTGTGACAAACTTCAAAAAGATCTCACAAAACTAAGTGATTGGGCAACAAAATGGCAAATGAAATGTAATGTTGATAAATGTAAAGTAATGCACATTGGAAAAAATAACCCCAACTATACATACAATATGATGGTGTAGATGTGCAGACTCACCCCTGCGGCGCCTCCTGCTGGTCTCTCAGGGAATTAGCTCGATCTCCAGCTCCGGAGCACCCTCTGAAGGCTGGTGATCCGCCTGTCCTCCAGCCCCCATGTCCCTCTCTGGACTCTGGTGCCCTGTTAGCTGAGGGGCTGCCCTCTGCAACCCCCAGTACCTGTTGCCTTCTGCTAGGCTGCAGCCTGGGGCTTTCCAGGCCGGAGCTCCCCAGCTCCTCTTCCTGTCCCCAGCCCTGCTCCAGTCAGGTACCCTGTGTCCAGCTCCCTGCAGCCAGGCCCATCTCCCTCTACAGGCAGAGGGAGACTGCTGAGCTCCTGGCTCACAGTCTCTTTATACAGGCCACTGTAGCCTGACTGGGACATAGCCCAGCTGCAGCCTCTTCCCAATCAGCCCAGCCTAGCAGCTCCCAGCCACAACCTTCCCCCAGGGCTGGTTTAAGCCCTTCATGGCAGGAGCGGGGTAAGCCCCTGCTACAGATGGGGGCTCATTTAGCTACAATCAATCAGGACAAAGATCTTGGAGTCATCGTGGATAGTTCTCTGAAGATGTCCACGCAGTGTGCAGAGGCGGTTGCAAAAGCCCCACATTGGGTGGTAGTGACAGCCACTCTTCCGCTTATATTCACAGCCCCAAATGAAATAAACTCTCTGTCCTCTCTACCATCTTAGGCAGGTCATGTGTCTTCCTCTCTCTAAGCTTCAGTAAAACATGAAGGGAGACCAAACTGACGTTTGCATCCTCTGTTGAGAGAGGTTTTTCTCCTCTTCCATTCTACCCCAGGCAAGACCGGGGATAATAACCATTTAACGGATAATTCCAGAGAGAAAAGTTTGGTCATTATAAATAGGATGATCCACTGAATCATATAGGAAGGTGGGGTAGGGAGGGATCCCGAGAGTCAGGACCAAGTATCCCTAGGCCATCCCTGACAGGTGTTTGTATAACCCCTTCTTAAAATCCTCCAATGACGGAGATTCTGAAAATTTCCATTGAGGCCTCCACCATGCAATCAACAATGCTTGGCTCGTGGTTAACGGCCAGGCTGTGATTCAGAAAATTTGGATTCAGTTCCCAGTTTGGTCCCATTATTTTCTGTGCAAACATGGACAAATTACAGCACTTCTTCGGGCCTCAGTTTCCCTTTCTGTAAAACGGGAACCGCCCTCCCACACTTTTGTCTATTTCACCTGTGAGCTGTTGGCAGCAAGGACTCTCTCTCTCACTCTGAGTTGTATAACACCTGGCAGAATCAGGGCCCCCACTCTCGGTCAGGGTCTCTGCAGTGCTTGGCCCAACTAGGGCACCCACTCTTGGATGGGGTATCTGCAGTGCCCAACACAATGAGACCCCAATCTAGGAGCCTAATGAGGATACAAAAATCTCCCTTTTCATTTGTTTATTTTAAAAAGTCCATTTTTAGCCTTCAAGTTCAGCCAGAAAACAGGGCCCAAGAGTCTCAGAAAAACCAAGGAAGTAATAACATTACCCCCAAAGGGAGCATTTTTAAACATCTCATGATTTTTAAGCTGCCCTCTGGATTTTTGAGTCCAGACTCCTAGTTACTGTTCTCAATCTAACCTTGGCTGTACTCTGGAACTTTAACCAGTGACACTGAACTAGTAAGTGGAGTTGTACAAACAATTTTCCTTGGGCCGTTGGTCATCATAGCTTCCTTTACTGGGGTGGAAACCAAGAACGGAGTGTGTGCTCTCTCCACTCCAGTTCTTTCCGAATCCTTGGCCTTGGTTAGGGTAAATTTACACTTCTCTGAAGTAGAATCCTTTACAAAACCACTCCAAATCTCAGCAGTGTTAGTAAGCACTGGCTTCCCGAAACATGCTCAGCTTTTCTTTAATTTGGTGGCACAGTTCCAGGCAAGGGACTGGATACAGGGCTGGATCATAATCTTTGTTTGTTACCAGTGCTGGAGATTCTATTCAAAAATAGCTATTTTTCTGCAGCTATTAGATTTCCAACAGTGATTTTATACACATTTTCAACACCTACAAAGGATAAATTCAACAAAAAGCCCACTTCTATTTCCTCAACATCTGCATCAAGAAGGGCAGCATTCCCTGTAACACAGGATTAGCTAGGAGAGATCTTTTGTTGGGCCTGGGGTACATATCATTTGGGAGCCAAATACATGGGAATTTTGCCTAGTTCAAAATCACCTAATGTGGAGTTCTATCCCCAGATCATCTGAGACAATATTGACTTCAACAACTGAACTACAATGTGATCATATGAAGTTCCTTCAGTTAGTTGGGGTTCTGCTGTTGTTAACCATTTCTGAGTGGAGAATCACTGCTGTGTCTTTGTTAGTATGTCCAGTAAATTGGACAGTTCTCTCCTGTTGACACAATTGCACTTGAATTGTCTCCCTGTCATCATGGAGGGATGGGGGAAAAGCAAAGCTGAAATCATAAATGAGGACTTTAGAAAATGGTCATTTGTCTTAAATTCTCCAATAAATCTGAGCTACATCCTATCAAACTGAACTAATATCCAACTGGGTGACCAAACAGCCTTCAGGAAAGATAGAAACCCACATCACAGAGAGACAGAATACATGACAATGGAAGTGTTAAGTGAAATTCCAGAGCAGGTTATATCTGATTATTCAGAATCAGGACAAGAGATGCTCCCATCACATTCTCCTCTGATCCATTCAAACCTGCTTCACTCAGATTTAAACTCCCAATGATCACACTGTGTTTGGGATCCATTTGGATTCCCCTCCCAGGTCTTTGACACTTACATCTGCACTCATAGCAACTCTGATATAGGATTAAAGTCAAACCATCATCTCCAAGTACAGATAATGGAGAATGCTTCATCACATGACATTTTTAAAAGTGGATGGATAGAATGTGAAGGTAAACTATACATGGCTCAGACAAAAGGTAACCGTTCTGCAGTGATGGGGAAGGAGGGAATCTCTGAGTCGCCCCGTATCCTTCCGGTGTCACAGAGGCTGAAATGACACTTTTTTTCCTGCCCCTGCTCCTCTTCATTTAGATATAATTTGAAAAGTTCCCAATAGAACTGCTCTTCAGCACAACCCAGAGCAATGGGAGAACAACTGGCAATGATACAATCTGAATCACTGGTGACTCTAACAATAACTTTGCAATAGGAGGAATGCTATAAATGTGATGCTCCTTGTTTCTTATGGAAAGGGCTCACTCAAATTACTCATGAGACAATGGAGTTGATAGAAAGGACAAACTGGTCTACCTCAAAACAGGGCAAACTGTAAAAAGGCAAAAATGGGCCACTCATCTGGTCAAACTGAGGGATAATGGTGCTGCAAACAGTTCAAACAGCTTCAAAAGTTACTGTGTGGGAATCAGGAAAATGATTAAAGAAAAATAAAGTATTGATAGCCCTAGAGGCTTTTATAGTGTTGATCTCCTTGGCAGATTCTCTGATGGCTAACATGAGTTGAGAGCCAAGAGAAGATTTTCCCACACTCACTGCATTGATAGGGCCTCTCTCCTGTGTGGATTCTCTGATGGGTAAAAAGGTTTGAGCTGCGATTGAAGGTTTTCCCACACTCACTGCATTGATAGGGCCTCTCCCCTGTGTGGATTCTCTGATGTTCGGAGAGGGTTGAGCTGCTAGTGAAGCTTTTCCCACACTCACTGCATTCATAGGGCCTCTCCCCTGTGTGGATTCTCCGATGCCTAATAAGGTGTGAGCTGTGATTGAAGGTTTTCCCGCACTCACTGCATTCATAGAGCCTCTCCCCTGTGTGGATTCTGTGATGTTCAGAAAGGGCTGAGCTCTTAGTGAAGCTTTTCCCACAATCATTGCATTTATAGGCCCTCTCTCTTGTGTGGATTATCTGATGCCTAATAAGGTGTGAGCTGCGATTGAAGCTTTTCCCACACTCACTGCATTCATAGGGCCTCTCCCTCTGTGGATTCTCAGATGGCGAAAAAGCCTGATCTGTGAGTGAAGTTTTCCCACACTCACTGCATTCATAGGGCCTCTCCCTGTGTGGATTCTCTGATGTTCAGAAAGGGATGAGCTCTTAGTGAAGCATTTCCCACACTCACGGCATTCAAAGGGCCTTTCTCCTGTGTGGATTCTTTGATGCTTTATAAGGACTGAGTAGTCAAAGAAATTCTTCCCACCTTCAGTGCATGTATTTTTTCTCTTTCCCATGAGGATTTCCTGCTGTGTTGTGGTTTCGTTGAGGTCCGTCTGAGTTCCCCGACAGGAAATACATTTATCCACTTTCTCCCCTGGATGGTTTCCCTGCTCTCTTTCTGGTCTGTGCTGAATCTCACAGGAGTTTCCCGGCTCATGATTGCAGGACACATTCCTTTTCGATCTCTGCGATAATTCTCTGTGTTTATCCACTTGTTCAACATTTCCCTGCTGAGAATTCTGCTCATCTTTCTCACGTACCATTGTATCACCTGCTGTGGCAGAGACAGAAACCTCAGACAGGGATGGAAAGGGGAAGGCCAAACCAATACAAGTGCTGGAGAGGTCAAATACAAATCAGGAACTGAACTCCCCCAAACTCTTCCCCCAAATGTAGTGGTGGGATTTTATGTTTGTATTTTATATAATTTGGAATGAAGAATAAAGAATAATTATGTAGCATGTATTAAGTGTATTGGTGTATGATCTGAGCACATCCTGCCAGCCACCCTTTTTGAATAACAGAAAGGAATGGCTAATGGGCCAATAGGTAGAGATACATCAGCCAGAATCTGTGTCTGGACTGATTTCAAGGCAGTAACAGACCTTTGAGGGTCACCAATTTGTTGCAGGTTTAGCATTTTAAAATAAGCAAAAGAATGCCATGGTTGTTTTCTTTTGCGTTGCAAATTGATGTTCCTGTTCAAAATGTTCAGTGTAAATTAATTCTGGTTTGTGTGTGAATAAGGAATGTACATGTTAAGAGGTAAGTGTGAAGGTCATCGCTGAACCAGATGTACGAGGGATGAACTGAAGAAAGACGCAAGGGCGCCAGGAGGCTGCAACAAACCCCTACTGAAATGTCAGAGGAGGGCAGACTGATGATTCTAAAGATGAGACAGGCAGGGCCACCCAGAGGATTCAGGGGGCCTGGGGCAAAGCAATTTCAGGGGCCCCTTCCATAAAAAAATTGCAATATTATACAACACTATATTCTCATGGGGGCCCCTACGGGGGGCAAATTGCCCCACTTGCTCCTCCCCTCACGGGCAGCCCTGGGAAAAATGAACTTTCCACATCTCGGCACAAACCCAGTTTTGAGAAAACTTCTTTACAAGGTATCACTGGTTCTCAGCATCAGCTAGTGCTAAAAGGCACTACAGCTCATTAAAAGGGTTGGACAAATATTTTCCATCAAAAATTTTTTTGGATCGAAAACTAGGGGTTTTTAAAAAGCAGAAAAAAATCACGGACAATTTCTGCTTTCCTTCAAACTTTGTTGTGGTTTTTTAAATTGAAAAGCTGAAATAAGTCCGCCAAAACCTGAACATGGTTTGGGGTTTCAGAAGTGTGTGGCCAAATATTTGCTGCTTGCTGTGTTTGATTGCTTAAAGAAACAATACAAAAATTCTGCTAAAAAAAAAAATCCAAAACTTTTGAACCACCTCAGCTTGCGACCAAATGCCTGAGCCCATCCAGGCAGAGATTTTTCCAGGTTTCTGATACTCTGCTGGCTTCCTTGACTAACATCTGTCTGCATAACTTTGGGTTCACTTACCTTAGAACATAAGAACAGCCATACTGGGGCAAACCAAAGGTCCATCCAGCCCAGTATCCTGTCTACCGACAATGGCCAATGCCAAGTGCCCCAGAGGGAGTGAACCTAACAGGTAATGATCAAGTGATCTCTCTCCTGCCATCCATCTCCACCCTCTGACAAACAGAGGCTAGGGACTCCATTCCTTACCCATCCTAGCTAATAGTCATTAATGGACTTAACCTCCATGCATTTATCTGTTTCCTAGAGACTGGCTCCACGGGGTCCCTCACAAACTGGAGACGGTTACTGTGGGTTTGTCTTTACTATAGCTTATGTACATACTCCACAAACTGAGCATTTGAGCTTGTCCAGAATCTGGGATGAGCCTATGTTGTGAAAACTGAAATGCTCAAAATAGCACATGCATGTGAATGGACAAAGGGTGCTAAATAAAATTAACCCAGAGCTTCTCAAACTGAGGGTTGGGACCCCTCAGGCGGTCATGAGGTTATTACTGGGGGTTGCAAGCTGTCAGCCTCCACCTCAAACCCCGCTTTGCCTCCAGCATTTATAATAGTGTTAAATATATTAAAAAGTGTTTTTCATTTGTAAGTGGGGGGGATCACACTCAGAGGTTTGCTGTGTGAAAGGGTCACCAGGACAAAAGTTTGAGAACCACTGAATTAACCCCTCTGAAGCCTCAGGGAATGCAGGGGTCTCCTTCGTAGGGTTGGGAAGGATATTGCTCTTCTCATGTGATCCCTCCCCCAGTGCCTAATTTTAAATGAAGCTCCCCTCCCCTGACACAAATCACCCTATGGCACTGAAATTAAATACAGACTATAACTTGGCATTTGAGAAGTGAAAGGGATGGGAGCCCTAATGGAAAAGCTAACAGCTTGGCTCTTCTGCAAGCCTCAAACTGCTGAATGAGCTTTAGGGTAGGGAAGGCTGTGCCTCCCAAACAGCCTGGCCCTGCTCCCTATCCGACAACTGATTACAACATGACGGTGCAAAACTCATTGGTCCCAATGAAGGAAAATCAGTATATAACCAGGGTGCCTTGCCATGAAACTTTGGGTTCATCCTGCCAAGACTTCCCCAGAGGATCATGTTGCAATTGACAGAACCCGGCTCCTCCTACCCATGATCAAACTAGCTGGCCACTAGGTTGATCTGGACTTTGGACTGGTAACTATAACATCGACTGGCGGGACAATGTGTGTGTGTGTGGTGTGTGATTGAATGCATATGATAATTGTTGTATCTTCAATAAATGCGACGTATTGCCTTTTCCCCTGAAAAAGATCCTGTGTGCTTCTTATAAGCTACCCCCAAGGTAGCTAGCTAGCGCATCTTGGAGGGACTGTTCAAATTAAGTGGTTCATCAAGACACACTTGGTTGACAGTGGATCATGGGAGAAGCCCATCTACACTGAGTGGACTGTCATGTAAATGTGCTGTCTGGAATCTAGGTAATGGCTTCCTGCAATGACTGAGGGAAAATGGGCATGAACATGTGACTTGCCCATGTGACTCCAAACTTCATCCTGTTGCTCTAATTTTCCACAGTAAGAACCATGGGATGCCTTTCACACGGCAAAAGCTATAAAAGGCCATGGAAACACCTCCATTTTGTCTTCAATCCTGCTTCTTACCTCCAGAGGAACTTTGCTACAGACAAGCTCTGAGTAAAGGACTGAATGACCCATGCAAGGTGTGGATGTACTCCAGAGACTTGATTTGAACCTACAGTTTATTCCATCACTGCTACAAGCCTGAACCAAGAACTTTGCCATTATGGATGTAATTGATTCCCTTAGCCAATTTTAACTCCCCCCTTTCTTTCTCTTTATGAATAAACCTTTAGATATTAGATACTAAAGGACTGGAACCAGCATCATTTTTGGGTAAGATTTAAGTTGTATATTCACCTGGGAGTGGCTGGCCCTTTGGGATCAGAAGAAACTATTATTTAATGACACTGGTTGTAAAGAACCACTCAGCTCTGAATCCAGTATTTTTGGTGGTGATATAAGAACTGGAATGCCTGAGAAAACTGACTTTATGTTTCTTGTTAGCCAGTGTGGTGAAACAGGAGTTTACTTTTGTGGCTGGTTTGGTCTATCTTATAAAAGGACAGGAGTACTTGTGGTACCTAAGAGACTAACACACTTATTTGAGCATAAGCTTTTGTGGGCTACAGCCCACTTTATCAGATGCATGCTTATGCTCAAATAAATGTGTTAGTCTCTTAGGTACCACAAGTACTCCTGTTCTTTTTGCGGATACAGACTAACATGACTGCTACTCTGAAACTTATAAAAGAATATCTACCAGTTTGGGGTTGTGTTTGCCCTATTTCTCAGCAGTTCATCCTGAATTTGGCATCCTCAGTTGTGACCCACTAGGGTGCCAAGGGAGGGGGCTGGGTCATGGATTTACAGGGAGTTAGGTGACCCAACCTTCATACAGTCTCCCTTGGGACCGCCCTCTTTAGGGTATGTCTAAGGTGCATCAGGAAGTCAGCTGCCTTCCAGGCTGAGTCTTGCGCTAGTGCATTAAAAATGGCTGTGGAGACATTGCTTTGATGTTAGGGCTCTGCTTGGAGTTCAGACCATCCAGCCCACCCACCCTCCTCAACCCCTGGCTTTAGAACCCAAGCTACAGCCGCAACCGACAGCACCTGCACCGTTATTTGTAGTGAGTCAGCATGGACTCCTGGGGAACGAGGCAGGCTCCAGACGCAGTGCAGACATACCCTTAATGGGCGACATACTCGCTTTAGCTTTTTCCAAAGGCCAACCCCGGTTCCCCTTAGAACCACAGAGTTAAAAGGGACCACAAAGGTCATGTAGTCTAAACCCCTGCCAAGGTGCAGGATTTGCTGCGACTAAACCAGCCTCCTTTTGAAAACCTCCAGTGAATAACCTTCCACCACCTCTCCAGGCATCTGTTCCATTGTCCTACGGTTCTTCCAGTTAGGAAGTTTTTCCTGAGATTTAATCTAAATTTGCTGTGCTGTAGTTTGAACCCCCTGCTTCTTGTCCTGCCCTCTGTGACAAGAGAGAACTGTTCTCCATCCTCTGTATGGCAGCCTGTAGTGAGGAAGACCAGCAGGGACCACAACCCACTCGTTGGGCTACAGAGCCAGGAAAGCCACCTCCACCCCTCCGGAAGCTGAGGGGCGGGACAGGCAGCAGAAGTACAAAAGGAGGGGGCCCTGCAGCTCAGGTGGGCTGGAGCTGCGGCGGGAGACAGACACTTATCACCCGCTGCCGGAGCGGGACACCGAGGACCTGCTGGGGCGGCCGCCAGAGGACTGGCTAGAGCTCCCAGGGTCACCAGCCAGTCGAGGTGCCAACGAGCTGATGGGCTGCCACAGACCACCAATCCCTGGGGAAACGGAGGCCAGAGGTACCAAACCCTGGGGATTGTAGGAAGTAGCCCAGGGAAACTAGACCATCGTCTGGCTGAGTGTTGGCCTGACACTAAGTAAGGGTGTTGTGGGCGGATCCCCGCTGATCCAGTGGCGGATTACACTGCCACTGCTAGGGCCCGGGGCTGGGAGCCGGTGGAGTCAGGTGGGCCGGGGTCCCCCTACCTCCTGCCACCCACCTTCGGCCAGGAGGTCTGTGTTGGTCGACCGCCCGCCGAGCTAGGACGCTAGACTGGTGCTTGCCCCTGCCTGAGCCCTAGACTGTTTGGTGCTCGCCCTGGGCAAAGCCCCTCATTGTTTGCTGCCCCACCCTGCCTGAGGGCCTGGGCTTGGAGACCTTGCAGCTCTGCCCTGGGACAGACCAGGAGGGACGGCCACACACGCTCACACGGCCTGTCGAGTATTTGAAAACCACTGTCATATCCCCCCCCCCCCCCCATTAACTCATTTCCAAACTAAACACACCCAGTTCCATCAGCCTTTGCTCACTGGCTTGTGTTCCACCCCTTTGACCATCTTTGTCACTTGCCTCTCGACTCTTTCCAGTTTCTCTACATCCTGTCTAGTCACTAGTGACCAAAACTGGACCCAGGACTCCCCCTGAGGCCTAACCAGTGCTGAGTAGAGCAGTACTATCACCACCTGTGACTTACATGCTATGCTTCTCTTAATGCATTTGCTTCTTTTTTGCAGCATCATCACGCTGTTGACTTTGTGTTGAGGTTGTGATCCACCACAACTCCCAGATCCTTCTCAGCAGTGCTGCTGCCATGCCAGTTATCCCCCAGTCAGTATTTGTGCAATGGGTTTTTCTTCCCAAAGTGTATCACCTTACACTTGTCTTTGTTCAATTTCATTGGCGTCTAAAGCCCAGTTTGCCAATTTATCACGATCCCTTTGAAGTTTTGCTCTACCCTCCAAAGTGTTGACAACCCCCCCCCAGCTTTGTGTCGTCTGCAAATTTGATCAGTATGCTCTCTATTCCTACATCCAGGTCGTTAATGAAGACGCTAAATAGCAACAGACACAAAACAGATCCCTGTGAAACCCCATTTGAGAAATCCCTCCAATCTGACATCATTCCAATAATAGTTATTCTTTGCTTGCGGTTGTGTAACCAATTATATATCCACTTAATGGGAGTTCTGTTGAGCCTGCATTTCTCCAGCTTACTCATGGGACTGTGTCAAACGCCTTTTTGAAGTCCAGGTTTTTTAGCCACCAAACCAGTTACCCTATCAAAGAAGGATATTGGGCTGGTTTGTCATGCTATGTTCTTAACAAATCCATGCTGGCTGCTACCGATTACCCCTTCATCCTCTGGGTATTCGCAAATTGAATATTTTATACATTGCTCTAGTAGCTTCCCTGGTGCTGAGGTCAGGCTGATTAGTCTATAGTTCCCCAGCTCCTCCTTTTTCCCCTTTGTAAAGATGGGCACTATGTTAACCCTTCTCCAGTCTTCTGGGACCTCTCCTGTCATCTGAGTTTGCAAATATTGCCAGAGGCTCTGAGATTTCATCAGCTAATTCTGGGCTGAACAGCAAGAAAGGAGGTGGGGGGCTGGCTTTGGGGATTAAGAGCTCTGTTATCAACATTTCAGCTGTTGAGCTTGAGTTGATGGCTGCCAACCACGAGGAGTCATCAGAGGGAGGCGGGGATTTCAGTCTGGACAGAAGGAGACAGGTCTGGAGCAGAGCGGTAGATCTGTGACTCATCAGCATACGGACAGTAGCTGAATGTGTGTCTGGGGTGAGATTTCCCAGAGATAAAGTGCAGAGGAAGTGACCAAGGACCGAGCCCTGTAGAAGCCCCCAGAAGAGTGGAGTGGGGGTGAGGAGGACCTTCCTAAGGACACGCTGAAGAAGTGGTTACAGAGGTAGGAGGAGAACCAGGAAGCAGACAAGATGCCAAGACGACGACCATGGTCAGTGGTATTAAAGGCGGCTGACGGGTCAAGAAGAATAAGGATGGAGCACTGGTTCTGAGCTTAGTCATTAGAGACTATGGCAAAAGCATTCGCAGTGGAGGGCCCCAAATATCTGCCTCCCTGAAACCTCCCCTTCCCACTGCCACCAGATCCTTCCTGCTCCTTGGAGCAACCACTCCCCATCCCCTTCCCACTATCCTCAGTCTTTTCCACTTCCAAGGATCCCAGATCTCCTACCCAATCCCCGCAGCCCCAACAGCACCACTGCTGGGACCTCCACCCCTTTTCTCCATTCCCAGGCTCCCACTCCCCCAAACCACCACACTCCCTGTTCCCAGGAGACTCTGTCTCTGATTCCTCACCTCCTCTTCCTTCCATGGTACCCATCCCTCCCTGATTCCCCCTAGTCTTCCACATCCCTATCTCTTTCCTCCCACTACACTCAGCCTTCCCTACCTTGTGGCACCCCACAAGCACTAGCTCCCCCATCATCTTCTCCACTCCCACTGTTCCCTGCTCTCCTTCCCCCTACCCCCCAAGAACTCCTGAATAGGAACCTCACACTGCTCTCACAGTCATTGGTTGGTTGGGTCAAGAGGACATGCCATGGCCACTGCCTCTGAGCTACACTCATTCATCTGAGTCGGAGCCGTACCACTGTTAACTTTCAGACTAGGTGTATTGTGCGTTTTGCTTGCATTCTGAAGGAGTTCCTCTTAGATGTTTCCCCCTGATTCCAAAATTTCAGGGCTGAGAGCAATATTTTAAAGTGTTTTAAAATCCACTTGCAGACTCTGGCCTCTTCTGAGCTGCAAAGTTTTGTCAGCTTAGTTCTATTTGTTAGGGATGCAAAAAACCACATCCTTAATTGATAAAATTATGCTGGCAAAATCTCTCATGCAGACACAGAGTGCCGAAAAAGTCTATTAGAAAAATAAGGAAATCAAATGCCCATAACCTACATCAATACCGAGTACAGGTTGCCCAGTTCTGCTTCATGCCTTTCCACTAGGTGGGTGGTGGCTAAACTTAAACCTCTGAAAACCAGAAGAGGAAGAGTTAATATACACACCACCCCTTAAATGCAACCTTAACTCTGCCCCGGCCCTGCAGCTGGCACTAGCCACTGGGAATGGCTCAGTAAGGCTGGTGCAAAGGTTAAGAAACTAACAAAGGAAGTGGAGGTTTCTCCATTTCTTGAAGTCGTCAAGTCGCAGTGGATGCCTTTCTGGGGGAGGATTTAGCCCAACACAAGGTATTCAGCTCAGTACAGCAGTAACTGGATGAAATTCTATGACCTGTGTTATACAGGTCAGACTAGATGACCTAATAGCCCTTTCTGGCCATAAAATCTATGATTCCAATATAGCTATGAAGGACTAGGAACGTGCCATTGTTTGTGTTGTGTTCACAGATGGGAATCCCAGCATTTCTCCACATGCCTCCAGCTGTGTGCACTGGGTCAGCTGTAGCTGTAACTGGATGGTGGCGGGAGGAGTTGGAGCAGCTGGGCAGAGCTGTGACTGTGATATGAAGGGAGGTGCATGTGAACCCTGAGGGACCTAGTCTGCCCCATTTCAATGCTCTCAATGGGCTGTTGCTGAGACAGGGCAGAGCAGAGGTGGCATTGTGGGGGTAGCGTGAACCTTAACTCTTCATTTCCCCTTCTAAGAACGGAGGGGACGGGAATCCTTACCCAGCGAGGTCACATTCTCATAGTTCTCCTGCATGACATCCCAGTAGAGGGCTCTCTGAGTGGGGTCCAGCAGAGCCCCCTCTTCCCTGGAGAAATACACAGCCACCTCCTCGAAGGTCACCGGCCCCTGAAAGAGCAAGAGCCCCCCACTCACAACCTGCTGCCCCACTCACAGCCCCACTATTCATGGGGGAGAGGAGCCAATCAAATGGATGTTCTGAGAGAGAGACAGTCAGCAGGGTCCCACCCCCACCCTGCTCAGAGCAGCCAGGAGGCAAAACAGGAGGGGAGCTAGAGATCCCCTCACCCCCCCCACCCATACTGCAGACAGAGGGGGAAGGGTCTTCTCCTCCATCACACACCTACAAGCCAGAGGCTGATACGGGGGATGGGGCCCCCAGCAGGCTCCAGGGTCGGCTCCCCAGTAGGAATCCCAACAGGCTTCCCATTGCCAGCAGCTGGAAGGAAGGGGAGGGGTTATCTACTCTAGGCCCCACTGGTGGGTAACCTCCCACCCCCTCCTTCAAATCTCCTAGCCGCCTCTGGCCAGTAGGTTCATGTTCTTGCACTGGGAATCGGATACGTTTTCCCCAGCGCTGTCCAGGGTTCCCCCACCCCCAACACAACCCCATTCCACAAATAGGGTCATTTCCTCCCCCAAGCCCCATGGGTCTGTTCCCGGAATCCAGGACTTGGGTTAAACAATTCCCAGCAAGTTTGTCACACGCCTTGTTCCCTCTCCCTTTCTCCACCCTGGGCGTTTCCTGCCCCCATCCCCCCTCCACACTGAGCTCCCCCAAAGATCCCAGGCCCTCAGTATTTCCTGCCCCTCCCCCTCCAGCAGGAACCCACTAGCAACCCCGCAATAATCCCTACCTGGACTGGCTCCACTACAGCCAGTTCCCTTCCCTGTCCCGTGGGAGGCTGGGACAATCTGGAGCCACAGGTGGGCGTTACTCTGCCGCCTGTCAGGTGAGAAGGGTGACAGGGAAGATTTCAGAAGTTAGTTCCTGTCACATCATGATCTCCCCCGGCCCTTTCCCTGCACAAGATGTTTCTGACTCGCATGCTGGGAAAATATTCCATCACTTTATCACAGCCCAGACCCAGCCCCTTCCACCAGCACTAAACCCACTGTGCTACTTTTAAAACCCTGAGAGCAACTGCCCCAACGGTGGGGACCAGGCGGAGGCAGGGACAGGACAAAGTCTGCCCAGTGCAGGTGCAGTAAATGAAATGAAGTTTGCTGGTGATAGCTGGAAGGCTTGGTCAACAGAGACAAATAGTGGACCATGAAGTGGGGCTCACTTCCATTTTATGTATTATGTTCCTCACCCTCATGCTTCAGGGTTTCAGCCAAAACTGCTAGGGGTCAGGAAGGGATTTTTCCCCCTCTATGTATTTTTAGAGGGTTTTTTTCCTTTCTTTCCTCTGAAGCTTCAGGAATGGCCAGAGAAGACAGGATATTGGGCAGGGTGGATCTCTCTCTCTCTCTCTCTCTCTTTGTGCTCCGATGCTCAGAGTCTAACTGATCATTATAGGTGGGATGTGGAAGAAATTTCCCCCCTGGGTCAGGTTGTAGGTGACCTGGGGGTTTTTCATCTTCCTCTGCAGCGTGGGGCACTCACTAGGATCACCCAGAAATATCTCACTTAACCATTTCCCTGCCACTGCAGGGGTTTGGGGCACTGGGGCACCTCGGTCCCTCCTATTCTCTGCCTGGGGCATAGAACAGTCTAGTCTCCTGGGGGCTGCAAGACTTTGGTCTCACTCCAGCTGTTGGGTTTAGTGGGCGGGTGCTGGGGGGTGTTGGCAGCCAGTGCTAGACAGGAGGTCAGACCAGATGATCCAGTGGTCCCTTCTGGCCTTAGACTTTATGACTCTATGACTGGATGTAGGCAGGTTTGGGAGCTTGTGACCTCCGCCCCCCCTCCCTCACTTATTTCTCCTTCATTTTCTGACTTCTGTTCCCCCCCATCCCTTCCTCTGCCTGGGAGACTTAGTGACCAACGATCCCTGGGTTCCTTTGCTCTCCTGCGATCGCTGACAGCACTCAATGCCAGTCTGAATCAAAACTTTCTGCTTCGTCCCCATTTCTACTAACCACCGCAGGGGTTTCGGTCTCGCTGGCTGGGATACAGGCAATGAAAGGGTTACTGTGCACAGCTGCAAACTGCCTCATTTCACAGCTGAGATAAGTAAGCAAGTACCTCTTATTGGAAGCCAAATATTTTCTGACCCTCGAACATTTACTAAAAAAGTAAGAATACAACATGTATCCGTGCTGAGTCTATATACAACTTGTATATTTCTAGAGGCTGACAGAGAACACTGACCACAATGAACAGGGGAGTGCAGGAGTGGGGGAGTGAGATTTTCTTTGCTTTAGATCATAATGAAAGACTCAACATCTCACAGCCTCCTGACTGCCTTTCCTGAGCCCCTGGGGGTCACAAACCACCAGCTGAGAAACACCAGCCCAGATCATTCTTTTGTATCGGCATTGACTACGCATGGGGAGAGAGTGCTACATGGTACCCAGACAAAGCGTGAATGAGCCCAGTGCAATGACATACATGGACCAACCCTGGGAACTGTTAATTCCAGTAACACCCACGTTTTGAACTCTCTGCCTTACTTCACTGTAAAAAGAAGACAAAAGTTCATAAGATCTTACAATACCCTATAGCAGCAAGTTGATGAAAAGTAGGTTAAATTCTTTTCAGCCATGAATGCCATGCACAGGTGCAAGACGACCAACGACAGAAAATTAAATTAGTCCAAACAAAAGGGGGCTAATGATGTCGTTCAGGGCCAGTACTAAGCTCTGTGCTTGGTGAACAAGAAAACGTGGCAACAAAGTTACCTAGCCCAAATTTGGCCTTAGGGACAAGGATTTAATTAGTAAACAAAATAATAAAAAATTAACTATGCCACCTACATAGAGATGGGGGGGGGGGGAGAGAAAATCATCTCCCACCTCACTCCTGACATGGCAACACTGCTACTAAACTGATATATTTCCTTTCTGAGAGGCTTCGTTTTCATTATATTTTAATTTGTGTTCCTTCCTCTTCTCACGATGCACGTTTATTAATTTGCACTTCATTTTGACCATAGTTCTATCCTGTTTCTCAGAAAGGCTCTAAGGGCTTGTCAGTTAAAATATGTTCCAAAGAGACCCATTGCTCCCGTGATTAGTGACTTTCTTAAAGTCTCTCAGTGCTTGTAAGTTAAACTAGTTTTCTAAAAAGACCCCTCTTTTTAAGAGCAGGATTAGTAATGAAACTTACCCTCTTTCCCACAAGCCACTGCCTCTGTGCCTTTACTCTCTGGTGCAACACCTTCAAATAATTCTGCTGAGGATGTTTCCCAGAAATTAATCATCATCGGGATGGCTAGGAATGTATGGGGAGAAAAAAAATTAAGATTCTATATTAAATGAATAAAATCATTCCAAGAAATATAAATTAATTTAAGGCATAATGTAAGCATAAAAAAAAGTTTAGAGCAAAAAGTTAATTAAAAGAACCAAACAAACATTGCATTCTTAAAGAAGTGCAGGTTATGCAAAAAAAAAAATTATATATATATATATATATGATGGATAGATAGATAGATATAGATAGAATTGCTGTTTTAACCAAATTAGATGCTAATAGCTGTTTTATTTATTTAAAGTGTAAAAATCAGCTACAACCTGTGTCACAAGAGGTAAATAGTGCACTAAAATAATAATAAGTTAAAAATGTGACTACATTACCAATTTAGAGTCACAACAAAAAAAGTCTATATTTTTTAAAAAACTAACTATACTCAGCCTTTGTATTTTTTTTAAAAAAAGTATCAAGCAGGCACTCAAACATAGGAAAAGTTGTCAAAGACCTTAGTGGTCTTTTTAAAAAAAGCTTTAAAATCAGACTACGCAAACTTAATTAAAACACTATTAATATTACTGCAATTAAAAGGGCAAAAAAATTCTTAAAATTAATGTAGTCAGTAAAAAATGCAATAATTAAAGAAAGTAAAGGAAAAACAATTAATGAGTACTAAAAACCTGCAAAACGCTTTAAAAGCTTACGTGACATTGATGAGCTAAAATATTTAAGAGACAAGTCAGTTGAAAATATAGTGGTGCAAGAACAAAGTAACATCCCTTCCCATTGTTACACAGCTTCCAGGTGCTGGAGGCTGTGATCCCCTGTCGTTAACATCGTTATTGGTCTGAAATCTCTCCATGGCCAGTCAGAGACAGACACGTACCTGTGTCGCTCCCCAGCCCCCGTCGCAGTGTCTCTAAGGGAAGGAGAAGATGGGAGAGGTGAGAATTCAGTCCCTCGCATTCATGGAGAAATCCCCATTGCTTATTAATGGAACTGCTGTTAACTACGAGATGGTGACAGAGATCAGAGGCCGATAACGCAGCCGCTGCAGACAGAGCCAGCCCCACAGGGCTGCTCCATGGGGAAGGGCGACTCGCTGAGCTGGGCTGTGAGATGGAGCCGAGGATCAGTGACATCACTAGAGTCCCCGACTCCTCCCCAGGGCGAGGGTCGCTCTAACCAGAGGAGACGCCACCCGCAGACTCCAATTACCTTTGAATCCCAGCAGCACCTCCTGCAGCATGGCACTTTGCAGAGAGAAATCACTGAGTCTCTTCTCCAGCTCCACAAACGACGGCTCTGGCTTCCCAAACGTCCCGTCCTCCCTGCTGGGGAAAGGAGGGGTGAGAAATAGGCCTGAGCCCAGCAACCCCCAAACTCCAGGAAACCTGGATCTGAGCTTTGCAGCCTGAGATGGTCGTTGTCATGGAGAGTCACCTAAGCCCTGTGCTCCCCAGAGAGACGGGAAGTGGGGAGACACTAGAGCAGGGAACGGAGACATTGTTCAGGAGCTTTCTCAGGGACACACTGGTTCTGTGGGGGGCAGAGCCACCCCCTACGCTGGGTTACTGCAGGAACAAGGGGCACCAGCACGGGGATCATGTGGAAAGGGAGGAGACACAGAGCAGAGAGTGGGCAGGTCCTACATGCTGACAGTGGCCACAGACAGAGCTCAGGGCTCCAGCAGGGAATGAGCCTGGCCCCTTAAACACCAAATCCCCCGAACCCTTCAGCTGAAGCAGTAATCCTGGGGTGTCCAGCTCATTCACAGAGGGGGCCACATTGCCCTGTCCGTTACGGCCAGTGGCCCGGGCATCAGGTTAGGACTCTGTGCCCTGTTCCATTCACAGCAGAACACCCACTGCTCCCCATGGGACACCCACGTACGAGGAACAAGGGGAGAATCTGCCCTTCGCATCAGAAATAAAATTTTAGTTCTTAGTATTTTGCCAAGTCTTTGTCTGTCACACTCAGTGTCACTCAGGAGGAAAACAGCCCCTTCCCGGACACCCTGTAGGGCCCTGCTGGTTCTTCCCTGTGTTTTACTGCCTTTCCCACCCTCCTTTCTCCATTTCTCTCTTGCTTCCTTGTTGTTGTGTCTCTCCTCTGTTCTTCCTTCCCTACAGCAACCCCCTATTCCCACCCTGCAAAGGTTTCACTCCCGCCCTCTCCCTGATCCACCTGCTCAGGTGATCACCAGGGAACATTCAATGTTGACATCAAAGTGTTGTTATTTCAGTTGACACCCCGATGACATTAACAGGGGACAGGAGAGTTCACGCTCTCAGAGCTACGGCTTCAGGCTGCTGGCAGCCCCAGCAAGGCAACGCTGTCTCCGTTTACACTGGGGAGGTGCTGAGGGCCAGCAACTCACTTTAACAAAGGCGAAAGCTGAGATTCTGCTCCCTCTGAGTACATGACGCAGCCACGTCAGTCCAGGAGACAGGCCTGGTCTGTCCCATCGGCCCTGGGTCTAGCAGCCCTGCTGTGACCTCATGAGCGACCAGACAGTAACCGGCTCGTCTCCTACCTGAGTCAGCCACTAGGGGAGCCAGAATCACACGCTCCCAGGGCAGGGGGCAGCTTCCTATTCAGCGCAGTTATCAAACCTAACGGCCCATGAGAGGGAGTGAAATGGAGCCCAGGACTTACCTGCCCCCAGCGCTCCCAGCACCCTAAAGAGGGGGAGAAAGAGGAGGCCGTCAGGGGGAGTGTCCCTGGGTGGGGAGGCCTCCTGCTCTGCAGGGGTCACCACTGAGGCCTCAGGCAGTAGGGGAATTTCAGGTTTACATTCCCAGAGCAGCTGCTCTCCCCACCCCCCAGGGACTTTCCCCTACGCAGCCCCAGCAATCCCTGCGGGCAGGTCGCCACTCTGAAAATCTTCTCCCCGGGCACTTTACAGGCAGAAGATATTTCTCTGCATTGAGAATCAAATTCCCCCCAGTGCCGAGAGACCCAGAAGGCCCCTGGCCCCACTAAACCCATTAACCTGCCGTGTGAGGGGCCCTGGGCCTGGCTCGGGACCTCAGCATGGTGGGGGAGGGAATTTCACCCTCCAAGTGCAAATGCAGAGAGACATTTCCAGGAGAGAAGGTCTTGGGGCTGCAGCATCCAGGACTCCCAGGGCCCACCCCTGGCGCCGCTGCCAGACTCACTGTGTGACCTTGAGCAGGGCTCTGCCCCTCCCTCTGCCTCACTTTCCCCATTTGTCCCAGAGGGATAATGCCCCTGACCCCACTCTGCAAAGTGCTTTGGGGTCCAGGGCTCAGAAGCACCTATAGAAACTCATTAGTGCCTATAGAAACGCTGCGTATGATCCTTGCAATGACAGCCTGACCTGCAGGGGTTGGCTCAGCGGCTGCTGCCCCTTCTCTCCTCCCCTCTCGCTGAGCAGGGAAATCTCCCAGGACAGGCTGCAGATGCCCTCATCCCTTCTCTGGACAATGGCTCTCTCTAGCTCTTCCAGCCGGGCCAGCAGCCGCTGCTCCTGCTCCTCCAGAAACCCTCGCAGCTCCTGCCACTCCCAGATGATCTTCTGCCTCTCGGCTGCCGTCTGTTTCTGCAACAGGGAGAGGGCGGCTCAGTAACAAGGGAACATAGAACATAAGAACGGCCAGACTGGGTCAGACCAAAGGCCCATCTAGCCCAGTGTCCTGTCTACCGACAGGGGCCAATGCCAGGTGTCCCATGGATCAAGTGATCCATCCCCTGTTGCCCATTCCCAGCTTCTGGCAAACAGAGGCCAGGGACACCATCCCTGCCCATCCTGGCTAATAGCCACTGATGGACCTGTCCTCCATGAACTTATCTAGTTCTTTTTAGAACCCTGTTAGCGTCTTGGCCTTCACAACATCCTCTGGCAAGGAGTTCCACAGGTTGACTGTGTTGTGTGAAGAAATACTTCCTTTTGTTTGTTTTAAACCTGCTGCCTCTTCATTTCACTGGGTGACCCCTAGTTCTTGTGTTATGAGGAGTAAATAACACTTCCTGATTTACTTTCACCACACAAGTCACGATTTTATAGACCTCTACCATATCCTCCCCCCTTCCCCCCAAGTAGTCTCTTGTCCAAGCTGAACAGTCTCAGGCTTTGTCTACACTGGCACGTCTCTCCTGCCAACAAACAGCAGCTACTCTGTGCGCCTGTTAGCGGCACGGCTGTAGCGGCACAGCCGTGTTGCTAAAAGCTGCGGCGTGTAGCCATAGCCTCAGTCTTATTCATCTCTCCTCATACGGAAGCTGTTCCGGACCCTTCATCATTTTTTTTGCCCTTTTCTGAACCTCTTCCAATTCCAATATATCTTTTTTGAGATGGGGTGACCAGATCTGCAGGCAGTATTCAAGGTGTGGACATACCATGGATGTATATACAGGCAATATGATATTTTCTGTTTTATTGTCTATCCCTTTCCTAATGATTCCCCACATTCTATTTGCTTTTTTGACTGACGCTGCACATTGCATGGATGTTTCCAGAGAACTATCCACAGTGACTCCAAAATCTCTTTCTTGAGTGGTAACAGCTAATTTAGACCCCATCATTTTATGTCCATTTGGTATTATCTTTTCCAATGTGCATTATTTTGCATTTATCAACACTGAAATTCACCTGCTCGGGAACAGGGGAAAATCATAAATGCGCCTGGGGGCGGGTGGCAGAGTTATTTACCAGAACACGAGATCTCTTGCGGTGAGTGATGGGAAGTTCATTTATCCCAGGAAGGGAGGAGGGGATCAGGGCCGGGGTGAGCTGTACATCACCTACAGGAGGGACACTCTCCCCGAAACCTCATCAACTTGCACTGAGCCAAATCCTCCATCTCTGCAGCCCACATTTCATCTCCTTCCTCCCCATCCCCCCAGGAGCTAGAAAGGATCCCTGGTCACTGTGACATCCAGACAGCCCGTGGGCAGGGGCTCTGGGCTAACACAGACTGACCCTGTGCTGCCCAGCAGCCTCCTGCGTCCTAAGGGCATCATGTTACCCCCGTGTCTGACCCTGCAGGCTCCCTGGGCTCCAGCGGGGATGGGTCCCTGGCTGAGGCGGGCAGGGTGGGCCCTGCACTCACCAGGTCATTCTTATGCCAGGCAAACCTCAGTGGCGGGGGGCTCTGGGCACCTACCAGCAGCTCCTCGCTTTGCCGCTGCTCCTCGGCTTTGGCTGCTTCTCTCTCTTTTCCCAGGGGGGCCGGATGCTTTTGTGGTACCTCCTGGAAGAAGCAGGGGAGGGAGGGTTAGAAACTGCTGCAAACCTCCCAGCTGCCAGATTTCAGGGCCCGTCCTGCCCTGCAGACGCCTGGGCAGGGTCCCTGGGACTTTTCCAGAGGAAACGCAGGGCCCCAGGCTGGAGGGACAGGGGTGCAGCCCAACCCCCGGCTCCCCGGGGCCTCGCCCACATCCCAAGCAGCCAACTTCAGACAGTCCCCCACTTTCCCCAGCGCCAGCCCCCAAAGCCCCCGCAGGGCCAGATCTGAACATGGAGCCCCCCAAACATCCCCCAACCCTGACCCCCCAGCACACCCCAAACTCCCAGCAACCCCACAGGCCCCCAGTCCCGACCCCCCAGCACACCCCAAACTCCCAGCAGCCCCACAGGCCCCCCCAGCCCTGACCCCCCAGCGCACCCCAAACTCCCAGCAGCCCCACAGTCCCCCCCAGCCCTGACCCCCCAGCGCACCCCAAACTCCCAGCAGCCCCACAGTCCCCAGCCCTGAACCCCAGGGCACCCCAAACTCCCAGCTCCCCACAGTCCCCAGCCCTGACCCCAGCGCACCCCAAACTCCCAGCAGCCCCACAGGCCCCTAGCCCTGACCCCCAGCACACCCCAAACTCCCAGCAGCCCCACAGCCCCTAGCCCTGACCCCAGCACACCCCAAACTCCCAGCAGCCCCACAGGCCCCAGCCCTGACCCCCAGCGCACCCCAAACTCCCAACTCCCCCACAGTCCCCCCCCACCCCGGACCCCCCCGCCACACCCCAAACTCCCAGCAGCCCCACAGTCCCCATCCCCAGCCGCTCCCCGCCCCAGCCCGGCTCTGACACCCCAAATCCGCCCCCCGATTCCCTCCCCTCGCTCCCGGGCCCAGCCTGGGCTCCGAGCTCTGCAGCCGAGCCGCGCTCCGGCCCTCCTGCAGCTCCGGGCTCCGCCCCGCCTGGGCCACTCGCCCCCGCAGCCCCGGGCAGCCCGTTCCGGCCGCGGGGGCGCGGGGACCCCGGGCAGGGGCGAACCAGGCAGCCGGGCCCGGCCCTCCCGGCAGGAGCGTGTCCGCCCCACGCGTGTCCCCGCCCCGCGCTGCCCCCGGCCCCACCGCGCTGCCCCGCGGGCTGCAGGGCTGGAGCAGCCCCGCGCTGCGCTCCCGGCCCCGGCCATGGCCCCGCTGCCGCACACAGGGCGGGGCCGGGCCGGGGGCAGGAAGGGCGGCTCCTCCCGGGCCTGGCCCCGCCCCCGGGCCCCTCGCAGGGGGCTTGGGACCCGCCTCAGCCCGGAGGGGGCAGGAGAGGGGCCGGGTCTCCCCAGGGGAAAAGCGGGGGCGGGGCTGGTGGTGCTGAACCATCGGACCAAGGAGCCCCCGGCGGAGAATGCAGCGAGCGCGGGTCAGTTCAGCGCTGGGGGTGGGACCCAGCGCGTGTCAATCACCTGCCGCTAAAGCGTCTAAATCCCCTGGGCACAGCTCGCCAGGGCGCAGCTCGGGAGCTGCGCTGGGAATCCATCCTGCAGGAAGCCCCCCCTCCCCCTACAGCAGAGTGGCGCAGCGGGAGCGTGCTGGGCCCATAACCCAGAGGTCGATGGATCAAAACCATCCTCTGCTAGCTCAGGTTTTATTACAGCCCTGGAAATAATCCAGCTGCCTGCGTGTGTTCAGAAAAGAAGAACAAATTCTCTCCCTGTTCACCCTTCCACGGTGATTAAAGGAAGGAAGAAAGCCCCGGCAGAGCCCTGCCCCACAGAGTCCCCTCCTGGAAGGCGAGAGCTGGGCAGTGACTAGGGCTCCAGCTCAGGGTTGCCAGGTTTATATAACTTTTGGTGATGCCCAGAACGGGTCCAAGTCCTGCCCCTCCCCCTCCCCCTCCCCCCCCCATCTCTGCCTAAGGCTCTGGGAGGGAGTTTGGGTACATGAGGTGCCGGTTCTGGGATGGGCAGGGCAGGGGAGGCAGTTTGGATGCAGGAGGGGTGCATGCTCTGGGAGGGAATTTGGGTGCATGAGGTGCAGGCTCTGGGCTGGGGCAGGGGTTGGGGTGTGGGGGGGCAGTGGCAGACTCAGGGAGGGAGTTTGGGTGTGTGCAGGCTCTGGGCTGGGGCAGGGGTTGGGGGGGGCAGTGGCAGACTCAGGGAGGGAGTTCGGGTGTGTGCAGGATCTGGGCTGGGGCAGAGTGTTGGGATGTGGCACCTTATCTTGGGAAGCTCCTGAAAGTGACCCGCACCCACATCTGGCAGCAACTTCTACATGGAGGAGGCCGGGGGGGATCTCCTGGGGCCACTGCCCACAGGCACCACCCCTGCAGCTCCCATTGCCGCAGTCCCAATGGCAGAGTTGGTGCTTGGGGCAGGGGCAGCGTGTGAGAGACACACCCCGCAGGGACGTGCCAGGTGCTTCTGGGAGTGGTGCGCCGTGCAGAGCGAGGGTGGGCAGGAATCCGCTTTAGCCCCACGGTGCTGCCGGTAGTAGTGGCAGGAGCCCCCAGGGCCTTTCAAATCACCCAGGGCCAGCTGATCTGACTTTCTGATAGGGAAGCCACAGGAGTGGTCATGCACGCCTCATGAGCAGTTCTGGGGAGTCTTTTGGGGGCTCCTGGAGTAGGCGGCAGAGAGGTGCAGCCTCACCACAGAGTCTGTTTCCCTGGAGAAGAGAGGGGGCTGCAAGGTGATCTCCCACCTCTGTGCTTTCAGGAGCCTCTGCTCCCCTCTACCATGCTGGAGCCTCCGCATTTATTTATTGGCAAATAAAATTTGCAGAATTTGAAAATATCGTGCACAGAATTTTTATTTTTTGGTGCAGAATCTCCTCAGGAGTGAAACCGACTCAGGGAACCTCCTTGGATTGTCACCGCTTGGTGAACCACTCACCACCACACCAATGCACAGAGAGTGCCAAGTCCTGCTGCTATGTGGGGCTGGGGGCTGGGGTCGGGTCACACACATTCAGACTGTTCGCTCCCCCAGCTACAAACCGCTGCTGATTTCCCAGTTAGGACATTAGCTGTTACTGACAAGGTTTGTCCAGGTTCTTTTCTTTATCTCATGCTGCTAGTTAGAAGGATCAGTATTGATTTTGTTTTTCAAAAATACACAACCCCCTAAACCTGCTTTTAGCAATCAGAATAATTTAGTGTCACCTTATTTTTGCCTGCCCCAGTACAAAAGAAGAGGCTTTTGTGGGTTTCCTGACTCAGAGGATGAAAATGACCGTTTGTCGGGCCGCACTGCTGTGAATCGTTGTTGAGTGGAACCCCTTGTTGGCATTGGTAGTGTAGACACGGCCTCAGACTCGGTGCTGGCCAGGGGAAGTATTGCCCCTAGAGACACCCAGGGGTGGTGTGGGATTGTCCCAGGTTACTGGGTGGGGGCTCGAGCGGGTTCTGTGTTGTGTTGTTAAAAAGGATCCCCAAGATATTGAACCTGGCCCATGTTGCTGCCACCTCCAACTGGCAGAAGGGTCACAGGAAGAAGCAGGGGGGAGGGGAGGAGCACCAGTGAATTTATACAATTATTCAGTGAGGCAGAGGCCTGGCAGAAGGAACTACCTGTGCAAGCCCCTGGGCAGAGAGGGGATCTGTGATGGCCTCGGCACTGGAGGTACAGCCCAGGGATGGGGCAGGAACTGGAGCGGGGAAGATGTGTGAGCTGGGAACCCCTCTCCCCAGGGGTTTCCCCTGCAGGCCTGTTTCAGGGTCTCTCTTTGCTCTTTCCCTGTGTAACCCAGTGGGGCTCAAACTTTTGGCACTGGTGACCCCTTGCACAAAGCAAGGTGCCAAGTGCGACCCTCCAACATCAATTCAAAACACATTTTTTCATATTTAATGTTATTTGAAATGCTTAATTTATAACCTACCGTATTTATCGGCGTATAACACGCACTTTTTTCCCCTGAAAATAGGGGGCAAATGATGTGTGCGTGTTATACGCCGATATAACCACCCCAGGCAGAAAAGAAAAGCGCCGCCCCAGCGGCGCGAGCGCGCCTAGCCCCTGCCCCACTCCCGAGCAGCGGCTAGCCCCCAGCGGCCCGAGCCCCGCCCTCCCGCCCCCAGCGGCGGGGCCTGAGCCCCGAGCCCGGCCTGCGCGAGCCCCACCTCCCGAGCGCGCGGCCCGGCCTAGCCCCTCCCGAGCGGCCCTGCCCGGGCTGCCTTAGCCCCCGCGCCCCTCCAGAGCGGCCCGAGACCCCGTCCTCCCTCCCTCCCCCGAGCGGCCCTGGCCCTAGCCCCGCCCCCCGAGCGGCCCGGCCAGAGCCGCCTTAGCCCCGCCCCCTCCCGAGCGGCCCGAGACCCCGTCCCGTCCCCCGAGCGGCTAACCCGCGGAGCACCGCCTAGCCCCGCCCCCTCCCGAGCGGCGCGCCCGGCCCGAGCCCCGAGCGGCCTTAGTCCCGACCCCTCCCGAGCGGCCCGAGATCCCGTCCCCCTCCCCGAGCGGCCCTAGCCCCTGCCCCCTCCCGGCGGCGTGGCCCGACCCGGCCCGAGCCCCGCCCCTCCCGAGCGGCCCGAGACCCCGTCCCCGTCCCGAGCCCCCGAGCGGCCTTAGTCCCCGACCCCCTCCCCAGCGGCCCGAGATCCGTCCCCTCCCCCGAGCGGCCCTAGCCCCTGCCCCCCTCCCGAGCGGCGTGGCCCGACCCGGCCCGAGCCCCCGTCCCCCTCCCGAGCGGCCCGAGACCCGTCCCGTCCCCCGAGCGGCCCTAACCCGCGGAGCACCGCCCCGCCCCCTCCCGGCCCGAGCCCCCGAGCGGCCTTAGTCCCCGACCCCCTCCCGAGCGGCCCGAGATCCCGTCCCCCCTCCCCCCCGAGCTTCAAAGTCCTTTATTTGAAATTTAAGTCTTTTTCCTGAAATTTCCCCCTTAAAATGAAGGTGCGTGTTATACGCCTGTGCGTGTTATACGCCGATAAATACGGTAATTCTTTAAAATGAGTTTAACTTTTCTCCCTACTTTTAAATTCAGCCTAGAACACACGTCAATTGAATTATTGTTATAAGCAGAAAAGGGTTTTCAAATAGTTACTGTTGAACACTGGGGGTGTGAAGACATTTGTCAATATCACTTTTCACAGCAGACTTTGCTCCATTGCCACCCTCACTGCTGCTGCCTGCAGAGCTGGGCGGTTTGTGACCCCCACATAATAACCTCACCCCCCCCCCCACGAGGGGCTGTAACCCCCCGTCTGAGAACTCCTGGGCTGCTCCCTTCCCCCTCTGGCTGGGACACTTGACCCCTGTCCCGTTCCCAGGGGGCCCGTGTGCTCCTGGAGCTGGATCGGCCGCTCCTGAGGGGAGCCAGAGCCGGGGGGTGGAAAGGGGAGTTGTCGGTGGGGCCAGCAGCGCTGGGAGCCACAGACACAGGGGGGCTGAGGAGGGGCTGCTTGTGCAGAGTCACTTCCCTGCCAGCCCCCAGTACTCCCCCCCAGCTCCCCCCCTCCTCTGGGGCTGCCTTAATTCAGACAGTCCCTTTCCCGCCATATCCCCAGCACATCAGTGATTGCGATAGCAGGGGGCAGGTTTTCCCTGGGGCACTGAGCTTTGCCAGGGGGTTGGTGGCTCTTTTCTTTCCTCACCCTGGAGTAAACTCAACTTTTTATTCCATCCTTGATGATTCATGGAGTAACAACAGCAGCATGAAGAAAGAGGTGGGCACAGCGGGTCTCAGGGTGGGAGCAGAGAGGTGCAAGAGGTGGGGGGGGCTGGGCTGGGCTGGGCAGGGAGGGGACAGAGAGGTGTGAGTGGCAGGCAGGATGGGTGTCACGGATGGGGCAGAGAGGTGTGGGTGGTGGATAGGATGGGTGTCACAGGAGGGGACAGAGAGGTGTGGGTGGCAGGCAGGATGGGTGTCACGGATGGGGCAGAGAGGTGTGGGTGGTGGATAGGATGGGTGTCACAGGAGGGGCAGAGAGGTGTGGGTGGTGAGCAGGGCAGGTCTCAGGGGAGGGGCAGAGAGGTGTGGGTGGTGGGCAGGGCGGGTCTCAGGGGAGGGGCAGAGAGGTGTGGGTGGTGGGCAGACCTTGGGCAGAGGGTGTAGAGGCACGAGCAGCAGGTAAGGAGGAGGGAGGAGAGGAGCGAGCAAGAAGTGGACTAACTTCTAGGGAGCTTCCAGAGCTCATGCCCAGCCTCCCCACATGCAAGAGTCATGGGCCACCTGTTCTCTGGGTCTTCACTAACCAAGCCCCTCCCCAAGCTCTGTTGATGGAAGAAGCCCTCCTGTTGACACAGCGCTATCTGCACATGGGTTAGGTTGATAGAATTGCATTGCTGGGGGGGGGGGGGGTGTTACATTTTTTTACACCCCTGAGTAATGTAGTTAAACCGACCTAATTTTGCAGCATAGACCTGTGCAAAGAATCACACACCCACCTTAGGAGTAAAACTTCACCTGCTCCTCTGCTTTACAGAATCCAAACACAAGCAACACTTGTCAGGCCCCAGTGGTGATGGCAGGGAGTCAGGTGTGGGCAGACAGTGTGTTATAGCTACCCACAGGCACGCTGGCTTAAAGCATCTGTTTTGTAAACAGGAGATCCTGGGTTCAACTCCCAGTGGTGCCTGGTTGTTGGGGCACCTGCAATTGGCTACTGTCAGAAGACAAGATTCAGAGCTAGATGGGCCTTTGGTCTAGCCCAGTGTGGTTTTTCTTATGGTTTAAATAACACTCACAGGCACTGACAATAGAGTTACTGAAAGTTTGGGAGTTAGGAGCAGGTAGGTCAGTGGTCCAGTCCCCACACAGATGACACCCTCCCTATGGGACAGGGGCAGGTCTGAGTTCTCACCCAAATGCTCATTGTGGCTGCCAGAACCTGTGAGCAGCTTGTTTAGTTTATGCCAAAGGTTGAGTCCTGCTTTGTGCACCGTGTGTGAGACTAAAAATCCTAAACCGCCCTTTGAAATAATGAATGCAGCAGGACGTGTTATTGTCCCTGCCCCAAAGCAGACAGACCAATGGAGAAATGCCGTCGAGTCCAAGGTAACACTCCCCTGCCATTTTACCTTTTTTGCTGGCTAAACTCCTTCTTATCTGCCCGGCCCAGGCTGTCCTCTGCCTCAGCTGCTGCTCCCGGCCTGCTCTAGAGTTAAACACGCAGGGCCCCCAGGGGAACAGAGGCTGGGACAGGGCAGCAGCCTGGGCTGGGCTGGGAAGATGCTGGGAGTTCTCATTCCCTGAGAACTGGCCCGGCTCCCTTCTCAACAGCAAACAAATCAATTCCACGTCCTCTCCCCAGAAAAACCAGCCTGGAGCCAAGGGCAGCAGGGGACGATTCCCTCCAGTTTCCACCAAGGCAGGAGAGAAGCCAGGGTGTTTCTAGCAGAGCTTATGGAACTGACGTGGGGAAACCAGCCTTTAATAACAGGCAGTTCCAGTTTAAGCTAAGTGTTTTTAAGAATTTCTACAATATTAAATAACCCTTCAATCGTAGTGTCACCATCCATAACATTGCTTCAGCCTTATAGGTTCCCAAGTGCAAAAGTAAACATCGCTTCAAATCCAAGGGAGTGGAGATCAGTCAGTGTTCAGAGTCATCCCACACAGAAGAACCATGTTGTGGTACATACTGGCTCCATCATGTGGCCATCGCCTTTCCCTCCTCCTTCAGAGTCAGAATGTGATCAGCTCCCACTGAGAGGGTGCAACACCCCTGCCTTGGTCTCTATGCCAGAGCTCCTATCAGCTCAGTGTCCTTCCCGCAAGAGTGGGCTGCTGAGAGGGTTGCGATGGGGTAAATGAAGGCAGAGGAGGATTGTTCCTGCTGGGTTTTCTTTGTGTGTCTCTGTGATCCTGCTGGAGGAAGCTGAAGCATCATTTGTGTTTGTTTCAGTGTCTTGGGTTGGGCTGAGGTTGTGACCCTGAGTACAGGGATTCCTGCGCTTTCTGCTCTTAGCCCCTCAGGGAATGGACAATGAGCAACTTCAGAAAGTGGATAGAAAGTAGCCTAAGAAAGTGTAACATAAATGAGAAGAAAAATAACAGTATCACCTCCCTGGTGGTCTAGTGGCTAGGATTTGGCATTTTCACTGCCACGGCCTGGGTTCAATCCCCAGTCAGGGAAAAGTGACTTTAAACCAAAACTGCTTCAGTTTTTCACTTACAACATAAACAAATCCATGGTATTTTCCTGATTCCCCTTTCTTCCCAGTGTCTCCATGGCAGGGCTGGTTCCAGGCACCAGTGCAGCAAGCAGGTCCCTGGGGCAGTCAATGGAAAGGGGAGGCTTCAGCAGCAATTCGTCCCTCTCAGAGCGAAGGACTTGAGGCCAAAAGCGGCAGAGGTAGAGCTGCAGCTTTTTTATTTTTTTTTCCGCTTGGGGTGGCAAAAACACTGGAAGTGGCCCTGCTCCATGGAAGAGAATTTGTTAAATCCCAGATGAGTGGGGTTAAATCAGTTCTCAGCCTGAGTCCTTTGCTCTTACTTCCGAGGAAATTGGCCCTCCATGGGGCCATTTCCCGCCTCTCTTTCCTAGGGAAGCACAATTTTCTTTGCACAGACACAGGAACAGTGAGATCTTTCTCTGTCCCTTGTGCAAAGCAGGGGGCCAAATTCAAGGGAAACAATGGACAAGCAGGGGGCCCTGGGCACATCCAGCCCTGGCCGTGAGATGTTCCCTCCCCTCTTTCTTTATGCCCCAGTCTTTCATGGATTGTCTGGGATGGGGGAAAAGCTGAGTTCACTGCAGGTGGAGGGGAAAAAGGACCCTGAAAATCTCAGGCCCCAACCCCTGCTACCAGGATCACTGAGCTGCTGGGAATCTGCATGGGAAAGGGACGGTGTGAATTGTCAAGGTGGGGAATGAATAACAATCTACAACTAGATCCACCTCATTAATCACTGACACAGGCTAATCCTGCTGCTGATAGAAGGGAAACTGGGAGTGATTCTTTGCTGTTCAGCCATGGAAACAGTGACCCAATTGCACCGCAGTGAATGTGCTGGGGAAAGCTGGACTTCACAGGCAGGTGGAAAAAGCAGATCCTAGACACACCTGGAGCTCCCCACAGCACTTCTGCCACCGGGGTCAGGTGTTGAGTGACTCACAGCACCCCTCCCCTCCCATTACCTTCCAGTAGGGGGTGGCAGCACCCCTCACCCAATGCAGGGGAGAGGCCTGATTGTATCTCTGCACCCTGAGTCCAGGGCACCCACTCTCTCTGCCCCACACATCAAATCTGGCCCTGCTGCAAAGTGACCCTAAGAACCAGCAATCTCCAGGACAGCAGGTTTGTCCTCAGAGTAGGGAATGTGTCCCCCATGCTGCTCTTAGGCCACTGGATGCTCTGGAAACAAGAGGGCTCTGAGTGTAACCCAGGGGTCAGTAACCTTTCAGAAGTGCTGTGCCGAGTCTTCATTTATTCACTCCAATTCAAGGTTCCGCATGCCAGTAATACATTTTAATGTTTTTAGAAGGTCTCTTTCTATAAGTCTATAATATATAACCAACTATTGTTGTATGTAAAGTAAATAAGGTTTTTTAAAATGTTTAAGAAGCTTCATTTAAAATTAAATTAAAATGCAGAGCCCCCAAGACTGGTGGCCAGGACCTGGGCAGTGTGAGTGCCACTGAAAATCAGCTCATGTGCCACCTTTGGCACACGTGCCATAGGTTGCCTACCCGTGGTGTAACCCATAGTAAGCAAAGATTATCTGGGGATGTAGCTCAGTGGTAGAACACATGCTTTGCATGTATGAGGTCCTGGGTTCAATCCCCACCATCTCCAAGTTGATTTTTTTCACCCCGCTGCTTTGCTCACGCCCAGAGGGGATGTGGCCCAGCAGTCTCCCTGCACCAGTTTCAATCCTGCTCAGTGAGGGGCAAGTGCCAATTGCATGAAAGGTCTGGGGGGGGTGGGGGTTCTGCTCCTAAGTCACCTTGGTACATGTAAGATTCCCACCCGCTGTGCTGCTTGGGACAAGGGTAGATGAGAAGTGTGAATCCTCCAGCACTGGAGGGAAAGGTCCCACCTGCACAGACTGAGAGGCAAGGAAACAGAGGGGCAGTCAGTGCTCAGAGAGGAGGGAGGTCAGTGATTTACACCCAGCAGGGGACACTGTCTTTCTGAGGCGAGTGCAGCTGGCTTGGGATGGTTCTGACTGTTAGCCAAAAGGGCTCATTTCCCCCTGGAGTTTACCTAATTACCCCAAGGAGGCATGGAGACAGGAAGACGAGTACCACACCCTTTATTGATCGGTCAGCTGAGCGGGTGTTCTCCTCTCGGCTAATGCCAGAGAAAGAGAGACACCCCACAAGCCCGAACGGGCCGTTTTATAATCAGTAACAAACAACTTAGCCTACGTTCGTCTACGTCATTTGGTTGACCTGTAGAACCTGTACATGTATCTGTTAGGGGATAATTGGGTACGCAGGATACATATATCATTTTGTGGGGGAAACAAAATACATCTGTTGAGGATACATTTGTCATTCTGACGGGGACACAAGATACATCCGTTGACCCTTTGTACTAGATACTTTGGATGCATACATGGAAAAACAGCTGCATACACTTGAGGAGCCAAAATGGCTGATAAGCTATCCAAACAAGCGAATAAGCAATTAGCTGACATAGGTAGATGTACGTCCCTTGTTCCTGTTAGGTCGATTAAAGTTTCAGGCCTACTACAGAAAAGCTTCATTGACACTGGTTTTCACCAACACTGACGATGGATAGAAAAAAGGCTGGAGTCAATGACAGATGAGACCACAGAAGGGGAAGAGGAATGGCAGCCCCACAGAAGGTCCTGGGTGCTCAGATGCCCCAGTTATTGCACCCTGGCCTGTCATAGAGAGAGAAAAGACCCAGCGGGACCCAGCCCCCTACAGTGATCCCATGGACAAGAACCTGGCTGGGAGTGGGGTGAAAGCTCCCTGTGGGCAAAGGGGAGCTGAAATCCCTCAGTGTCCTGGAATTTAAGCAATGGAAGCTTCAAACCCTGCAGGGGTGTGGGCTGAGGTGTATCAGCAGAAGGTTGGGCTGGACGGGGGCAGCAGGTCTGTATAATTTTTGGTGGTGTCCAGAATGGGACCAAGTCCTGCCCCACCCCCACCCCCACCCCAGCTTTAGGCCGATTCTCCTGATTCCCCTGAATCGGGCCCCACCCCTAAGAGGGCCCTGTGCCCAAGCCCTGGTACTGCGTACTGGCAAGAGCTGGTGCGCTGTACCAGGGTGGCCCAGCTTCCTCAGGGGGCAATTTAAAGGGCCTGGGGCTCCCAGCAGGGGCTGGGGTAGGGCGGTTTTGGGTGCTGGGGGCTATTTAAAAAGTCCAGGGTTCCCATTGCTTCTACCACCCCAGCCCTTTAAATAGCCCCCAGAGCCCCCCCGCTTCCCCAGGGCTCCCTCAGCTATTTACAGGGCCGGGGCAGTGGAAGCAGGGGAGCCCCAGGCCATTTAAATAGCCCCCAAGCCCCGGGCTGCTGCTGCTACCCCGGTGCTGAGGGGGGAGGGGGCACTTACCGTACAGGGTGGGCTGTACCCTCTGTACCTGCACCCCCTGCCCTGCCTGCACCAGCCCCTGCCTCCAGCCAGCCCCACACCCCCTGCCTGCAGCCAGCCCATCTCCAGCCAGCCCTGCACCCCCTGCCCTGCCTCCAGCCCCTCACCCCCTGCCCTGCCTGCACCAGTCCCTGCCTCCAGCCAGCCCCTCACCCCCTGCCTGCAGCCAGCCCATCTCCAGCCAGCCCTGCACCCCCTGCCCTGCCTGCACCAGACCCAGCCTCCACCCACCCCCCAACCTCCGGCCCACAGCCAGCCCACCACCACCCAGCCCGGCACCCCCTGCCCTGCCTGCACCAGCCCCACACCCCCTGCCCGCAGCCCGCCCATCTCCAGGCAGCCCCACACCCCCTGCCCTGCCTGCACCAGCCCCTGCCTTCAGCCAGCCCCACACCCCCTGCCCACAGCCAGCCCCTGCTGCACACCGTGCCTGCACCAGCCCCACACCCCCTGCAGCCAGCCCAGCACCCTGTCTCCAGCCAACCCCTGTCGTACCCCCTGCGGCCCTGCCTGAAGCCAGCCAGCTCCCCACACCCCCCTGCCCGCACCAGCCCTACACCACCGGCCCTGCACCTCCTGCCCTGCCTGCAGCCAACCCCTGCTGCACCCCCCTGCCTGAAGCCAGCCAGTCCCACACACCCCATCTCCAGCCAGCCCCGCACCCCTTGCCCTGCCTGCAGCCAGACCCTACTTCCAGTCAGCCCCTGCCCTGCCTCCAGCCAGCCCCATGTCCACTGGTGCCCTGCAGTTCCCAGGGCAGTAACCCTGCTCACCTGTTTCAATGAGGGGGGGCAGGGAGCAGCTGGAACCCACACATGTGCACACCCTAGGGTGACCAGACAGCAAGTGTGAAAAATCGGGACAGGGGGTGGGGGTTATTAGGATCCTATATAAGAAAAAGTCCCAAAAATTGGGACTGTCCCTATAAAATCAGGACATCTGGTCACCCTAGCACAGCCCCAGGGAGTGGCAGGGACCCACACATGTAAAACGGAATTTGTTTCTAGTTCAGGCCCATCTTTTTAAAAAAGAACTTTAGGTAGGGTTAACATACACCCGTATTTTCCTTTTTGGTTCTTAAATCACTGTCTGGGAGGAATTTTTAAAATTTAAAAAATTAAAAATTCCTCCTGGGAAAATATGGACGCATGGTAACGCTATTTGTACAAAAAATACATACTGTGGCACATCCCTTAAATCAGAACTTTTTATAGGGAACCGGTTCCTAAGGAATGAAAGTCTTTTTTATATATACATACATAAATCTATATAAATTTTTAGTTATCCCTGCCGGGGCCCCGCTGAAAATGACTGCCCAGAGTTCGAGAACTGTCCCTGTTCTCATTGGACAGATGGGGAGAAGCCTGAAGTACAAAGAAGGGAAGTGACCTTCCCAAGGGCCTACACAGCAAGCTGGTGGCAGAGCCAGAAAGAGAAGCCAACAGTCCTGACTCCTGTTCTAATGGACAAAAAAAAAAAAACCCAGAGAAAGGGATAGAGCCCAGGAATCGAGATGGTGGGGAAATTTCATTGAAACAATTTCTGTCAGAAAATCCCCTTCAGACTAAACCAGTTTGTTTCTCGAAATCAAAACAAGTGAGATGAAAGTTCTTTGCAAAAATATTTTGTTGCAAAACAAAAGCATCTCCTGTTTGTCACAGTGTGTTAAATTGTCTCGTCGCACACAAAGAGGAGACACTGAGATCTCAAACATTAGATAAAATGCTTCAGTCTGAGCTAAGTAACTGCTGCTCTTAACAATTTCAAAATAAAAAAATACAAATCAAATAGACTATTTCAGCTATTCTATTATGTCATAATCTGCTCTGAGTAAATGTGATAGGACACCGCATATTATGCACTACTCCTAGTGACACTCTCCAATGGATCCCCACCCACCGTGAGGTAGGTAGGAGCGGATCATTATTATCCCTACTTGAAAGAGGAAGAAGCTAAGGCTGAGAAAGGAGAATTGACTTGTCTTAAGTCACACAGCCAGCCAGTGGCAGAGTTGGGAATAGGACCCAAGAGCCCTGATTTTCAAACTAACCATCGGATCTTGAATTTCAGACACTGAATGACCTGAATAAAGAGCTCTCAGATGAGCTCCAGACCAACAACAGTGCACAATAAATATTCAGCAAGTATTTGAGGAGAACTGCAATGTTAGAGAGAATCATGAACTGCTCAGAGACAATTAATGCAGAGGAGCAGCAAAATTCATCAAACATATGACTGGTTCTGACTTATTTCCTTGGGCTTAAAAGAGAACAACAAGGACCTGAGTCTCCTCCCTGTCAATAACCCCCTGCTCAGCCAATCAGGGTAGAGACTGAGGACGGGAGGCTGAGGGTTCTCGCCCAAAGGATGGCCCAGGTCACCGGTGGGGATCACTGCCCGAGCACTGTTTCAGCCCCACATTTTCGGGTGGACCTCCCACAGTGGGAGCTGCAGAGCACTCCCCTGAGACACATACACACACCCCTCCTGGTGTTGGGAGGGGAACAGGAGAAAGGACAAAAGAAGCAAGAGACAAAGAGAAAGGAGGGAGGGATGGATGGAGGAAAAGGTGAAACCAAAAGGACAAACCCTAATGACCCCAGTGATTCTAAGGGACAAAATCCCAGGTGCGCAATAAAATTCTGCCTCCGTAAGCTCGTGTTTTCCATGCCTAGAATTCAATGGTCACCAGATGTATCAGACTGAACAGGTTTCAAACCTCGGGGAGGCTCTTACCTTCTAAACAGGGACGGCTGTTTTCTAGTAAAATCAGGAAAAGGGAAGGAGAAAACTCAAAAGAGGTTCCTCCTGGCACTCACGTCCGTGAACCCGAATACTCTCTCAGTCCTCAAAGAGAGACCTGGAGAAGGAGACTTGCTGAAGCAAAGCCACAGGGGTCTCTGAGGTTTCCCTGGCCCCTCGCCCCTGTCCTGCCTGGCTGATGTCAGCATCTCTCTGTGAGGTCACCACCTCCCCACCACCTTTGACCAATAGTCTGAGGTCCTGCAAAAAGCCTTTGTGATGTCACTGCCACACCCCTCCCTTGCTGGGCTAATGTCCTGCCCCTGGCCAGGCACTTTGGAGGTTTGAGCTACTCCCTGTGGATCACCCCACTCAAGGAGCGTTCGTTCTAGGAAGCAAGCCGGCTAGACAGGAAAACATCGGACACAGTTCCCAATGCTACACTCAGTTTTTCAGAAATTAGTCGACTTTATGGCCAGAAGAGACCATTTGAGCATCTAATCTGACCCCCTGCATATCACAGGCCTCCTGTATGACACCAGAGCTACTTTTGGGGCAAACACATTCCAGAAAGGCATCTAGTCTTCATTAAATGACATCAGGAGATGGCTAATCCAACACTTTCCTTGGTAGCTTGTTCCTGTGGTGAATCATCTTCGCTGTTGAATATTTGTGTCATTTCTATTATGAATTTGTCTCTTCCAGCCATTGGGTCTTGTTGTGCCTTTCTCTGCTAGACTAAAAAGCCCTTTAATACCCAATCTTTTGTCTCCATTAAGGCCCTTCAACACTTCAATGAAGTCACCTTTCAATCTTCTTTTGATAAGCTAAACAGGTTGAGATCGTTCAATAGCTCACTAAAAAGCATTTTTCTCCAGCCCTCAGAACACTTTGTGGCTCTTTGGTCATCAGACTCCTGAACTGCAGCTGGATGTGGTTCTTGTTCTTCTGCACAACATAGCTCCTGGAGAAGAGGGATCTGCAAATGTACATTAATATGATCCCTTTGTTTAACTGATGAAAACATAAACTAGACACTTAGAGGATTGGAACTGATTTCAGCTAATGGACAGCTTTGCTAGGTTTTTATGCATTTGAACAGCAAAATGTTGAGTGTTTACATTGATATCAAGCACTCCTGTATAGAGGAGCCCCTGAACATAATGGAGAATGGAAATGAAAATGTTTTCCTTTTTTTTAAAAAAAGGAAAGAGGGTTATAAGAGAACACGGAGGTTTGAACTGAGGACTACTTAAACTGCAGTCAAGCACTCTAACACTGAGCAATATCCCCATGACAACAGGACTATGGAATCATGATGTCCAGCACTTTGAAGGACAGACCCTGCTTCATTGAAGTCCTTTGCCATTCCCAGACCACAGGTGGTTTTAAAAATGGGGTTTGATTAAACTTCTTAAATGTGGCAAACACCACAGCTTGCACACCCACCGATATAGCTTCTCCCACTGACATAGCTGCCACCTCTTGGGAAGTGGATTAACTACACCCCCAGGAAAACTCTCCCCTCAGCATAGAGCAGTGGTTCTCAAACTGTGAGTCAGGACCCCAAAGTGGGTCATAACCCTGTTTTAATGGGGTCGCCAGGGCTGCCATTAGACTTGTTGGTGCCTGGGGCTGAATCCCTCAAGCTCTGGTTTTGCCCTCCCCTAACTGGGGCAGGGCTCAGGCTTTGCCTCCTCTGCCTGTGCTCAGTGTTGAGGGGCTTGGTGTGTCTTTCTAGGGTCATGTAGGTTTTTTTTTTGCAAAAAGGGGTTGCAGTGAAAGGAAGTTTGAGAAACCCTGGCATAGAGCCTCTGAATATGTCTAGACTTGGCTCCCTGTGGCAGATCAGACACTGAAAGTACAGCCATGGAGACACCACACACCAGCCTTGCCTAGCAGGCAAGAATCAAACCTCCACAGAAAGACACCCATTGTTTTTTAACCCATCTCCCTAAGCCCTCAGCCACAGCCAGTTAACAAAGGGGCTTTTCTACACTATGGTTCTGGCCTCACTGAAGGGTCATTTCCAATTGTTTGCTCAGACCAGCATTAGGGGAAATGGTGCCCTGGGCAAAGCTTGTACTTTGGCGCTTCCCCATTGCCCCTGGACGATCCCCACTCCCCCTTTACCGCTAGCTCCTGCACTCCCAACCCTTGCACCTCCTTCACCCCTAACTCCTGCCCCCTCCTGTGCCCCCTTTGCCCTTAACTCCCTGGGCCACCAGCCATTGCCCCTCTCCTGCAGCCCCTGCACATGGCTCCAGTGCTGGGGGCCCCGCACATGTTCTCCTTTTCCCTGGGCTTTGGCATCACTAGCTCCTGATTAGTGAGTAGGGTTCAGTGGTTCCCAAAATGTGGGGCATGACTCCTAGGGGGACACAGAGGCACATTCATGGGGGCACCTCAGGGCCTGAGCCAGCCCCCATGGAGGGAGCAACACTCAGCCCCACTCTGCCCCAGCTCTTCCCCAACCCCACCCTCAGCCTGGGCCCCTGGCTTCCAGCACGGGGGCGGGGAGGGCGAAGGGAAAGGCCGGGCAGAGCGGACAGGGTGGGGGAGGGGATGCTGTGGGCGGGGCTGGCGGGAGGGTCACAGCGGACGGGGGGGGACACTGCGGGGGCAGGTTGGGGGGGCTGAGGGGCCCCGTGGCCCCAGGCTGCCGCTTGTGGGGCTGCTCCCAGGCAGCTAACTCCCCCCCCGCTGCTGCCCCCCAGGCAGTGGGGGGGTGAAGCCCTTTCACTCCGCGCTGCCTCTGCCCTGCGCCCCCCCCAGCCCGGATCCCACGCGGGATTCGAATCCCAACGGCCGCAGCGCGCCGGGGGGGGGGGTGGGGGGCAGCGAAGCCTCGGGGCGAGGGAACCGGGGCCTCCCCCCACGCGCCGAGTCTCTGTCCCGCGCTCTCTCCGCCAATCAGGGAGCGGGGAGGGGCACGGCGATGTGACGAGCTACGGCCCCTCCTCCAATAGAGGCCGCGTGTGAGAGAGAGAGAGAGAGAACTACGTTTCCCAGAGTGCACCGGGAGGGGGGCGTTGCCTGAGCAACCCTCCGTCACTTCCGCTGTGAGACGAGCCAGGAACTACAACTCCCAGCCTGCCCCGGGGCGCCGCCATCCTCTCCAGCCCAGGTGAGGGCGGGTCCTTGGGTCCACCTGACACCTCCCCCCACAGCGCAACTCCTCATCCCCGCCCCGCCCCCCAGAGAGCCCCGGCCCCGCCCCCCTCCGGCTCCTGACCCGAACTCGGGTGTCCCCTGGCCTGGTCTCTCCCCACTCGGGGACGGGGGGGGGGCAGCTGTTGGATGGAGCCATGTGGAAATACGGGGGAGGGGCAGGGCTGGGAGCCAGGACTCCTGGGTTCTCCCCCAGCTCGGAGAGGGGAGGAGGGCGAGGGGGGTAGAGTGGGGGAGGGGCTGGGGTGCCTGCTGCCCTCGCGGTGACCAGCCGAGCCCCCCCTGCAGCTTGCCCCCCCCCCCAACCACGCGCTGGGTGTGCTGGTGCCTGGAGCTGCCCCTGGTTCCAGCCCCTCTGCCCAGGCAGCTCCCCCAGCCTGACACACACACCCAGCCCCTGCACCCGCCCCACCCCAGGGCTCCTCAGCCCAGAGGGGAGCCCCCTGGCTGAGTGGGGAATCAGAACCCCCCAAAATTACCCTGGGACCAGCATGATCTGCCAGTGACAAAGTGTTGATCCCAGCCCCACTCCTGACATCCACACACTCCATCCCCATTCTGTGCACACACCTTGGGTCACTGCGACACTGAATACTTCAGTTGGATGCGGGGCCCAGCACTATGGCTATGCCTTGCCCCCCATGGCTATTCCCTGCAGGGGGCCGATTGGGGGCACAGGGGGCACAATCCAGTGCCAGCCAAGGGGGGATCAGAGGTGGGGTTGGGGCTGTGGTTTCTGTACCACTCGGTTTCTGGCACAGGCTCCTTCGAGGATTTGCATTTCTTGATAGTTTTCACCCCATCACCGCTTCCTGCCCAGCCTCCCTCCTGCTGTGCAAGATGGTTCGGGGGGTATAGGAAGAACCCAGGAGTCCTGGCTCCCAGCCCCACCTGTGCTAAGCTATGAGACTGCACTCTAACCCCAGCACTGGGAGTGGAACCTAGGAGTCCTGACATCCATCATCTTTTCCTCTAACCACTAGATCCCACTCCCGCCCCTTTGGGGAGCCAGGACTCCTGGGTTCTGTCCCCAACTCTGGGAGCAAAGTGGGGTCTAGTGGTTAGAGCAGGAGGAGCCAGGACTCCTGGGTTTTATTCTCAGTGCTGCTGTGTGACACTGGGTCTGTTTCTTCTCCCACTTTTTGGGTGTGGAGCCTGTAAACTCTCTGGGGCAGGGCCTGTCTCTCGCTGTGTCTGGGCAGCGCCTGGCCCAACGGGGCCTGATTTCAGCTGGAGCAGGGACTTTCTCTGTGTCTGTGCAGCCCCCGGCACAAGCAGGGTTTGATTCTGCCCTGGTTTCTGTAGGTGCAGCCTCTCCTCGCACACAGATTTTGACAAGTTTTCCTCCTGATCAGCAAATGGATTAAGCACGTCTTCAGTGGGGGGTTGGCATAGCAGGGAGCAGGCTGGCCGGGTGTCTTTGTGGCTGTCTGCTGGCCACACATAGGCATGGTCCTCTCCTTCTTTTGCCCCACCCTCAGTTGCTCTGTGGCTTTTAAACCTTCCCTTGGAGCTGTCAGCACCAGCCGCCTCTGCTCTAGGTGCCCAGAGGAGGAGAGGTGCTGGGCTCCAGCCTGGGACTCTGCCTCCCTCCTGCCTAGCCCTGACTATCAAGCCTGGCCCTGGCCCTGGCCCTCCTTCCTTCAAGTGCCAGGTGGACAAGAGGTAACATGTGGCTGCAAGCAAAATGGCCAAACAACCCAAGACCTGGCTCCGGTGGGCAAGTTACCCAGCAGGAGGGGAAAGATTGGCTCTTGCACAGCTGGAGACAGGGAAGTCGAGCACTGTGAGCTTCAGGGCTTTACCACAAGCCAATACAAGGTCCCACTGAGATTTAAACTCAGATTGCAGGATTCAGAGTCCTGAGTGCTGCCCGTTACACCATGGGACCAGCTTCTGCTGCTTTCTCTGCACATTGGTGACCCTCACGGGGCTGGCTCATGTAAGGGACTGTTGGCCCCTTACTAAAACTTAGTGGGGGGTTTGGTTGGCTAGTTCCCAGCACCAATAGAAGGGGGAAGGGCCAATGGGAAATCAGGACCCAGCGACTGACAGTCCCCAGGGGCAATGGGGAGAGGCCAAAGCTCCAAGTTAGCCACACTGACAGGCCAGGCAGTGTAATGAGGGAGCCCAGGTAGCTCAGTTGGTAGAGTGTCAGGCTCTTAATCTGAGGGTCCAGGGTTCAAGGCCCTGTCTGGGTGCTCAGCTTTTAAGTTGCCTGGTGTGCCAGGAGCCAAACTCTGTTCACAACCACATGCAGATTCCCAGAAGCTGTGGCCATCTCCTGGGAAGGTTCTTTTCCTTAGCAATCAGGAGAGAGGCCACATCCCCAGGAGCAGGTGCAGAAAGCGCAGTCTCTGGCTGCCAGGAAGTGCAGTGGGGCCAGGTGCTGAGAAAGCCCAATGGGGGAGCAGCAGAGATGGGGGGAAGGGAGAGAGAGAAGCAATGAGGACAGGAGTACAAGTGTACAGGGGGCATCTGGTCTGGCTATTGGGGCAAACTTCCCTGGGTTATACACGACCCTGGTGGAATTGGCCAGTGGAAGGATCTGAGTCCCCACCCCCTTACCCAGAGGCTGCCTGACCTCGAGGACTATTAGGATACAGAGATTCAGGCCAGTCTGCAAAGGCCTGTACTTTAAGAATTTAGGGGTATTTTTATCACTTAGCTAGTTATAAAGATATAAAAGAAAGAATAAAAAATCACTGTCTGTCTGTGTAATGGCCTTCTCTTACTGTGACAGTCTGAGGCCTGGTTCTTCGGCTAAGCAGCAAAGGCAGCCATAAGCTGGGAAGTGTATGGTCACATCCTCACATTCCCAACTAGTCACATTGAAATAAGGTGCGATTGGGCTGTTAGGAATACAATCCTGCCCTGATATTCCATCACCTCCAGAGAAAGGGAAACTTAGTTTGGTAGCATCCTGTCTGGCAAGAACTCACTTATCAATAGACACAGCTGGAAAACCCTTATGTCTGTATAGATGTAGTTGTGAAATCCTCCCTTCTGTATTGTTTTGTATGTTTATTTGCATGGTCTCTGTCTGGGTCTGTGATTGTTTCTGTCTGCTGTATAATTAATTTTGTTGGGTGTAACCAGTGAAGGAGGTGGAATATAACCATGTTACAGTATATTAGGACTGGTTAGTCTAGAGAAGGAGTGAGGGTGCCAGGCGGCGCGGCAGTCGGGGCCGCGTGGTGAGTGCCCCGCTGAAGCGCTGGCCGCCCCTTCTCTCTCCCCGCTCCTCCCTTCCCCCCCCACTAGACCGGGCGCGCACTCTGCAGCACAGGGAGTCCACTGGCTCCGGCCGCCCTGTAGGGTTTTTTTTTGTTTTTCCCCTGCTTTGCCAGCAGCACCGGTGTTTTCCCCACCACCCTGCTTTGCTGCTCCAGCCCCACCGTTTTGTGTTGTCCCCGCCCCACTTTGCTGCTCCAGCTGTGCCGTATCCCTCCTCCAGCTTTGCTGCTCCAGCCCCACCGTTTTGTGTTGTCCCCGCCACTTTGCCACAACAGCCACGTCGGGTCCCCGCTTTGCCACTTCAGCCACGCTGTATCCACCCCCCACACCCCCCCATTGCTGCCAAACATGCACCGTTGTATGCAACAGCTGAGTCAGTTGTGAACCTTGCTACCAATATCAATATCCCATTTAAATAATGATGGTGATGGACACTTGGCTGTATATCCCAGTGTGTCATGGATGTCTACAGGCTGCATTAGCCAATCCAACCATTTGGCACTTACAGATGGGCACCTCTGTATTGTGCCTGAGTCTTGTACAGCTATGAATGGCTGGTAGATGCCGATATTTTCCGTCTTTTTAACCAGCTCTAATACCAGGCCAGGCCAGGGCTGGGAAGAGAGAGAGCAGCAGGTTTCCCTATTGCGGCCGTCTCGCTTTTCTTGACTAGCTTCACCTCTGCACCAAGTTATGCTTTTCATATGTGAGCCTGGCTAGCTCAGTTGGTAGAGCATCAGACTTTTAATCTGAGGGTCCAGGGTTCGAGTCCCTGGTCAGGTGAAAAACTTCTCACTGTGATAATAAAAGCCTGTCTTTCTGGAGTCTTGTTCAGTGTTACTCTTTCTCTCCAGGATTTTGCCTTTCCTAAGAAGGGCCTTTCAGGGGGGGGGGGGTTGAAGAAGCAACTCCTTGACATCCCCTCTGTCCTTGTAGGCTGGAGGAATAAAGTCCTCTGGGCATAGAGCATGTTCCTCCCCTGCAGACACAAACACACAGAATATTCATAAGGAATTAGAATTAGAATCCACCACTTTCCTTGGGAGCTTGTTCCTGTCGTGAATCATCCTCGCTGTTGAATATTTGTGCCTTAGATGTAATATATGAATTTGTCTCTTTTCACCTTCCAGCCATTGGGTCTTGTTATGCCTTTCTCTGCTCGATTAAAGAGCCCTTTAATAGCCAATCTTTTCTCTCCATTAATGCCTTTCAACACTTCAGTGAAATCACCTTTCAATCTTCTTTCGATAAGCTAAACAGGTTGAGCTCGTTCAATAGCAAAGAGCCACCAAATGTTCTGAGGGCTGGAGAAAAATGTCTTCTAGGGAAAGTGGTGGATTCTCCATCTCCTGATGTCATTTAATGAAGACTAGATCCCTTTCTGGAATGTGTTTGTCCCAAAAGTAGCTCTTGTGTCATACAGGAGGCCTGTGATATGCAGGAGGTCAGATTAGATGCTCTAATGGTCTCTTCTGGCCATAAAGTTGACTAATTTCTGAAAAACTGAGTGTAGCATTGGGAGCAGCGTCTGATGTTTTCCTGTCTAGCCGGCTTGCTTCCTAGAACGAACGCTCCTTGAGTGGGGTGATCTACAGGGAGTAGCTCAAACCTCCAAAGTGCCTGGCCAGGGGCAGGACATTAGCACAGCAATGGAGGGGTGTGGCAGTGACATCACAAAGACCTTTGGCAGGACCTCAGACTATTGGTCAAAGGTGGTGGTGAGGTGGTGACCTCACAGAGAGATGCTGACATCAGGCAGGCAGGACAGGGGCGAGGGGCCAGGGAAACCTCAGAGACCCCTGTGGCTTTGCTTCAGCAAGTCTCCTTCTCGAGGTCTCTCTTTGAGGACTAAGAGAGTATTTGGGTTCAGGCACGTGAGTGCCAGGAGGAACCTCTTTTGAGTTTTCTCCTTCTCTTTTCCTGATTTTACTAGAAAACAGAAGTCCCTGTTTAGAAGGTAAGAGCTTCCTCAAGGGAAGGGGTGTCATGGGTGTGTCACAGTTCGGATGCCAGTGGCCCCCCTACAGGAAGTTCCCACCACCCTGCTCTGTGTTCGCAGGGCGGGAGAGAGCAGCATCCACGGCAGTGATTTGCTCCTGGCTGCCGGAGCAGAGCAGCAGGCTCAGCAGTCAGAACTTCCCAGAGCGATGAAAGGGGAGGGGCCCATGGCTCTGTAGCAGGAATGCAGGGCAGGCGAGTTCACAGCAGGGATTGTGGGATACTGGGGAAGGCCAGTTATGGTGATATAATGAAAAGCAGCATTTACTCTGTTACTTTAAGTTTGCTGCAAAAAGCTCTAGCTCTCTCATTGAAGTCGTTTTATTTTGTCACCAAAACAGGGCACTTTTGTCGCCAGACATGGCATTGCAGTGTGTGCACCAGCCACAAGCTGCCGACCGAGGGAGCGTTGTGTGTTTTTCACACACCTGAGCAATATAATTCTGCTGAAACAACTTTGTAGTGCAGACCTGGCCAAAGATTCACTCACACACAACTTGCAAGGAAAATGTCACCTGCTCCTCTGCTTTGTGGAATCCAAACACAAGCAAAGCTTCTCAGGCCCTGGTGGCGATGGCAGGGAGTCAGGTGTGGGCAGACACTGTGTTTTAATCAGCCACAGGCACCGTGGTTTAGCTGGCTAAAGCTTCTGTTCTGTAAACAGGAGATCCTGGGTTCAACTCCCAGTGGTGCCTGGTTGTTGGGGCACCAGGTATTGGCTACTGTCAGAAGACAAGATTCAGAGCTAGATGGGCCTTTGGTCTGGCCCAGTGTGGTTTTCCTTATGGTTTAAATAACACTCACAGGCACTGATAACAGAGTTACTGAACGTTTGGGAGTTAAGAGCTGATAGGTCAGTGGTCCAGTCCCCACACAGATGACACCCTCCCTCTGGGACAGGGGCAGGTCTGAGCTCTCACCCAAATGCTCATTGTGGCTGCTAGAATCTGTGAGCAGCTCATTTAGTTTACGGCAAAGGTTGAGTCCTGCTTCGTGCACCGTGTGTGAGAATGAAAATCCTAAACTGCCCTTTGAAATAACGAATGCAGCAGGACGTGTTATTGTCCCTGCCCCAAAGCAGACAGACCAATGGAGAAATGCCATCGAGTCCAAGGTAATACTCCCCTGCCATTTTACCTTTTTTGCTGGCTAAACTCCTTCTTATCTGCCCGGCCCAGGCTGTCCTCTGCCTCAGCTGCTGCTCCCGGCCTGCTCTAGAGTCAAACACGCAGGGGCCCCCAGGGGAACAGAGGCTGGGACAGGGCAGCAGCCTGGGCTGGGCTGGGAAGATGCTGGGAGTTCTCGTTCCCTGAGAACTGGCCCGGCTCCCTTCTCAACAGCAAACAAATCAATTCCACGCCCCCTCCCCAGAAAAACCAGCCTGGAGCCAAGGGCAGCAGGGGACAATTCCCTCCAGTTCCCACTGAGGCATGAGAGAACCCAGGGTGTTTCTAGCAGAGCTTATGGAACTGAGGTGGGGAAACCAGCCTTTAACAACAGGCAGTTCCAGTTTAAGCTCAGTGTTTTTAACAATTTTTACAACATTAAATAACCCTTCAATCATAATGTCACCATCCATAAAATTGCTTCAGCCTTACAGGTTCCCAAGTGCAAAACTAAACATCTCTTCAAACACAAGGGAGTGGAGATCAGTCAATGTTCAGAGTCATCCCATATAAAAGAACCATGTTGTGGTACATACTGGCCCCATCATGTGGCCATGGCCTTTCACTCCTCTCTGTTAAAAGTTTTAGTATTTTGCACAGAAACCTTCTTCCCTCAGGAGAGACTTGGGAACCAGGGCTGCTAGCCAGACAAAAAATTTTAAGAGGAGGAGTAACCTGTCAAAAAATGATCTCCCCTCTTCAGTTCAGTGACAGCCTGAAATGTTACTTGTCCCGGTAGAGCTGGAGGATTGAAAGCAGATACATCAAAGCCCTGTGTAGCTAGCAGGAATGAACATAAACACTCCCTGGTATCTGAAGAGATATTTAGTTTTACCCTTGGTAAACTACAAGACTAAAGGGAAAGGCAGTGGTGCCAAATATATAGAGTGAAACACAAAACACTCGTCATGGTTATGCCCATAGTGACTGCAAAATCTTTCTATATACTTATTATTATTTTCTCTGGTGTCTAGAGATTGACCAAGAAATTTGGCTCTTGATAAAATAATCAACTACCCCCAGTTAATGCAATGGACTAGAAATTGACTGGGGTCTCTCCACACAGGTTCAAATCCTGCCAGCTACAGATGCATTAGTATATTGTCATTACTGTTGTCTTAGTGCCTGAGCATCCACAGAGCCAAATCTGGTCTTGCTCTGAGGCTGTCTACACTTAAAATGCTGCTCTAGCACTGTGGAGAAGACAGTTGCTACAGTGAGGGGAGGGGTTTTCCATTCCTGTAATAGCTACATTCACAGAACAATCTTTCCTTTCATTTAGCACTATCTAACCATGGCTTAGGTCAGCTTAATTATACTGGTTCTGGGGTTTTTCACACCCTGAAAGACGTACTTGTTAGAGGGTTTATCCCATCACCCTCCCATTTCCTGGTCCTTCTCGCGTGACCAGAGAGCAGCAATGCACGAAGCTCAAAGGTGCAAACAATTCAGTGTTTATTGGGGTAAACTTCCAGCAAGCAATGATTCCAATTTCCTTCCTCAGTGTCCCCCTTCCCAGCTCTGACACCACAGAGCCTTGCCTGTGTCCCTGTTCCCCTTCCCTGTTCCTATCCCCGCCCTTAGCAAAACATAATTCTAATTCCTCTAACCCCCCTTACTTCCTGATTGACTGCAGACTATATCTGCAGTTCTGGAGATCTGCTTAGCTATGCCTTAAGCAATCATTTTACTGAAATGTAACTAACCAATCCTAACATAGTGTAACATGATTATCTAACCAATTATACCCCACCACCTTAATTGGTTTACACTCAACAAATTAATTATACAGCAGACAGAAAGAATCACAGCACCAGACAGAGATTATACAGACAAGCAATAGGAAAATGGGGACTACAGTGATAGAAAAACAAAGAAATGAGGAATTCACACCCCAGCTATTGATCAGTGAGTTGTTCCTAGATAGGACACTATCATGGTAGAGGTTGTGGGTGCTGGTTGCTTAACTGTCTGGCCCCCAGGGCAGGATTTTGAGGTTTACCATTACTTTCTCAGAATGCCACCACCCATCTTTTGTTCACTTAAAATGCGAGCAGGGAGATTCCAACACCACAGAACTCATGGAGCTCCAGGAAATGTGTAACTTTAGGTCCGGGTGAGTGTGTCTAAAATTCAGCTGTGCTGTAGAAGGTCTCTAGGAGTTGAAAGAGATGTGCCATCTCGACCGCCCTAAAGAGTTCATCAATTATTAATGAAAACTAGGGTTGAGAAGTCGTGTTTTTTGTAGCAGGAGGATGGTGGACTGGTCTAAAGTGCCAGTTTTAAGACTCTTTTTTCCCTATCTCTTGGGTGTTCTGGTCTCTGCATAGAGATGTGGTTTCAAATCCCACTCCTGACATGACCATTTAATTCTATCTGGAGAAAATAGCCTCACTTGAATCTCCTGTGCAACAATAGAACCCCATTTGCTTAGCTTTGCTATTCCAGTAGTTGTGAGAGAAGCTCCAAACCAGGGGGAAACAGGGCCTGTTCTCTCGACCCATCAATTTTTGTCTTCCTTCATTCCAAGCCATTTTCTCAGAAACATCCATATTTCCCACACTATTTTGTTTAATGTTCTTTGCTTTTATGAAACTTTAGAGTCATCATTTAATTGCCACACAACTGTACTTATGAAGTGAAGTGAAACACAATATTTTTTGGATATTCTTGCAGAAGAGTTTTGCTTTCTGACCTGGAATTGAACAGGGGCTACTCGAGGGGGACAATGCTACTCCCTTTTCTTGGCTCATCCAAAAAACATAAGTTTTTGGTGCCCTTTGTTTCCCTGTTCTTCAAAGGCAAATCAGCTGGTTTAGCGGCTACTGAGAAAGCCTTAGAAAAGGGCCCCAAAATTGATAGCAGCTGGTTTCTATAGTGTAGGGGACAGGAAGCAGGGTGGGTTGGATGAGGAGTGGTTGGGGTGGGGGTCTCTGGAGGGGGCAGTCAGGGAGCAGGGGGGGTGGATGGGGCATGGGAGTCCCGGGGTCTGTTAGGGGGTGGGGGAAGGATAGGAGACAGGGCAGTCAGGGAACAGGGAGCAAGGAGGGTCCTGGGAGCACAGTTAGGGCGGGGGGGTTTCTGGGGGGGGGGGGTCAGAGAACAAGGAGCTGGGGGGGTTGTATGGGTCCAGAGTTCTGGGGGTCCTGTCAGGGGCGGGAGCGGTTAGATAGGCATGGGAGTCTGGGGGTTCTGTCTGGAGTGCGGGGTGTGGATAAGGGTTGGGGCAGTCAGGGGAGAGGCAGGGGGTAGGGTCCTAGGGGGGCAGTCAGGGGACATGGGGCAGAGAGGCTTAGATAGGGAGTGGGGTCCCAGGAGGGGGTAGTAGGGACAAGGAGCAGGGAGGATGGGGTTTGGGGGGGCAGTCACCCAGCCTTCTGCCTGGAGCCCTAACCCCCTCCACAGCCCGCCCAGGCCCCTGCCCTGAGCCCTGTACCACCCAGCCCCCGGGTGGCGCCGTCACCCCGCCCCGACCCCAGCCCAGAATCTGGCACCCCCACCCCACCCCAGCCTCCCCACATCCCATGCACCCCGCACATCCTCACCCTGAGCACCAAACGGGAGCTCCAGCACCCCTCCGCACACATTCCCACCTGCACCCCTCATGCCAAATGGGAGCTCCCCAGGTAAGTGCCCCCACACCAAACCTCCTGCCCCAACCCTGAGCCCCCTCCCTCATTCTAGCTCCTGGCCAGACCCTTCACCCCCAGCCCTGTGCTCGGTCCACTCCCACCCTCAGCTCAGTGCAGAGAGAGGAAGAGAATGGGCCAGAACCAGGGAGAAGGTAGGTACCCACTGTATGTGGGCAGGGCCGGGACTCCACACCAGCAGCGGGCTGAGCAGGTCCGGCCGCCGGGATCCCGGCTGGCAGGAGCCAGCGGATGGAACCCCTGAGCGGCAGTGGGCTGAGCCGCTCAGCCACTGCCGGTCTGGGGTTCTGGCTGACAGACCCTTCCCAGCTGGGGTCCTGGCCGCAGGCCCCGCTCAGCCCACTGCCGGCCTAAGTGAACAGAACCCCAGACCAGCAGCGGGCTGAGCGGGCCGGTGGCATAAGATCAACATTTTAATTTAATTTTAAATGAAGCTTCTTAAACATTTTGAAAATCTTGTTTATTTTACAACATTAGTTTAGTTATATAATATATAGACTTGTAGAGAGAGACCTTCTAAAAAACATCAAAATGTATTACCGGCACGCGAAACCTTAAATTAGAGTGAATAAATGAAGACTCGGCACACCGCTTCTGAAAGGTTGCCAACCCCTGCTCTAGAGGTTTTTATGGCATTGATCTCCCTTGCAGATTCTCTGATGGCTAATATGGGCTGATTGCCAAGAGAACATTTTCCCACACTCACTGCATTCATAGGGCCTCTCCCGTGTGTGGATTCGCTGATGTTTAGAAAGGGCTGATCTTTGAATGAAGCTTTTTCCACAGTCACTGCATTCATAGGGCCTCTCACCTGTGTGGATTCTCTGATGAACAGAAAGGGCTGATCTTTGAGTGAAGCTTTTTCCACAGTCACTGCATTCGTAGGGCCTCTCCCCTGTGTGGAGTCTCTGATGTTCACAGAGGGCTGATCTGCGAGTGAAGCTTTTTCCACAGTCACTGCATTCATACGGCCTCTCTCCTGTGTGGATACTCTGATGTTGATAAAGGCCTGAGCTGCGATTGAAGGTTTTCCCACACTCACTGCATTCATAGGGCCTCTTCCCTGTGTGGATTCTCTGATGTTGATAAAGGCCTGAGCTGCGATTGAAGGTTTTCCCACATTCACGGCATTCATAGGGCCTCTCCCCTGTGTGAATTCTCTGATGTTTGGAAAGGGCTGAGCTGTTAGTGAAGCATTTTCTACACTCACTGCATTCATAGGGCCTCTCCCCTGTGTGGATTCTCTGATGAGTAAGAAGGTTTGAGCTGCAATTGAAGGTTTTCCCACACTCACTACATTCATAGGGCCTGTTCCCTGTGTGGATTCTCTGATGTTTAGAAAGGCTTGAGCTGCTAGTGAAGGTTTTCCCACACTCACTGCATTCATAGGGTCTCTTCTCTGTGTGGATTATCTGATGTTTAGAAAGGTCTGAGCTGGTAATAAAGCTTTTCCCACACTCACAGCATTCATAGGGCCTCTCCCCTGTGTGGATTCTCTGATGTTTAGAAAGGTCTGAGCTGCTCGTGAAGCTTTTCCCGCACTCACTGCATTCATAGGGCCTCTCCCCTGTGTGGAGTCTCTTATGAACAACAAGATTTGATCTGTAAGTGAAGGTTTTTCCACACTCAGTGCATGTATTTTTCCTCTTTCCGCTCAGGATTTCCTGCTGGGTTGTGGTTTCCTTGACGCTCTTCTGAGTTCCCCGACAGGAAATAAATTTACCCACTTTCTCCTCTGGCTGGTTTCCTTGCTCTCTTTCTGGTCTGTGCTGAATCTCACAGGATTTTCCCTGCTTATGACTCTTCGACACATTCCTTTTCGATCTTTGCGATAATTCTCTGTGTTTAGCCACTTGCTCAACATTTTCCTGCTGAGAATTCTGCTCCTCTTTCTCACATACCATTGTGTCACCTGCTGTGATAGAGACAGAAACCTCAAACAGGGATGGAAAGGGGAAGGCCAAACCAATACAAGTACTGAAGAGAGGTCAAATAAAAACAAGAACTGAACTCCCCCAAACTCTTCCCCAAACAGGAGAGAGGAGGGGATCAATTTGGCCCTCACATCCCATCCAAATTCACAGGGGGAAGGGAGGAAGCTACTGTCTGTTGTCTGCTAGGGTCTACAGGAAGCCATGAGCTATATTTACCCTAAGGATACGACCCCTGCTAGGGACAATAATGAACTGAGAAACCTTCCAAGGGCTTTGTAGGGCATCCCAGATGTTTCCTTCAGGCACTTACAGATTCTGAGTTAGTTTAATCTTTCCTCACCTGTGCAGGGAACTCTCAGAATCTCTCTTTCCTCTGAACCCTGGAGGTCTGGGACCCATGGCTCGTCCCCTTGTTCCAGCTGGGAGATTATATGAGGTTTGGAAACTGGAAACCCTGCTCAGATGAAAGAAAACAAAGGAGTTCAGTTGATTTCACATGACTGTGTCATAAAAAACACTATTAATTTAACTTCAGTGCTTAGTGTGACCCAGTGTTCCTGAGGCAGTCCACACTGAAAATGGCAAGGTCAGGGCAGGCTGAAAAAGGGAGAGCAGATGCTCCTAAAACTGGTGGTTAACACGGAAGTTAAATTCACTGATCAGTCACCAACTGTGCTTCTGATCCCCCACACTGGTTATCGAGAAACTGAAAAAAAGACATCACACGGCCCCCTTTACTGCATTCCAGTTCTCTGACTCCCAATCAGCACCTAGGTCCGGCACAGTGAGAGGTTATTTAAAAACTCTGCTCCCATAAACAAAGTGTTCTTCTGACCCCAGAGTCAGCCACATTACCAGGTCTGTATAGGTTTGGATCTTACCCAGAATACTATGATGCCAGCCAATCCTTAGCATCTAAACTAAAGGTTTATAAGCAAGAAAGCATCTAAACTAAAGGTTTATTATAAAAGAAGGAAAGAAAAAGGAAGTTGTTAAAATGGGAAAACAATGCGATACATTCAGAAATCTCTATATCTGGTTCTTAGCAGTATTGGTGAGTTGCTGGCTTGAAAGGCTCTCTGGTACACATCCACATCATTCAGTCCTTTGTTCCAGGGTTCAGTTTGTAGAGAAGTTGCTCCAGAGGTAGGAAGAGGGACTGAAGACAAAATGGAGATGATGCAGCTGACCTTTATATTCCTTTCCCCATGTGTCTTCTACTTCCTGTGTCCCAAACACAAGCTTCACAGCACATGGCATGGAAAAGCCTTGGAGGTCTCAGTACACAGGCATACCCCTGCATGTCTTGCTGACTCAAGAGGTGTCTCCCCTTGATCTTTTCAATGGATTCATTGTACAGCTGATGACCCTGGATGGGCCATCGAACAGGCTGGGCAGCGCTGATGCCAATATGTCTGGGGGTGTCACTCAGAAACACTACACAAGTCTGGAATACAGATATACCCTACATATCTATAACTCACAATACAAAGAAACAAGATTATCAAACTTGGAAAATCATAACATTTTCATTGACACCTTACATGGCATATCTAGCACGATTCATTGCAATTTCATTATATTGGTATTTATAATAAAATAATAATATATAAATAATAATATATAAAATGTGTCTCAATTCCCTACAGTGTCACTTAATAAACCAGTGAATTCCCAGGACCGGTTCCCCAGGTGTTTGAAGATGCCTAACACCTTGCTTTTGAGGGACTGAAATACCCACATATATGTTGGGAACACACAGACAGACACTGTGCAAGTCTGTGCCCCTATGTTCACTCTTCTAGAAAATTATGATCAATTTTGTTCATAGTATGTGTCAGGGCTGAATCTCCACTCTGTCACTCCGAGTGCAGAAAGTGGGGGGCCACCAGGATTCTAAAAATTAATTTGTGCAACTCTAGGCTTGTATTAAACCCCCAAAGTTACAGCTTTTCTCTGACCTTGGCTTGGTAAATGCTGCCACCACCCAAATGCAAAAAAACCCCAAACCCTTGGACCCAGGAAGGAGCACTTGAGAATTCTTCCCTCTGGGGTACCCCTCAAGCCCTTTCACCTCCCCTCCGGGAAAGAGCTGAGAAAGAAAACAAAGGATATTAGCTACCAGCTAATCAAACAACTTGCACAAACCTCTTAGGACACCAAAAATCCAACCCTGTTCTTAAAAGAGGTAAATTTTATTAAAATTGAAAAGGAAAACAACACATCTGGAACTTAGGCTTTTGCTAGATCTTTAAAGAAACAATTGTTGTAAGCACCCAAAATAGCTTTCTTGGGGGTTCAGCTTAAAGCTTACAAGCAAACAAAAGCATCTGGGATAGCACAGAGGAGCTCCAAAAGCCAAAATAAAAAAATATAAACCTGATTGTGTCTGTCTAAACATTCCCTGTCCAAATAATTTCTTCTAGGGATGGAAGATGAATTTTCAAACCTGCTTCAAGCCATACACAGCATCGCTACTCCGTGTCGCCTTCTCCAGAGAACAACAGACAAAGGGAAAGTTACTGTCCCATTTTAAAAAGTTCTAGCCTTTCCATTGGCTCTTTTGGTCAGGTGCCCACTCCTTTTCTTTTACCTATGGCCTTGTTAACCCTTTACAGGTAAAGCAAGCAGAGAAGTCACACCAACAAGGATTTTACAGCAATCTGGCTGGCTGGGTGTTTATAAAAGGGAGATCCCTCTTCTCCCCTTCATTTATCACTGTATGGCTTGCGAGGTATCATTTTAAAAGACAATCTACTGAATAGCCTCCTTAAAATGTGTAGCAACACTGTATGTAAAGTTATGAGATTTTACGGTATGATATTACTGAAAAAGTTGCAACCCTAACCCCAAGTTCGTCAGAGACAGCAAGGAAAACAGCTGGTCAAATAGCCATTCTCCAGGAGAGGGAAGGTGTGAAGAAGACATTTACATTCCATCACAGGGACCACTTGAAGCTCATATCTACGAGCCTGTCACCATGACTCAGCTGAGAACTGGATTTGTTTCTAGTAGAAAGGACTGAACTATAAACAGATGTGAGGAAAATGCATGAGACTCTCTCTCTCTCCCCCTTTCCCTCTGCTCATGACAACTCCTGAAGAACTGACTGTGGGCAGCAGGGGCAGGTTAGAGGGATTCCCAGCTGAAAGGAAAGCCAGCCTGTCTCAGCAGATGGTGAGAGAAACATTTGTTTTAAATCATTTTAGCTGGTTAACTTAGATGTTAGTTTGTGTTTTATCTTCCACTTCTTTCGTAAACAATTCTGACTTTTATGCCTCATTACTTGTAGTCACTGAAAATCTTTTTTTTTTCCCTTCAGTAGTTAACAATCTTGGTTTATTGTTTTCTCTAACCAGTGTGGTTGGATTAAAGTGTGTTGGAAACTCCATTTGGAATAACAAGGCTGGTGCATGTCATTTTCCATTGATGAAATAACAGATTTCATATGAGCTCCCACTGTTCAGTAGTGTGCTGGACAGGACAAGATGCACATTTCTGGGGGATGTCTGGGAGCAGAGAATTTTCTGGGGTTCTCCGGTGGGGCACTGTAATTCGGGAGTTGCTGACTAGCAGCACTCAAAACTGTGTAGCTGGGAGCGAGTTACACGCTGGAGACTGCGTGTTACCTGCCCAGGAGTGGCTGCTCTCACAGTAGAGCAGTGTAAAAGGCACCCCAGCCTGGGGAACTGAGGGAACAGCTGTTCAACAGTCCAGATTGTACTGTGCTTAATGTCACAGACACTCAATTTCAAAGTCTCCTAAAACACATAGAAAGTAAATCCATGTCCCAGAAATCGAAGTCTCCAGAGAGAGGGCAAGTCTCCCTGGCTCTGCTTCTTGCTGACAGACAGGTCCAGAGACAAAGAGAGAGTCCCGGGGAAGCTGGAAACATAAGCGTGGGGCTCAGTGGAGAAAAGGGACAGGAAGGGCAGGGATATTACTGAATGCAGGATCTCAGCACTACTAAATGTCAGGATAACACATAGTGCAGCCCACTGGAAAACATAATCCCAAATATACATATAAAATGATGGGGTCTAAATTAGTTATTTCCATTGATTTATATAAGGGCAATAAGATATTCTCTGTATTATTGTCTATCCCTTTTTAAATAATTCCTAACATCCTGTTTGCTTTTTTGACTTCCGCTGCACACTGCTGGATGTCTTCAGAGAACTATCCACAATGACAAAAAGATCTTTTTACTGATCAACTGTAGCTAAATTTGCCCCCATCATATTGTATGTATAGTTGGGGTCGTTTTTCCAATGTGCATTACTTTACATTTATCCACGTTAAATTTCATTTGCCATTTTGTTGCCAAATCACTTGTTTTGTGAGATCTTTTTGAAGTTCTTCACAGTCTGCTTTGGTCTTAACTATCTTGAGCAGTTTAGTAACATCTGCAAACTTTGCCACCTCACTGTTTACCCCTTTCTCCAGATCATTTATGAATAAGTTGAAAAGGACTGGTCCTAGGACTGACCCTTGGGGAACACCACTAGTTACTCCTCTTCATTCTGAAAATTTACCATTTATTCCTACCCTTTGTTCCCTGTCTTTTAACTAGTTCTCAATCCATGAAAAGATCTTCCCTCTTATCCCATGATAACTTAATTTATGTAAGAGCCTTTGGTGAGAGACCTTGTCAAAGGCTTTCTGGAAATCTAAGTACACTATGTCCACTGGATCCCCCTTGTCCACATGTTTGTTGACACCTTCAAAGAACTCTAACAGACTAGTAAGACATGATTTCCCTTTACAGAAACTATGTTGACTTTTGCCCAACAATTTTTGTTCTTCTATGTGCCTGACAATTTTATTCTTTACTATTGTTTCAACTAATTTGCCTGGCAGAGACATTAGACTTACCGGTCTGTATTTGCCAGGATCGCCTCTAGAGCCCTTTTTAAATATTGGCGTTACATTAGCAATCTTCCAGTCATTGGGTACAGAAGCTGATTTAAAGGACAGGTTACAAACCATAGCTAATAGTTCCCCAATTTCACATTTGAGTTCCTTCAGAACTCTTGGGTAAATACCATCTGGTTCCGGTGACTTGTTACGTTAAATTTATCAATTAGTTCCAAAACCTCCTCTAGTGACACTTCAATCTGTGGCAATTTCTCAGATTTGTCACCCACAAAAGGTTTGGGAATCTCCCTAACATCCTCAGCCATGAAGACTGAAGCAAAGAATGCATTTAGTTTCTCTGCAATGACTTTATCATCTTTAAGGGCTCCTTTTGTATCTCAATCGTCCAGGGGCCCCACTGGTTGTTTAGCAGCTTCCTGCTTTTGATGTACTTAAAAAACATTTTGTTATTACCTTCTGAGTTTTTGGCTAGCTGTTCCTCAAACTCCTTTTTGGCTTTTCTGTTCCATTTTTACACTTAATTTGGCAGTACTTATGCTCCCTTCTATAGACACCTCACTAGGATTTGACTTCCACTTTTTAAAAGATGCCTTTTTATCTCTCACTGCTTCTTTTACATGGTTAAACCAAGCCACAGTGGCTCTTTTTAGTTCTTTTGCTGTTTTTTTTTTAATTTGGGGTATACATTTAAGTTGGGCCTCTAATATTGTGTCTTTGAAAAGCATCCATGCAGCTTGCAGGGATTTCACTCTAGTCACTGTACCTTTTAATTTCTGTTTAACTAGCCCCTCATTTTTGTATAGTTCTCCTTTCTGAAATTAAATGCCACAGTGTTGAGCTGTTCTTCCCACCACATGAATGTTAAATTTTGTTATATTATGATCACTATTTCCAAGCGGTCCTGTTATAGTTACCTCTTGGACAAGATCCTGCGCTCCACTCAGGACTAAATGGAGAGTTGCTTCTCCCATTGCGGGTTCTTGTACCAGCTGCTCCAAGAAACAGTCATTTAAAGTATTGAGAAATTTTGTCTCTGCATTTTGTCCTGAGGTGACGTATCCAGTAAATATGGGGATAATTGAAATCTCCCACTATTATAGAGTTCTTTATTTTGATAGCCTCTCTAATCTCCCTTTGCATTTCATCCTCACTATCATTGTCTTTCACAGGAGGTCGATAATAGATCCCTACTGTTATATTCTTATTAGAGCATGGAATTACTATCCATAGAGATTCTATGGAACATGAGGTTTCATTTAAGATTTTTACTTCATCTGAGTCTACATTTTCTTTAACATACAGTGCCACTCCCCTCCCCATCCCCCGAGTATGACTTGCTCCGTCCTTCCGATATATTTTGTACCCTGGAATGATTGTGTCCCATTGATTATCCTCACTCCACCAGGTTTCTGTGATGCCTATTATGTCAATATCCCCTTTTAACACGAGGCACTCTAATTCACCCATCTTATTATTTACACTTCTAGCATTTGTGTACACGCACTTTAAAAACTTGTCACTGTTTATTTGTCTGCCCTTTTCTGATGTGTCAGATTCTTTTGTGTGTGAATGCTTCTCGTCTGATCTGGCTCCTACTTTATCCTCTTCCAGCCTCTCTTCCTGACTAAAACTAGAAAAATCTCTATCACTACACTCTCCTCTAAGAGAAGTCTCTGTCCGATCCACGTGCTCCTCTGCAGCAGTCGGCTTTCCCCCATCTCTTAGTTTAAAAACTGCTCTGCAACCTTTTTAATGTTAAGTGCCAGCAGTCTGGATCCACTTTGGTTTAGGTGGAGCCCATCCTTCCTGTATAGGCTCCCCCATCCCCAAAGTTTCCCCAGTTCCTAATAAATCTAAACCCCATCTCTCTACACCATCATCTCATCCACACATTGAGACTCCGAAGCTCTGCCTGCCTACCTGACCCTGCGCGTGGAACTGGGAGCATTTCTGAGAATGCCACCATAGAGGTCCTGGATTTCAGTCTCTTTCCTAGCAGATTAAATTTGGCCTCCAGGACGTCTCACCTACCCTTCCCTATGTCATTGGTATCTACATGTACCATGACCACTGGCTCCTCCCCAGCACTACACATAAATCTATCTAGATGCTTTGAGAAATCCGCAACCTACCCACCAAGCAGGCAAGTCACCATACGGTTCTCCCGGTCATCACAAACCCAGATATCCTTGTTTCTAATGATCGAATCTCCCATTACTAACAGCTGCCTTTTCTTAATGAGTGGAGTTCCCTCCCCCGGTGAGGAAACCTCAGTGCAAGAGGTTCTTCCAGATAGTGTTGGGGTGAGGGTCCCAACTATGAGAAGCTTTCCCTCTGCTCCCGTTGACTGCTCTCATTCCCTGGGCCTTTCATCCTCCTCAACAGTGCGGGGGCTGTCTGACCGGAGTTGGGACAATTCTATAGTGTCCCAGAAAGCCTCATCAACATACTTCTCTGCCTCCCTTAGCTCCTCCAGTTCCAACACCCTGGCCTCCAAAGCCTCCACACGGTCTCTGAGGGCTAGGAGCTCCTTGCACCAAATGCCCACATACATACATAACATAATAACCGTGCGGGTCAGATCCAAAGGTCCATCTAGCCCAGTATCCTGTCTACCGACAGTGGCCAATGCCAGGTGCCCCAGAGGGAGTGAACCTAACAGGCAATGATCAAGTGATCTCTCCCCTACCATCCATCTCCATCCTCTGACAAACAGAGGCTAGGGACACCATTCCTTACCCATCCTGTCTAATAGCCATTGATGGACTTAACCACCATGAATTTATCCAGTTCTTTTTTAAACGCTGTTATAGTCCTAGCCTTCACAACCTCCTCAGGTAAGGAGTTCCACAAGTTGACTGTGCGCTGCGTGAAGAAGAACTTCCTTTTATTTTCTTTAAACCTGCTGCCTATTAATTTCATCTGGTGACCCCTAGGAAGCTTCTGTTGATTATGCTGCACTTAAACCTCAGTTTTACTTGAGCAAACAGGAGATATTTGACATTGTGCAATACGGCTCCTGTGCTCTGTTCCCAAAGTGTTCTGCAGCAGGGGAGGGTCTCTGGTAGTGTGTGTGTCACTGGCATATTGGGGTGATGCTGAAACTGGTCAGAGTAGAGGTGGCATTGTGGGGCTGGCGTAAACCTTCTCTCTCCATTTCCCCTTCCAAGAACCGAGGGGACAGTAACCCTTACCCAGCGAGGTCACATTCTCATAGTTCTCCTGCATGACATCGCAGTAGAGGGCTCTCTGAGCAGGGTCCAGCAGAGCCCACTCTTCCCTGGTGAAATACACAGCCACCTCCTTGAAGGTCACCAGCCCCTGAAAGAGCAAGAGTCCAACACTCAATACCTGCTGCCCCATTCACAGCCCCACTATTTGTGGGGAGAGGAGCCCATCAAAGGGAAGCCCTGGGTGGATTGCAGTCAACAAAGTCCCACCCCCACCCTGCTCAGAGCATCCCAGAAACATCAGAGTGAGGGGACAAAGAGAGCCCCTTATCTCTCCCAGCAGATCCATCACATACCCACTAGCCACAGACTGATAGAGGAGAGGGAGCCCCTAGCAGGGACCAGGGAGAGCTCCCTGGTAGGAAGCCCAATACCCTCCTCATTGTGAGGAGCTGGATATGAAGGGAGGGGAATCTCCCCTAACCCTCACTGGTGGGTGCCCCCTTCATATCTCACAGCAGCCACTGGTTAGTTGGGTCAGGCTCCAGCACTGTGAGTCTGGTCAGTTTTCCCAGCCCCATTCACGTGGGTTATTTTCTGCTCCACAAACTAGAGCATTTACACCTCCGAACCTCATGGGTCTGTTCCTAGAATCTAGGCCACTTATAAAACAACTCCCAGGAGGTTTGTCACACCCCGCCCTCCCTTTCTCCACCCTGTGTATTTCCTGCCCCGCGCCAACATCCAAACCAGACTGTGTAAACCTGCCCATCTCCGCTGTATTTGCTGGCCCTCTCCCTCCTGTAGGAACCCACCAACCCCCTCAAAAAAATAATCCCTACCTGAGCTGGCTCCACTGCAGCCATTTCTCTTCCCTGTGTCATGGGAGGATGGGATGAGCTGGAGAAAAACATGGACGTCATTCTGCAGCCCTGGCAGGGTGAGAAGGGCAGTTGTGGAGGTTTCAGAACAGGCTTTAGTTAATTTCACATCACGATTCCCCCAGGCCCCTTCCCTGCAGACAGACATCCTAGACTCTGCCATGCTGGGAACATGCTTGATCTCTTTATTAGAGTGTAGACCTGGCCCCTCCTGTCAGGCTAAGCCCACAGAGATATTTTTAACCTCCCTTCTCCCTCCCCTCACCCCGTAACAAAGTCTCTGAACACAAGGCTAGAAAAGAGCAGAACCCAAGGAGTCACTGTGGGGGATTCCCTCGGACACTGACCCACCGGCAGTCACACCCCAGCAGGGGAAATGTGGAGTCAGGAACTGGCTTTTCCTCTGTCTGAGTCTTTTCTTGTTCACTGGAAAGTGGTTCTGCCCAGGGATGCTGCAATACATGTGTCTGGGTGGACTAGAGAGCTGGAAATCTCTCCCCCGACTCATTTCTCCCACTGCCTCTTTCAGTCTCTCCTTCCCCTGTCCTCTCTCCCTGCCCCTCGGGCTGGGACAGTGCCATTCCTGGTTCTTTGCTCTCCCAGGGCTGGATTTTCTCCTGGCAACTACTAATGGGAGGAGAAATTGGCGGGGGGGGGAGGGGCTGTTTGTGCCAGTCCCCAGCACTTTCCCTGAGATCTTTCAGTAACCTGGAGTCTGTGGCTCAGAATTTGCATTAACAGGGCCCAGGGCTGCCCTAGGGGGCTAGTACCAGCTGCAGAAAGTCATTACCTGGGCTGGACAGAGAAAAAAGCTTTAATTAAGGTCACATCCCAGGACAGAATCCAGCTGGGGGAGCAGCAGCTGCTAAGCCTGGTCTCCCAGATCACAATGGAGGCTGCAGTGTCTGACCCAGGAAGCTGAACCCCAATGTCCTGAGCAGAGAGGGACAGAGCGTTTGAGCAGCTTCCCTCCTTTAGCTCTCTGGGGAGAGCAGCTAATGAGAGCCCCTCCTCACAGGGAGAACTGCTGATCTCAGTCGCCCCACTGTCCATTCGGAGTCACTCCTTGTCTTTCCATGCAGTGACTCTGGATTAACAATGGTCTCAATGAAACCAGATTTCAGAAAGAAGGAGTCCAGAATGCTGTGGAAGAGACCATTGTGTGGCATTTCTAGCCCCCTTCCCACCTGCCTCACCCATCAGATCTAGTATAAGGACTCGGGGCACAAATTTTCCCAATGGAACTGGAAGGTCCTGGAGTTTTCAAGATGTTTGATAAGTGGATAGAAAGTTATCATGGTGACTGGGCCTGGCTGGGGAATGCGGGGACGTGCTTGGAGCCAGGATTCTGGCACAAGCTGATGAGCTAGAAGGAGCATGGTTAGTAGCAGCCCCGAGCCTCCATCCAGGGACCCCAGATACCCCAGACCCCGCAGCCAGCGTCCCACCAGATATTCCCTGGGACCCAATCCCCAAAATCCCTGAACAGGAACTCCAGATACCCCTCAGCACCCCACTGGCCAGAGAACCCCCACCAGACCATCACTGGCAGGCTGGGAATCCTAACGGGTTCCCCCCACCAAGAGCCCCCAACAGCCAGGGACCACCCCCCCAGGGGACCCCTCACTGGGAATTCAGTCCTCACTGCCTGCCCAGGATTCCCCGCCTGCCTGCCTAGGACCCCACCTGCCCTCCAGCAGGACCTGCCAGGCCGTTTGCCTGGGACCCCCTGATGCTTTACAATGGGACCCCTCCCTCTGCTTGCCTGGCATCCCGACCTAGCGCCTGGCACTCCCCCACCCAGTTCTGTGCATTAGGCATGACTGAGCCCCTGGCACAGCACCAGGCTCCTCCAGCCCCTGCCCTGCCTCCCCAGAGACGCCCACCCTCACTGTTCTGCACCAACAAGTCCCCAGTGCTACCCACCTCCAGGACCCACAGCCTCAGGGCTGGGCACATCAGAACCCCTCCCCCCCCCCGAAACCTCCAGAACCCACCAATTTGATTAGGTACCCTCCCACAATGCCCCTTCAGCTCCAGCTACAATCTCCCCACACAGACACCCCATCCCCTACCCCAGCAACAGTATTAACTTTCTATCCACTTAGCAGACACAGTGAGGTATCACTGCCCCATGCTGGCCAGTCACCCGGGCAGAGGGATCCCTGGGGGGTGCTGCTTTAACAGGAGAATGGAAGGCCTGGAGGGCAAGAAAGGTCCATGCCCTGTCACTAGCTACATCTTCGCACTGCGGGAAGCAGCCCCTCCCAGAGACCATTTGTCATGGGCTTTGGGATACTTCTGGACCCACCCTGCACTCAGAGTGACCTCCTCACCCAGTGCCAGCTGGAGAAAAGAAAAGGGTCCAGCCTACTCTCCTATTACCAGCTGGGAACCACTGATCCCCCAAACAGGGGGAGGCCTCTGGATTTGATGGGTATTAAATCCGTTTAGAGAGGAAAGTGGAAAATCAGAGGGATTTTATATCAGTTGTTGATCCGAGGTAAAATCTGAGTGTTTCACATCAATATCTGATAACTGAATAGAGAGAAAATGGGCAACATTTGCCAACATTTTATATCCATGTTCAGGAATCTGAGAAAAGGTGTAAATTTGAGATTTTCTTAGTATTTTATAATTAGAGAGACAGGGAAAAATCTCAGGCCATAGTCATTTAGAAATAGACAATTGGAGAAAAAGTGGGGCTTAGGATAATTTTTATCAATCTTTGAGATTTGCAGAGAATACGTGTCAGAAACTACACAGTTGATAACATGAGAGAGGGGAGAGGGATAGCTCGGTGGTTTGAGCACTGGCCTGCTAAACCCGGGGTTGTGAGTTCAGCCCTTGAGGGGGCCATTTAGAAATCTGTGGTAAAAATCTGTTGGGGATTGGCCCTGCTTTGAGCAGGGGGTTGGACTAGATACCTCCTGAGGTCCCTTCCAACCTTGAGATTCTATGAACACCACCAAGATCTGAGGGGATTTTATATCACTGCTACATAACTAGAGGGAAAAGAGGGGCTGTTGGACTAGATTTTATATTACTATCAATACATATACAGAAAGTGTTGGTTCCCCCCCCCCCCCACAGGCAGCAGGGAGCCCTGTGAGGAGCTGCTTTAAGAGGGCAAAGGGGGGGGGGGGGCTGGCAGGTCCCTGGAGGAGGGAAGGGGGCAGCAGTGGGGGATGGGCAGGTGGCGGTGGTGGTAGTTTGGGGCAGTAACTGGGACTGGGGTGGGAGGTGCCCATCCCACCCCGCCCCGGCAGAGAACCGGCATCTCACCCCCGCCGGGGGCAGCCAGGGGTGGGGGACTCACCCTGGGAAACAATTTCCCACCGGCACACGGAAAAAGCGCTGCTGGTAAAACGGGGGGGGGGGACCCCCCATGGGAGAGATTTTAAATGGACACTGGAGACTCATGGAGAGACCGGGGACAGGGAGCCGAGAGAGCGGATCGGGGGCGCGAATCTCCCGGATGTTACAGCCCGAGCGAGACCCCGAGAGAGAAACGGGGCAGAACCGGAGAGACTCTGTGCCGGGGGCGAGAGGCGCCAACAGGGACAGGAGCCAATTCACTCCCCGCGCCCCGAGACAGTTCAACCCCCCCCGACCCTCCCCCCCCAAAACTCCGGCTTCTCCCACCCCGGGGCGGATCCTGCTGCGGCTCCCGGGGCCGAGGCGGCTCCGCGGCTTCTCCCAGGTTCCCCGGGGCAGAGTCACGTGCCCGCCCCCCCCCCGGGGTCTCTCACTCACCGGCTCACACGGAGGCGGCAGCAGCAGCTTTATTCTCCCGCCCCCAGCGGGGCTCGCACGGAGCATGCGCAGTTCCAGCTGCTGACCCCTCCCTTACCTGGGCTGGGGAGGGCGGAAGCGCCCCCGGGGCAGGCTGGGAGATGTAGTTCCGGACTCTCCCTGGAGCGGAAGTGACGTCAACGAGGGAGGTCGTGCCGGAGAGCGGACGCGCGCGGGGCGCTGCGGTTCTGCCTGTCTCGTGCGGGGCCGTTGGAGCCTCTCCCGGGCCGGAGAAGGGTTTGTGCCGCTGGGGCTCTGGGCATGCGCAGATCGCGGCGGGAGAGACCTTCATTAACCCCCCCCCCGCGCCCGGCCCGGGCCCCGCCCCCGCTGCGGAGCTGCAGCCTCCTGGTCCCGGCGCGAGCCCGGGGGCCGGGCCGAGCGGGGGCGGGGCCGGGGGAGACCGGCCGGGGTCCTGGGGCTGGGAAAGGGGCGGGGAAGTGTCGGTGCAGCCCGGACATGGCCGGGGCAGGTGACCCCGGGGAGCGGGGAGAGAAAGGGGGGGCTGACATCCCCTCGGATTTACCGCTGCCCCCCCGTGGGGACCCCCCGCCCTGCCCCCTTTCTCCCTAGAGCCACTAGCAGCCCCCAGGGTGAGCCCCCTCCCCCCACCCCTGAGAAGTTCCCTGTCCCCCCCCCCCATTGTGCCCCCTTTTCTCTCCCCATCGCCAGGGGCCAGTTCAGGTCTCGGGTTTGGGGGTTTCCCCCCATTACCCGGCAGGGGTTTGTCCTTGTGCGGGTGGGAAATGGTTCCCCCGAGGGATTCCTGAGCTGGGCAGAGGGTGAACGGGCAGAGGCTGGGGGGGCCTGAGACAGGGACACCTCTGGGCTGGGCTGGGGGGGGGGCTCTCTCTGCTGGCAACGGGGCCTGGGAAGGGCCAGGGAGGGGGGGAGGAACAAGTGTCCCCCATGGAGACGGCCCAGCCCCAGGTTTCCCAGTCCAGCTACTTCCCCCTCCCCCACCCTGCCCAACCCAGCAGCACCCCCCCCCCTCCCCCGCCTCCTCCATCACCTGCTAGTCACATTCCCAGATCCCATTGCCAGCCCCTCCCCACAGCCAGTGACCTTCTGACTCCAGCCCCCTCCTGTCCCCTGTGAAAGCCACATCACCCAGGGCTCCCTGCCGGCCATGGGAATGTGAGGCAAGAAGAATCCGTCCCAGTCTGTTGTTGGTTGAATATCGCTGTGTAATCCCCTCAAATTTCCCCTCCTCTCTTGAACTGTCGAATGGTGGCACAAAATCTCCCCAGATGTTGGTGCTTCTCTTTTACATTGGCAAATATTTAGTTTGTGCCCCATTTTCTCCTCAGTTCTGAAATACTGATATCAAATTCTTGAAAATCTTCCCGCTTTTGTCCCCAGGTGTCTCACAGAGATCAGGGCTTTTATCATACTGAGCGTGGGAAAGGCCTGGCCTGAGATCAGGTCCCCCAGTGTGCCGGGCACTGCACAAACCCTGACAAGTTTGGGGCACTGGTTGGGCCAGGAACTGCACAGACCCCTCCAGAGAGCAGGGACCTTGTTGTGCCACGTGCTGCAGTGTCCCTGACTGAGTTCCGGGCCTCTGTTGTGCCAGGCCCTGCATCAACACCAAGTGAAATCAGGCTCCCATTGTGCCAGGCGCTGTAGAGACAGCAAACAGAATCAGGGACTTTGTTGTTCCTGGAGCTGCAGAGACCCCGAGTGAGATCTGGGCCCTGTTTTACCAGGCGCTGCAGAGACCCCAACAGAGGTCAGACCCCACTGTTGTGACAGGTGCTGTGGAGACCCCAAGTGAGATCTGTGCCCCTGTTGTGCTGGGCACTGCAGAGACCCCATCTGATATCAGGCCCCCCATTGTGCCAGGTAAAACTGAGACCTGGACCGAGATCACGGCCCCGCTTGTGCCGGGCAGCGCACGACTGCGGCCCAGATTGCTGCCTCCATTGTGCTGGGCACTTGAGAAACCTTGATTGAGATCTGTGTCCCTGTTGGGCCTGGCACTGCACTGACCCCGACCCAGATCATGCCCCACCACTGTACTGGGCACTGCACAAACCCTGACAGAGATCCTGGCCCCACATTTTGCCAGGCGCTGCAGGGATTGCCACTGAGCTGCATATTGACCAAAGGCGTGTGAATGGGGTGTGGTGCCTGGCGGGGAGCAGCTCATGGTGAAAAGAAAGCAGCAGATCCTGTCCTAGCAGCGGTTTGTGGGGATGTGGGGGTTTCTTTGCAACCATGAATGGCATTGTTGTGGGTGCAACTAGACCCCCCCCTCTCTTCTCTGGTGGGGCGGGGCTTCTACTGTCTGCTAGGGAGAGGGGGAGATCCATGATGTCACAGCCCATGGTGGAGGGGAGGTTGAATCATGTTTCTGAAGTGGGAGAGCAACTTCCCCGGCTCCCACTCACTCTCCACTAGGGGGCTGGGCTGGGATCTCTAGGGAGGGGAGCACAGGAAAAAACAGTCTCCCCTATGGAACCCAGGAGTCCTGGCTCCCAGTCCTCCTGCTCTAGACCCCCTCCACTCCCTGGGCCAGGGATAGAACCCAGGGGTCCTGGTGCCCAGCCGCCTCCCTGCTCTGACCACTTGACCCCACTCCCCTCCCAGGGTGGCGCAGGGGTCACTGGGTCCGTGTCTCAGCTCTGCTAAGGGCCTTGGCTGATTTTCCCAAAGTGCTTCCTTCTGAATCCAGCACATCTGCCCCCCCTGCCCAGTTGCTGCCCACCCCCGTGTGGGGGCACCAGCACTGTGCCGGATTGTGAAGGGAAATTGTCCAAAGTGGCCCAGGAGAGATGTGTGTGTCCCTGCTGCCCCCTGCTGGTGGGGCTGAGCCCCGCTCTGTGTGTGTGTGTGTGTGTGTGTGTGTGTGTGTGAGTGTGTGTGTATGTGGTGGCTTTGCAGGATTTTGTATCCTGCAGCAAGTGACACACACACACACATTGACGCACAAAGGGACTCTCAGTCCCAAGAACACTCACACACAACACACCCAGAGGGGCATGCTAGCCCAACCCCCAAAGAGACAATCACACCACCAGCCACACTCACAATCACACACACACCAGAATATTCACAATTGTGCTCAGAGACACAACCGCACACAGTTCACTCCCACTGCTCCCAACACAAGGACCTCCTGCCCCACACAGCCTGTGCCGAGGCCTGTGGAACTCACTGCCACTGGACAGCTACCAATGAGAATGGACCTTTCCAGGAGACCAATAGACATGGCCATGGCGACAGAGGGGGCTGGGCTCCCAGGGTCTGACCCGGGCTGAGACTGGTTCTGACCTAGAGGAGTCTATCCAGCAGGGGGCAGCGTGACCCACACACAGACCCACCAGAAGCGCCTTTCTTAGCGGGTCTCCCAGGCCCTCCCCCACCCTGCCCCGGGTTGGGTAACAAAGGGGCAGTACGGGACTCTGGGCTGTGTCACAACCCGGCCCCAGCCCCAGCCCCTCGCTCCCACACGCTGGTGAGTTGGGTAACTGCCGAGGGATTGTACAAGAGAGAGTCAGAGCCAGGGAGAGAACCCAGGAGTCCTGGCTCCCCCCCTGACACACACCCTAACCACTGGACCCCACTCCCCTCCCAGGGCTGGAGATAGAACCCAGGAATTCTGACCACCAACCCCCCTCCCCCGTTCTGACCACTAGACCCCACACGCCCCTTTTAGATTTTAGGCTCGCTGCCTCTTCTATCCACCCACCCCACCTGTCCATCCCTTTGCTGCAGGTTTCTGGGGTGTCACCCCTGCTCTGCGCTCCCCCAGTGCAGCCCAAGGCTTTTCCTCCCCCCAATCACACATCCTCTCCCCACTCGTGCTGGATTGTCTGCTTGTCCCCCTGCCCCCTCTCGGGGTGCGCTGTGCGGCGTGGCTGGGGATTGTGCACTGGCCCAGCACCAGGCAACACAGAATGGACACCACATGCCCTGCCCCACCTCACCTGAGCTGCTCTCCAGGTGCATCGGAGCCCAGTGCCCCACACCTGGGCCCTCCTGCCCCACAGGGGGTGAGCTGCTGCCCCCGCCACACTCCGCAGAGGGGAGAAGCGTCAGGCCAGCCAGCCCTTGTAAGATGGGAAAATCACCACCGGGGTCGACGGTATGGGGGCTGTGACATATAGAGAAACGGTTGTTGCACCGGCAGAGGGCAGCTGAGCATTCGCACACACATACACACACACACACAATTGCAAACATACACGAACACATGCATGAATCCAGCCACACACACACACAATTGCTAATATACACAAACACCCACATAAATCCAGCCAACATCAACACAACTACTAACAGATGCAAACACATGCACAAATCCAGTCACATGAACACACACACATTTGCACAGCCACAAACACAACCCCCAGAGCTGTAATAACACCCTCCCACACACAAAACCCTTGCAGAAAACCACACAAACACATGCAGAAATCAATTCATCCATCCATTCACCCACCCACACATACACCATCCCCATTCTGTGCACACACCTTGGGTCACTGTGACACTGAAGACTTCAGTTGGATGGGGGGCCCAGCACCATGTGTCTTTCCAAGCAAGGTTGAGCAATTCCCCATGTGTGGCCTCATGCAGGTGATGGCTGATTCCCCCAACTTACAGCCAGTGGTGAGCTCCGGCCAGTTCACACCAATTCACAAGAACCGGTTGTTAAATTTAGAAGCCTTTTTAGAACCGGTGGTTCTAGGACAACCAGTTCTAAAAAGCTTTTAAATTTAACAAAGGCTCAGGCAGCTGTCTGCCTGGTCCCAGCTCACCTCCCTCTCTCCCCTGAATGCTCCGTCCTCCTTCTCCCCTGCTTCCCGCAAATCGAATGTTCACGGGAAGCCAGAAAAAAGCAGCAGGCAGGTAAGCTGGGTGTGGGGGCGGAATGGCTCCCTCTGGCCCTGGCCGAGTGCCCCAGCCCGGTCCCAGCCAAGCGGGCCCGGCCCGGGGAGTCGGGCCCCGCGGCTCCGGCCCCGGTGCGGGCGGAGCGGCTCTGGCCCCGGTGCCGGACCGGCCCAGGGAGTCGGGCCCCGCAGGGCCGGTTGAGGTCCCGGCGGAGTGGACCCGGTCCCGGCCCCAGGCAGTGTGGTAAGGGGGCAGGGAGCAGGGAGGGGGTATTTGGTTGGTTGTGGAGGGGTGGATAGGGGTCAGGGCAGTCAGAGGGCAGGGAACAGGGGGATTGAATGGGGGCAAGGATCCCGGGGGCAATCAGGAAGGAGCAGGGGTTGGATGAGGTGGTGGGGGCACTCAGGGACAGAGAGAAGGGGTGGTTGGATGGGGCAGGGGTCCCGGGGGGCCATCAAGAATGAGAGGAGGGGTTGGATGGGGCTGCAAAGGGCAGTCAGGGGACAGGGAAAGGGGGGGATGGGTCAGGGGTCCTGGGGGGTGTCAAGAACATGGGGGGTTGGATGGGGCATGACCTCCCAGGGGGGCACGAACCCCTCGTGAGGTGAGAAGGAGGGAACCGGTTGTTAATATTTTGGCAGCTCATCACTGCTTACAGCATAGTGACAACCATACTACACAATTCTTATAACTTCATATGCATGAATGGTATACATCTATGGGTAGATAAATAACTTTCAGCAGATCATATCCTTTCCCTTGATACCTTACAAGTCATGCTCTATATGTAAGATCACGATTATATGAAAATGAGGAATATGGGGGTTACAGCCGCTCCCCCAAAGGTCTAGAATGTCACACTTAGATTCTATTTTCATTTACGTAACCAACTTTGACCTCTCTGCCTAACACTTATAATCACTTACAATCTATCTTTCTGTAGTTAATAAACTTATTTTAATGTTTTATACTTGTGAAATTGTCCAAAGTGCTTGGGAAAGCTGCTCAGATTAAAAAGGCTGGTGCATGTTCACTTTCTTTTTGAGGAAGTGGTGAATTAATTAATGAGCTTGCACTTTTCAAGAGGTTTTGAGCAGTGTAAGATGGTACATTTCTGAGGTGCAAGGCTGAGGGCTGGGGAAGATATGCTGGTGTCTCTCTATGTATAATTGAGGAGTGGCTTATAGAGCATTCATGCAACTTAGTTGGGTGCATTGCTGCATGTTGTTGGCTGAGTGATCACAGCACATGGAGGGGGTTTTGCTGCTTGTCACTAGTGCAGCATTGTAAGACACAGTCCAGGCTGGAGAGATAATGGGACAGAGCAGTTCCACAGTTTGGGATTGTACCCCACGGATCCCACCACACAGAGACCCTGCTGTGACCAGCCGTGGTAATACTGTGCTTAGTGCCCTGCCTTGTAGCTTCAACAGCTGCACATGCAGGATGAGTTACAGTGACCTTGACCTTGTTTCCATGTTTATCCAAAGCCTCCTTTTGGCAGTTGTCAGCAAAAAGACCCGTTTCTTTTGCAAGCATTTGTATGGCTAGCCAGAGTCGGGCTTCTCCATTAACAAAAAAGATTGACCAAAAGGGGACAAGAGGAGGCACATTCAGCAAGGCAGCACTGGATGCTGGATCCTGAATCTGCTCTTTATCCAGCAGCTCTCTTGGCAAGCTCTGCCATGGTGCCACGCTCTGGGACTTCTCCCCGAACTGCTCCATTTTTCATCAACAATAACATGAAAGGTGAAAGGACAGTCATTCTCCATTTCCTGCAAGCCCTGCAGAGAACCCTCTAGAAGGGGCTCTGTGCACAGATATCCCCAGTGAATTGCATGGGCGCATGACACAGGGTCTCCTGTCACAGCAAATTGCAGCCGGAGCAACCTCCTTGCCAATGCCAATAGCCTTTTCATCAACACCAGACTGAGGATTTGATTCTCTCCAATGCTCCGTTGGAAAGAAGCCTTTTCCTTCACAAGCAATTACTTGGATTGTCAAGGGAGGTCTCTTCTGTTTCCTAGAAAGACACAGGAAAATGTGAGCAAAGGAGATGAAAGCTATGGAGCAAGGCACCACTGGGAGTTGAACCCAGGATCTCCTGTTTACTAGACAGGCGCTTTAGCCAGCTAAGCCATGGTGCCTTCCCCAAAAGAGCCTTTGCAACCACTACACTTGATGGTCCAAGACTACACCTTCAAATTCCAAAGTACAGACATTCCCCATTTCCTTCAAGACTTGCAGACTTTTTGCTGTCTGGCTCTCTGTGCATGGAAAGCCACACCTGAGCTGACAGAGGGCTTCTAACATGCACTTCTCCCACAAGCTGCCATGATCAGATACTGATTAGTGCTCTGTGTTTCACTCACAGCAGCTTCAGCTCAACTTGAGTCATGGTAACCTTTCCATCAGCTCCAGATTTACCACTTAACACTTTCCACAAGACTTAGTTGCAAGGAAGGGTCTCTGTGTTTTGAACAAGGATTGTGCAGTGAGGTCTTTTCTTTTCATGAGAAGAAATAAAAGAAAGGAGCCTGACAGAAAAGCCAGGTTCAGCAAGGAAGAACTGGCAGGCCAAGCCAGGATCTTCTGGTGAGTAGGAAGGCTCTTCAGCCAGCTCTTCCCAAAGATCACTATCTAGAGGCCACTTCCCACAGATACTGATTATGGTTACAGGCCCATCCTGAAATTACAGCAGGATATTTTAAAGCTTATTCTCACAGTACAGTAACACAATTCAACCATGTCGGCACAGAGGACAAAGCACTCCTTCATTTCATAGTTATTGCTACTGATCTCACTGACAAACTTCCTTTTCTCGGGGCTGCTCCCAGCACTTTAGGGAGTTTTTCCTCTTCTCCCTTCCAGCTGTGGTGATGGGACTGCAGCAGCTCCCCGGATGGCCGGCTTTGCTCTTTCACTTACAGCCTTCACTGCTTTGGCTGAAGCTGTGTTTGCCACCAGTTTAATCCATAGCTGAGACCTCAGGTACCAGCAGCTAGTTACAAAGGCTCAATTCCCATCACCATCAGTGGGAGGTTATCCAGGGCTGCCAAGGCTGCAGGATTTGGCCCATGGACAGTCAAGGTGCTACAGCAGCTACATTCTTACGTGGTGAGTCCTGCAGCCTATTACCAAACTGCTCTGCCATAGTCTGCAGGGGGCCTGACTTTTTGAGACTCTGGCAGAAGAGAGACCCTGGAGTAGAGAAGGAAAATGTCCTCAGCAGTCACAGCCGGCAGGAGCAGCAAAGACTGAGTATCAGACACACTTTTTCACCAGGACAGTAAATGTGCACGACCCCCTGATATATTCTCAGTTCACTCCCCCTTCCAAGGAAGCCCTATTCTGCTCTATTACACTCTCATGGGATGAGAGGGAAGGGCCTCTCATGGGTAAATAACTGGTTACAAGGTAGGAATAAATGGTCAGTTTTCAAAATGGAGAGAGGTCAATAGTGGTGCTCCCCAGGGCATCAGGGATAAGTGCTATTCAACATATTCATAAAGGATCTGGAAAAAGGGGTAAACAGCGAGGTGGCTAAATTTCCATATGATCCAAAAATACTCAGGAAAGTTAAGTCCAAAGCAGCCTGCGAAGAGTTACAAAAAGATCTCACAAAACTGGGTGAACGGGCAACAAAATGACAGATTTGTTGATAAATGCAAAGTGATGCACATTGGAAAACATAATCCCAACTATACATATAAAATGACGAGGCCAAAAATAGTTGTTGCCACTCAAGAGAGATCTTGGAGTCACTGCGGATAGTTCTCTGAGAACATCCACTCAGTGTGCAACAACGGTCAAAAAAGCAAAGAGAATCTTGGGAATCATTAAGAAAGGGATAGAGAATAAGACAGAAAATATCATATTGCTTATGGCCCCCCACATGCATTGGCTTCCCCTCAGGCAGGGGACTTATAGGCTCTTCTTCCAGTTGGTGTTGGCAGCAGCAAGGGCTGGGTTCAGTGTCTAGGGGAGGAGAGCAGCAGAGAGGGAGAAGAAGAGAGAGTCCCGAGAGGGAAGCAATGAGAGCAGAGTACAAACCAACCAGCTGAGGGTCTCACAGGAGTCCTGAAATATCAGTAGCTCCAGGACCCATCAGGGCTGCCCGGGGGATAAGTGGGGCAATTTGCCCTGGTCCCCACAGGGCCCCCCACAAGAGTGTTTTGGGGCTCCTGGAGTGGGGTTCTTCACTAACTCTGGGGGCTCTGGAAAACTCTCGTGGGGCCTGGGCCCCCGGAGATTCTTCAGCTCTGGGTCTTCGGTGGCAATTCGGCGGCGGGGGGTCCTTCATGAATGAAAAGTGACTTCACTGAAGTGTTGAAGGGCCTTAATGGAGAGAAAAGATTGGGTATTAAAGGGCTCTTTAATCGAGCAGAGAAAGGCATAACAAGACCCACTGGCTGGAAGGTGAAAAGAGACAAATTCATATTACAACTAAGGCACAAATATTCAACAGCGAGGATGATTCACCACAGGAACAAGCTACCAAGGAGCGTGGTGGATCCTCCATCTCTTGATGTCATTCAATGAAGACTAGCTGCCTTTCTGCGATGTGTTTGCTCCAAAAGTAGCTATTGTGTCATACAGGAGGCCTGTGATATGCAGGGGGTCAGATTAGATGCTCTAATGGTCCCTTCTGGCCATAAATTTTACTAATTTCTGAAAAACTGAGTGTAGTATTGGGAGCAGCGTCTGATGTTTTACTGTCTAGCCGGTTTGCTTCCTAGAACGAACGCTCCTTGAGTGGGGTGATCCACAGGGAGTAGCTCAAACCTCCAAAGTGCCTGGCCAGGGGCAGGACATTAGCACAGCAAGGGAGGGGTGTGGCAGTGACATCACAAAGGACTTTTGCAGGACCTCAGACTATTGGTGGGGAGGTGGTGACCTCACAGAGAGATGCTGACATCAGGCAGGCAGGAGAGGGGTGAGGGGCCAGGGAAACCTCAGAGACCCTTGTGGCTTTGCCTTAGCAAGTCTCCTTCTCCAGGTCTCTCTTTGAGGACTGAGAGAGTATTCGGGTTCAGGTACGTGAGCGCCAGGAGGAACCTCTTTTGAGTTTTCTCCTTCCCTTTTAGTGATTTTACTAGAAAACAGACAAACCTGTTTAGAAGGTAAGAGCCTCGTGGAGGGAAGAGGTGTCATGAAGGCATCACAGTTTGGATGCCGGTGCCCCCCCCAATGTAAGGAAGTTCCCGCCATCCTGCTCTGTGTTCACAGTGCGGGAGAGAGCAGCATCCACAGCAGTGATTTGCTCCTGGCTGCCGGAGCAGAGCAGCAGGCTCAGCTGTCAGAACTTCCCAGAGCTATGAAAGGGGAGGGGCCCAGGGATCATTAGCAGGAATGCAGGGCAGGTGAGTTCACAGCGGGCATTGTGGGATAGTGGAGGAGGCCAGTTATGGTGATATAATGAACAGCAGCGTCTACACTAACACTCTGTCACTTGAAGTTTGCTGCAAAAAGCTCTAGACCTCTCATCGAAGTTGTTTTATTTTGTCAGCAAATCAGGGCAGTTTTGTCGCCAGACGTGGCATTGCAGTGTGTGCACCAGCCACAAGCTGCCGACCGAGGTAGCGTTGTGTGTTTTTCACACACCAGAGCAATATCATTCTGCTGAAACAACTTTGTAGTGCAGACCTGGCCAAAGATTCACACACACACAGCTTGCAAGGAAAACATCACTCCGCTACAACACACACACACACACACACACACACACACACACACACACACACACACACACACACACACACACACACACACACACACACACACACACACACACACACACACACACACACACACACACACACACACACACACACACACCCTACCTTGCAAGGAAAACATCACCTGCTCCTCTGCTTTGCGGAATCCAAACACAAGCAAAGCTTGTCAGGCCCTGGTTGCAATGGCAGGGAGTCAGGTGTGGGCACACAGAGTATTTTAGTCACCCACAGGCACCATGGCTTAGCTGGTTAACGTGTCTGTTTTGTAAACAGGAGATTCTGGGTTCAACTCCCAGTGGTGCCTTGTTGGCTGGATGTTGGGGCACCTGCTATTGGCTACTGTCAGAAGAGAAGTTTCAGAGCTAGATGGGCCTTTGGTGTAGCCCAGGGTGGTTTTTCTTATGGTTTAAATTGCACTCACAGACACTGATAATAGAGTTACTGAAAGTTTGGGAATTAGGAGCAGGTAGGTCAGTGGTCCAGTCCCCTCACAGATGACCCCCTCCCTCTGGGACAGGGGCAGGTCTGAGCTCTCACCCAAATGCTCATTGTGGCTGCCAGAATCTGTGGGCAGCTTGTTTAGTTTACAGCAAAGGTTGAGTCCTGCTTTGTGCACCATGTGTGAGAATGAAAATCCTAAACCTCCCTTTGAAATAACGAATGCAGCAGGACGTGTTATTGTCCCTGCCCCCAAGCAGACAGACCAATGGAGAAATGCCGTCGAGTCCAAGGTAACACTCCCCTGCCATTTTACCTTTTTTGCTTGCTAAACTCCTTCTTATCTGCCTGGCCCAGGCTGTTCTCTGCCTCAGCTGCTGCTCCCGGCCTGCTCTAGAGTCAAACACGCAGGGTCCCCAGGGGAACAGAGGCTGGGACAGGGCAGCAGCCTGGGCTGGGCTGGGAATTCTCGTTCCCTGAGAACTGGCCCGGCTCCCTTCTCAACAGCAAACAAATCAATTCCACGCCCCCTCCCCAGAAAAACCAGCCTGGAGCCAAGGGCAGCAGGGGACGATTCCCTGCAGTTCCCACCGAGGCAGAAGAGAACCAGGGTGTTTCTAGCAGAGCTTATGGAACTGAGGTGGGGAAACCAGCCTTTAACAACAGGCAGTTCCAGTTTAAGCTCAGTGTTTTTAACAATTTCTACAACATTAAATAACCCTTCAATCGTAGTGTCACAATCCATAAAATTGCTTCAGCCTGCTAAGTGCCCAACTAAACATCTCTTCAAATCCAAGGGAGTGGAGATCGGTCAATGTTCAGAGTCATCCCACATAAAAGAACCATGTTGTGGTACATACTGGCCCCATCATGTGGCCATCGCCTTTCCCTCCTCCTCCAGAGTCAGAATGTGACCAGCTCTCACTGAAGGGGTGCAACACCCCTCCCTTGGTCTCTATGCCAGAGCTCCTATCGGCTCACTGTCCTTCCCACAAGAGTTGGCTGCTGAGAGGGTTGCAATGGGGTAAATGAAGGCAGAGGAGGATTGTTCCTGCTGGGTTTTCTTTGTGTGGCTCTGTGATCCTGCTGGAGGAAGCATCATTTGTGTTTGTTTCAGTAGCTTGAATTGGGCTCAGGTTGTGACCCTGAATACAGGGATTCCTGCACTCTCTGCTCTTAGCCCCTCAGGGAATGGACAATGGAACAACTTCAGAAATTGGATAGAAAGTAGCCTAAGAAAGTGTAACATAAGTGAGAAGAAAAACAGTATCTGCCCCTCCCTGGTGGTCTAGTGGTTAGGATTTGGCACTTTCACTGCCAAGGCCTGGGTTCAATTCCCAGTCAGGGAAAAGTGACTTTAAACCAGAACTGTTTTTGTTATTCTTCACTTACAACATAAATGAATCCGTGGTGTTTTCCTGATTCCCCCATCTTCCCAGTGTCTCCATGGCAGGGCCGGCTCCAGGCACCAGCCCAGCAAGCAGGTGCCTGGGGCGGCCAATGGAAAGGGGAGGCTTCAGCAGCAATTCGTCCCTCTCAGAGGGAAGGACTTTTAGCCAAAAGCAGTAGAGGTTGAGCTGCCATTGATTGCAGCTTTTTATTTTTTTTCCACTTGGGGTGGCAAAAACACTGGAACTGGCCCTGCTCCATGGAAGACAATTTGTTAAATCCCAGATGAGTGGAGTTAAATCAGTTCTCAGCCTGAGTTCTTAGGTCTTAATCCTGAGAATACTGTCCCACCATGGGGCCATTTCCCTCCTCTCTTTCATACAGAAGCACAATTTTCTTTGCACAGACACAGGAACAGCAAGATCTTTCTCTGTCCCTTGTGCAAAGCAGGGGGCCAAATTCCATGGAAACAATGGACAAGCAGGGGGCCCTGGGCACATCCAGCCCTGGCCGTGAGATGTTCCCTCCCCTCTTTCTTTATGCTCCTGTTGTTATTTCATGGATAGTCTGGGATGGGGGAAAAGCTGAGTTCACTCCAGGTGGAGGGTAAAAAGGACCCTGAAAATCTCAGGCCCCAACCGCTGCTACCAGGATCACTGAGGTGCTGGGGATTTGAGTGGGAAAGGGACTGTGTGAATTGTCAAGGTGCGGAATGAATAACAATCTACAACTAGATCCACCTCATTAATCACTGACACAGGCTAATCCTGCTGCAGATAGAAGGGCTCTTCCAAGGCTCTATCTTGCTTTCTCCAATGCCATGAAAGCCTGTCTTTTGCCCGCTAGCTGTTGTGACTTGAGCACAAGAGGGGACGTTTGATCCAGAAGCCTGGCCGTGCCTGGAGTCCTGTAGGTAGGGATGTGAGCTCCATTTCCTGTGAGTCCTGAAGCTGGGCTGCAGCCTGGCCTGGGAGGCAGCCCTATTGGTTGACCTACTGGCCCAAAGTCACTTGGGCGGTGTTGGTGTTCCCCAGGGATGCTGAAGGGCCTAAGGGAGGGAGGCTCAGTACTCCCCCCTATCAGTCAGGGCGGAAGAGGAGGGCTGCAAGAGTGGGCAGGTTGATGGCTGGGCCTTCTAGCATTCGGTTGGGTACATGGTGGGGAACGCGAACTGGGAGAAATGGTTGCTGGCCTGTGAGAAGTGGCTCAGCCGGTGGCGTAAGTGGACCTTGTCATTACCTACAAGGTTGTGATGCTCAAGACCCATCTGTGGGGAATTTCCTCAGCCAGGTATTTCCCTCTGCTCCACGAGTGCTGCTGAGACCGAACACGGTGGCCTTCCACTTCTTGTGGGGCCATAGGACGTCCCTGCCTAGTCAGGAGAAGTGCGGCTTTTCTGCCATATTAGAAGAGGGGTTGGGCCTGGTGGGCTTTGAAGGCTTGTACGGCTCTACTGTTTTGTGTTTCAATTTTCAGTGGTGGCTGAGCTGGAGGGCAGGTCAGGCCCGAGGGGAATGGCAGGGTAACCATAAAGAATGCAACTGACTCTTCTGATATGGCCGTATTTTCTTTTTACCCCACTGGGTGCAGCACCGGGTATGGGATGGCGAATGGTGGGGGAAGGGGGAGGCCCCCCCTCTAGTTTTCTTCTACCCACACCTTACAGCCTACAGGATTTTCAGTGGGTGGCTAGGTGGAAGGTGCTTGCAGGATGGCTTCATCCGCAACAGTGGCCACCCTCACAGCAGCGGCGGCCACAGTGGCGAGCCCCACCCCCTCCCCTTTGACTCAGTCTGAACAGAGGTCAATGTACCACTGGGTGAGACAGGCCAATTTTAAGGAGCTTCCTCTGAAGGTGAGCAACTGTCCCCAGAACTTACTGACAGGAGCTTTAAAGTATTTGCAAATGTGCACGGCCGGCATGTGCAGAGCAAAGGCTGCCCGGGAGCACTGTGTCAGGCTCTGGCACCGCTTGAGACAATGGACCATCTTCAGCCACCAGCCGACCCAGGATCTAAGGCAGGAATGGGGTGAGGAAGCAAGTCAAGCTGAGCATGGCAGGCAAAAATTCATCTCGCCTTCGTGGGCGCTCGCAATGATACCCTTTTTGTGTGCCAGGCTGACAAAAACCTCCCAGGCAGAGAAGCAGCAGGCCAAAAAGCCCTCTACACCAACGTTCCACACAAAGATGGACTACGAGCCGTCAGGAACAGTATCCCCGATAATGTCACGACAAACCTGGTGGCTGAACTTTGTGACTTTGTCCTCACTCATAACAGATTTGGGGACAATGTATACCTTCAAGTCAGCAGCACTGCTATGGGTACCCGCATGGCCCCACAGTATGCCAACATTTCTATGGCTGACTTAGAACAACACTTCCTCAGCTCTCATCCCCTAACGCCCCTACTCTACTTGCACTACATTGATGACATCTTCATCATCTGGACCCATGGAAAAGAAAACCCTTGAGGAATTCCACCATGATGTCAACAATTTCCATCCCATCATCAACCTCAGCCTGGACCAGTCCACACCAGAGATCCATTTCCTGGACACTACAGTGCTAATAAGCGATGGTCACATAAACACCACCCTATACCGTAAACCTACTGACCATTATACTTACCTACATTCCTCCAGCTTTCACCAGAGCACACCACACAATCCATTGTCTGCAGCCCAGCTCTAATATACAACCGCATTTGCTCCAACCCCTCAGACAGAGACAAACACTTACAAGATCTCTATCAGCTGTTCTTACAACTACAATACCCACCTGCTGAAGTGAAAAAATAGATTGACAGAGCCAGAAGAGTACCCAGATGTCACCTACTACAGGACAGGCCCAATAAAGAAAGTAACAGAACGCCACTAGCCGTCACCTTCAGCACCCAACTGAAACCTCTCCAGCGCATCATCAAGGATCTACAACCTATCCCTCACTCTCACAGATCTTGGGAGACAGGCCAGTCCTTGCTTACAGACAGCCCCCCAACCTGAAGCAAATACTTACCAGCAACCGCACAACAAAAACACTAACCCAGGAACCTATCCTTGCAACAAAGCCCATTGCAAACTCTGTCCACATATCTATTCAGGGGACACCATCATAGGACCCAATCACATCAGCCACACTATCAGAGGCTCATTCACCTGCATATCTATCAACGTGATATATGCTATTATGTGCCAGCAATGCCCCTCTGCCATGTACATTGTCCAGACCAGACAGTCTCTACGTAAAATAATAAATGGACACAAATCACATGTCAAGAATTATAACATACAGAAACCAGTTGGAGAACACTTCAATCTCCCTGGTCACTCGATGATAGACCTAAAAGTCACAATATTACAACAAATAACCTTCAAAAAAAGACTCCAATGACAGACTACTGAATTGGAATTAATTTGCAAAGTGGACACCATTAAATTAGGCTTGAATAAAGACTGGGAATGGATGGGTCATTGCACAAAGTAAAACTATTTCCCCATGTTTATTTGTCCCCCTACTGTTACTCACACCCTCCTGTCAACTGTTGGAAATGGGCTGTCCCGATTATCACTACAAAAGGTTTTTTCTCCTGCTGATAATAACTCACCTTAACTGTTCACTCTCATTATAGTGTGTATGACAACACCCATTTTTTCATGTTCTCTGTGTATATCTATATATCTTCCTGCTGTATTTTCCACTGCATGCATCCGATGACGTTGGTTTTAGCCCACGAAAGCTTATGCTCAAATAAATTTGTTAGTCTCTAAGGGTATGGCTACACTGGCGATTTGCAGTGCTGGAAAGCCTCCACCAGCGCTGCAATTAGTAAGTGGCCACACCTGCAGGGCACTTCCAGCGCTGCAACTCCCTGGCTGCAGCGCTGGCCGTACACCTCACTCGGCATGGGGAATAAGGATTCCAGCGCTGGTTCTGCAGCGCTGGTCATCAAGTGTGGCCACACACCAGCGCTGTGATTGGCCTCCAGTGTATAAGGATGTATCCCAGAATGCCTGTTTAGCCACTCTGCTCATCAGGTCAGACTCTACTTCCCTGGCCTCAGGTGACCCGCCCTTTAAATGCCCCGGGAATTTTAAAAATCCCCTTCCTGTTTGCTCAGCCAGGTGTGGAATGCAATCAGTGAATCTTTACAGGTGACCATGCCTCCACGTGGCAAACGAGCCCCAGCATGGAGCAATGGCGAGCTGATGGACCTCATCAGTGTTTGGGGGGAGGAATCTGTGCAGGCACAGCTGCGCTCTAGCCGTAAGAATTATGATACCTTTGCCCAGGTATCGAGAGCCATGCTGGAAAGGGGCCATGAGCGTGACGCGGTGCAGTGCAGGGTAAAAGTAAAGGAGCTCCGGAGTGCCTATTGCAAAGCACGTGAGGGGAACCGCAGATCCGGCAGTGCCCCCACGACCTGCCGGTTTTACAAGGAGCTGGATGCGATTTATGGGGTTGACCCCTCTGTAAATCCAAGGACCATGATGGACAGTTCAGAGCCGGTAGAGGAGGGGAGGAGGGGAGGGGAGGCAGACAGTGAGGCTACGGTGGTGGGGGAAGACACCCCGGAGGAGGCATGCAGTCAGGAGCTCTTCTCAAGCCAGGAGGAAGCTAGCCAGTCGCAGCCCCTGGAACTTGGTGCAGAAGAATCACAGGAGCAGGTCCCAGGTAAGCAGCTTTTATTGCAATGCAAATGTTTTGGGAGAGGAGGGGGGATGGTATGGCTGCATGCCTGCATGCCTAGACATGGAATATCCCATTGATGTGGTCTATCACGTCGCAGTAATCTGCCTCTGTAATCTCTTCAAAAGTTTCTGCAAGAGCATAGGCAATTCGCGTGACCAAGTTTAAAGGGAGAGCCATTGTGGTCCCTGTCCCATTCAGGCTAACGCGTCCGTGCCACTGTTCCAGGAGGGGTGGGGGAACCATGCTTGCACAGAGGCACGCTGCATAAGGACCCGGGCGGAATCCGCATTGTTGTAGGAGACCCTCCCTTGCTTCTTTGGTAACCCGCAGAAGGGAGATATCTTCAAGTATTAACTCCTGTGGGAAATGGAGGGAGTGTTTCAGTGCTGGTTTCCCCAACTGCATACCACGGCAGGCAGGAACCCTAGGGTTAATTCCTGAGGGACATGGCAGTGCTGGGTTTAACAAAGCCCAAAAACAGGCAGTCTAGCCATGAAGCAAGAAGCACCCTGCTCGAGCAGACCGCGGCAGGCAGGAACCCCAGGGTTAATTCCTGAGGGACATGGCAGTGCTGCCTTTTAGAAAGCCCAGAAACAGGCAGTCTAGCCATGAAGCAAGAAGCACCCTGCTCGAGCAGACCGCGGCAGGCAGGAACCCTTACCATTTCTGGGAGGCTGTGAATTCTCTAGCAGTTGCTGAAATGTCTGAGGAATGCTTGTGTGAGACTTCAGATTATACACAATGCAAGCTCTCTTAAAATGTATCATTTGCTGTATTTTTATAGTGACCTTGAGTAGTCCTGGGCCGGTCTTATCAGTGACTGAAAGAAAGCTTCAGAACCTGAGAAGGAAACCTAACCGAAGCAAAGAAGATTTGGTCAAGGCAGTTATGAACCAGTGTGCAGCAGAGAATAAAAATGCGCAGAAATGGAGAGAAAAGATGCAGCACTGGAGGGAAACAGAAAGCAGGAGAAAGGTGTTGATGCAGAAGAAAACCACGAGGCAGCTTATAAACCTCATTGCGTGCCAAACAGACTGTGTGCAGTCACTGGTAGCAATGCAGGCAGAGCACTACCGTGCAAAACCCCCACCCTCCCAAACCTCTTTCCCCTATGCACCAATGTCAGCTCCAAGTCCCATTCCCCAGCATCCAGGTTCTTACCTACACCATCACCAGCTGCCCCCGACACCTGTACGGTCACCTATGAGCCCAGAGAATTACGACCCTTACCCTCTGCACTCAACCCCCATCACCATGCAACAGTACAATCCTGAGGTGCACAGCACTCCTGGCAGTACATATTCAAAACTATGAATGTACAGTTCAACAACCAACCCCCCTGCCCGTGTACTTCCTTCTTTTTAAATAAATGATTTCTTTGATTATGAAACAGTTTTTATTACTGCATAAAGTGAAAGATAACAAACCCCAATGAAAACACAGGTAACAAACATCAAGGAAAACACAGGCACTTTTAAAAGCACTGTAACCAGTGCACGTCACTCCTGGTCAAGGCAAAAAAACATTACTGTTGGCTTTCTGCCTCAAATTCCTCCCTCAAGGCATCCCTAATCCTTGTTGCCCTGTGGTGGGCGTCTCTAGTAGCCCTGCTGTCTGGCTGTGCAAATTCAGCCTCCAGGACTTGCACCTCGTTGTTCCATGCCTGGCTGAATGTTTCACCCTTCCCTTCACAAATATTATGGAGGGTACAGCACGCGGATACAACTGCAGGGATGCTGCTTTCCCCCAAGTCTAGCTTCCCATAAAGTGCCCGCCAGCGCCCCTTTAAACGGCCAAAAGTACACTCCACAGTCATTCGGCATCGGCTCAGCCTGTAGTTGAAACGGTCCTGGCTCCTGTCCAGCTTCCCTGTATAGGGTTTCATGAGCCAAGGCATTAATGGGTAAGCGGGGTCCCCAAGGATCACAATGGGCATTTCAACGTCCCCTACTGTGATCTTTCGGTCTGGGAAAAATGTACCTTCCTGCATCTTCCTGAACAGGCCACTGTTCCGAAAGATGCGTGCATCATGCACTTTTCCAGGCCAGCCTGTGTAAATATCAGTGAAATGCCCACGGTGATCCACAAGCGCCTGGAGAACCATAGAGAAATACCCCTTGCGATTAATGTCCTCGAAGGCTAGGTGGGGTGGTGCCAGAATAGGAATATGCATCCCATCTATTGCCCCTCCACAGTTAGGGAAACCCATTTCTGCAAAGCCATCCACAATGTCCTGCACGTTCCCCACAGTCACGGTTCTCCTTAGCAGGATGCGATTAATGGCCCTGCAAACTTGCATCAACATGATTCCAGCGGTCAACTTTCCCACTCCAAACTGGTTCCCGACCGACCGGTAGCTGTCTGGAGTTGCCAGCTTCCAGATTGCAATAGCCACCCACTTTTCCACCGTCAGGGCAGCTCTCAATCTTGTGTCCTTGCGCCACAGGGTGGGGGCGAGCTCAGCACAGTCCCATGAAAGTGGCTTTTCTCATACGAAAGTTCTGCAGCCACTGCTCGTCATCCCAGACTTCCATGACAATGTGATCCCACCACTCACTGCTTGTCTCACGAGCCCAAAAGCGGCGTTCCACGGTGCTGAGCATTTCCGTTACCGCCACAAGCAATTTCATGTCACCCGCTTTAGGCAAATCCATATCATCATCGGAATCCTCACTGTCACTTTGGAGCTGAAGGAATAGCTCAACTGCCAAACGTGATGTGCTGGCGACAGTCAGCAGCAAATTCCTCAGCAGCTCAGGCTCCATTTCACAGCATGCTGCACTCACAATGGCAAGAAACGTGGACGGCGAAAGTGTGACTGCTGGGAAGTGAAGCGATGCACCACGGGGCGTTGGAACAGGAAGCGGAATGACCTACACACTTCCTTCCCCTTCCCACAATACTCAGCGCTAAAACGGCGCCAAAATGGGATGAGGTGCTCTGTGGGATAGCTGCCCACAATGCACCTCTCAGTACAGCGCTGGAAATGCTGCCAATGTGGCCACACTGCAGCGCTGGTAGCTGTCAGTGTGGCCACACTGCAGCGCTGGCCCTGCACAGCTGGATGACCAGCGCTGCAAACTACCAGCGCTGCAACTCGCCAGTGTAGCCATACCCTAAGGTGCCACAAGTACTCCTTGTTCTTTTTGCTGATAAATTAATGGAGGTTAAGTCCATGAATGGCTATTAGTGAGGATGGGTAAGGAATGGTGTCCCTAGCCTCTGTTTGTCAGAGAGTGGAGATGGATGACAGGAGAGAGATCACTTACTCATTACCTGTTAGGTTCAGTCCCTCTGGGGCACCTGGCATTTGGCCACTGTTGGCAGATATGACGCGGGGTTGGATAGACCTTTGGTCTGACCCAGTATGGCCATTCTTATGTACTTATGAAGGGAGGGGCAGAGTCCTGTGACAGAGTTTCTGTAGTGTAGTGGTTATCACGTTTGCTTAACACGCAAAAGGTCCCTGGTTCAAAACCAGGCACAAACATGCTGGCTTAATTTTCCCAGTTCCTGCTGTTGTAGGAGTAGCAGTGATTTCTATGCTCAAAAGGTCTGTTATACTTCCCCTGCTCCCACTTTTGTCTCCTCTCCCTCTCTGAATGCCTGTGAAGTGGCTTTTCCCCTCCTGTTCCCCCCTGGAATGCTCGTGGGATGAATGGGCTAGTTGAAGAGCAGAAGAGCTTCCAGGTAGACAAGGTGTCTGGGACGCTAATTAGGCAGCGATCACACACCCAGAGCATGGACACTGCCCAAGGTGGAGTGTGACCAACCAGATGCAGCCAAGTCATCTCTAGTCGCAGGCCATGAGGTGCAGGCCCTTAAAAGGGGAAGGGACCCTGTGCTCAGGAGAGCACTCACAAGCTTGTACCTCCAGTGAATGCCCTTCGCCCGGACTGCCTGGCCAGTGGTTCACAGCGTTGCATTTCACTGTGCCTCAGGAAGACTTACTTTCATCGCACCGTCCATAGCTGCGCTGTGGGACACTTACCTTGCAGAATCCTAACATCTCCAGTGCTGTGCCCGTCCTGGGAGTGTGAGTATGCGAGTGCGAGTGTGACACCCCCTGCCCCCGCTTATTTTGAGCTTAGCTGTCAGTATAACAAATGTGCTGCTTTCTGCCAAACTCTGGTGGGTCATTTGTCCTCCTTACACTTAGTAGTTGGCCCAATTTTGGGTAACACCTGCGATAAACTCAACCCCTGCAGGACAGAGGGTGGTGAAATGAGCTGAGAAAAAGCCTTGGCATCAGCAGGGGACAGCTAGAGGATCTGGGCCTGTCACCTTTTGACGCCTTGTGGCTTGGTCTCCTCTGCCCTTGGAGGTTGGCCTATGGTGGCCGGCTCTTGCTGCTGGCTTCCTTTGTGTGACTTGCCAAAGGAGGGAGTGAGGCAGGAATGGGAAAAAAGAGGAAAGTCGAGCTGAGGAAGGCAGGGCAGAAGCTCAGCGCCTTAGTGCGGCTAAGTGGGGTTAGTAGAGCATCACCAGTCGTTCTGCAAAGCCTGGGGAGGTGCGGTTGGCTGCTGGGAGGTAGAATCCTGTGCCTGCCTCTTGGCTTCCCAGGGATGGCTCCTTGCAGCCCAGGAGAAGGACGATGGTTCTGGGTGAAAGGAAGACAAGTAAAGCTCTGGGAGGAAATTTGGGTGCGGGGTGCGGGCTCTGCGCTGGGGGAGGGGGTTGGGGTGCAGGAGGGGTGGCACTTACCCCGGGCACTGCAGCTCCCAAATTGACCCGTACACACAACCCTGCATCAGCAGCTCCTAGGTGGGCGGGGCCAGGGAGTCTCCGTGCGCCGCTGCCTGCAGGTGCTGCCCCCAGAGCTCCCATTGGCTGCAGTTCCTGGCCAATGGGAGCTGCGGAGTTGGTACTCAGGGCAGGGGCAGTGAATGGAGACACTCCGCCCACCCCAGGGGATGCTGGGACATGCCGGCCACTTCTGAGAGTGGCACGGAGGGACGGAGGCAGAGTGGGCAGGGAGCCATCTCAGTGCTGCTGGCACATCTCTGCACACCCATTGGGGGAGGGGAGCAGAGGGCCTCCATGTGCTGCCTGGGGGAGGGGCAGAGCACAGAGCTGCCTCCCCTCCCGGGTCTATTACAGGAGTGGGTGGGTGGTGTCTTTTGGCCTGCAAGGTGCAGCAGGTCGGACTAGATGATCACACTGGTCCCTTCTAACCTTAAAGCCTCTGAGTCTAAAAGGGAGATGGAAGTAAAGGAAGTTTTTTAAAAAATAAACCAAACATTGTAATATCAGGATAACTCCAACAGCTCATTGTATAGTCCTGCCCCTTTCTTCCTCCATTGTGTGTTGAATGACTTGCAGCACATGGATTCTCTCATTCCATTGATAAACTGATACAATGTGACTGAAATTAAATCACTTCCCAGCAGAGAAAACATCACATCATTGCATTAGCTGGGAATTGAACCCAGGTCAACTGTTTGGAAGGTAGCTATGCACACCACTATACCACCAATGCATCTGGCAAAAGTGTCACTTATGCTTGCCTAATGAGGTTAGACCAGCGTTGAAGAGATTTTTCTGCCTGTTAAAATGTACTGGATTCTCATCACTAAAAAAAACCCTCATGACTAAAAAAAACCACCTCCATCTTCACTTGGGTTTCAACCATCAGCCTTTCAATTAGCCACCAATGTTGTTAATCACAGGGTATGTCTACACTACGGGATTATTCCGATTTTACAGTGCATCCGAGTTCACATTGCTGTCCAGAGCAGTCACAATGGTGCACTGTGGGATGGCGCCTGGAGGCCAATACCATCGAATTGCGGCCACACTAACCCTAATCCGACATGGCAATACCGATTTCAGCGCTACTCCCCTCGTCGGGGAGGAGTACAGATATTGGTATTAAGAGCCCTTTATATCGATATAAAGGGCTTCGTTGTGTGGACGGGTGCAGGGTTAATGCCCTTTAACGCTGCTAAATTCGATATAAACTCACAGTGTTGACCGGGCCAGAGAGAGCAGCAGGTTTCCCATATTGTTTCCCGCTCTTGTTTTCTTTACTAGTTTCTCCTCTGCACCAACTTGCTCTTTTTCTCCATGAGCCTGGCTAGCTGAAGTGGGTATTCACCCATGAAAGCTCATACTTCAAAACATCTGTTAGTTTATAAGGTGCCACAGGACTCTTTGCTGCTTTCAGTTGGTAGAGCATCAGACTTTTAATCTGAAGGTCCAGGGTTCAAGTCCCTGGTCAGGTGATAAACTGCTCACCAAGATCTTACACTGTCTTTCCCATGTCCTCTTTGATGTTACTTTTTCTCTCCAGGATTTTCCCTTTCCTCAGAAGGGCCTTTTTGTGTGTGGGTTTGAAGGGGCAACTTCCTGACAGCCCCTCTGTCCTTGCAGCCTGGAGGAATAAAGGCCTCTGGGCATAGAGCATGTTCCTCCCTTGCACACACACACAGACACACAGACACACACAAACACACAGAATATCCCTAAGGAATTAGAATCACCTGCTGCCTTCCCCTGTCCTGCTGGATCCTCAAATGAAGATGCTCTTCAGCCTAAACCCATGTCCCCTCTTTTCCCAGTGCCTCTCAGTCCCTTCTATGCTCACTGCTCCTCACTCCCAACCAGAGCCTGCTCCTCTTCACCCTTCTCCTCTGTCCCAACCCACAGCCCCCTCCTATTCCCAGTGCCCCTCAATCCCAATCCACAGGCCCCCCCTCCTCACGCTGCTCCTCAATCCCAACCCACAGCTCCCTCCTTCCCTCCAGCAGCAGATGCTTCAGACCCCCTCAGGAAGATTTTCTTGCAAGGTTTCGTGTATGAGTCTGCATGTGGATTTCACAGTATGTTGGAAATAGGTTGGGTTGCTGGCTGAAATGATCACTGGTGGCTGGTGTTGGATTCCCAGTCTCCATGTTACAGGGGCAGGAGAAACAAAGGGTTGTTATCCTTGTTGTGTGAACCAAGGGCAGCACAACTGTGCTTGGCAGACCCCGATTGAGGGACTCACTCTCAGTTCAATAGCACTTGCTAGGCAGGGGACATGGGTTCCAAAGCTGAGTGGGTTGGGGCTATGTCCATACTGCAATGAAACACTCATGGCTGTCCTGTGCCAGTGCAGGCTCCCAGGCTAGGGCTATGGGGTGGTAAATTTGCACTGTAGACATCTCAGCTCAAGCTCAATATTGGGCTCTGGGAGCCCTCAAGGTTGGAAGGGAGTTTAGCAAGCAAAAAAGATAAACTGGCAGTGGAGTATTACCCTGGACTTGACAGCATTTCTCCATTGGTCTGTGTGCTTTGGGGCAGGGACAATAACACGTCCTGCTGCATCTGTTATTTCAAAGGGCGGTTTAGGATTTTCATTTTCACACATGGTGCATGAAGCAGGACTCAACCCTCAGTGCAAACTAAATGAGCTGCTCACAGATTCTGGCAGCCACAATGAGCATTTAGTGTGAGAGCCCAGACCTGCCCCTGTCCCAGAGGGAGGGAGGTCATCTGTGACAGGCTGGAACACTGACCTATCAGCTCTTAACTCTCAGTAATTCCGTTATCAGTGCCTGTGAGTGTAATTGAAACAGCCATACTGGGCTGGACCAAAAGACCATTTAGTTCTCTGACAGCTGCCAATACCAGGTGCTCCAAGAGGTACTCAACAAGGCACCACTTGGAGTTGAACCCAGGATCTCTTGTTTACAAGACAGGTGTTTTAGCCAGCTAAGCCATGGTGCCTGCCTGTGGCTCAGGGACACTCTCTGCCCACACCTGACTCCCTGCCATCCCCACTGGGGCCTGACAAGCTTTGCTTGTGTTGGATTCTGCAAAGCAGAGGAGCAGGTGAGGTTTTCCTTGCAAGCTGTGTGTGTGTGTGTGTGTGTGTGTGTGTGTGTGTGTGTGTGTGAATCTTTGGCCAGGTCTGCACTACAAAGTTATTTCAGCATCATTATATTGCTCAGCTGTGTGAAAAACACACAATGCTCCCTCGGTCAGCAGCTTTTGGCTGGTGCACACACTGCAATGCCACGTCTGGCGACAAAATAAAACCACCTCGACAAGAGGCCTAGAGCTTTGTGCCAAATTGTCAGTGTAAATGCTGCTGGTCATTATATCACCATAACTGGTCTCCACCAGTATCCCACCATGAACTCGCCTGCCCTGCATTCCTGCTACAGAGGCCGGACCTCTCTCCTTTCATAGCTCCAGAAAGTTCTGACAGCTGAGCTGCTATCTACACCGGGATTAGGTTGATAGAACTGCATTGCCAGCCTAAGTAATGTAATTACACCAACCTAATTTCATAGTGTAGACCTGTCCAAAGAATCGCACACACACCTTGGGAGCAAAACTTCACCTGCTCCTCTGCTTTACAGAAGCCAAACACGAGCAACACTTGTAAGGGCCCAGTGGGGATTGGCAGAGAGTCAGGTGTGAGCAAACACACTGCTTTAAGCAACAGTAATTACCATGGCTTGGCTGGTTAAAGCACCTGTTTTGTAAACAAGAGATCCTGGGTTCAACTCCCGGTGCTACCTTAAAAACTGGCTTTTGGAGCACCTGGTATTGGCTACTGTCAGAAGACAAGATTCAGAGTGTGGAAGCCAGTAAATAATTAACAAGGATTTGAAGAGATCTTAATGAATGTTAGTTAGCAAGAGTCAGGCCATACTGTAACCTTAATGACGTAAGACTTGTAGGAGCAAAGATAGTGCGAGGCGACAGGACAGGAACTGTGTACAAAGTTATTATGACCTTGCAATTACTAACCAAAATGCAGGCTTGCTTTTCTTAGGATTGAGACAAATAAGATAAGCCTTTTTGCTATGTATAAACAAAATGTAGTTGTTGCTTTTTACTGTCTATATTATTGTTAGAAATTGTCTGTAAAAGGTATAAAGGCTTGCTGTGATTGTTTACCAGTTGAGAGACCTGTCCAGGACCCTGTGTCCTATGGCACTCTCTCCCTCCATGGTAATTACTGGAGAAATAATAAAGTATTTGATTTTGCTGCATCCAAACAAAAAGTGAGAACTGAGTTTTCTTCGACAATTTGGGGCTCGTCCGGGATGGCAACGCACGGACCCACAGACAACTACTACGGATCATTCCCCTTCGAACCCCATGGCGCCACATGAGAGGTATGAGACCTTTTGAAATCTCTATTGGGGTATCGGAGGAGGATTTTCCCTGAGGACGTCTGTCTCTCTGTTGGGCTCACGCCATCTGAACTTATTGACTGTGCAGCAGGATCAGATGCAAAGTGGTATTGGGGAGAGGCCCCAATAAGGTTAGTTTATTGCAGTACTGGGAACTGCTGAGTTGGCCAAGGAAATGCATAAGGTAATGCATAAGGTAATGCATAGGTAAATGCATTAGAATGCACCGGTGCTGAGGGGTTTTTACCGCCTCAAGAGGGGTTGTCATACCGCCTCATGGTATTGGTCCGGACCAGGTAAAGATGCATCCAAAAAAAAAAAAAAAAAAAAAAAAGACAGAAAAAGAAAAAGAAAGAAAAAGAGGCCTTGGTGTGTGTGTGTGTACACCAGTGTGAGTGGCTGTTACCGGGATAGCCCAGTAACTAGTGGATCTTTAGGAGATCTGACCCACGGTGGGCTGACTCAGCCTGGCATAGTCCGGCGAGGAAGCTGCCTGGGTCTAGGAGTGTGTGAACCCATCTTCCCTCCCCTTTCCTTGTGAGTCTCTCCTGTGTGAGTGGAAAATGGGTAAGGGACTGTCTAAATATTCCACCTTACCCCCTAAGGGTACCCCAGCATATTACATGTACGTACATTATGGTCCTAAAACCTGCAGGTATTTAAATGATTGGAATCTGTATACGCGTGAAAATTCATTTAAACAATGCCCATTAGAAGGTACCTTCAATCTAGATAAGATCATATATCTCAGTGGAGCTTTAATCATAAAGAAAAACCTCTGTTACAGTGTAAGCAATTTGTCTAGGAACGGGTTAATTTGAAATTCGGCTTAGCCCTGAGATAAGGGAGAAGTTGTTTTGTCTTCAAGGTCATGAATTAGTGCGGACTATGCTAAGTGCTAAGTAAAACTGCTTCAGCCCCAACTGGTTGTGGAAAATAAAAAAAAAATGGCAAACCAAAAAAGCAGTATAAGTTACAAAACTGAGATTGCATTTGCAAAGCTTAACGGTTCAGTGAGATCCAACAGTTTTTGCAACCCTGAAGCCGGACAGGCAGCTGACCTGAACTGGAATCTCTGAAAGAGACGCCACAGGAGATTCCAGGGTGTAAAAGAACAGCCATCCCAAGAGTGGCAGCATGTTGGAAATGCTGGACAAGCTGTATACAGGATAATCTCCCGTCCACCTATTTCCCTTCTCTGAACATTATACACAGACATGCCAGTCTGGATATGTGTAAGTATTAAAGTGGCTTAAGGCTTGGGGCATTCATATTTTTCCCGAGTGATGTGAGAGCATTCCCAACACTCTCCATTGTTGTTTTATTATTTTAATGAAGCTTTAAAATTTGATTATATGCTCTGTCAGTTTGATCACCTGACATGAGGGATAAATTAGTAACAGGAATTTGTCACAGTTTGGTGAGCAATTAAGAATGGGGGGCGCTACAGAATTTACACCATCTATCTGTTTTACCCTTGTTAGTTTATGTTTGCTTTGTTTGGTACTGTTGGTGTTTTGTGTTAAGAATAGCATGATTATAGGTGAGCTCTAATAGAATAAGGAAACACTATTTGGTTTTGGTGCACTATTTAGCTTTGGCTTTGTTTTGTTTAACCGGTTACTGATGTTTTTCTGCTCTGTTCATTTGGGCGTTAGGTGTGTGAGCGGAACTGAACTTCTCGTTCGTAATTCCTCAGGGTGGAAGCCATGTGTGCGATGAAGCTCTGAGGTTGTCCTGAAATTTTACAGTCCCGCCCCCCCGTAGCGGACAATATAATAGAAGTAGAAAAATTTGGCTTAGACTGTAATTTTCTTTGTTTTTTGTGTAATTTTCTTTTCTGTTTAAGTGTCAGCAGACAAATGGGTGGGTCTCTGGGTAGACCCCCAAAGGGGTTTGGATTATGTGTTAAGTGAATGGCCTTGTATTTTTGCCCAGGTGGCAAGCCTTACTAGGAAGGACTTAGGTAGTCTTGTGAGTAGAAATGTTTTGGGGAAAAGACCAGAAGGGTGGGGCTAGTTGAGGAGCTCACCCTCCTAGCTAAGAACTGGTTGTGGAACAAGCTAGTGTCCATGGACGGGACGATTCAGCGAGGAAAAAAGGATCGGGCCCAAGCGGGAGGGCAACAGACACAGTGATTGGAAAACAGGTTGGACACTTTTGAGGGTGTAGTGGAAAGAAGGAGTAAGTGCATATAAGCATGAGGATTTCAAATACTCAGAAGGATATTTGGAATGGTGATTTGCATTGGTAAAGTGGCTGTTGGAAGGAAAAAAGCAATTGATTTTTAAGGGAAAATGAAAAATTGACTCTGTGTTTGCTGGGGGGAACAGCACTTGAACTTTGTGAAAAAGCTAAAGAGAACAGTTTTTTGGTGTCTTTGACATGTTTGTGAATGAATTCAGGCAAAGAAATTATTAGATTGCACTCATTTGGCTATGAACAATTTTGTTAAATCAGTTGAAGAATGTATACAGTGCTATGTAATGACATTGTATTAGGCCCTACAGGCACTATAAGTGGTGATGTTTTCTTTCAGTGTTTAAAAGCAGGAGTTAAAAGAAATAAAAACCAAGCCGGAGAGCATCTGTGTTAATGCAAATTAACTAACTGATAAGGTAGAGGCCGCTGAACCAGGGCTGTCTACGAAGCACATACGAGAAAATATGGGGTAATTCCTCTGTTTTGCCTAGAATCAACAAGAGTATTTGTATATTTTAAGTATTTAACTGCCCCGAAGGGGTGGACCTCTGTTTTTGTCTTTCAGATAATCAAAGAACATTAATGCCAGCTACACAGCATTCAACATACTATGATTTACTGGCAGTCACAATTATGTTGTGTATTCTATGTTCTGTTTTGTGGTGTTTTGCCAAAGAATTGTTGTGTTTAATATTTTCATGAGATGGTCTGATTTGACATCAAGCGAAAATGTTGCATTGCAATGCAGATACTTGTTTTGTTCAACTTAGAGTACAAAGTGTTTAGTTATATCAGAAAAATGTGATATACTAAAGTCTAATACATTTTCTTCAGTAAGAGAAAGAAACTACATTGGCCAAATCTTTTAATTGAGAATTGTTGTTACAATTTGCATACTGACAGTCTTTGGAAGCAAGGACATGAAAAGTTAACCCACTCCCCATATTGTACGAGGGATCCTTCTGGCTACCTCAGACTTTAGCCAGAGGGCTGGGGATGGTGGATAGCTATTGGACTAGAAGTTATATTAAGTGAACTTCTCAAAGTGGGTGTGCTTGTCCTGGCTTGTTCTTCCAAAGTTCTGTAATAAGGTTATTTTAGTGAAAGGGTATATGTGGCATACATTGAATGATAATACTTCTGTACTGTATAACAGTACTGTTTATGTGTTCATGGTATGAAAAAGGTGTATAATTGAAGAGTAAAAGTTTCCTTTGTAGGTTAAATGAAGAAAAACAAAAAAAAAAAGCCAAGTAGAGAATGGCTAACATGCGCTGGCCCCAGTTAAGGACACCGCTTGGCTGCTTACCAAGGGAAGGGGGGGGGAATGGTTGTTGCAGTTACACGAGATTGGTGTGCAGCGGCCAGCCCACTCTCCTCCTTGGGGACCTTTTGTAAATATTCAGATTGATTTTATTTAAATGTCTACATGTTGTGGTTATGAATATGTATTAGTTTTAGTTGATGTATTTACCACTTGGGTTGAAGCTTTTCCCTGCAGGACAGTAGATGTCTTTGCTTACAGATTTTGTACCACGTTTTGGCATCCCTGTGACTATCAACAGTGATCGTGGAATTCATTTTTACTGGACAGATTGTACAGGAGTTATGTGCAACTCACTGCCCTCACCACCCAGAATCTGCTGGGACAGTGGAACGCCAGACCGGGATTTTAAAGAATAAACTGGCCCAGATTTGTGCTGAAACGAACTTAAGGTGGCCGGATGCCCTTCTTTTGGCACTGAGGTGTATGAGAGCCATTCCCAATCGAACGACTGGACTCAGCCCTCATGAAATTTGACAGGACACCCAATGCTGACTACCAACTGCACCCCCACTGACCCCAGCTCAGATGGACATTCATTTGCTGGATAACATAATGCTTAAATCTTGTCAGGCACTAATGAAATGTGTTAAGTCTTTTTATACACAGGTGATGGAAGCACTACCAAAGGATCCTGTGCAACCTTGCCACTCGTTGGAACCGGGAGCCTGGGTCTACATAAAGATCCATCAGCGAAAGACTGCCTTGGCTCCATGCTGGAAAGGCCCTTTCCCAGTCCTGCTGACTACCGACACCGCTGTGAAGTGCCACAAACTGACTGCTTGGACCCAGGATTCTCACTGCAAAAAAAGACCCCTCCACATCAGAAGAATTTTCCTATTGATGATTAGCCTATTCTTTCTTCTAGTTCTACTGTACTTCTGGACAGCAGGGAAAAAGCTCCCTTGACCACTGACGGACCAACTGTGCCTTTAGACTTTTCTAGAAAAAAGCACAGCTATTACAGGGTGATATGTGCTGGAAACCTCTCCCCTGTAGGATGCTAAACCTCGATTGTTTTGGGAAAGAAGAAGGCACACTCACTCCACTGACATTGCCAAAGTCCAGGAATTCCTGACTGAAAAGGACACTGAGAACTGACCCTGGTGAAGAAACAAAGAATTACATACTGGCAGGAAGTACTTTGTGGGACCCATGCTTGGGACTGTGGTATTAATTGGATTTTGGGGTTTATTCTACAGGCTGCGCCCTGTGTTCTGGATAAATCCTTCAGTATGTATTGCCCTCCCTAATTGGATTTTACCTGACATTGCCCTTATCCAGTTTTTTACATACCCAGATTGCTCACAAGGGGCTACCATTAGATTAGCACAACAAAAAGGCCTGGGTTATTTCCTCTGGACAAAACGGGAATTGACCAGATCCCTGTGGGCTGGGTTATTTCATCTGGCCAATAGTGTAGTAGCCATTTGGACTATTCTTCCAGGCCAAGAACGTGATAAGAAATTGGGGCAACTAGAAAAGGCCACTAGTCTTATTTTTGAAGCTCAGCTATCTTCAGTACAGGCTGGAGTTGCTGAGTTACATGTAATTTCCACCCTTAGTTCTATGACCCAGAAGTTACTGACAGAGATGGTATTGAATATCACTGAGGCTGGGAAGGCATTGCAGTGGGATCTGGACCAGACTTGGCCCACTGCCCTTCCAGACACGTCAGGAGTACCATCTGATCTGTGGTCATGAAGACATACTTGGACACTTTCTGGATGGAAGTGTGGATATTCACAGTGCTCCTTCCAAGCATATGGACCAGTTAGGGGGTGTGGGCTCCCACATACCGAATCCTGCTGGGTCCATGGGGAGGATGCCTGTGGGACTGTAATTGTTTACCGAGACATCTGGGGAAATACAAGATATACATATTGATCTTACCACTGCTGCAGGCAATTATATCATTTACTGGCCTGCAGATAGAATGCAGATAGAATATTGCAAGTAGCTCTTGGATTTTAGGTATATTTTGATTGGACTTGAATCGTGCCTGATTAGTTTCAAAATTTGCTTTCATTGTTACCAAAGGTTCAAAGAATCTCTGAATTGCAAGGGCAAATTCCCATGCTTTAGAATATATATCAAGATGGAAGGAATGCCTATCATACAGCTTATAGAGTGTTTACTTTATGTACTAGGTATGATGTTTTGTGCTTTGTGTTCGCAATTGTACAACAGCCCCATTATATTATTCCTATGGGATTGTTATTGTTTGTAATGTTGTTAGTTAATTTAGGATTATATTATTGTTGTTGTTGTTGTAAATATTGTAAGAATGGCAATACCTTTCATGTTCATGCTAATTATGCATTGTCATTACGTCCCATGATGGTTGACATGTTTGCTGTGGAATCTGAAGTCCATGGTTTCATGCGAATTGAGATTTGAAATTGTTTGTTGTACTAGAAGTACAAAAGGGGGGAGTGTGGAAGCCAGTAAATAATTAACAAGGATTTGAAGAGATCTTAATGAATGTTAGTTAGCAAGAGTCAGGCCATACTGTAACCTTAATGACGTAAGACTTGTAGGAGCAAAGATAGTGCGAGGCGACAGGACAGGAACTGTGTACAAAGTTATTATGACCTTGCAATTACTAACCAAAATGCAGGCTTGCTTTTCTTAGGATTGAGACAAATAAGATAAGCCTTTTTGCTATGTATAAACAAAATGTAGTTGTTGCTTTTTACTGTCTATATTATTGTTAGAAATTGTCTGTAAAAGGTATAAAGGCTTGCTGTGATTGTTTACCAGTTGAGAGACCTGTCCAGGACCCTGTGTCCTATGGCACTCTCTCCCTCCATGGTAATTACTGGAGAAATAATAAAGTATTTGATTTTGCTGCATCCAAACAAAAAGTGAGAACTGAGTTTTTCTTCGACAAGAGCTAGATGAACCTATGGTTTAAATTACACTCGCAGGCACTGATAATAGAGTTACTGAAAGATTGGGTGTTAAGAGCTGATAGGTCAGTGGTCCAGTACCCTCAATGTGGTTTTAGCTGGAAACACACCTGGAGGACAAAGACTCAACTGAACTGATTCAGAAGAGAATAATAACAATAATACTTTCAAACCAAAGTCCCCAAACAGATTAGTATTGGTTTTTCAGTTTGGGGAATTTTTTTTTCCCAGTCAGACCTTGCCAAGGGAAGCAGGGAGAAAATGTTTGAGTTGCCTCCTTCAGAACAGCTTGGCCTAGACACTAGCTCTGGGTCACTGCTCTGGCCTTGCTCGGGTTGAGGGTATTTTAATAATTTGGGCAGGTCCCAGGGTGTTTGGGGGAGATGACGAGGATGTTACCTTTTGAGATATAAATTAAGAAATACAGGACTAGAGAATTTTTCTTTTTTTAAGAAATCTGGGATTTAGACATTTTATTTAAAGCAAAAGAGTTCTGAGTTTCTGAGAAGCTTCTTGCAAACAAAAACCAACATCATACCAAACGGGGACATGGTTGTCTACAAAGGAGGAGTAATGACTAAATGCATCCGATGAGGATGCAATTTGTACCCATGCATGCAGAGCACAATGGACTAGCAGTCCATCACCTTAACCACTCAGCCACCTCATCAGAACTATCAAGGAAAAGACAGGAGGAGAAATCTAATGTCAGCAGAGATAGGGACAATAAGGAGTTTTTAAATACTAAGCAGAAGCAGAGGCTGAATGAGCTCCCCGCTCACATCCAGTGAGGAGCTGGGGGAAAGACTTCAGGAACAGACCGTGTTTGCGTAGACACACCTACTCTGCCTAGGTATGCAGCACGATGGGGCCGCTTTCCCAAAATGACCAGTTTTGGCTGGTGGCAGGTTACAAATCACTTTAGGATTGAGTGGAATGAAATGTTGTTATCCTTCCTGCATGAGTGAAGGGCAGCAGAACATACCTAGTCGGTCCTGATGGAGGGGTGGGTGGGTGAGGAATAGCTTTCATTGGACTTCATAGAAGTGATTGAGAACGTCATCCTAAACCAGTGGTCCCCAAACATTTCACACTGTGTCCTCTTATCCAGTTGGGGGAGGGCAAAACCAGAGCTTGAGGCAGTCAGCCCTGGGTGGTGGAGCTCAGACTTTTGGCTTCAGCTCCAGGCACTAATGCCAGCCCTGGCAACCCCATTAAAACAGGGTTATGACCCACTTTGGGGTCCTGACCCGCAGCTTGAGAATCACTGCTCTATGCTGAGGGGAGAGTTTTCATGTGGGTGCAGTTAATCCACTTCCCCAAGAGGTGGCAGCTATGTCAGTGGGAGAAGCTATATCGGTGGGTGTGCAAGCTGTGGTGTTCACCACATTTAAGAAGTTTAATCAAACCCCATTTTTAAAACCACTTCTGGTCTGGGAATGGCAAAGGAGCTCGAGGAAGCAGGGTCTGTCCTTCAAAGTCTTGGAGATCATGAGTCCATGGTCATGGGGTTATAGCTTAGTGGTACAGTGCTTGATGGTAGATCAAGTGATCCTTGATTCAAGCCCCAGTGTTCTCTTATAACCTTCTTTCTTTTTTTTAAAAAAAGGAAAACATTTTCATTTCCATTCTTCATTATGTTCAGGAGCTCCACTATACGGGGGTGCTTGATATGAATGTAAACACTCAACATTTCACTGTCCAAATGCACAAAAACCTAGCAAATCTGTCCATCAGCTGAAATCAGTTCCAATCCTCTAACTGTCTAGTTTATGTTTTCATCAATTAAACAAAGGTATCATAGGAATGTACATTTGAAGATCCCTCTTCTCCAGGAGCTGTGTTGTGCAGAAGAACAAGAGCCACATCCAGCTACAGTTCAGGAGTCTGATGACCAAAGAGCCAATAAATGTTCTGAGGGATGGAGAAAAATGCCTTCTAGGGAGCTCAACCTGTTTCACTTATCAAAAGAAGATTGAAAGGTGACTTCATTGAAGTGTTGAAGGGCCTTCATGGAGAGAATAGATTGGGTATTAAAGGGCTCTTGAATCTAGGAGAGAAAGGCATAACAAGACCCAGTGGCTGGAAGGTGAAAAGAGACAAATTCATATTACAACTAAGGCACAAATATTCAACAGCGAGGATGATTCACCACAGGAACAATCTACCAAGGAACGTGGTGGATTCACCATCTCCTGATGTCATTTCATGAAGACTAGATGCCTTTCTGGAATGTGTTTGCTCCAAAAGTAGCTCTTGTGTCATACAGGAGGCCTGTGATATGCAGGGGTCAGATTAGATGCTCTAATGGTCTCTTCTGGTCATAAAGTCGACTAATTTCTGAAAAACTGACTGTAGCATTGGGAGCAGCGTCTGATGTTTTCCTGTCTAGCCGACTTGCTTCCTAGAACGAACGCTCCTTGAGTGGGGTGATCCACAGGGAGTAGCTCAAACCTCCAAAGTGCCTGGCCAGGGGCAGGACATTAGCCCAGCAAGGGAGGGGTGTGGCAGTGACATCACAAAGGCCTTTTGCAGGACCTCAGACTATTGGTCAAAGGTGGTGGGGAGGTGGTGACCTCACAGAGAGATGCTGACATCAGCCAGGCAGGACAGGGGCGAGGGGCCAGGGAAACCTCAGAGACCCCTGTGGCTTTGCTTCAGCAAGTCTCCTTCTCCAGGTCTCTCTTTGAGGACTGAGAGAGTATTCGGGTTCACGTACGTGAGCGCCAGGAGGAACCTCTTTTGAGTTTTCTCCTTCCCTTTTCCTGATTTTACTAGAAAACAGCCGTCCCTGTTTAGAAGGTAAGAGCCTCCTCGAGGTTTGAAACCTGTTCAGTCTGATCCATCTGGTGACAGTTGAATTCTAGGCATGGAAAACACGAGCTTAAGGAGGCAGAATTTTATTCCGCACCTGGGATTTTGTCCCTTAAAATCACTGGGGACATTAGGGTTTGTTCTTTTTGTTTCACCTTTTCCTCCATCCATCCCTCCCTCCTTTCTCTTCGTCTCTTGCTTCTTTTGTCCTTTCTCCTGTTCCCCTCCCAAAACCAGGAACAGTGTCGGGGTGTGTTTGGGGCGGGGGCAGAAGAGGGGATGGGCGGCACTGGGGAGGGGGAGCTTGGGGGTGTTTGGGGCGGGGCAGAGGGGGCCGCACTGGGGAGGGGGAGCTCGGGGGTGTTGGGGCGGGGACAGAGAGGGGAGGGGTGGCACTGGGGAGGGGAGCTTGGGGGATGGGCGGCACTGGGGAGGGGAGCTCAGGGGTGTTTGGGGCAGGGGCAGAGAGGGGATGGGCGGCGCTGGGAGGGGACCACGGGGTGGGGTTGGGGTGGGGACAGAGAGGGGATGGGCGGCACTGGGGTGGGGAGCTCGGGGGTTGGGGCGGGGCAGAGAGGGGATGGGCGGCACCGGGGGAGGGCGCTCGGGGGTGTTGGGGCGGGGCAGAGAGGGAGGGCTGGCACTGGGGTGGGGCGCTCAGGGGTTGGGGCGGGGCAGAGAGGGGATGGGCGGCACCGGGGAGGCGCTCAGGCGGGTGTTGGGGCGGGGCAGAGAGGGGAGGGGCGGCACTGGGGGTGGGGAGTTCGGGGGTATTTGGGGCGGGGGCAGAGAGGGGATGGGCGGCACTGGGGAGGAGCTCGGGGGTTGGGGGCGGGGCAGAGAGGGGATGGGCGGCAGTGGGGAGGGGAGCTGGGGGTTGGGGCGGGGCAGAGAGGGGATGGGTGGCACTGGGGAGGGGAGCTCGGGGGATGATGGGGCGGGGGCAGAAGAGGGGATGGGCGGCACTGGGGAGGGGAGATCGGGGGTGTTGGAGACAGGGGCAGAAGAGGGGAGGGCGGCACTGGGGAGAGGAGCTCGGGGGTGTTTGGGGCGGGGCAGAGGGGGCCGCACTGGGAGGGGAGCTCGGGAGGTGTTGGGGCGGGGTCAGAGAGGGGAGGGTGGCACTGGGGAGGGGAGCTTGGGGATGGGCGGCACTGGGGAGGGGACCTCTGGGGTTGGGGGCGGGGCAGAGTGGGGTTGGGCGTCACTGGGGAGGGGAGCTCGGGGGTGTTTGGGGCTGGGCAGAGAGGGGAGGGCTGGCACTGGGGTGGGGAGCTCGGGGGTTGGGGCGGGGCAGAGAGGGGATGGGCGGCACCGGGGAGGGGCGCTCAGGGGTGTTGGGGCGGGGCAGAGAGGGGAGGGGCGGCACTGGGGTGGGGAGTTCGGGGGTATTTGGGGCGGGGGCAGAGAGGGGATGGGCGGCAGTGGGGACGGGGAGCTCAGGAGGGGGTTGGGGGCGGGGCAGAGAGGGGATGGGTGGCACTGGGGAGGGGAGCTCAGGGGATGATGGGGCGGGGCAGAAGAGGGGATGGGCGGCACTGGGGAGGGGGAGCTCAGGGGTGTTTGGGGAAGAAGAAGGGGATGGGCGGCACTGGGGAGGGGAGCTTGGGGGTGTTTGGGGGTGGGGGCAGAAGAGGGGATGGGCGGCACTGGGGGTGTTTGGGGCGGGGTCAGAGAGGGGATGGGTGGCACTGGGGAGGGGAGCTCAGGGGTGTTTGAGTGCGGGAGCAGAAGAGGGGAAAGGGAGGTCGGGGGTGTTGGGGGGTAGAGAGGAGATGGGCGGCACTGGGGAGGGGAGATCGGGGGTGTGGGAGACAGGGGCAGAAGAGGGGAGGGGCGGCACTGGGGAGAGGGAGCTGGGGGTGTTTGGGGCGGGGGCAGAGGGGGCCGCACTGGGGAGGGGAGCTCGGGAGGTGTTGGGGCGGGGGTCAGAGAGGGAGGGGTGGCACTGGGGAGGGGAGCTTGGGGATGGGCGGCACTGGGGAGGGGAGCTGGGGGTTGGGGCGGGGGCAGAGTGGGGTTGGGCGTCACTGGGGAGGGAGCTCGGGGGTGTTTGGGGACGGGGCAGAGAGGGGATGGGCGGCACCGGGGAGGGGCGCTCGGGGGTGTTGGGGCGGGGCAGAGAGGGGAGGGGCGGCACTGGGGGTGGGAGCTCGAGGGGTTGGGGCGGGGCAGAGAGGGGATGGGTGGCACCGGGGAGGGGGCGCTCAGGGGTGTTGGGGCAGGGCAGAGAGGGGAGGGGCGGCACTGGGGTGGGGAGCTCGGGGGTATTTGGGGCGGGGGCAGAGAGGGGATGGGTGGCACCGGGAGGGGCGCTTGGGGGTGTTGGGGCGTGGCAGAGAGGGGATGGGCGGCACTGGGGAGGGGAGCTCAGGGGTGTTGGGGGCGGGGCAGAGAGGGGAGGGCGGCAGTGGGGAGGGGAGCTCAGGGGGTGTTGGGGGCGGGCAGAGAGGGGATGGGCGGCAGTGGGGAGGAGCTCGAGGGGTTGGGGGCGGGGCAGAGAGGGGATGGGCGGTATTGGGAGGGGAGCTCGGGGGTTGGGGCGGGGTCATAGAGGGGATGGGCGGCAGTGGGAGGGGAGCTCGGGGGTGTTGGGGCGGGGCAGAGAGGGAGGGGCGGCACTGGGGAAGGGGAGCTCGGGGGTGGGGAGGGGCAGGGAGGGGAGGGGCGGCACTGGGGAGGGGACCTCAGGGGTTGGGGAGGGGCAGAGAGGGGATGGGCGGCAGTGGGGAAGGAGCCAGGGGTTGGGGGCGGGGCAGAGAGGGGATGGGCGGCAGTGGGGAGGGGAGCTCAGGGGTTGGGGGCAGGGAGGGGATGGGCGGCACTGGGGAGGGGAGCTCAGGGGTTGGGGCGGGGCAGAGAGGGGATGGGCGGCAGTGGCGGAGGGGAGCCTGGGGGTTGGGGGCGGGGGCAGAGAGGGGAGGGGCGGCAGTAGGGAGGAGCTCAGGGGGTTGGGGGCAGGGGCAGAGGGGATGGGCGGCACTGGGGAGGGGGAACTCGGGGGTTGGGGGCGGGGCAGGGAGGGGATGGGCGGCAGTGGTGGAGGAGCTCAGGGGTTGGGGGCGGGGAGGAGGGGAGGGGCAGTGGGGAGGGGAGCTCGGGGGTTGGGCTGCTCAGGAGCCGCCTCGCGAACGCTTCAAGGCCACGTGACGCCCTCTCGAAACTCCGCCTCTCCCGAGACAGCCAATAGGAAGAGGAGGCAGAGCTCTGACCAATGGGAGCGCGAGAAGAAACCTTCCCCCGCCCAGTTCCAGTGTGAGGTTGGGGCTGCAGTGACCAGAGCCCCAGCAGGGTGCATAGGGGGCTGCAGTGACTAGAGCCCCAGCAGGGTGCAGCGGGGGGCTGCAGTGACCAGAGCCCCAGCAGGGTGCATCGGGGCTGCAGTGACCAGAGCCCCAGCAGGGTGCAGCGGGGCTGCAGTGACCAGAGCCCCAGCAGGGTGCATCGGGGCTGCACTGACCAGAGCCCCCAGCAGGGTGCATCGGGGGCTGCAGTGACCTGAGCCCCAGCAGGGTGCATCGGGGGCTGCAGTGACCTGAGCCCCAGCAGGGTGCATCAGGGGCTGCAGTGACCTGAGCCCCAGCAGGGTGCATCGGGGGGGGGGCTGCAGTGACCAGAGCCCCCAGCAGGGTGCAGCGGGGGGGGGTGCAGTGACCAGAGCCCCCAGCAGTGTGCATCGGGGCTGGGTGACCAGAGGCCCCAGCAGGGTGCATCGGGGGCTGCAGTGACCAGAGCCCCAGCAGGGTGCAGCGGGGCTGCAGTGACCAGAGCCCCAGCAGGGTGCAGCGGGGGCTGCAGTGACCAGAGCCCCAGCAGGGTGCATCGGGGGCTGCAGTGACCAGAGCCCCAGCAGGGTGCAGCGGGGGCTGCAGTGACCAGAGCCCCAGCAGGGTGCAGCGGGGGCTGCAGTGACCAGAGCCCCAGCAGGGTGCATCGGGGGCTGCAGTGACCAGAGCCCCAGCAGGGTGCATCGGGGGCTGCAGTGACCTGAGCCCCAGCAGGGTGCATCGGGGGCTGCAGTGACCTGAGCCCCAGCAGGGTGCATCGGGGGCTGCAGTGACCTGAGCCCCAGCAGTGTGCAGCGGTGGGGCTGCAGTGACCAGAGCCCCAGCAGTGTGCAGCGGGGGCTGCAGTGACCAGAGCCCCAGCAGTGTGCATCGGGAGGGCTGCAGTGACCAGAGCCCCCAGCAGGGTGCAGCGGGGGGGGGGGGCTGCAGTGACCAGAGCCCCCAGCAGTGTGCATCGGGGGGGGGCTGCAGTGACTAGACCCACCAGCAGGGTGCATCGGGGGGGGGCTGCACTGACCAGTCCCCCCAGCAGGGGGGCTGCCGGGCGTGGGTTTCCCGGCCGTCTGGGGCCCTTCACAGGAGACCCGCAATAGCCTGACCCCCACACCTGTCCGAGCTCCCGCCCTGCCCCCCCGCCCACTGCCTCGAGAGCCGCCCCCCCTGCGGTGTCACCACTACCCCCAGCTGTGTCCCCGCGCAGCTTCCCAGCCCCCAGCTCCTCCGGTGGCCCCCCCACACTTCCTCCCTGCAGCCTGCCCCATTCCCCCCCTGAGTCCCAGCTTCACCCCCTGACATCTCTCCAACCCCACCTCCCCCCATCGCAGCCTCTGCCCCCCAGTGCCCCGGCCCTGCTCCCCGGGGGGCTTGAGAGGCCCCCACCCCCCGGCCGCTCCTCTCCCCACAATGGGCAGCTGCTGGCGCTGAGGAAGGGGTCTGGGCCAGGCCAGGTGCTGGGCCGATCCTGGTGAAAGAGAGACGAGCCGGCAAGGCTGAGAGGCCCCTCCCTTGTCTGGGGGGGGGGGACAGGGGCTCCCACAATTTGGCCAGTGTCACCCTCCCCCATCCAGAGGAGACGTCCGCTCCCAGCAGGCCGTACTCCATCTCCACCCCACAGGGGGGAGCCCCCAGTCCAGCAGTGCCCCCCACCCTGCCCCCATCAGCAGCCAAGCCGGGAACCTGCCCCTTCTCCCCTGCGAGGGCTGCAGGACTCCCTGCCCCCGCAGCACCAGCCTCCCCCCATGTCCCCGGGGTGGAGTGGGGGAAGGGGGGATTCCTTCTTCCCATTGCCCAGATCCCACCCCCACCCCGGGCTGCCCAGACAGGAGCCAGGGGCTGCAGCAGTTGGCTGCTTCCCCAGGGCTCCCAAGGAGCCGCCAGGAGAAGGGACGAGATTCTCCACGGCTCTGCAGCCGTTCACACTGGGACCCGCCTCACACGGGGGAAACTGAGGCACCAGGGAGGGCGCGATGGGCTGCACCAGCTCAGATTGGGAGTCTGTGGGAGAGCCAGGAATAGAACCCAGGAGTCCTGGCTCCATGGGCAGCTTGGGACTCCTCCACTTGGGGAGGCTGGGCGGGCCCGGACTGTGGCCCTGCCCCAAGGCCTGCTGCCACTCAGCCTCCTCCTGCCAAAGCCCCGCCCACACGCCCTCCACCCCGCCCACACTCCCCTTCAGCCCCGCCCACACGCCCCTTCAGCCCCGCCCACACGCCCCCTCAGGACCCCTTTGTTCCACTCCCTGAACCCCCGCCCACCTCTCACGTCTCTTCCCCCGAGGCCCTGCCACTTGTGCCTCTTCGCCCCCACCCCAAGGCCCCCCCCACCTGCCTCTCTGCCGTTTGCACCCCCGGCCTCTCCCCCCACGGCCCCATGTGGCCGGATGGAGCTTGGGGAAGGGCGAAGTGAGGATGGGGCCTTGCGGGGGAGAGGACGCGCGGGAGCAGGGCCTCTGGGTGGAGCACGGGCCAGGTGCCTCCCCGGGCCCCTTATACCCACCGCCCCTGCCTGGCTCCCGGCCTCCCCGGCTCTAACCACTAGACCCAGCGGCACTGGGACAATTTGTATAGTGGGAGGTGCTGAGAGCCAGTGAACAAACCTGTAAACCCTGCACAGGACGGAAACCACTTCAAGCCGGGGGGGGTGCACAAGACTGGCCCCCACTCCCTTCCCAGAGCCAGCGGTGGGACCCGGATACCCTGGCTCCCAACCCCCACTCTAACCACTAGCCTGCACTGCCCTGCCACAGCTGGGGAGAAGAACCAGGAGTCCTGGCTCCCAGCCCGGTCGTGGGTGGAGCAGGACGTACTGGCCATGGGCTCAGCTGGGCATCGCTTACCACCAGGCTGGATGGTATCCCAGTGCTGACCTCCAGCCCCACAGCTCTGCTGGTGCCCCTCACTCCCGACCCGCAGCCCCTTGGTTCCCCCCACCACTGACGGTGCCCCTCACTCCCGACCCGCAGCCCTGCTATCCCAATCCTGATCTCCACACCCACAGCTCTCCTGGTGCCCCTCACTCCCGACCCGCAGCCCCTTGGTTCCCCCCAGCACTGACGGTGCCCCTCACTCCCGACCCGCAGCCCTGCTATCCTAGTCCTGACCTCCAGACTCACAGCTCTGCCGGTGCCCCTCACTCCCGACCCGCAGCCCTGCTATCCCAGTCCTGACCTGCAGACCCACAGCTCTGCCGGTGCCCCTCACTCCCGACCCGCAGCCCCTGCTATCCCAATCCTGATCTCCAGACCCACAGTTCTGCTGGTGCCCCTCACTCCCGACCTGCAGCGACTGGGCTTCCCGCGGAGCTCCCCAGTCACTGTGCTGCAGGTGCCCCTCACTCCCGACCTGCAGCCCCTCCTATCCCAATCCTGATCTCCACACCCACAGCTCTGCTGGTGCCCCTCACACCCGACCCACAGCCCCCTGGATTCCTCGCTGAGCTCCCCAGTTACTGCGCTGCCGGTGCCCCTCACTCCCGACCCGCAGCCCCTTAGGCGTCAACCAGCTCTGACGGTGCCCCTCACTCCCGACCCGCAGCCCCCTGGGTTCCCCCCAGCTCTAGTGGTGCCCCTCACTCCTGACCCGCAGCCCCTGCTATCCCAGTCCTGATCTCCACACCCACAGCTCTGCTGGTGCCCCTCACTCCCGACCCGCATCCCCCTGGGTTCCCCGCTGAGATACCCAGTTACTGCGCTGCCGGTGCCCCTCACTCCCGACCCGCAGCCCCTACTATCCCAGACCTGACCTCCAGACTCACAGCTCTGCTGGTGCCCCTCACTCCCGACCCGCAGCCCCTACTATCCCAGACCTGACCTCCAGCCTCACAGCTCTGCTGGTGCCCCTCACTCCCGACCCGCAGCCCCTACTATCCCAGACCTGACCTCCAGCCTCACAGCTCTGCTGGTGACCCTCACTCCCGACCCGCAGCCCCCTAGTCTCCCTCCAGCTCTGCCGGTGCCCCTCATTCCCGACCCGCAGCCCCTGCTATCCCAGTCCTGACTCCAGACTCACAGTTCTGCTGCTGCCCCCTACTCCCGACCCGGAGCCCCTTAGGCGTCCACCAGCTCTGACGGTGCCCCTCACTCCCGACCCGCAGCCCCCTGGTCTCCCTCCTGCTCTGCTGCTGCCCCTCACTCCCGACCCGCAGCCCCTCCTATCCCAATCCTGATCTCCAGATCCACAGCTCTGCTGGTGCCCCTCACTCCCGACTTGCAGCGACTGGGCTTCCCGCAGAGCTCCCCAGTCACTGTGCTGCCGGTGCCCCTCACTCCTGACCCACAGACCCCTGGGCTTCCTTCAGCTCTACCGGTGCCCCTCACTCCCGACCCGCAGCCCCCAGGGTTCCCCCCAGCTCTAGTGGTGCCCCTCACTCCTGACCCGCAGCCCCTGCTATCCCAGTCCTGACCTCCAGACTCACAGTTCTGCTGCTGCCCCTCACTCCCGACCCGCAGCCCCTCCTATCCCAATCCTGATCTCCACCAAGAGCTCTGCTGGTGCCCCTCACTCCCGACCCGCAGCCCCTGGATTTCCCGCTGAGCTCCCCAGTTACTGCGCTGCCAGTGCCCCTCACTCCCGACCCGCAGCCCCTACTATCCCAGTCCTGACCTCCAGCCTCACAGCTCTGCTGGTGACCCTCACTCCCGACCCGGAGCCCCTCCTATCCCAATCCTGATCTCCACACCCACAGCTCTGCTGGTGCCCCTCACTCCCGACCCGCAGCCCCCTCGATTCCTCGCTGAGCTCCCCAGTTACTGCGCTGCTGGTGCCCCTCACTCCCGACCCGCAGCCCCTTAGGCGTCAACCAGCTCTGACGGTGCCCCTCACTCCCGACCCACAGCCCCTGCTATCCCAGTCCTGACCTCCAGACTCTCAGCTCTGCTGGTGCCCCTCACTCCTGACCCACAGCCCCCTGCGCTCCCTCCAGCTCTGACGGTGCCCCTCACTCCCGACCCGCAGCCCCCTCGATTCCTCGCTGAGCTCCCCAGTTACTGCGCTGCTGGTGCCCCTCACTCCCGACCCGCAGCCCTTAGGGCGTCAACCAGCTCTGACGGTGCCCCTCACTCCCGACCCGCAGCCCCTGCTATCCCAGTCCTGACCTCCAGACTCTCAGCTCTGCTGGTGCCCCTCACTCCCGACCCGCATGGGTCACCCCTGGAGCAGGTTAAAGCTGCAGGTTGACAGTGGGGTTGCTGCCCCTGTGAACAGCTGCTGTAGCACCGCCTGGGCAGGACAGGGAGACCCAGTTATACCCCTCCCCCACCCCAGCCTGTATCGGGGGATGGGAGCGCTCACACCCTGGGGCCCCTGAGTTGGGACGGAGGGAGGCCCCCGTGCACCAGGGATGCTGTAAGGGCGAACAGGGGCACCCACCCACGCACCCGAGATCTTCTAGGGGGGGAGAGTGGCACCCACACACCCAGGATCTTGTAGCGGGGGACAAGGGCATCCACACTCCGGTATCCTCTGCAGAGGGACGGACACCCACACATCCAAGATTCTGTATGGGGGGCAGAGGTACCCGGACACCAGGGCTCCTGGACAGGGGATGGGGGGCACCGAAACATCCGGGATCTTACATCAGAGGACAGCGGCGCCTGCAGCTCGACATGAGACGTGGGCGGGGGGAGCAGGAGCATTCCCATTTCCAGGCTGTCCCCGTCTGGCCAAGGCACAGAGCTCGCAAGCAGAGTTTAAAGCTCGAGCTGCCAGACAGCAAAACAAGCCGGGCTCCGTGGCTGGTGCCTGTGATCCCAGCTCCTGGGGAGGCTGAGGCTGGCGGATCGCTTGAGCTCAGGAGTTCTGGGCTGCAGGGGGCTGTGCCAATCGGGTGTCCGCACTAAGTTCAGCATCAATATGGTGATCCTGGGGAAGCTTAGGGTCCCCAGGTTGCCTAAGGAGGGGTGAACCGGCCCAGGTTGGAAATGGAGCAGGTCAAAACTCCCCTGCTGATCAGTAGTGGGATCGCACCTGTGAATAGTCCCTGCAGCATAGCCTGGGCAAGACAGTGAGACACGGTCTCTTTGTATACAGACACCCCCCGCAGAGCCTGGAGGGGGGGATGGGAGCACCCACACGCTGGGGATTCTGACTTGGGGTGAGGGAGGCACCCAAGCGACACAGATCTTGAAAAGGGGAACAGAGACACCCACAGATCCCGGATGGGGGCAGACAGGGGAAACCACACACTGGAGCTAGTTCATGGGGTGGGGGGCAGAGACACCCACCAGAGATCCTGGATGGGAGCACCCACATGATGGGGATCTTGAACTGGGAGGAGGGAAGCACCATGTACCAGAGGTTCTGAAGGGGGAACAGGGACACCCACACACCAGGTGTCTTGCAGCAAGAGCTGCGGTCTTCATTTACACAGGGCAGTGATGGGGATTTAACCAATTCCTGCACAGAACTTGTTCCACTAGATAATTAGCCTCACGGTTAAAAAATGGTAATTTCCAGTTGGCGTTTTGTGACATTGACTGCAAACCAAGGGGGTCGTGTTCAACCTTTGTCTGGTGAATTAAAGAACCCTTTAAAATCAGATATTCCCCCCTCTGGGAATTTTTAAAACTGTGTATTTAAAAACAGTGACTAAATCCCCCTTAACCTCCAGTCAATGAAATCAATTGAGCTTCTTCAATCTCTCGCTGTAGACAGAAGAGAACAATGCACATTTTCCTTGTTTTTAAAGGCAAAAATCCTGATCTTTCCAAGGGGAGCTTCTGCTTCAACGGTCAATTTAGGGAAGGATTTGGCTTCCTGGGCTATAATCTGCCCGCTGGGTTATAATCTGCAGTCTGAAGGGTCAAATTTAGATGAGGCCGTTAGTGCTGCCCCCGTGTGGCCAGAGATGGGAGCTCACAAGCAGAGTTGAAAGCTGGAGCTGGAACGGACCTGGCTGGACACGCGGGGCCCAAAGCCTCTCGCGTGGGATCCTCGCTGTGCAGCAGGAGGCGGAGGGAAGCTGATTGTCAGGGCTCAGGGCAGCTCCCTGCCAGGCTGAGCCGGTGTCTGTGCTAAGCTCGGCATCAATCAGGTGATTCTGGGAAGTTCGGGGTCCCCGGGCTCCCAAAGGGGGGTGAAGCAGGTCACCCCTGGAGCAGGTTAAAGCTGCAGGGTGACAGTGGGGTTGCTGCCCCTGTGAACAGCTGCTGTAGCACCACCTGGGCAGGACAGGGAGAGCCAGTTATACCCCCCCCCAGCCTGTATAGGGGGATGGGAGCACTCACACCCTGGAGACCCACCCACCAGAGATCTACTGGGGGGGGAGAGTGGCACCCACACACCCAGGATCTTGTGGGGGGGGGACAAGGGCATCCACACTCTGGGATCCCAGCACCTGGGACTTGTTTGTCTTAGCGATTGGCTGAACAAGAAGTAGGACTGACTGGACTCTAAAGTTTTACATTGTTTTCTTTTTGAGTGCACTTATGCAACAACGATCTTACCTGGCAGGACAGCGGCGCCTGCAGCTCGACATGAGACGGGGGCGGGGGGAGCAGGATCATTTCCCAGTTCCAGGCTGTCCCCGTCTGGCCAAGGCACAGAGCTCACAAGCAGAGTTTAAAGCTCCAGCTGCCAGGCTTCAAAACAAGCCAGGCCCTGTGGCTGGTACCTGTGATCCCAGCTCCTGGGGAGGCTGAGGCTGAGGCTGGTGGATCGCTTGAGCTCAGGAGTTCTGGGCTGTGGAGGTCTGTGCTGATTGGGTGTCCGCACTAAATTTAGCATCAAAATGGGATCCCAGGGAAACTTGGGGTGCCAAGGCTCCCTAAAGGAGAGGTGAAGTGGCCCAGGTCAGAAATGGAGCAGGTCAAATCTCCTGTGCTGATCAGTAGTGGGGTCACACCTGTGAATAGCCCCTGCAGCATAGCCTGGGCAAGACAGTGAGACATGGCCTCTTTTTAGACACCCCCCCCCCCCGCAGAGCCTGGATGGGGGGGGGTGGGAGCACCCACATGCTGGGGATTCTGACTTGGGGGGAGGGACGCCCCCCCTGCAAAACGGATCTTGAAAAGAGGAACAGCGACACCCACACACCACAGAGCCTGGATGGGGGCAGGGGAACCACACACGGGAGCTAGTTCATGGGGTAGGGGACACACCCATGTGCTCCATTGCACCATTCTTAATGAGAAGAACGGGGGCATCCACACAAAACGGATCCTTAACGAGCTGGGGGACACCCACACACTCCACTATTAACCAGGAGGGACAGGTGCACCAGACACCCCCAGTAGCGTGGAGAACACCCACATCCACTGGATCCCTCATGGGGGGGTAAGACAGAGGGGATTGTAATGGGGCCCAGCGCGTTCCCATGCACCAGGGATTGTTAAGGGTTGAAGGGACAGGGACACCCACACACACTGAGATCACGTCCTTGGAGGAACGCAGAAGGACCTGGTCTGTTCCATGGTGGCAGCCCAGCCTGGGTGAGTCAAAGTCTCTTTTTATACAGCCACGCCCCAGAGATCCTGACTAGGGGAGAGAGACACCCACCCCCCAGAGATCCTTAATGGTCTAGGGTGCACCAACACACCAGGGATTCTTATGGGTGGGAGGAATGGAGACAGCCAGACACACTGAGATCACCTCCTCCAAGGAGCCTGGGCCAGACAGGGAGACACAGTCCCCCTTTACAGATCTGCCAGACAACCTTCCTCCCACTCCCTCCACACAATGTTCTTATTTGGAGGTGAAGCCAGGGAAATCACATGGAGGATTCGTATCTGGGGAACTGAGGGCACCCACTTACCACCAGGGATTCTTAAGGGCAGGAGGAACAGGGACTCCCACCTCTGTAGCATGGGGGTGGGTCGCCTGCTGGGCTCATCTGGGCATATTTCACCTTGTCAGCTCCCTGCCATTGCCTTGGGGGCCCCTTGTTCGCTGCCTCTGGTACCCAGTTTAGCCTCCTTCCCGAGGGCTGAAACGCTTTGATCTATCTAAGGTCTGTGGGATCAATGTGTGTCATGGTGTAATTCTGTGTTATTCGGGGTCAGACTAGCTGAGCTAATGGCCCCTTCTGCCCTTAAATGCCATGAAAACATTTCCCTGGTTTCTCCTTGTGCCTGACAGACACCACGGTGAGGGGCCCGATAGAAGATCCTGCACACAGCGCTCTGGCTCTTACTTTACTTGGGGACGTCAGCGCTTTCCTAGCAAAGCTGCTGCTAAAGCGCTGGGTTTGGGGAACGGTTCGGCTCCGGTTCAGAGCTCTGCCTGCGGGGTGTGAACCTGCCACGAGGAGCGGGAAACGCAACCAGCAACGGGAGGCGTTGGCTGAGCTCCAGGCTGCCCCCGTGTGGCCAAAGCTTAGAACTGAGCAGCGGAGTTTGAAGCTGGCGCTGGGAGGGACCCGAACACGCGGGGCACGAAGGCTCCTGAGTGTAACGCTTGTTGGGTGGGCAGCTGAGCGTAGCTGATTGCCGGAGTTCAGGACTGCACCCCGGGGTGCTGAGCAGGTGTCTGTGCTCAGGTTGGCCTCGCTATGATGGTTTCTGGGAAGTTTGGGGTCGCCAGTCTCCCTAGAGACAGAGGAGCCAGGCCAGAAAAGGAGGTTTTCAAAACTCTGGTACCAATTGGCAGTGGGACTGCCTCTGTGAAGAGCCGCTGCAGCCCCGCCAGGGAGAGCCGGTCTCTCTTTATGCAGCCCCCCCCCCCATTCCTCAGGACGGGGGTTGTGCTCAAAGATCTGTGCCCCGTGTTTTCACCTCCATGTGAAGCGCACAGTGCAAATAACCCTCAGCGCCTCAGCTCAGTTCCAGGCTCCACTTCCACCCGCTCAGGCAAGATGGTGCAGAGGAGCCCCTGGGTGGCTGTGGGCCTGGGGAGGCTTTTGATTTTTCGGCCTGACCGCTACGTGCAGCAAGGCCAAAAGTCAGATGGCCGGCTCTCCCGTCCACCATGCTCATCAGGAGCCCTTAGCTGACCGGCTCGGAGAATGCGGGCAGCGTCCCCCACTACCTCTCACATGCAAAGCGAGCGCTCTGCCGCTTGAGCTAATTCCCCACAGCTGGCCTGACTCTCAGGCACCGGGCAAAAAAAGGCAAGGGCTCTGTGGCCTTAAGCAGAACACAGCCTGAAATGGGGGGTTGGGGGCGAGGCGCTACCCAGAGCTGGGGAAGGGGGTCCGAGTCCCAGCCACGCTCCTCGGCACAAACACCAACGGTCCCTCCCTGGAGTGTGTCTGGGCTGAGAGTTAGCCCCAGAAACAAGCACCAGACTTCAGAAGACAACACAGGGATAGATCACTTGACGATTGCCTGCTCTGGCCATTGCCTCTGAAGCGCCTGGCATCGGTTACTGTCAGAAGACGGGATAGTGGCCTAGATGGACCATCGGTCTCACCCAGGAGGGCTGTTCTTATCTTCACCACTTTCCTCTAACCCAAGCAAAGCCAGAAGCAGGCCCAGCTCAGCAACTCTAGCAGGCTCCCTGGCCCCTGGCCCAGCATACAGCAAAACGACCCTGCCTCCGCCAGGATAGACAGCCACCGACTCCCTCTTCCAGACCAACGCAGCCCTTCCCCGCTTTGGCTGTCTCCAAGCTGTCTGCGTGCTCTGCTCTGCTCCACGGCTGCCATGCTGCCTGAGATCAGGAGGCTGCGAGGTCTCACGGTCTCAGCTGAGCTGGTATCGCGTGCCACCCCGCCCATCTCCTCATTCCCTTCATGGACCCCTGGGATGTGAGTAATTCTGTATTTGAGTGGCTCTCCCTCCCGGCCAATGAGCTTGGCGTAGACTAGCAGGGAGGGAGGAGGAAAGGGATTGTGCTCCAGTGAGAGCTCAGAAAGAAAGGTGCAGGTCCCCCACTAGAGCCCAGCCCAGCAGAGCAAAGCAGAGCAGAGCAGGCTGGAGAATGTGTGTATGGGTCTGACTACTTCTCCCATGCTCTTCCGTTTGAGCTAACTTCCCCCAGCTGTCTCCAGCCTCCCAGTCAGCGCAAGGGGGAGAAGGGCCGGGGAGGAAGAGCTTTGTGCTCCGCAAGGGCTGGCTTTTTGGGAGGCCAAGCGGGAAGAGGGATGGAGGCCACTGGAGGAGCTGAGCCGGCTGACTGTCCATGGCTTCTAAAAGAAGGGCAAGAGAAAGTCCCGTGGCTGCCTTGCCGCTGGAGGATGCGGGCATTGATCCCGCTGCCTCTCGGAGTGCGGGGGAGTCCGACTCTGCACCCCTCTTCCTGCGACTCACAGTGATTTTCAGCCAGCCAGTAAAACAGAAGGTTTATTGGACACAGGAACACAGGCTACAGCAGAGCTTGTGGGCAGAGCCAGGACCTCTCAATCTGGCCTTTCTGGGGGGTTCAGGGTGCTTGGATCCCAGCCTAGGATTCTCTGAACTCCCCTCATCCAGCCCCAAATCGAAACTGACTCCCCCTCTCCACTCGGCTCTCTCCTTTGTCTAGCTCCCCTGGCAGAGATGTTGACCTCCCCTCCCCCCTGCCTAGCTCAGGTTACAGGCTGAATACCTGTCCCTCACCTAAAGTCCTCCCCATCTTCCCCAACCCCCACAGACAGCCCCTACTCCATCACATCTCTCCCCTCTTCGAGGCTGAACTGAGCGGGGTCACTCTGCCCAGTGACCCAGGGAAGTTTGGGGCCTCCTCTCCGGGACAGCGCGTCTGCTATCAGGTTGGCACTTCCCTTCACGTGGACCACGTCCATGTCGTAGTCCTGCAGGAGCAGGCTCCACCTCAGGAGCTTGGAGTTGGCTCCTTTCATCTGGTGCAGCCAGGTCAGGAGAGAGTGGTCGGTGTACACGGTGAAGTGGTGCCCAAAGAGATATGGCTCCAGTTTCTTAAGGGCCCACACCATGGCCAGGCATTCCTTCTCCATGGCCACGTAGTTCTGCTCCCGGGGTAGCAACTTCTTGCTCAGGTACACGATGGGGTGTCTCTCCCCCTTTTCATCCTCCTACATCAACACCACCCCCAGCCCCGTGTCAGTGAACACCATAAAGGGCTTGTCAAAGTCTGAATTTGCCAGAACTGGGCCACTGAGCAGAGCCTCCTTCAGCGCCTGGAGAGCCTGCTGGCACTCCTCGGTCCAGACCACCTTGTCTGGCTTCCCCTTCTTGCACAGCTCAGTGATGGGGGCGGCTATGGCGCTAAAGTGGGGCACGAAACTTCGATAGTACCCCGCCATCCCAATAAAGGCCTGGACCTGCTTCTTGGTTTGGGGAGCGGGCCAGTCTCTGATCACCTCCACCTTGGCTGGTTCCGGCTTTAGGCAGCCGCTCCCCACCCGATGGCCCAGGTAAGATACTTCAGCCATCCCCACCTTGTACTTCTCAGCCTTTACGGTTAGCCCAGCCTCTCGGAGTTGGTCCAGCACTTGTTTAACCTGGGACACGTGGTCCTCCCAGGTCTGGCTGAAGACGTAGATGTTGTCAATATACGCCACGGCAAAACTCTCCATCCCCCTCAGTTGCTGATCCACCAGACGCTGGAAGGTGGCCAGCGCTCCCTTGAGGCTGAAGGGCAGGGTCAGAAACTCGTAGAGCCCCAGAGAGGTGATAAAGGCCAATTTCAGCCTGGCATCTGTGTCCAGCGGCACTTGCCAGTAGCCCTTTGTAAGATCCATGGTGGTGAGATACCGAGCGCCTCCCAGCTTGTCTAGGAGCTCGTCAGGCCTGGGCATGGGGTTGGCATCAGATACAGTGATGGCATTGAGCTTTCGATAGTCCACACAGAACCGGATCGACCTATCCCTTTTGAGGACCAGGACCAGCGGCGAGGCCCAAGGGCTGGAAGATGGCTGGATCACCCCCAAAGCCAGCATGTCCCTGACCTCTCTATCTAGGTCCTGGGCAGTTTTTCCTGTGACCCGAAAAGGGGAGCATCGTATGGGGGTGGGGTGACCCGGTCTCCACCTGGTAGACAATCAAATTAGTGCACCCGGGCTGGTTGGAAAACAGCTGTCGGTACAGATGCAGCACCCCTCTGATCTCAGCCTGCTTGGCCAGGGTCAGCTGATCAGAGAGGGGAATCGCCTCCAGGGAGGAACCAGCCTTTGTCCCCGGGAATAGATCCACTAAAGGGTCATCTCCCGGCTCCTCCCAATGTCCACACATGGCCAACACCACATTCCCCCTGTCATAGTATGGCTTCATCATATTCACATGGTACACCCGGCGGTGATGAGCCCGGTTAGACAGCTCCACCACATAGTTTACCTCATTTAGTTGCTTGATAACCTTGAAGGGCCCTTCCCAGGCAGGCTGGAGTTTGTTTTTCCTCACGGGGATGAGAACCATCACTTGACCCCCCGGTGGCGAAGGCGCGGGCCCGCGCCGTGCGGTCGTACCAGACCTTCTGCTTCCTCTGGGCTCGGGCCAGATTCTCCCTGGCCAGGCCCATGAGCTCGGCAAGTCTTTCCCAGAAGGTCAGGACATACTCCACCACTGACTCGCCATCGGGCAGCCTTCCCCTCCCATTCGTCTCTCATCAGGTCCAGGGGCCCCCTTACCCGCCTCCCATATAACAGTTCAAAAGGCGAGAACCCGGTAGATTCCTGGGGTACCTCCCTGTACGCGAACAGCAGGTGAGGTAAGTACTTGTCCCAGTCCTGTGGGTGCTGGTTCCTAAATGTTTTTAGCATCATCTTTAGCGTCCCGTTTAACCTCTCCACCAGCCCGTTGGTCTGGGGGTGATACGCTGAGGCCCAGTTGTGCCGGACCCCACATTTCTCCCACAGGGTCTGGAGCAGGCTCGACATGAAGTTGGACCCCTTGTCCGTTAAGACTTCCTTGGTGAACCCCACCCGGCTGAAAATGGTCAGCAGCGCATCTGCCACCGTGTCTGCTTCGATACAGGACAAGGCCACCGCCTCAGGATAGCGAGTGGCAAAATCTACCACCACCAGGATGTATTTCTTCCCCGACCGGGTCGCCTTGCTGAGAGGTCCCACTATGTCCATGGCCACCTTCTGGAAAGGTTCTTCTATGATGGGCAACGGCCTCAAAGCTGCTTTCCCCTTGTCCTGGGCCTTCCCCACCCGCTGGCAGGGGTCACAGGATTGGCAGTACTGTCGGACATGGGTAAAGACCCCAGGCCAGTAAAAGTTCTGTAGCAGCCTCTGCCTGGTGCGCCGGATTGCCTGGTGCCCTGCGAGGGGAATGTCATGGGCCAGGTACAGGAGCTTGTGGCGAAACTTCTGGGGAACCACCAGCTGCCTCCTGATCCCCCATGACTCCACTTCCCCGGGGGGAGCCCATTCTCGGTACAGGAACCCCTTCTCCCACAGGAACCTCTCCTTGCAACCTCTCCTCATGGTCTGTACTGCACTGAGGTTAGCCCGGTCCCTGAGCTTCCGCAAGGAGGGGTCATTCTGCAACTCGGCCTGGAACTCGGCAGCTGGGACAGGGATGGGGACCTGCTCTCTCTCACCAGCTGGGACTGAGGTAGCAGCCTCTCTGGGTCGTGTCCCTGAGCGTTCCCTCCCCACCAGGTCAGGGTCCTGCGCCTCGGGCAGAGTACCTTCCCCGTTGTCAGGGCGCAGTGCCCTGCGCCGACTCTGACTACGGGTCACGACCAGGGCACCCCGGGCGTTGCTTAGCCAGTCCTCGAGGTCCCCCCCATTAACACCTCCGTGGGCAAATGTGGGTGTACCCCCACGTCCTTGGGGCCCTCCTTGGCCCCCCACTTCAGGTGCACCCTCACCACGGGCACCTTGAATGGGGTCCCGCTCATACCCCTCACGGTCAGGTAGGTGTCGGGCACCATCCGATCTGGGGCCACCACCTCGGGCCGGGCCAGCGTCACCTCTGCGCCCGTGTCCCAGTACCCAGTGACCTTCCTCCCATCCACCTCCAGGGGAACAAGGCACTGGTTCCGGAGAGGCAGCCCCGTGCCCACCCTGTAAACCAAAAACCCGGAGTCTGGAGCATCCAGCCCCCCAGAGGAGCAGATCTGGGGCCCTGCTCCCTCCTTCGCAGGTGGCACGTGGCCAGCCCCCCTTTCCTGGGAATGTTGCCCCTCATCTGATTGGATCTCTACCCAGTCAACCCTCTGCAGGTTGGGTCTGCTCGGTCTGTCCCTGAGCTTGGGGCACTGGGCCCGTATGTGGCCTCATTGGCCACAGTGATAGCAGCCCATGTCTCGTGGGTCCCCTCGAGTGGGTCGGATGGACCTGACGCTGGATGTTCCCCTTTGGTGGGGGTTCTCCATAGGCCCCCCGCTGGGTCCCATGGTGACTTTCTCTCTGCGTTGAGGCAGGCCTGCTCCTTCGAGACTCCTCCCTGTTATCCCCTGCCCGACTGTCCACAAATTGGTCGGCCAGCTGGCCTGCGTGCTGCGGGTTCTCCGGCTTCTGGTCCATCAACCACAGCCTCAGGTCAGACAGGCACTGCTCATACAGGTGCTCCAGTAGGAATAGGTCAAGCAGGTCCTCTTTAGTTTGGGCCCCGGCTGTCCACTTGCGGGCGTACCCCTGCGCCCGGTTGACCAGTTGTAGGTATGTGACCTCACGGGTTTTATGTTGACTCCGGAACCTCTTCCGGTACATCTCAGGAGTCAGCCCAAACTCACGGAGCAGGGCCTGTTTGAACAGTTCGTAGTCTCCTGCCTCCGCCCCTTTCATTCGGCTGTACACCTCCACGGCGGTGGAGTCCAGTAAGGGGGTGAGAAACGGGATCCTGTCTGCAGGGTCAACCCGGTGCAGCTCGCAGGCATTCTCAAAGGCCGTCAGGAAGGTGTCTATGTCCTCCCCCTCCTTACGCTGGGCCAGGAAGCTCTTATCAAAGCTCTTTGTAGGCTTGGGTCCCCCCTCACTCACCGCAGCCGGGGCCCCGCTGCTTCTCAGCTGGGCCAGTGCCAGCTCACGCTGGCGCTGGTTCTCCTCGTGTTTACACTGGTTCTCCCGCTCCTTCAGTTCTTGCCTCCTTAACTCGAGCGCCTCCCTGTCATATTCCAGCCACATCTGTTCCAGGGACGGGGAGCTCCGCCGGGACGATCCCCTGCTGGCCGCCATGGTCCAGGTGCCCTCGGTATTCGCTGGGCTTCCCCCAACCCCTCCCCTAGGTATAGGTGGGCAGGGTCTCGGGGTGTCCTCGGCAGCAGTCTGGCCCCTCCCAGCCATGTCAGGCCCCGGGGCCCACACTGTGTCCGCTGGGTGGCTTCCCTCTGGGACAGGGCTCGGTTCACCCAAGCGATCCTTCTCCTCCAGCTGGGCAATTAGCTGGTCTTTGGTGGAGCTCCCAATGCGCAGCCCCCTCTGCCTGCACAGCTCCACCAGGTCGCTCTTAAGATGCTTAGCAAACATCTTCCTGCTGGCCCCTCGCCGGCCTGTGCTCTCAGCTTCCCACCGGTTCCAGGGAGACCCCTCGTGCACCAGCCCTTCTTCAGGTCACCACCTCTCTGCCAGGATCGAGCTGCAGACTCCTCCGCCCCTGGGACTGCTCCTGCGATCCCCCCGGGGGACCCTGTTACTGCAAAGTCCTTCTCTCTGGTCACACACTCCCAGGGGTTAATCGCCTCCTGAAACTGTCTCTCTCTGACTCTTCAGCCCACCTGGTCCCCATCAGTTCCCCCTTCATTTTGCTGCTCCCCAGTCAGTTACTGCAGGAAGCGCCGTCCACGGGGTGCAGTAGGTCCCGCCGCTGCCACCAGTTGTCACGGAGTGTGGGGGAGTCCAGCCCTGCACCCCTCTTCCTGGGACTCACAGTGACTCTCAGCCAGCCAGTAAAACAGAAGGTTTATTGGACAACAGGAATACAGGCTACAGCACAACCAGGACCCCTCAGTCGAGTCCTTCTGGGGTTCAGGGTGCAGGGATCCCAGCATAGGATTCCCTGAACTCTCCCTCCCCAAGCCCCAAACCGAAACTGACCCAACCCGCTCCAGCCAGCTCCCTGGCTTTGTCTAGCTCCCCGGGCAAAGGTGTTGACCTCCCCTCCCCCCGCCTAGCTCATGGTACAGGCTGAATACCTGTCCCTCACCTAAAATCCTCCCTGGCTCTCCCAACCCCCACACAGACAACCCCTACTCCATCACAGCAGGTCAGGACTGGGATAGCAGGGGCTGCGGGTCGGGAGTGAGGGGCATTAGCAGAGTCTTGAGGTCAGGACTGGGATAACAGGGGCTGCTGGTCGGGAGTATTGATGGGCACCAGCAGAGCTGTGATTCTGCAGGTCAGGACTGGGATATCAGAGGCTGCAGGTCGGGAGTGAGGGGCACCCGCAGAGCTGTGAGGCTGGAGGTCAGGACTGGGATAGCAGGGGCTGTGGGTCGGGAGTGAGGGGCACCGGCAGAGCTGTGGGTCTGGAGGTCAGGACTGGGATAGCAGGGGCTGCGGGTCGGGAGTGAGGGGCACCGGCAGAGCTGTGGGTCTGCAGGTCAGGACTGGGATAACAGGGGCTGCGGGTCGGGAGTGAGGGGCACCGGCAGAGCTGTGGGTCTGCAGGTCAGGACTGGGATAACAGGGGCTGCGGGTCGGGAGTGAGGGGCACCGGCAGAGCTGTGGGTCTGCAGGTCAGGACTGGATAGCAGGGGCTGCGGGTCGGGAGTGAGGGGCACCTTATCACCAGGAGCTGCTCCCCGCCAGGCACCACACCCCATTCACACGCCTTTGGTCAATACGTAGCTCAGTGGCAATCACTGCCCCGAAGTGACTCCGGTGCAGGCACCCACAGCATGAACTCCCCACACCGGATTCTGTCCACACGCAGAGAATTCTCTCCGCCGGGCTCCTTCGGTTCCTCTCGCTGCTCTCCGTCCTGCCGCCGACACTGCTCATCTGCATAGCCCCGCCCATGGACACGTGACACCTTCTGTCGTTTTAGTCTCAAGTGAATGAGTTGCCCGCGGGGAGTGATCACGTCACCACACGTCACAGCCGCTGGGCGGGGATTGTCTGTGAGCCCGCGCTGGGGCGGGCTTCAGGAGAGACCCAGCCCCATAGACAGCCTGGGGCAGGGAGATATTGGGGAAGGGAGGAGGATGGGGAGAAGGGGAGGAGAGACCCAGCCCCATAGACCTGCAGGGACAGGGGATCTTGGGGTCAGGAGGGGAGAAGGGGGGTTGGCAGAGACCCAGCCTGGGGTGCAGGGGATATGGGGTGGGGTGGAGGGAGCTGGGGGAGAGAAGAGACATGTGTGGGGGGGAGTGAAATGTTGGTCCAGGGAATCTGAGTCACTCCCAGGACATGCTGTGCAGGGGGGAGCACAGGGGCAGGGAGAGAGCCCCAGCTCCAGCCCCACAGAGCCCCAGAGGGCTATTGGGGGCAGGGGAGGGGATGGCGGGGGGAGAGACCCATCTCCATAGACCCCCAGAGGCAGGAAATGAGGCGAGAAGGGGGGAGGGAGGGATCCAGCCCTATAGACCTGTAGGAGCCGGGAGATATTGGGGGCAGGAGGGGAGAAGGGGGGTTGGCAGAGACCCAGCCTGAGGTGCAGGGGAAATGGGGTGGTTTGGAGGGAACTGGGGAAGAGAAGAGACACATTGGGGGACACATGTTGGGACAGGGAAACTGACTCACTCCGAATACATGCGGAGCAGGGCAGGGCGGAGGCAGATCATGCTGGTCCCAGGGTAATTTCGGGGGGTTCTGATTCCCCACTCAGCCGGGGGGCTCCCCTCTGGGCTGAGGAGCCCTGGGGTGGGCTGGGTGCAGGGGCTGTGTGTGTGTGTCAGGCTGGGGGAGCTGCCTGGGCAGAGGGGCTGGAACTGGGGGGGCTGCAGCAGCCCCTGGCTTGATGTGGGGCATCACACCCAGGGGTTACAGTTAGTTGGGTGGCTCAGCCCCCCCCCACTATACAGATTGTTCTGGCACCACTGGCCTAGGGTCACCGTCTAGTGCTCAGGGCCTGCCTGGCTCTCCTAGAGCAGGGCGAGCGCCCAGCTCTCCTGGGGCAGGGCTGGCGAGAGCTCTGGACAGATACTAACAGTGCCGGGGAGCCTGGACGAATATTAGTTGGACAGAGGAGCCTGGGGCAGTTTTATCAGAGAGCAGAAATGAATCCCGAACACAGCGCTGGAGCTGCAGTGCTCAGCGCGTGGGCCTGGGTCTCCTGCACAGTCTCCCTGCCCCCCCTCGTGGCATAACAAGTTCCCTGCAGAGAAGCAGAGGTGCGGGACCGAGGGCTGCGGCGGGGGCTGCAGCACCCCCATGTCTCACTGTGCAAAGCTCCAGGTGCTGTGGGAACAAAGCCAGCATTATTGTGTGATTCCAGAGAACCCCGGAGCTGTGCTGCCCCTGTGCAGTGTGAGCGGGAATTGCACGTTTTCACACTGCTTGTGAACACCAGGGCCGGTGCAACCATTTAGGCAAACTAGGCGGCCACCTAGGGCGCCTAGTGGTTGGAGGTGCCTAAAAGCCCCCTCAGGCGAGGACGTGGAGCAGAGATGAGCTGGGGGGGGGCGCGCGGGGAGGGCTGTCCCCAGTAACGGGGGAAGGGGGCGCACAGGGGAACTGCTCCCCACCCCAGCTCACCTCCGCTCTGCCTCCTCCGCCGAGCACACAGCCCAGCTCTAATTCTCCTCCAATCGGCATCGCAAGCCTGGGCGGGGAGGAGAATTAGAGCGATGCCGGGGTGCTCAGTGGAGGGGGTGGAGCCGAGGTGAGCTGGGGCGGGCTCCCCAGGCAGGCTTAGCTTCCGCAGGCAGGGGCGGCAGGTTATATCTGCGTGCGGTGCCCGGGCTCCAGGAATATTCAGGGCTGGGGGCCCTGCTCCAGCAATATTTGGAGCTGGGTCTCTCCCCCAGTCCTGAGCCTCCCCAATGCCCCAAACCCTCATCCCCAGCCAGAGCCCTCATCCCCGCACCTAATCCTCTGCCCCAGCCCTGAGCCCCGCAGCATGAACCCCTCATACCCCGCACCTAATCCTCAGCCCCAGCCAGAGCCCTCATCCCCTGCACCTAATCCTCTGCCCCAGCCCTGAGCCCCTGCAGCATGAACCCCTCATCCCCTGCACCTAATCCTCTGCCCCAGCCCTGAGCCCCGCAGCATGAACCCTCATCCCCGCACCTAATCCTCTGCCCCAGCCCTGAGCCCCCTGCGCAGCATGAACCCCTCATCCCCTGCACCCTAATCCTCTGCCCCAGCCCTGAGCCCCTGCAGCATGAACCCCTCATCCCCGCACCTAATCCTCTGCCCCAGCCCTGAGCCCCCGCAGCATGAACCCCTCATCCCCGCACCCTAATCCTCTGCCCCAGCCCTGAGCCCCTGCAGCATGAACCCCTCATCCCCTGCACCCTAATCCTCTACCCCAGCCCTGAGCCCCTGCGCAGCATGAACCCCTCATCCCCTGCACCCTAATCCTCAGACCCAGCCAGAGCCCTCATCCCCGCACCTAATCCTCTGCCCCAGCCCTGAGCCCCCTGCAGCATGAACCCCTCATACCCCGCACCCTAATCCTCAGCCCCAGCCAGAGCCCTCATCCCCTGCACCTAATCCTCAGCCCCAGCCCTGAGTCCCCTCCTGCATCATGAATCCCTCATCCTCAGCCCCACAACCCTCACCCCTGTACTCCCTCCTCTCCCCCCACTCCCGCCCCCCAAGGTGCACCCCTCCCCTTCCCCCATCCCCCCTCCCACCCCCAAACGCAGTCCCACAGCGAGAACCCTTCACCCCCTCCTGCTCACCCACCCCCTGCCCAAGACGCATGCCTTCACCCAGCACCCAAACTCCATCCCAAAGCCTGCACCCCTCCTGCACCTAATCCCCAGCCCAGGATCTGCATCCCAGACCTCCCCCTCCCGAGCCCCCTCCCAGAGCATTAGGCAGGTGGGAGCAGAGTTGGGGGGGGCAGAGTTGGGGGGGCAGGTTCTGGGCACCACCAAAATTTCTACAAACTTGCCACCCATGTCCGCAGGAGGTCTCCCCAGGCAGGGTAAGCTGCCGTGGCAGGGGGTGGGGTGGGAGAAGTCTCCCAGGCAGGGTTAGCTGCCACGGGGATGGGGGGTAGTTGCTGCAGGGGGCTCTCCGGGTGGGGGCTGAGTTAGCTGCGGGGGGTGGGGGAATGGACAGACGCGGTTAGCTGGGTGGGAGGGTGCAAGGTGGAAGTTTCACCTAGGGCCTAAAACTTCCTTGCACCCGCCCTGGGGCTTTCCGCACCCCTGACAGGCTGATTAGACACCTGCAACCAATCAAGGCAGGCTACTCAGGGCACTTGGATTTAAAAAGGAGTCACTTCAGTTTGTGGTGTGCGTGTGAGGGGCTGGGAGCAAGAGGTGCAAGGAGCTGAGAGGGAGAGGGTGTAGCTGCTGGAGGACTGAGGAGTACAAGCGTTATCAGACAGCAGGAGGAAGGTCCTGTGGTGAGGATAAAGAAGGTGGTTGGAGGAGGCCAGGGGGAAGTAGCCCAGGGAGTTGTAGCTGTCATGCAGCTGTTACAGGAGGCACTATAGACAGCTGCGATCCACAGGGCCCTGGGCTGGAACCCGGAGTAGAGGGTGGGCCTGAGTTCCCCCCAAACCTCCCAACTCCTGATCAGACACAGGAGGAGTTGACCCAGACTGTGGGTTCCACCAGAGGGGAAGATCACTGAGGTGAGCAAATCTGCCAATAAGCACAGGAACCACCAAGGTAGAGGAGGAACTTTGTCGCAGCCTCTAATTGCAGCATTTTTAAATGGTCTGCATGTTGCTTGCAGGCTCCTAACACTTGCCACAGCAGCTCCTTTTAACTTCCATCCAACCACTTGTACTTATGCCGATAGGTCGACTTTAGGTCTTTAACTTTGATTGGTAGCTGAGAAGATGGTAAATTGGACAGAAACCTCTTCATTTCCTTGTTATTTCCTGACTTCTTTATTCATCGCTTTTTCCTTATTTCCCAGCAGATTGACTAGACCTGGGTGCTAGCAGGGGGCCCTGACGGGCTCCTTATTTTCTGATTTCTTTTGGAAGCATTGAACTTGCCAGGGCACAGTCAGAACCTGGATGCTCATGTCAATGTAACACCTCGTACTCAGCTTTAGTTCTGTTTCTCAGCTCTTTTGGAAAATCGATCTTTAGTCTGTCATGTAGCATCCTTGCATTAGGAGATGGCTAATTAATAAGACCATAAACCTTGGCAATCAAATGGAACCGGAAGTCCACAGAAGAGCCCGAAAGGCCCTTGGGGAGTGGAGTGCAAGTTGAGGAAGACTTCCCTGCAGAGCTTCTCTCTCAATACTCGTTTTCCTGTATTGAGAGCAAAAGTCGGGAATCAGCTCAGGGTAGGGTTATACCATGTGTGTGCAGTGGTTAGACAAGGAACTGGACTGGTATGGAGCAAAACTATCTTATGTGTGCCTGATGACTGTACATTTGAGAAGGAGCAGAAAAGAGCATTGGGGCTGCAGGATAGCGCTTGCATAGGCTTTCTTTGGCCTGTTTTGCTGTAAGAGTTAACAGTGAGAGATTGTTAGTCACATGTCAGTGGGTGGGTTTATGCAAATTAGGCGTGTACAGGGAAACCAGCAAGAGGAAGGAGGCTGAAAGACGTCTCTGTCTTTGAACAGAATTGTGTGTTAAGGGCTCTTGCTTTGAATTCTTCCAGTGGAGTCATTTCGGGGAAGTGATCGTCACTTTGAGTTACCTAGTTATCAAGTGTCGTGAATGGTGTTTGGTGCGTGTCTGGGAGCTCCTCGTGCTGAAGTAGAAAGAAGTGGGGGAAGAGCAGCTGCCTAACATCCGAGACTAACGCATTGCTTCTCGGCCTTTTGGCTAAGATAAATGTAGTGTCTGTTCTTATCAGCTTAATATCTGGTAGGTCCTTTATTTGAAGACTATACATTAAATTGATTTTTGAAACAAGGGGATGGAACAGGAGCTTGCTCTGACCACCCCATGCATTGACCTGGTATTGCAGTGTCTCCAGGGCCAGTGCCTCTCCTTCTGGGGAGAATTGTGTGGTTAAAAAAGCAGAATAAGATTCACTCTAAAGATGCTGATTTGAGAAGATTTTTTTTAAATTAGTTGGAAAATCAGGTTTCTTTAGCACTTAAGTTCTTCATAACAATGTATTGTTAAAATTCCTTGGGAGTGTTTTCTGAGTCTACAGCTGTGAGTTTCTTTGTCTTGCTGGAAAATTGTTTTAAAAGCTGAGATTCTTCTATCAGAGAGGTAGCCGTGTTAGTCTGGTTCTGTAGAAGCAGCAAAGAATCCTGTGGCACCTTATAGACTAACAGATGTTTTGCAGCATGAGCTTTCGTTCGTGGGTGAATACCCACTTCTTCGGATGCAAACAGTGCAAGCAGTATTCACCCACGAAAGCTCATGCTGCAAAACATCTGTTAGTCTATAAGGTGCCACAGGATTCTTTGATTTTCTTGTGTTTGCTTTGAGTTTTTTCAACACCATGTGGGTGTAATGCTTTCCAGACTGTGGGTCTGTTTGGGCGTTGGTTGGTTGGGGGGGGGGGTTGTGTGTGTGGGGGGGGGGATGACACACAGATTGGCAATATTTGAGGTCACATGTATATCAATAACTGGATGAGTTACACAGACTTCTCCCCACCCAGCCTACGTTCCATGTATCTTGACTGGGCCTGTCGCCCACCATCCCAGAGCAGAAGCCTGAGCCCCACCGCACATGGGGAGGAGGGGAACTCCCGCTGGTTGCCGGCTCCTGCAGTGTTTATGACTCCGGAAGGGGGTAGGGACCAGCCCCTGCAGGCAGTTGGGGGGATGAGCCGCTGCTTTGCTGCCCCCGACTCCCCCTCAATTACAGCCCAGGAGGCTGTGGCCACAATAAAAGCCCCTGGTGGCCACACTTGAGAAATGCTGGAGCCTCACAGTAAACAAATCCCAGCAGGTTTGTCACTCCCTGTCCCCCACCCTGGGGATTTCCTGCCCTCTCCCACCCAGACCAACCTTCCTGGAAGTCCCCACCCCCTATGTATTTACTGCCCTTTCTCCCCACCAAGGGAACCCGCCAGCAACTCCCTGATAATCCCTCCCTCAACTGGCTCCACTGCAGCCATTTCCCTTCCCCGGCCCCTGGGAGGATGGAATGAGCTGGAGCAAAACATGGATGTTGCGCTGCAGCCTGTTAGGGCAAAAAGGGCAACTGGGGACATGTCAGAACAGGAAATAATTTCCCAGCACAATTCCCCCCAGGCTCTTTCCCTGCACACGGATATTCCAGCTTGTCCTGCATGGGACAGAAAAATTCAAATGTAGGGCTGTCAATTAATCGCAGTTAACTTACACAATTAACTTTACAAATATCATGATTAATCTCAGTTTTAATCACACCGTTAAACAATAGAATATCAATTTAAATTTATTATATTTTTTGATTTTCTACATTTTCAATTAGATTGATTTCAATTACAACACAGAATACGAAGTGTACAGTGCTCACTATATATAGTTTTATTACAAATATTTACACTGTAAAATATAAAGTGCTGTAGTGCAATCTCTTTATCATTAAAGTGCAACTTGCATATGTAGATTTTTTTGTTGTTGCGTAAGTGCACTCAAAAAGAAAACAATGTAAAACTTCAAGTCCAGTCAGTCCTACTTCTTGTTCAGCCAATTGCTGAGACAAACAGGTTTGTTTACATTTACTAGAATAATGCTGCCCGTGTCTTGTATACGTCACCTAAAAGTGAGAACAGGCTCTCTCGTGGCACTTTTGCAGCCAGCATTGCAAGGTATTAACATGCCAGATATGCTAACATCCATATGCCTTCATACTTCAACCACCATTCCAGAGGACATGCTCCATGCTGAAAACGCTCGTTAAAAAAATAATGCATTAATTTGTGACTGAAGACCTTGATGAAGAACTGTATGTCTCCTACTCCATGGTTCTATCCGCATTCTGCCATATATTTCGTTTTATGGCAGTCTTGGGTGATGACCCAGCACATGTTCATTTTAAGAACACTTTCACTGCAAATTTGACAAAAAACACAAAGAAGGTATAATGTCAGATTTCTAGAGATAGCTACAGCGCTCGAGCCAAGGTTTAAGAATCTGAAGAGCCTTCCAAAATCCAAGAGGGACGAGGTGTGAAACATGTTGTCAGAAGTCCTCAAAGAGCAACACTCTGATGCAGAACCTCAACCACTAGACAGGAAAATCAATCTTCGGTGGGTGGCATCTGACTCAGATGAGGAATATGAATGTACTTTGGATCGTTATCGAGCAGTACCTGTCATCAGCATGGAAGCATGTCCCTGGCCTCTGATTGCTAGAAGCTGGGAGGGGAGAACAGGGGCTGGACCTCTCCATGGCTGCCTGGTCTGCTCACTCCCTCTGAAGCCCATAGCCAGGGCCAGCCTTAGGGGTGGGTGCCACCAGGGCATTGCCCAGGGGTACCATGCTCAAGGGCGGTGCTGTACGGTGGCAGAGAGGTGTGTGCTGCTGGTGTAAAGTCAGAAACTGCTCCCGGCTGGCAGGGGAGTGCTGCTTGGGGTGCTGCCCAGATTTCTCCTGCTCCTCCCGGCATAGGAACATGGGGGGAGGGAGGGGAAGAGAAGGGGGAGAGAGCGGTGATGAGCGGCTACTGCTCCCCCCAATGTTCCTCCGTGCCCCCCTAGGCGGCTGTGAGGGGGGAGCAAGGAGCGACATCAGGGCTCCCTGCCTCCAGGTCACCTTCCCCACCTGGGCTGCATAAGGGGAGGACAAAGAGCAGCCGCCCAGGTAGGGAAGGTGACCTGGAGGCAGGGAGCCCTGATGTCGCTCCTTGCTCCCCCCTCACAGCCCCCTAGCGATGTGCGGAGGAGCAGTGTTCAGGGGCGGCGGGGGGAGCGAGCAGCAATGCAGCTACTCCGTGCATCCAGGTCAGTTTCCCCGAGTGGGCACAGGAGGAGGTGCAGGGGTTAGGGGAAGAGGGGGCACAGTGCAGGGATTAGGGGTGCGGGAGGAGGCAGGGGTTAGGGGTGCAGGGGTTAGGGGCACAGGGGTGCCAGAGGTCACAGGTTTAGGGTTTGGGGGGCACAGAGTTAGCGGTGTAGGGGGCACAGGGTTAGGGGTGAGGGACGTAAGGGTGCTGGAGGGGGTGCAGGGTTAGGGGCACCAGAGGTTGGGGATGTAGGGTTAGGGGTGCTGGAGGGAGCACAGGGTTATGGGTGCAGAGGTTAGGGGTGCCAGAGGGGGACACAGGGTTAGGGGCGTGGGGGAGGACGCAGGGTGAACAGTGCAGGGTTAGAAGCACAGGAAGGGGCACGGGGCTCTCCTGTGGCCCAACCCCACAGGAGATTGACCCCATGTTTAAAGAACAAACCTCTATACTAAGGGCTGCAATATCCACTGGGGTGAGAAAAACGGCATCAGCTCCTTGCTGCCCAGCCTGTGAGAGCTCTGACTGTGCGTCTATAAAGAGAACAGCGAATGGAAGTTAAGTGGCTCCGGTTCGCGCTCTGTTAGAGTCCCACCGGGAACAGGGAGCAGAAGTTAAGTTGCCTCCTGTTCTCTAACTGATGGGTGGGGGGGCAGCAGGGATTAGGGGCATGGAGAACGGGGGTGCCTGACAGGCGTTGGGCTGTGGGGTTCCCTGCTGCGGGGTTCCCTGCTGCAGCTCCGCAGACTGGAGCCTGCTCCTCCTGCGCAGGGCCAGCTCCAGCTTTTCTGCTGCCCGAAGCAGGAGGGCAAAAAAAAAAGGACAAGCTGTGGCTCTTCGGCGGCAGCTCAACCACACTGCTGCTTCTGTGGCAGTCCGGCGGCGAGTCCTCCCCCCCTTCCTCTTTGGCAGCAATTCGGCGGCAGCTCAAAGACTAAGACAGGGAATGAGGGACCTGCCGCCGAATTTCCGCCAAAGACCCAGCCGTGCTGCCCCGATACCGGACGGGCCGCCCCTTTGAACTGGCCGCTCCAAGCGCCTGCTTGCTACACTGGTGCCTGGAGCCAGCCCTGCTCCCGTGACAAGCAGGGGCTGGTGCAGAGCGTGGCAGGGCAGGGAGATGACATCTCCCCTAAGGGCGGGGCCTTTTCACAGCAAGGGCAGCACCTCCCCGCAGTAGCACAGACCCCACCTGCTCCTCCGGCTTTCTCCTGACACCAGCACCACCCTTCCCAGCACCGCCTCATGGCAGCATCTGCTGCCGGACTCGCACCAGAAATGGGAAGTCTGGGCCGGGCCTGGCAGCGGCTGTCAGGAAATGGAAGCAATGAAGTAAAAATCTTAGGCGAATCCACAGGTTCCATAGAGTCTCTATGGATAGAAATTTCATGCTCTAGTAAAAATATAACAGTAGGGATCTATTATCGACCACCTGACCAGGACAGTAATAGTGATGATGAAATGCTAAGGGAAATTAGAGAGGCTATCAAAATTAAGAACCCAATAATAGTGGGGGATTTCAATTATCCCCATATTGACTGGGAACATTTCACTTCAGGACGAAATGCAGAGATAAAATTTCTCGATACTTTAAATGACTGCTTCATGGAGCAGCTGGTACGAGGAACCCACAAGGAGAGGCGACTCTAGATTTAATCCTGAGTGGAGCGCAGGAGCTGGTCCAAGCGGTAACGATAGCAGGACCGCTTGGACATAGTGACCATAATACACTAGCAGTCACCATCCCTGTGGTGGGAAGAACATCTCAACTGCCCAACACTGTGGCCTTTAATTTCAAAAGGGGAACTATACAAAAATGAGGGGTTAGTTAGACAAAAGTTAAAAGGTACAGTGACTAAAGTGAAATCCTGCAAGTTGCATGGGCCCTTTTAAAGACACCATAATAGAGGCCCAACTTCAATGTATACCCCAAATTAAGAAAAACAGTAAAAGAACTAAAAGAGCCACCATGGCTTAACAACCATGTAAAAGAAGCAGTGAGAGATAAAAGACTTCCTTTAAAAAGTGGAAGTCAAATCCCAGTGAGGCAAATAGAAAGGAGCACAAATACTGCCAACTTAAGTGCAAGAGTGTAATAAGAAAAGCCAAAGAGGAGTTTGAAGAACGGCTAGCCAAAAACTCCAAAGGTAATAACAAAATGTTTTTTAAGTACATCAGAAGCAGGAAGCCTGCTAAACAACCAGTGGGGCCCCTTGACGATGAAAATACAAAAGGAGCGCTTAAAGATGATAAAGTCATTGCGGAGAAACTAAATGGATTCTTTGCTTCAGTCTTCACGGCTGAGGATGTTAGGGAGATTCCCAAACCTGAGCTGGCTTTTGTAGGTGACAAATCTGAGGAACTGTCACAGATTGAAGTGTCACTAGAGGAGGTTTTGGAATTAATTGATAAACTCAACATTAACAAGTCACCAGGACCAGATGGCATTCACCCAAGAGTTCTGAAAGAACTCAAATGTGAAGTTACGGAACTATTAACCAAGGTTTGTAACCTGTCCTTTAAATCGGCTTCGGTACCCAATGACTGGAAGTTAGCTAATGTAACGCCAATATTTAAAAAGGGCTCTAGGGGTGATCCTGGCAATTACAGACCGGTAAGTCTAACGTCGGTACCGGGCAAATTAGTTGAAACAATAGTAAAGAATAAAATTGTCAGACACATAGAAAAACATAAACTCTTGAGCAATAGTCAACATGGTTTCTGTAAAGGGAAATCGTGTCTTACTAATCTTAATAATCAATTACTAATCTATTAGAGTTCTTTGAAGAGGTCAACAAACATGTGGACAAGGGGGATCCGGTAGACATAGTGTACTTAGGCAAAACAGAGGAATTACCCCATATTTTCTCGTATGTGCTTCTTAGACAGCCCTGGTTCAGCGGCCTCTACCTTATCAGTTAGTTAATTTGCATTAACACAGATGCTCTCTGGCTTGTTTTTTTTTTTCTTTTAACTCCTGCTTTTAAACACTGAAAGAAAACATCACTACTTATAGTGCCTGTAGGGCCTAATAAAATGTCATTACATAGCACTGTATACATTCTTCAACTGATTTAACAAAATTGTTCATAGCCAAATGATTGCAATCTAATAAGTTCTTTGCCTGAATTCATTCACAAACATTTCATAGACACCAAAAACTGTTCTCTTAAAAATCACTTGCTTTTCCCTTCCAACAGCCACTTTTATCAACTTAAATCACCATTCCAAATATCCTTCTGAGTATTTGAAATCCTCATGCTTATATTAACTTACTCCTTCTTTCCACTACACCCTCAAAAGTTTCCAAACCTCTCTGTCTGTTGCCCGCCTGCCTGGGCCCGATCCTTTTTTCCTCACTGAATCGTCCCGTCCATGGACACGAGCTTGTTCCACAACCAGTTCTTAGCTAGGAGGGTGAGCTCCTCAACTAGCCCCACCCTTCTGGTCTTTTCCCCAAAACATTTCTACTCACAAGACTACCTGAGTCCTTCCTAGTAAGGCTTGCCACCTGGGCAAAATTACATGGCCATTCACTTAACACATAATCCAAACCCCTATGGGGGTCTACCCAGAGACCCACCCATTTGTCTGCTGACACTTAAACAGAAAAGAAAATTACACAAAAAGCAAAGAAAATTACAGTCTAAGCCAAATTTTTCTACTTCTATTATATTGTCCGCTATGGGGGGGCGGGACCGTAATATTTCAGGACAACCCCAGAGCTTCATTGCACACATGGCTTCCACCCTGAGGAATTACGACGAGAAGTTCAGTTCCGCTCACACACCTAACGCCCAAATGAACAGAGCAGAAAAACATCAGTAACCGGTTAAACAAAACAGAGCCAAAGCTAAATAGTGCACCAAAACCAAATAGTGTTTCCTTATTCTATTAAAGCTCACCTATAATCATGCTATTCTTAACACCTAACACCAACAGTACCAAACAAAGCAAACATAAACTAACAAGGGTAAAACAGATAGATGGTGTAAATTCTACAGTGCTTTCCAATTCTCTATTGCTCACCAAACTGTGACAAATTTCTGTTACCAATTATCCCTTATGTCAGGCGATCAAACTGACATTGCAGGACTGGGGGGGTAGATAGAGAAATCACACCATATATCCAAATGTTAAAGCTTCATTAAAAATAATAAAACAACAATGGAGAGTGTTGGGAATGCTCCCACATCACTCGGGAAAAATATGAATGCCCCAAGCCTTAAGCCACTTTAATACTTACACATATCCAGACTGGCATGTCTGTGTATAATGTTCAGAGAAGGGAAATAGGTGGACGGGAGATTATCCTGTATACAGCTTGTCCAGCATTTCCAACATGCTGCCACTCTTGGGATGGCTGTTCTTTTACACCCTGGAATCTCCTGCGGCGTCTCTTTCAGAGATTCCAGTTCAGGTCAGCTGCCTGTCCGGCTTCAGGGTTGCAAAAACTGTTGGATCTCACTGAACCGTTAAGCTTTGCAAATGCAATCTCAGTTTTGTAACTTATACTGCTTTTTCTGTTTGCCTTTTTTATTTTCCACAACCAGCTGGGGCTGAAGCAGTTTTACTTAGCACTTAGCATAGTCCACACTAATTCATGACCTTGAAGACAAAACAACTTCTCCCTTATCTCAGGGCTAAGCCGAATTTCAAATTAACCCGTTCCTAGACAAATTGCTCACACTGTAACAGAGGTTTTTTCCTTATGATTAAAGCTCCACTGAGATATATGATCTTATCTAGATTGAAGGTACCTTCTAATGGGCATTGTTTAAATGAATTTTCACGCGTATACAAATTCCAATCATTTAAATACCTGCAGGTTTTAGGACCATAATGTACGTACATGTAATATGCTGGGGTACCCTTAGGGGGTAAGGTGGAATATTTAGACAGTCCCTTACCCATTTTCCACTCACACAGGAGAGACTCACAAGGAAAGGGGAGGGAAGATGGGTTCACACACTCCTAGACCCAGGCAGCTTCCTCGCCGGACTATGCCAGGCTGAGTCAGCCCACCGTGGGTCGGATCTCCTAAAGATCCACTAGTTACTGGGCTAGCCTGGTAACAGCCACTCACACTGGTGTACACACACACACACCAAGGCCTCTTTTTCTTCCTTTTTCTTTCTTTTTTTTTAACCCTTTTTCAACCTTTTTATCTTTTTTTTTTTTTTTTTTTTTTTTTTAAACCATGATGCATCTTTACCTGGTCCGGACCAATACCATGAGGCGGTATGACAACCCCTCTTGAGGCGGTAAAACAAAACCCCTCAGCACCGGTGCATTCTAATGCATTTACCTATGCATTACCTTATGCATTACCTTATGCATTTCCTTGGCCAACTCAGCAGTTCCCAGTACTGCAATAAACTAACCTTATTGGGGCCTCTCCCCAATACCACTTTGCATCTGATCCTGCTGCACAGTCAATAAGTTCAGATGGCGTGAGCCCAACAGAGAGACAGACGTCCTCAGGGACAGTCCTCCTCCGATACCCCAATAGAGATTTCAAAAGGTCTCATACCTCTCATGTGGCGCCATGGGGTTCGAAGGGGAATGATCCGTAGTAGTTGTCTGTGGGTCCGTGGGCGTTGCCATCCCGGACGAGCCCCCAAATTGTCGAAGAAAAACTCAGTTCTCACTTTTTGTTTGGATGCAGCAAAATCAAATACTTTATTATTTCTCCAGTAATTACCATGGAGGGAGAGAGTGCCATAGGACACAGGGTCCTGGACAGGTCTCTCAACTGGTAAACAATCACAGCAAGCCTTTATACCTTTTACAGACAATTTCTAACAATAATATAGACAGTAAAAGCAACAACTACATTTTGTTTATACATAGCAAAAGGCTTATCTTATTTGTCTCAATCCTAAGAAAAGCAAGCCTGCATTTTGGTTAGTGATTGCAAGGTCATAATAACTTTGTACACAGTTCCTGTCCTGTCGCCTCGCACTATCTTTGCTCCTACAAGTCTTACGTCATTAAGGTTACAGTATGGCCTGACTCTTGCTAACTAACATTCATTAAGATCTCTTCAAATCCTTGTTAATTATTTACTGGCTTCCACAAAGAGGTCAACAAACATGTGGACAAGGGGATCCAGTAGACATAGTGTACTTAGATTTCCAGAAAGCCTTTGACAAGGTCCTCACCAAAGGCTCTTACGTAAATTAAGCTGTCATGGGATAAAGGAAGGTCCTTTCATGGATTGAGAACTGGTTAAAGGACAGGGAACAAAGGGTAGGAATTAATGGTAAATTCTCAGAATGGAGAGGGTAACTAGTGGTGTTCCCCAAGGGTCAGTCCTAGGACCAATCCTATTCAATTTATTCATAAATGATCTGGAGAAAGGGTAAACAGTGAGGTGGCAAAGTTTGCAGATGACACTAAACTACTCAAGATAGTTAAGACCAAAGCAGATTGTGAAGAACTTCAAAAGATCTCACAAAACTAAGTGATTGGGCAACAAAATGGCAAATGAAATTTAATGTGGATAAATGTAAAGTAATGCACATTGGAAAAATAACCCCAACTATACATACAACATGATGGGGGCTAATTTAGCTACAACGAGTCAGGAAAAGATCTTGGAGTTATCGTGGATAGTTCTCTGAAGATGTCCACGCAGTGTGCAGAGGCGGTCAAAAAGCAAACAGGATGTTAGGAATAATTAAAAGGGGATAGAGAATAAGACTGAGAATATATTATTGCCCTTATATAAATCCATGGTACGCCCACATCTCGAATACTGTGTACAGATGTGGTCTCCTCACCTCAAAAAAGATATTCTAGCACTAGAAAAGGTTCAGAAAAGAGCAACTAAAATGATTAGGGGTTTAGAGAGGGTCCCATATGAGGAAAGATTAAAGAGGCTAGGACTCTTCAGTTTGGAAAAGAGGAGACTAAGGGGGGACATGATAGAGGTATATAAAATCATGAGTGATGTTGAGAAAGTGGATAAGGAAAAGTTATTTACTTATTCCCATAATACAAGAACTAGGGGTCACCAAATGAAATTAATAGGCAGCAGGTTTAAAACAAATAAAAGGAAGTTCTTCTTCACGCAGCGCACAGTCAACTTGTGGAACTCCTTACCTGAGGAGGTTGTGAAGGCTAGGACTATAACAATGTTTAAAGGGGACTGGATAAATTCATGGTGGCTAAGTCCATAAATGGCTATTAGCCAGGATGGGTAAGAATGGTGTCCCTAGCCTCTGTTCGTCAGAGGATGGAGATGGATGGCAGGAGAGAGATCACTTGATCATTGCCTGTTAGGTTCACTCCCTCAGGGGCACCTGGCATTGGCCACTGTCGGTAGACAGATACTGGGCTAGATGGACCTTTGGTCTGACCCGGTACGGCCTTTCTTATGTTCTTATGTTAAGCAGGAGACACGACCACTCCCATGGTGCTGTGGGGCCCGTCCTGGCTGGTGGGAGATGGAGGCAGTGGACACTACCACTCCCATCGTGCCATAGGGTTTTCAAGTGGGGTGCCCCCCCCCACAGGGATGGGCTCCAGGGGAGGTTTGGCATCTTAAGGGACTGGGGGTGGGGGGGTTGCTTGGAGGAGGTTTGAGGACCAACAGCGAAGGGGAAGTTGGACACTTGCCAGAATACCAGGAGACAAGGCAGGTGAGGTGATACCTGTTACTGGACCAGCTTTGGAGCCACACAGGGTCTTCTTCATGCAGGGGAAAGGTGCTCAGAGCATCACAGTTCAATAGAAGGTGGAACGCTCTGCCCCGAACACCAGACATTCCCCTACTTCCTGGAACCGGGGGCCTGTCCCCATTGTCCTGTAAACAGCCCCACCATGTAACCCAGAGGTAGCTGCATCTTAGCACCAACACACCAGTGGTCACTGCTCCAGAGGAGATGGTACATACAGGCCACTGCCCTACGTGGCCCCCAGACGTCACAGACTGTGCACTGTCTTAGCTGGCCCCACACGTTACTGCCCCACGAGGTGAGGTACACACAGGCTACTACTCAAACTGGGCACCTGGGGTCACTGCAGCAATGGGGGGGATACATGCAGGGCACTGCTGCACATGGCCACCAGGGGGCACTGCTGCAACGATGGTGGTGGTGGTGGGGGGATGATAAACAGGCCACTGCCTGAAGTGGCCACTACCACAATGGTGTGGGGAGAGGGGGAGGGAGATACCAATAGGGCAAGGCCACACCAGGGCACCACGGGGAGGTCACTGCTCCAATTAGTAGAGATACACATCGGGTAGTGCCCCAACTGGGGGCCCTACCCCAGAGAGAGAGGGGGCTGGGGAGAGAAGAGGAAATCAAAGGCCACTGCCTCACTTAGCCACCAGGGGTCACTACCTAAATAGGGGGGACACACACACAGGGCACTGCCCCACCTGACCAGCAGGGGTCACTGCCCCAATTGGGGGATATACAGAGGGTATTGCCCCACGGGGATGCCAGGGATCAGTGCCTGCCATACCTGGCACAGGGGTAGAGGGGATAGGGTGACCAGATGTCCCAATTTAATAGGGACAGTCCCAATATTCGGGGCTTTTTCTTATGTAGGTGCCTATTACCCTCCACCCCGTCCCGATTCTTCACACTTTCTAACTGGTCACCCTGCAGGGGGCAGGTGGGAAGAGAGAGGGGGCTACACACAGGGCACTGCCATACTTGGCCACCAGTGCACATCCCTAGTGGGGGAGTGACACACACCAGGAGCAGGGCTCACTGCCACAAAGGGGTTGGAAGATCCCCAGGGCAGTGCCTGACACGGCCACCCAGGCACCCTGCCACCTTGGGGGAGGTGAAGAACACACCTCAGGCACTGACTCCTCTGGCTACCAGTGGTCACTGGCCCAATGCAGGGGTTGGGGGGAGTAAATACACACAGGGGACTGCCCCACCTGGGCAACACGAGTCACCGAGATGAGAGTGGGATACGCAGAGGGCACTGCCCCAATGGCTGATATACATACAGGGCCCTGCCTCACCTACCCACCAGTGCTCACAGGCACAATGGCAGTGGTGGGGTCACATAGGCAACTGCCCTCAGTGGCCACCAGGGGTCGCTGCAGCAATGCTAGGGGGGATACATGCCAGGCATTGCTGCCCCTCGCCACCAGGAGTCACTGCTCCTACGAGAAGGCACCTACAGGACACTCCCGTGCCTGACCAGCAGGGGTCACTATCAGTGGGGAGGGGCTATGGGGAAGCAGAGAAAGAGCAACTAACCGCAGTGGGGAAAATCGTCATCTACAGGGGAGAAAGAATGGACTCCGCTAGGACATCGCACCAACTCCGGCCAGGCTGGATACCAGCAATTCGGGGCTGGAGCAGCTCCAGCTAGAGGCTGGGCAAAGTCAGGTGACCTCAGTCTCTGTGCTGAGCAGGCAGCGAGGAGGGACAGGGAACCCCCCGGCAGGGCCGCCCAAAGGATTCCGGGGACCTGGGGTCTTCGGCAGCGGGGGGCCCTTCCGTTCTGGGACCCGCCACTGAAGTGCCCCAAAGACCCGCGGCGGACCCCCCCCCCCCGCCGCCGAATTACCGCCGAAGAAGTGCAGCCCGGTCTTCGGCGGTAATTCGGCGGACGGGGGCCCCTGCCCCAGGTCTTCAAGGCACTTCGGCGATGGGTCCCGGAAGGGAAGGGCCCCCCGCCGCCGAATTACCGCCGAAGACCGAGCTGAACTTCGACGGCGGGTCCCGCTCCGTCTTCAGCGGTAATTTGCCCGTGGGGGGTCCTTCCGCCCCGGAGCGGAAGGACCCCCCGCCGGCGAAGACCGGGAGGCGGAGCTCCTGCGCCCGGCCCGCAAGAGTTTTCCGGGCACCCCGGAGGGGGTGAAGGACCCTGCTCCGGGGGCCCCGAAAAACTCTGGTGGGGGCCCCTGTGGGGCTCGGGGCCTGGGGCAAATTGCCCCTCTTGCCCCCCCCTCTGGGCGGCCCTGCCCCCCGGCCAGGGTCTTGCTGCCCAAGGAGGGGGGAGATCTGTGGCAGCTTTGGAGTAGCTGGTTCAGCAGCCGTGAGCCGCATGCTTCTCCCTGCCTGAGCTCTCCAGGAGCACATAACACACAGGTGTGCGCTGGATGTAGGCACCAGTGTAACGACAGGGCCAGACTCTGCTGAGTGCTGCCTGTGAGAGACAGGGGCAGAGTCAGACGGGCAGATGCGGGCAGGAGATGACAGCTGAACCCATCAAAAGTCCAGCCTGTGACCTCACCATCTGTCCCTGCAGCTCTCCATCTGTCCCGCTGTCCGTCAAACTCTCAACCTCCCATCCATCCCCAATGTATACCACACCCCCCCCTTCACCCATCTGGCTCACACACTCATCTATTTCCTCATGCATCCTGCTGTCCCTCTGATTGGCCCTGCAGTGCCCAGCACAAGGAGGCATAGTGGACCCTGAGCGAGGCTTTTGGGTGATGCAGTAATGGAGCTAGCGGGTGATAAGGGGGGTTCTGGGCATCTCTAATCCTGTGCCCAAAGCCATGACTGCGAGCCCACTCCTCTCAGTCTCAGACCCCACAGCCCCAAAGACATGACTGGCCACTCACGCTGTGACCCAGTTACAGCAATGAGGTCTCCCTGAAGATAGGGGATGGGAGGAGCAACCCCCTTATCCTGGCAGGCAGGACACATCCTTCCCAGTATGGCAGAGACCTTGCCCGTGGGCAGATAGACCCAGCTGAGCCCACAGGAGACTGGGGGAGGGGGAGCAGAGGAAGAGGATGAAGGCAACTGAACATGACAGGTGTCCATGAAAGGAGAGAGAGAGTTTGAGTGTAAGTTGGCCAACACAGAGAGAGAAACCTCGGAGAAAGAAAGAAACTCAGAACAGGGAGTCACCCTCATGGATCCAACTTTCTGCTAGGGAGCACACACCACTCCTGGCCAGAGAGATGATCAGCCCCCACAAATGGCAACATCATCTCCCTTGAAGCCACAGCTAGTCCAGAAACCCACACCCAGGTAACGCGACGTCCCTGCCTGGAGCCAGGGGGGCTGTGACCAGAGCCCTTCCCAAACCAGATACTTCTCTCAGCGATAGAGACAGCTACTCTCATCCCAGCTGGGCAGGTCTTGCCTGGCATCAACAGGATTCACCCTGTCACTGCTCTCGCTCACTTTCCACCTCACCTCGGGGCTGGACTCCGTCCCCGCGACTTCTTTTCCCTTGGTAGGAAACAACACAAGAGGAAAAGAAAAAGCAATGGTGGCGAGGCTCCTCTTCTCGCTACTCCCGCACCCAGGGCTCCGGCTTCAACCCTCCTCCCATTCTGCCATCACAGCTACAATTAGAAATCTGAGCCCTGGGCTCACACCTGGTTGTCTCCCCAATCCTTGGCGCTGTCCAGCATGTCTCCCTCCACAGAAGTCACCTGGCCTCCTCTTAGACTCCATCTTCATATTGCTCTTCTCCTTCCCAGAGCTCCTGCTCTGCTCCTCAGACCTGTCTGTGCTCAGCTCTGCAGGCAGAGGGGAAGGGGCATGATGGGAACACACACCCCCCCCATTCCAGACACCACGCAGCATCCACAGGGCTACCAAACCACGTCACCTTCGGCCAAAAACCACACCCCACCCTGAGGGAGCAAAAACCCTTTGTGAGCTCAGCACACACAAGCCAGGAAAAGATTAACACCCACCCCCAGCCCAGCCAAAGTGGGAGCTTCCCCCACTTCCCGGCCACAGGTCCACGGGGCTCATGGATGGAGGAGTTTGGGGGGCTGTGGGGGCCCCTGAAGGACTAGCTCAGCGTGTGAATGAGGGACTGGGATGTATGTGGGGGCCGGACTGTGGGTTGGGGTGTCCAGGAGGACCCAATGGAAGGGACTAGGGGGATTAGGAGGAGGGTGGGGTTACCAAGGTGCATTGTGGGAATGTGGGATTGAGAGCCCAGAGTGGATGGGTGGGGGCGGGTTGGAGGACCCCACAGTGGCTGAAAAGGGGAACCTGGCAGGTTTGGGGGTAGCAGAGATTGGAGATGAGGAACCTCACACCCTGGGGATGGACTGGGGCAGTGGGGGGGAATGGGAAAGTGGGGCCCAGCGATGGAGAAATGGGTTGGAATCAATTAGGGGCAGGGCGCTGAGGACGGGGAGGGGCAGGAGGAAGGGGATGGGGCACTGAGGACAGGGGAGGAGGAGGAGGCGGCGGCGGCAATGGGAAAGCCCTGGCCGATTGTACAGGATGGGGGAGGGGATGCGGGGGGCTGAGGGATCCCCACAGATGGGGATGGGGCTGGCGAGAGGGTCACAACAGAAGGGGAGACCCGGGGGGGCCGGTTGCGGGGGCTTGATGGGGCTATCGGGGCCCTACAGTGGGGGAGGAGGGTCGGAGTGCTGAGGATGGGAATGGGGAGGAGGAAGGGGCGGGGTGCTGAGGATGGGGAGGAGGCGGGTGGGGTGCTGGAGGAGGCGGGGCGGGGTGCTGAGGACAGGGATGTGGGGAGAAGGAGGAAGGGGGTGGGGCGCTGAGGACGGGGAGGGGGAGGAGGATGTTGGGGGTGGGGCGGGAGGAGGAGGTCGGGGTGCTGGGGGAAGGAGAAGGGGGCAGGGTGCTGAGGACAGGGATGGGGGGAGGAGGAGGAAGGGGTGGGGTGCTGGGGGAGGGAGGAGGATGTCAGGGGTGGGGCGGGAGGAGGAGGTCGGGGCCCTGGGGAGGGAGAGGAGGGTGGAGAGGACAGGGATGGGGAGGAGGCGGGGCGGGGTGCTGAGGACGGGGAGGGGAGACGGATGTCAGGGGTGGGGCGGGAGGAGGAGGTCGGGGTGCTGAGGGGAGGAGGCGGGGGCGGGCTGCTGAGGACAGGGATGGGGAGGGGAGGAAGGGGTGGGGTGCTGAGGACGGGAGGGGGAGGAGGATGTCGGGGTGGGGCGGGAGGAGGAGGTCGGGCGCTGAGGGGAGGAGGCTGGGGCGGGGTGCTGAGGACAGGGATGGGGGAGAAGGAGGAAGGGGTGGGGTGCTGAGGACGGGGAGGAGGAGGATGTCGGGGTGGGGCGCGAGGAGGAGGTCGGGCGCTGAGGGGAGGAGGCTGGGGGCGGGGTGCTGAGGACAGGGATGGGGGAGGAGAAGGAGGAAGGGGGTGGGGTGCTGAGGACGGGGAGGAGGATGTCGGGGTGGGGCGGGAGGAGGTCGGGGCTCTGGGAGGAGGCGGGGGCGGGGTGCTGAGGACAGGGATGGGGGGAGGAGGAAGGGGGGGTGGGGTGCTGAGGACGGGGAGGGGGAGGAGGATGTCGGGGGTGGGGCGGGAGGAGGAGGTCGGGGCGCTGAGGGGGAGGCGGCGGGGGGGCAGGGCGCTGAGGACCGGGAGGGGGGGAGGAGGGCGGGGGTCGGGTGCTGAGGACAGGGATGGGGAGGAGGAGGAGGAAGGGGGTGGGGTGCTGGGGGAGGGGAGGTCAGGGGTGGGGCGGGAGAAGGAGGTCATGGCGCTGGGGCGGGGTGCTGAGGACAGGGATGGGGGTGGGGGCGAAGGGACAGGCCGGGCAGAGCGGACCGGGTGGGGGAGGGGACGCCGGGGGCGGGGCTGGCGAGAGGGTCACAGCGGGGGGGGGACACTGCTGGGGCAGGTTGGGGGGGGGCTGAGGGGCCCCGCGGCCCCAGGCTGCCGCTTGTGGGGCTGCTCCCCGGCAGCTCAGCCCCCCCCCCGCTGCTGCCCCCCAGCTGGGGGGGGCGAAGCCCTTTCACTCCGCGCTGCCTCTGCCCTGCGCCCCTCCCCCCCGCCCGGATCCCACGGCCCCGGGGCAGGGGCTGGGCCTGGCGCCTGGAACTGAGGTCAGAGCCCCCGTGCGGAGCCGCCAATCACCGTCCCGCCCCTCGGACCGGCCCCGCCCGCCGGCTGCCGCCGAGCCACGTCCCCGCCCCCGCTCCGGTGCCGGCCGCCAGCGGGATTTGAATCCCAACGGCCGCAGCGCGCGCCCGGCAGGCGGGGGGGGGGGGCAGCGAAGCCTCGGGGGGGGGAGTGGGGCGCGGGCACCGGGGCCTCCCCCCACGCGCCGAGTCTCTGTCCCGCGCTCTCTCCGCCAATCAGGGAGCGGGGAGGGGCGCGGCGAAGTGACGAGTTACGGCCCCTCCTCCAATAGAGGCCGCGTGTGAGAGAGAGAGAGAGAACTACGCTTCCCAGTGTGCACCGGGCGGGGGCGTTGTCTGAGCAACCTTCCGTCACTTCCGGTCTGAGACGAGCCAGGAACTACAGCTCCCAGCCTGCCCCGGGGCGCCTCCGTCCTCTCCAGCCCAGGTGAGGGCGGGTCCCTGGGTCAACCTGACACCTCCCCCCCAACGCAACTCCTCAGCCCCGCCCCCCAGAGAGCCCCGGCCCCGCCCCCCTCCGGCTCCTGACGCGAACTCGCGTGTCCCGGGGTCTCGGCCCGGCCCTGCCCCCCCCCCCCGCCGGCGTCTCCCTTGGCCTCGGCGCTCCGCCCTCGGGGGCGGGGCGGGGAGCCCGGACTCCTGGGTTCCCCAGCTCTGGGAGGAGGGGCGACGGGGTAGAGTGGGGAGGGCTGGGGTGCCTGCTGCCCTCGCGGTGACCAGCAGAGCCCCTGCAGCTTGTCCCCTCCCAACCAGGCGCTTGGTGTGCTGGTGCCTGGAGCCGCCCCTGGTTCCAGCCCCTCTGCCCAGGCGGCTCCCCCAGCCTGACACACACACCCAGCCCCTGCACCCGCCCACCCCAGGGCTCCTCAGCCCAGAGGGGAGCCCCCCGGCTGAGTGGGGAATCAGAACCCCCCGAAATTACCCTGGGACCAGCATGATCTGCCTCCGCCCTGCCCTGCTCCGCATGTATTCGGAGTGAGTCAGTTTCCCTGTCCCAACATGTGTCCCCCAATGCGTGTCTTCTCTTCCCCAGTTCCCTCCAAACCGCCCCATTTCCCTGCACCCCGGGCTGGGTCTCTGCCAACCCCCCTTCTCCCCTCCTGCCCCCAATAGCTCCCTGCCCCTACAGGTCTATAGGGCTGGATCCCTCCCTCCCCCCTTCTCCCCTCATTTCCTGCCTCTAGGGGTCTTTGGAGTTGGGTGTCTCCTCTGCCCTCCCCTCGTCTGCCCCCCCAGATCCTGCTGCCTCTAGGGGTCTATGGGGCTGGGTCTCTCCCCTCCATCCCCTCCCCTGCCCGCAATATCCCTCTGGGGCTCTGTGGGGCTGGGGCTGGGTCTCTCCTGCCCCTGTGCTCCCCTGCACACGATGTCCTGGGAGTGACTCAGTTTCCCTGGACCAACATTTCACACACCCCACCCCACCCGACATATCTCCCTCCACCCCACCGCATTTCCCCTGCACCCCAGGCTGGGTCTCTGCCAACCCCCCTTCTCCCCTCCTCACCCCAATATCCCCTGCCCCTGCAGGTCTATGGGGGTGGGTCTCTCCCTTACCCGCCCCATCCCCTCCCCCGATATCTCCCTGACCCAGGCTGTCTATGGGGCTGGGTCTCTCCCTGAAGCCCCGCCCCCAGCGCGGGGCTCACAGACAATCCCCGCCCGGCGGCTGTGACGTGCGGTGACGTGTTCACTCCCCGCAGGCGACTCCTTCACTGGAGACCAAAACGACAGAAGGTGTCACGTGTCCGTGGGCGGGGCTATGCAGATGAGCAGTGTCTGGCGGCAGGACGGAGAGCAGCGAGAGGAACCGAAGGAGCCCGGCGGAGAGAATTCTCTGTGTGTGGACAGAATCCGGTGTGGGGAGTTCGTGCTGTGGGTGCCTGCACCGGAGTCACTTCGGGGCAGTGATTGCCACTGAGCTACATAGTGACCAAAGGCGTGTGAATGGGGTGTGGTGCCTGGCGGGGAGCAGCTCATGGTGGTAACGAAAGCAGCAGATCCTGTTCTAGCAGTCATGGGCGCCGACTTATATGGGCTCCTGGGGCTTTAGCCCTAGGAATATTCACAGACAGGGGTTCTGCTCCAGCAATATTTGGAGCTAGATTTCTCCCCTGCTGTGCGCTGCCGGCAGCCCAGAGCCTTTTAAATCCCAGCCGCGGCAGGGAATCAGAGGGCTCTGGGCTGCCTGCCGGGGCGGGGAGCCCAGAGCCCTCTGATTCCCGGCCGCGGCTGGGATTTAAAAGGCTGTGGGCTCCCCGCGGTTGCAGGCAGCCCAGAGCCCTCTGATTCCCGGCCGCGGCTGAGATTTAAAGGGCTCTGGGCTCCCCGCCGCAGCGGGAAGCCCAGAGCCCTCTGATTCCCGGCCGCGGCTGGGATTTAAAAGGCTCTGGGCTCCCCGCGGTTGCAGGCAGCCCAGAGCCCTTTAAATCCCAGCCGCGGCTGAGATTTAAAGGGCTCTGGGCTCCCCGCCGCAGCGGGAAGCCCACAGCCCTCTGATTCCCGGCTGCGGCTGGGATTTAAAAGGCTCTGGGCTCCCCGCAGTTGCAGGCAGCCCAGAGCCCTCTGATTCCCGGCCGCGGCTGGGATTTAAAAGGCTCTGGGCTTCCCGCAGCAGACAGCCCAGAGCCCTCTGATTCCCGGCGGCTGGGATATAAAAGGCTCTGGGCTCCCCGCCGCAGCAGGCAGCCCAGAGCCCTCTGATTCCCGGCCGCGGCTGGGATTTAAAAGGCTCTGCGCTCCCCGCGGTTGCAGGCAGCCCAGAGCCCTTTAAATCCCTGCCGCGGCTGAGTTTTTAAGGGCTGCGGGCTCCCCGCGGTTGCAGGCAGCCCAGAGCCCTTTAAATCCCAGCCGGCTGCGCTTTAAAGGGCTCTGGGCTCCCCGCAGCAGCGGTCAGCGCAGAGCCCTCTGATTCCCGGCCGCGGCTGGGATTTAAAAGGCTCTGAGCTCCCCGCAGCGGAGGGCAGCCCAGAGCTCTCTGGTTCCCGGCCGCGGCTGGGATTTAAAGGCTCTGGGCTCCCGCGGTTGCAGGCAGCCCAGAGCCCTTTAAATCCCAGCAGCGGCTGAGATTTAAAGGCTCTGGGCTCCCACGCGCGGCAGCCCAGAGCTCTCTGATTCCCGGCCCCGGCTGGGATTTAAAGGCTCTGGGCTCCCGCGGTTGCAGGCAGCCCAGAGTCCTCTGACTCCCAGCCGGGCTGGGATTTAAAGGGCTCTGGGATCCCCGGCTGCCAGCAGCCCAGAGCCCTTTGAATCCCAGCCTCTGTCCGCTGATTGCCCCCTCCCCAGACCCCTGCCCCAACTGCCCCCCAGAACCTCCACCCCCTATCTAAGCCCCACTGGTCCTTGTTCCCCAATTACCCCCTCCCGAGACCCCTGCCCCTAACTGCCCCTTGGGACCTCAGCCCCTATCTAAGCCTCCCTTCTCCTTGTCCCCAACTGCCCCCTCCTGAGACCCCACCCACCTTCCCCCCCCCCAGGACCGCACCCCCGACCTGTCCCCTGATAAACCTCTTAGACTCCCATGCCTATCCAATTGCTGCCTGTCCCCTGACTGCCCCTTCGAACCTCTGCCCCATCCAACTCCCCCTGCTCCTTGTCCCTTGACTACCCCCCGGAACTCCCTCTTCTCCAACCCCCAAACCGCTTACTGTGCCACTCGGACCAGCATATCTGGCTCCATGCAGCTCCAGACAGTTGCTGCCATGCTCCCCCATGGAGCCCACAGCCCTCTCCCACCCCCAGCACCTGCCTTCCAGATTTGAACACCTCAAAATTCAGGAGTGCTCAAGCTCGGTTTGGGCAGCTTTACTTCATTTCTCCCAAATCAGTTTCTGCAAGGTGCCAACTGAAGGTGTTGGAGAACAGAGAGATCAGGTGGCCTCCTAATGCCTGGAAAAGAGACAAAGGCCGGAGGAGGGAGTGTCAGTGCCTGTGCGGACTTCTGGGAAGTGCACGGTGTGGAAGGGGATGCTGTGATGCTTTGGAACAACTCCATACAAAGCCAGTCAGGACTCTGGGGGAGCCGCCTCTCGGAGCAGACTGTCTCCAGGGCAAGAAGCTTACACCTTCCTGGGTCTGACCTCGGAGCATTCAGCATGCCCTTCCATGTCATGCACTTTCCACAGCGAGTCTGCCCAGGCTGGTCCTGGGGCAACCAGAGGGCCCTGCACCCCAACTCCGCAGTCAGATGTGACTCTCAGCCAGACAGTAAAACAGAAGGTTTATTAGATGACGGGAACACAGTTTAAACAGAGCTTGTTGGTACAGAAAACAGAACCCCTCTGTCAGGTCCATCTTGGGGGGTGGGGAGCCCAGACCCAAGTTCTGGGTCTCTCCCCATTTCCCCAGCCAGCTCCAAACTGACACTCCCTCCTCTGGCCTCTGTCTCTCTTCCGGACAAGGAGGCCACCTGATCTCTTTGGCCCCAACACCTTCAGTTGGCATCTTGCAGGGGAAACTGAGGCACCCACACAGTATTCAGAGAAAATATTAAGAACATTCCCATTTCATCACAACAGGTGCAACAAAATATAATACTGTATATTGAAGTAGGCAAGTGCTGCTTCTGACTTTCCCCTTAATTGATTGACCCTTGTAATCTTGTGGCACTGACGCGTTGTAGCTTCATTTTATATCGGCTTACAGAGCGGGAGTGGGGGGGGGGCACCATTTTGGGCCCCACCAAAAATTATACAAACCTGCCGCCTATGCTCCTCCTGGCACTCACGTCCGTGAACCCGAATACTCTCTCAGTCCTCAAAGAGAGACCTCGAGAAGGAGACTTACTGAAGCAAAGCCACAGGGGTCTCTGAGGTTCCTGGCCCCTCACCTATCCTGCCTGGCTGATGTCAGCATCTCTCTGTGAGGTCACCACCTCCCACCTCCTTTGACCAATAGTCTGAGGTCCTGCAAAAGGCCTTTGTGATGTCACTGCCACACCCCTCTCTTGTTGTGCTAATGTCCTGCCCTGGGCAGGCACTTTGGGGTTTGAGCTACTCCTGTGGTCACCCCACTCAAGGAGCGTTCGTTCTAGGAAGCAAGCCGGCTAGACAGGAAAACATCAGACGCTGCTCCCAATGCTACACTCAATATTTTAGAAATTAGTCGCCTTTATGGCCATAAGAGACCATTAGAGCATCTAATCTGCCCCCCTGCATATCACAGGCCTCCTGTATGACACAAGAGCTACTTTTGGGGCAAACACATTCCAGAAAGGCATCTAGCCTTCATAAAATGACATCAGGAGATGGAGAATCCACCACTTTCCTTGGTAGCTTGTTCCTGTGGTGAATCATCCTCGCTGTTGAATATTTGTGCCTTAGTTGTAATATGAATTTGTCTCTTTTCACCTTCCAGCCATTGGGTCTTGTTAGGCCTTTTTCCGCTGGATTAAAGAGCCCTTTAATACTCAATCTTTTCTCTCCATTAAGGCCCTTCAACACTTCATTGAAGTCACCTGCCAATCTTCTTTTGATAAGCTAAACAGGTTGAGCTCTTTCAATAGCTCACTAGAAGGCATTTTTCTCCAGCCCTCAGAACATTTGGTGGCTCTTTGCTACCCCAGCTCCAATTTCACAACATCTTTTTCAAATGAGGACACCAGAACTGGAGGCAGTATTCCAGTATCAGTCTCACTGATGCTGTGTCACCTCCTGTGACGTTATTGATATAATCTGTAACTGTATAGATCACCGTTGCGACCACTGTTCTATATTTGCAGCCAATATGGTAGAAATGTTGTCGTGTAAGGGGTCTATGGAGAGGTTCTGATTGGCTGATTATAATTATGGAACAATGGGATAGAGAAACCTGCATCACTGAAAGTACAGCCATGAAGAAACCACACATCAGCCTTGCCTAGCTGGCAAGAATCAAACCTCCACAGAAAAACCCCTATGGTGTCATAGCCCAGCTCCCTAAGCCCTCATCACACCCACTTAACACAGGGGCCTTTCTACACTATGGCTCTGTTCTCACTGAAGGGTCATTTCCAATTGCTTAGACCAGCTTCCCCAGCACACTCACTGCTGTGCAGCTCTGTACGTGTGGCCATGGCTGAACAGCAAGAATTCCTGCCCATTTCCTACTGGCTGGAGCATGGCTAGAGTGTGTCTGTGGTTAATGATGCTGCTGTAGATTGTTCATTCCTGCCTTGGCAATTCAGACAGTCCCTTTTCCCGTCGTATCGCCAGCACCTCTGAGAGTCCAATAGCAGGGCAGGTTTTCTCTGGGCACTGAGATTTTTCAGGAGTTGGTGGCTCCTTTCTTTCCTCACCCTGAGTAAACTCAGCTTTTCATTCCATCCTTGATGACTCATGGAATAACAACAGCAGCATGAAGAGGAGAGGGAATATCTCACTGCTGGGTGAGGAAGGTGGACGCATCCTCTGTTTGACCATTGCCATTGCAGGACAGAAGGTTTCAATGGAATCGAATGCCCTGGCTCAGACAAGAGACACAGGGAGGTTTTGCTGTTCATGGATCCATGCAAAGGAAATTGTGTCTCTGTGTGAAAATGGGGAGGGAAATGAAACGCCCACATGGTGGTGCCTAAGGCAGAAGGGACCCCTATAGGATTAGAACAGGACACGTTCTCAAGCAGCATGTTTCTTACTTTGCCCATCTGTAAATTTTGATTATTATTGATGGAACTATTTTGCCATTGGGTCGTGTGTTTCCACAGAAATTGACATTTACCAACAAACACGTAATTCTTACAAGCCTGCCGAGTCTGCCCTTGGTGAGTTTAGAGGGACACATTCCCTCTTCCCTCTCTGCATACCAGGCCTGGACTCTCCATGCTGCCCACTTCCCACACTGCTGGGATCCTTCCCTCATCTCCCCTCAGAGCTCTGCTCCCCACTCCCACTTCTGGGATCCCCTCCCAAGACTGTCTAATGCCCTGTTTCCAGGATCCTCTCCATTCCCTTCCTCCTCTGAGCAAAACTCTGCATTATTCCCACACTGGGAATTAAACCCAAGCTGCTTTGGTGAAAACCAGGAATCCTGACCACTAGACCCTATGGGACTGGGATTGGTATGTTTGTCTGTTAAAACAACCCCTCAGAAGAGCAGCAGCGCCACCCAGTGGGGGTTGCACACAGGGATGGATTAACCCTTCAGGTGCTGAGGTTTCCCTCTCTCCATTCCCAGTGCCTGTGATCAGGAAACAGACATCAGGGCTCCCAGGTGCTTCACAGACCATGACTGAGATCGGGACCCCATATTGCGCTAGGTGCTGTACAAACCCTGGCCAACACTGGGACACCCAGGGGGTTCCCCGCAATTTCTCTGAGCCTCTGCTGCCCAACTTCTTCTGACTCCCCCTGGATCACCCTCCCCCCTCGCAAAAAACCCACCTTTCCAAACAGTCCTTCTTTCCCTGCCCCCTAATTCTGCTTTCACACCCTGGGACCATCTACTCTCTTTGTCTCTCCCCCCTCAGGTAAAGCAGAGATGGAGGCAACTTCAGCCACTGGAGACAGCCCCAGCGAGGGCTGCAGCCCGCCCGGGGGCGGGGTGTGTTTGCAGACACAGGAAGGGAGCAGCTGGGAGCGGTGGGTGCTGGGAAGAAGGAGGCAGGAGAACTAAGCCCAGAGATGGGACATTGGGCAGCTCCTGGGAGCGGGGCTCTGGCACAGACCGGGGACGGGGCAGCTCCTGGGGGCGGGGCTCTGGCACAGCCTGGGGGCAGGGCAGCTCCTGGGGGCGGCGCTCTGGCACAGCCGGGGGGGGGGGCACCTCCTGGGGGTGGGGCTCTGGCACAGCCTGGGGGCGGTGCAGCTCCTTTGGGCGGGGCTCTGGCACAGACCGGGGACGGGGCAGCTCCTGGGCGCGGGGCTCTGACACAGCCCGGGGGCGGGGCAGCTCCTGGGGGTGGGGCTCTGGCACAGCCCGGGGGCGAGGCAGCTCCTCGGGGCGGAGCTCTGGCACAGCCCGGGGGGGGGGCAGCTCCTAGGGGCAGGGCTCTGGCACAGACCGGGGGCGGGGCATCTCCTGGGGGCGGGGCTCTGGCACAGCCCGAGGGCGGGGCAGCTCCTGGGGGCGGGGCTCGGGCACAGCCGGGGGGGGGGCCTGCTCCGGGGGGCGGGGCTCTGCCACCGCCGGGGGGGGGGGCAGCTCCTGGGGGCGGGCCTCGGGCACAGACTGGGGGCGGGGCATCTCCTGGGGCGGGGCTCTGGCACAGCCTGGGGGCGGGGCAGCTCCTGGGGGTGGGGCTCTGGCACAGCCCGGGGCGGGCAGCTCCTAGGGCGGAGCTCTGGCACAGCCCGGGGTGGGGCAGCTCCTAGGGGCGGGCTCTGGCACAGACCGGGGCGGGGCATCTCCTGGGGCGGGGCTCTGGCACAGCCTGAGGGCGGGGCATCTCCTGGGGCGGGGCTCTGGCACAGCCCGGGGGCGGGCCTGCTCCTGGGGGCGGGGCTCTGGCACAGTCCGGGGGCGGGGCAGCTCCTGGAGGCGGGGCTCTGGCACAGCCCAGGGGCGGGGCAGCTCCTGGGGGCGGGCCTCTGGCACAGCCCGGGGCGGGGCAGCTCCTGGGGCGGGGCTCTGGCACATTGCGACGCGGAGCCTGGGCGGAGCAGCTGTTCCCTGGTGGCCACGTGCTGCCAGCAGCGCTGGAGCCGCCCGGGCCGGAGCGGAGCCGCTGTTCTCCGCTGCAGCCGGGATCTGCCCCTGGCCCCGCTGGGCTCCAGGTGGGGACAGAGCCTGGGGCCCGGGGTGCCCCTGGGTGGGGCTGGCGGGGGCGGCGGGAGACGCCGGAGCTGCTGGCGGGGGAAGGGCTGTGGGGCTGGTGGGGTTTGAGCCTGCCAGGGGGAGAGTCCAGGGGGAGAGTGTGTGTGAGTTTGGGGGGGGGGAGATACCTGCATCCTTCTCCTGTTTGTGCCACTTCCTCCCAAGTACTGGTAACAAGTCTCTCTGGTTCTCCCCTTTCTCTCCCCTCACCACACAGGACCGTCAAACCCAAGGAGATTCCCTCGTTTTTCCTAAAATTATTGACTCTCTAGTCTCTTATTTTTCCTGATTTTTTTCTATAATTCTCAAATGTCAATTTAAATTATCCTCATATTTGGGGGGCTTCCCCCACCCCCCATTTAATCTGCAGCAATTCGTCCTTGTTGGGGTGGGAAATTGTTGCCCTGAGTCATTCCCCAAAAGGGATGGGGGTTCCTGGGTGCTGTTTGGGGGAGCCCTGAGACACAGCTCCCTCTGGGGTGGAGATGGGGTGGCCGTTCTCTGCCAGCCACAGGGCATGGCTGGGGCACCGGTGGGGAAGGAGGAACCAGTGTCCCCTATGGAGCCTGCTCAGCCCCTTTGGTTCTGCTCCTTTCTAGCATTTTGTCCAGAGAGTTTATTACTGCGGAGGCTGAAAAATGTCTGTGGATTTAGCCCTGGCAGGAGGGGTCAGGTCTACACTGTAATAAAGAGATCGAGCATTTCCCAGCAAGGCCAGGTAGTATATGTTGTGTGGATTCTGCTCACATAACAGAGAAAGTTGCCTGTGCAGCTCACAAGAGTAAATAGGGTCAGATCAGAAGATATCTTCTTTCCAAGTGGGAATTGTGCAGGGATGAACAACAGACCTAGTGCAGCTGTGTTGCCACTGTCTACTAGCACTGAAATGGTTCACAATGCCTTGGTTCAAGTGGCACCAGTTCTAAAAGTAAGGGTGATTTAGTGCTGTGGTTCTCAAACAGGGGTATCCAATGGTCTTCCAGGGGGTACAGCAACTCATCTAGATATTTGCCTAGTTTTACAACAGGCTACATAGAAAGCACTAGCAAATTCGTAACAAATTAAAATTCATACACTGGTTTGTTTATACTGTTCTCTATACTATACACTGAAATGTAAGTACAATACTTATATTCAAGTGATTTATTTTTATAAATATTGCATCTGATTTTGTAAGCAAGTAGTTTTTAAGTGAAGTAAAAATGGGGGTATGCAAGAGAAATCAGACTCCTGAAAGGGTACAGGTGTCTCTAAAGGTTGAGACCCACTGATTTAGTGCAGGTACCACTGGTAACATAGAACCCTGCAAAAACTTCTAGTGCAGATGAATTTGAGGGCAAGCCAGAGAGAAACAGCTGCGGAGCATGCTAGACAGGGCTGACCTGTCCGCATTGTCTGTGCCTGACAAGCTGTCATGTGGTACAGAGGCGCCTGTGAGAGGTAGGGCAAAGCAAGAGGGTTTGATTAGTTGCTAGGAGCTCCACATGCTAATCAGGAGGCGTGTTTCTGTAAATAGCGACATAAACATCTTCTAATGGCCAGTCTTCTAAAGCTGTCTCAATTGTGCTTTAATGAAATGGGAACCTGGTTTTAGATTTTTGTTCTTTAATTCACTGGGGGTGAAACCCGTTGTATGAAAACATTCACCATGGGAAGAAAGCTTGTGCACATTAGCCTGGGTGTGTAACTGAGTGCAGTGTGTGGAGTGGCAGTGTCATAATCAATGAAGTTAATCTGGGGTGTGATTATTGCTACTTGAATGCTTTCAGGATCATTTCTGTAGTTTGTAACTAGAGAAGTGTGGTTGAAAGTGTCTGACCTTGCTAACCACAATGAGGAGTTAAAGTGTTCTCTTCTGAGCATGAAGTGTGTGGACAGTGTTGCTTTAGTGCATCTGCTGTCTGCTATTGATGACTGTTCTTGCTTTCCTTTTGGGAAGCTGGAAGGAAGAGAACACAGACTGAGTGGTTAGTCCTTATAAAGCAAGTTTAAAAATAAATGTTTTGGTTTTCTTTTCTGTTATCTGAATTTTTTTGAAGCTTCTGTGCAGTTCTGTTTAGTTGCAAGTCTTAATTTGATTTGGTAGAATTTGGAAGAGAAGTAAAGTTGTGAACATGGTGTTTTAAAGATTTCTAGTTCAGTACTTACTGAAAGATTTTTAAAATTTCTTTATGCTGCTCTCTTTTTTTCTTGTAATCTATTTCAGAATTTAGGTAGGGTCCTGTGCCTGCACGTTCTCTTCCTTTTCCACTTGCTTCTCTCTTCTTCCCTTCCCATTTTTCAGGAAGCTCCTATTTTTTTTTACTTCTCCTGCTCTGGCAGGGGGTACGCAGTTTGTTCTTGGCCCCAAGCCCATCAGACAATCCACACAGGATCTGAGAGTTGCTGTCTCTTGGCTGTTTAGTGGGTAGAGGGTTCTAAAGCTGTCTCAGGGTATGTCTACACTATGGGATTATTCCGATTTGACAAAAAACGGTTTTTGGAAACAGATTATATAAAGTCAAGTGAACGCAGCCACACTAAGCACATTAATTCGGAGGTGTGCATCCATGTACCGAGGCTAGTATCGATTTCTGGAGCGTTGCACTGTGGGTAGCTATCCCATAATTCCTGCAGTCTCCCCCGCCCATTGGAATTCTGGGTTGAGATACCAGTGCATGATGGGGCAAAAACAGTGTCGTGGGTGATTCTGAGTAAATGTCGTCAGTCAATCCTCCCTCCGTGAAAGCAACGGCAGACAATAATTTCATGCCCTTTTCCCTGGATTGCCCAGGCAGATGCCATAGCACGGCAACCATGGAGCCCGTTCAGCCTTTTTTTCACCGTCACTGTATGTCTACTGGATGGTGCTGACAGACGCGTACTGCAAGTTAGCAAAGATGGTTGCCAGCCAAGCCATACCATACTATGCCATCTGCTGCTTTGCAAATTGACAATGACAGTTACAAGTTATACTGTACAGGTGAGTAGTCTCTTGGTCTATCTAAGGCCGTGATCAAGTGTCTTGGTGTTTTTGGTCTTTTGGCCTCAAGATGAAAACCTTGTCTGTGTCTTGGGAACCTTGAGGTAAAAAATTATCTAAGTTGTATCTGCTGCTGTCATGGGTGCTCTTGGCTAGCCTTGGTGAGGTCAGCTAGGGGTGCATGGATGAAAATGGGAATGACTCCCCAGGTCATTCTTTCCTTACATTTTGTCTAATGGAGAGTAAGTCCTGTCTAGACTATCAGGCAAGCCTACTAAAGACCCAGAGAGGCAAATGGTGGCTCCAGGTCAGAGCCCCAGACATCCGGCAGAAATGATGAGCGGCATGTCATTCTAGGGGGTGCCCCTGCAACAACCCCACCCATTGCTTCCCTTCTCTCCCACTGCTTCTGGGCTAACATTATCCCCCATTTGTGTGATGAAGTAATAAAGAATACATGAATTTGAAACAACACTGACTTTATTGCCTCTGCAAGTAGAGCTCAAAGTGGGGAAGGGAGAACAGCCTCCAGCTACTATGATATTCCAGGCAGGACTGAATCTCCAGGAGACAAAGCTTAAAGAAGAGAATTACCTGGGAGTCATTCCCATTTTTGCCCAGGCATCCCTGGCCCACCTTACCAAGGCCAGCCAGGAGCACTCACAGGACGATGATGACAGATATCAGTCCTACTATAACGTCTGCCCTTGGGAAGGGAAGGAAAGTGGATGCTGTTGTGTAGCGCTGCTGCACTGTGTCTGCCAGCAGCATCCAGTGGACATACGGTGACGTTGAAAAAAGGCAAGAAACAATTTTTTTCCCTTCGCTTTTGGGAGGGGCAACATAACCCTGAACCACCCGCAACAATATTTTTGACCCTTCAGGCTTTGGGAACTCAGCCAAGAAATCAAATGGTTCTCGGAGAGTGCGAGAACTGTGGGATAGCTACAGTCGTCAGTCGTCCCTCCCTCCGTGAGCGTCCATTTCATTCTTTGGCTTTCTGGTACTCTTGTCTCAGCTCCTTAAGTTTCAGCACTGTGTTGAGTCCCTGTTGTGGCCTCTGTCCATCATAGCCTTGGAGATTTTTTTTCAAATGCTTTGGCAGTTTGTCTTTTAGAACAGAGTTCTGATAGAACAGATTCATCTCCCCATACAGAGACCAGCTTCAGTATCTCCCGTATGGTCCATGCTGGAGCTCTTTTTTGATTCTGGGACTGCATGGTCACCCGTGCTGATCAGCGCTCCACGCTGGGCAAACAGGAAATGAAATTCAAAACTTCATGGGGCTTTTCCTGTCTACCTGGCCAGTGCATCCGACTTCTGATTGCTGTCCAGAGCGGTCACAATGGTGCACTGTGGGATAGCGCCCGGAGGCCAATACCATCGAATTGCAGCCACACTAACCCTAATCCGAAATGGCAATACTGATTTCAGTGCTACTCTCCTCGTCGGGGAGGCTTACAGATACTGGTATTAAGAGCCCTTTATATCGACATAAAGGGCTTCGTCGTGTGGACGGGTGCAGGGTTAATGCGGTTTAATGCTGCTAAATTTGATATAAACTCGTAGTGTAGACCAGGCCAGAGAGAGCAGCAGGTTTCCCCTATTGTTTCCTGCTGTTGTTTTCTTGACTAGTTTCTCCTCTGCACCAACTTGCTCTTTTGCTTTGTGAGCCTGGCTAGCTCAGCTGGCAGAGCATCAGCCTTTTAATCTGAGGGTCCAAGGTTCAAGTCCTGGGTCAGATGATAAATTACTCACCAAGATCTTAAACTGTCTTTCTCACATCCTCTTTGATGTTACTTTTTTGTCTTCAGGATTTTCCCTTTCCTCAGAAGGGCCTTTTTGTGTGTGGGTTTGAAGGGGCAACTTCCTGACAGCCCCTCTGTCCTTGCAGCCTGGAGGAATAAAGGCCTCTGGGCATAGAGCATGTTCCTTCCCTACACACACACACACACACACACACACACACACAATGTCCCTAAGGAATTAGAATCACCTGCTGCCTTCCCCTGTCCTGCTGGATCCCCAAATGAAGATGCTCTTCAGCCTAAACCCATGTCCCCTCTTTTCCCAGTGCCCCTCAGACCCAACCCACAGTCCCTCCTATGCTCACTGCTCCTCACTCCCAACCAGAGCCTGCTCCTCTTCACCCTTCTCCTCTGTCCCAACCCACGGCCCCCTCCTATTCCCAGTGCCCCTCAATCCCAACCCACAGCCCCCTCCTATTCCCAGTGCCCCTCAATCCCAACCCACAGGCCCCCCCTCCTCACGCTGCTCCTCAATCCCAACCCAGAGACCCCTCCTATTCCCAGTGCCCCTCAATCCCAACCCACAGCTCCCTCCTTCCCTCCAGCAGCAGGTGCTTCAGACCCCCTCAGGAAGATTTTCTTGCAAGGTTTCGTGTAGGAGTCTGCATGTGGATTTTACGGTATGTTGGAAATAGGTTGGGTTGTTTGCCGAAATGATCACTTGTGGCTGGTGTTGGATTCCCAGTCTCCTTGTTATTGGATCAGGAGAAACAAAGGGTTGTTATCCTTGATGTGTGAATCAAGGACTCAACCCTGGTGCAAACTAAATGAGCTGCCCACAGATTCTGGCAGCCACAATAAGCATTTGGTGCAAGAGCTCAGACCTATCCCTGTCCCAGAAGGAGGGGGTCATCTGTGTGGGGCTTGGACCACTGACCTATCAGCTCTTAACTCCCAAACTTTCAGTAACTCTATTATCAGTGCCTGCGAGTGTAATTTAAACCATAAGAAAAACCACACTGGGCTAGACCAAAGGTCCATCTAGCTCTGAATCTTGTTTTCTGACAGTAGCCAATGCCAGGTGCCCCAAAAGCCACTCCCCAAGGCACCACTGGGAGTTGAACCCAGGATCTCCTGTTTACAAAACAGGTACTTTAACCAGCTAAACCAGGGTGCCTGTCTGTGACTAAGGTACAGCATCTGCTCACAACTGACTCCCTGGGCCCCACAAAGCAGAGCAGCAGGTGAGGTTTTTTTTGTGTCTGTCTGTCTGTCTCTGTCTCTGTCTCTGTCTCTGTCTCTGTCTCTGTCTCTCTCTCTCTCTCTCTCTCTCTCTCTCGCCAGGTCTGCACTACAAAGTTATTTCAGCAGAATTATATTGCTCAGGTGTGTGAAAAACACACTATGCTCCCTCGGTTGGCACTGCAATGCCACATCTGGTGACAAAACTGCCCTGTTTTGGTGACCAAATAAAACCACTTAGATGAGCTTTTTGCAGCAAACTTAAAGTGACAGAGTGTCAGTGTAGACGCTGCTGTTCATTATATCACCATAACTGGCCTCTGCCAGTATCCCACAATGCCCGCTGTGAACTCGCCTGCCCTGCATTCCTGCTACAGAGCCATGGGCCCCTCCCCTTTCATCGCTCCAGGAAGTTCTGACAGCTGAGCCTGCTGCTCTGCTCCAGCAGCCAGGAGCAAATCACTGCCGTGGATGCTGCTCTCTCGCCCTGCGAACACAGAGCAGGGTAGCGGGAACTTCCTTACATGGGGCACCGGCATCCGAACTGTGACACCCCCAGGACACCCCTTCCCTAGAGGAGGCTCTTACCTTCTAAACAGGGACGGCTGTTTTCTAGTAAAATCACTAAAAGGGAAGGAGAAAACTCGAAAGAGGTTCCTCCTGGCGCTCACGTCCGTGAACCCGAATACTCTCTCAGTCCTCAAAGGAGACCTGGAGAAGGAGACTTGCTGAAGCAAAGCCACAGGGGTCTCTGAGGTTTCCCTGGCCCCTCGCCCCTGTCCTGCCTGGCTGATGTCAGCATCTCTCTGTGAGGTCACCACCTCCCCACCACCTTTGACCAATAGTCTGAGGTCCTGCAAAAGGCCTTTGTGATGTCACTGCCTGTCACGGACTCACAGATCGTGCCCACTCTTGGCCCTGTGCGGTCCATGGGGGGGTGCCCCTTTCAGTGCGACAGCCCTTCTCGGGGGTCCACTCTCTCTCGGGGTCAGGCCCCCCACCTCCTGGAGCCGCACCTCTCTGAGCCTTAGCACGTCTGTCTCTCGCCATGGGCCCCCTCAGGGAGTCCACGCGCTCTGGACCCCCTGGGCCTCCTCACCCCCGAAGGGGTTGATGCCCCCTGTTCTCTAGACCGGAGTGACTCTCAGCCAGCATAAAACAGGAGGGTTTATTAAGAGTTGAACACAGCACAAGAAACTCTCAGGGCCTCAGGCCTGGCCTCCCTCAGCCCAGCACATCCCAGTCCCCCTGCAGCCAGGTGGGCTCTGCCTGCTTCCCCTCGCCAGCCCCGAGCCCCCCTGCTTCCCAGCTGGGCCTCCGATATCCCCGGCCCCAGGCCCCACCTCTGTCCATTGTCTTTTCTCCAGGTAAACAGGGTTGCCTGGGCCTCCTCCCCTCTCTGCCCTCCTCTGGCTGGAACAGGTTGGTCACGGGGTCCTCTCCCCGCAGCCCATTGTCCTCTCACTGGCCAGAACTGGCTGTGACTCCTGAGCTGGGTCACCAGGTCACCAGTTGCTGGGGTCTCCATCCTCCAGGCCATCAGCCGGGGTCCCAAGTCCCTCTCCGATCCTCTGTAACAACAAACTCCCTCTCCCCTCACCTCGTTAAACCAGTAACACCCAGGGACACTGAGTCCCGCTCCCTGTGCATGCGAACCACTGGAAAACACAGAAAACCCTAAGAAAATCCCCCACTTCGTCACAGAGCCCAGCACCTCTCCTCCTCTGGGCACCTAGAGCAGAGGCGGCTGGTGCTGATGGCTCCAAGGGACGGCTTAAAAGCCACAGAGCAACTGAGGTCAGGGCCAGAGGAGGGCAGGCCCATGCCTATGTGTGGCCTTCAGACAGGCACAAAAACACCCAGCCAGGCTGCTCCCTGCCATGCCAAACACTCGCTGAAGGCCACCCACAGACCAGCATGCAGGGCGGCTGCTGATGCTCAGTGGCCAACATCAGAAGATGGTAGGAAAGCAGGGCCAGCCCCCCTGGTGCAGCCTCTGACCGTTCCCACTCAAGGTGCTCACTTTTGCAATGGGGCAGGAGATTTTACCCCAAGAGGCTTTTCCCCAGCTGGCGAGAAGCAGAGAAACACCCAGGCTCCCAAGGGGCTATGTAGCAAACCCCCTCAAGCACAGGGACAGGAGCACACTTGGAAGAGGGAAACTGCTCCACACGCTAGCCCGGGCAGCCGCCCATTTTCTTTGGCAAGTCAGGAAGGGCAAAGGCGAGACTGGAAGCACCTGGGGCTCATGCCCCAGCCTTTGTGACACCCAACCCCCAACTCCTTCCCGGGGCTCTAGCTGAAGCCAGAGCATTGGCCTGAGCCGCCAAGAAGAGGTTCCAGCCCTGAAGGGAGCAGGACTTTCAGCCCAAAGGTAAAACTGCACAAGCACAACCACGAAGGGACTTGAACCTCAATCGCCTGATCCGAAGTCAGACGCCTTATCCATTAGGCCACGTGGTCACACAGGAAAAGGCCCTCCAGGCACTTCTTTGGAAAAGGCCGACACTGACGCCTCCAACGAAGTGGGGATTCACCCACGAAAGCTCATGCTCCAATACGTCTGTTAGTCTATAAGGTGCCACACGACTCTTTGCTGCTTTTGCAGACACTGTGTTTCTCAGGTCAGCTACTGAGGGGGGCTGAGACTCTCTGGGCACAAGAAGTCGAGTTCCCAGCGACACGTGAGACTTAATTCTCTGGAGCCAGGTGCAGGGTTTCGGCAGGGAGGCTCAGGCATGGGGGATTGGGGTGCAGCGGACGGACCGGCTGTCTAGGTGGGGAGATTTAGTCTCACTGAGGAGGAGGAGGAGGAGGAATCCTGCTGACAGGCAGTGGCCAGGGCCGGTGCAACCACTAGGTGAACTAGTCGGCCGCCCAGGGTGCCAAGTGGTTGGGGGCACCAAAAAGCACACTCAGGGGGGGCGGGGAGTGGAGGTGAGCTGGGGCAGGGGGCTGGGAGGTGCGGGGGGAGGGCTGCCCACAGCAAGTAACGGGGGCGGGGCCTGCAGGGGAACCGCTCCCTGTCCCAGCGCACCTCTGCTCCGTCTTCTCCTGAGCACGCCGCCCCTGCTCTGATTCTTCTCCTCCCAGGCTTGCTGCACTAAACAGCTGATTGGCACCGCAAGCCTGGGAGGCGGGAGCTGGGGAGCGGCGCCGGCGGGCTCAGGGGCGACGGCGGTGTGGAGGTGAGCTGGGGTGGGGAGCTGCTGCAGTGGGGGCTGCCTGGCTCTTGGGGCGGCCGAGGGGAAGGGGCGGCACGTCGGGCTCTTTGGCAGTGGGTCCTCGGTCCTCTTGGAGGAAGGACCTGCCACCAAATTGCCGCCAAGAAGGCGGCGCGGTGGAGCTGCTGCCAATCACTATCATGACTTTTTTTCCCCTGCCGCTTGGGGTGGCAAAAACCCTGGAGCCGGCCCTGGCCCCAGCACACGTCACAGCCCCAGCACACGTCATAGCACGTCACAGCCTGGGGCAGGGAGATATTGGGGGAGGGAATGAGGGAAGATGGGGGGAGGGACAGCCCCATAGACCCATAGGGGCAGAGAGATATTGGGGGAGGGGATGGGGGAGAAAGGGGAGGGAGAGACCCAGCCCCATAGACCCATAGGGGCCGGGAGATATTGGGGAGGATGAGGGAAGAAGGAGAGACCCAGCCCCATAGACCCATAGGGGCAGGGGATATTGGGGTCTGGAGGAGGAGAGGAGAGGGTGTTGACAGAGACCCAGCCTGGGGTGCAGGGGAAATGGGGTGGGGTGGAGGGAGCTGGGGGAGAGAAGAGACATGTGGGGTGAGGGTGTGGGGGGGTGAAATGTTGGTCCAGGGAAACTGAGTCACTCTCAGGCCATGTTGTGCAGGGGGGGAGCACAGGGGCAGGGAGAGAGACCCAGCCCCATAGAGCCCAAGAGGGATATTGAGGGCAGGAGAGGGGATGGCGGAGGAGAGACCAATCTCCATAGACCCCCCAGAGGCAGGAAATGAGGGGAGAAGCGGGGAGGGAGGGATCCAGCCCTATAGACCTGTAGGGGCCGGGAGATATTGGGGGCAGGAGGGGAGAAGGGGGATTGGCAGAGACCCAGCCTGAGGTGCAGGGGAAATGGGCTGGTTTGGAGGGAGCTGGGGAGGAGAAGAGACACAGGGCAGGACACATGTTGGGACAGGGAAACTGACTCACTCCGAATACATGCGGAGCAGGGCAGGGCGGAGGCAGATCATGCTGGTCCCAGGGTAATTTCGGGGGGTTCTGATTCCCCACTCAGCCGGGGGGCTCCCCTCTGGGCTGAGGGGCCCGGGGGTGGGGCGGTGCAGGGGCTGGGTGTGTGTCAGGCTGGGGAGCTGCCTGGGCAGAGGGGCTGGAACCAGGGGCGGCTCCAGGCACCAGCTCACCCAGCGCCTGGTGGGGGTGACAAGCTGCGGGGGGGGGGGGCTCTGCTGGTCACCGCGAGGGCAGCAGGCACCCCAACCCCTCCCCCACTCTACTCTCCTCACCCCACTCCCCTCCCAGAGCTGGGGGAGAACCCAGGAGTCCTGGCTCCCAGCCCTGCCCCTCCCCCATATTTCCATATGGCTCCATCCAACAGCCCCCCCCCCGAGCGGGGAGAGACGAGGCCAAGGGGGGGGGCGCTGTGGGCGTGGCGCTGCGGGGCAGGGCCCGGCCACGACCCCGGGACCCGGGAGTGCGCGTCAGGCGCCGGCGGGGGGCGGGGCCGGGGCTCTCGGGGGGCGGGGCGGGAAAGTTGCTCAGACAACGCCCCCTCCCGGTGCACTCTGGGAAGCGTAGTTCTCTCTCTCGCTCGCTCTGTCACACGCGGCCTCTATTCGCCGCGCCCCTCCCCGCTCCCTGATTGGCGGAGAGCGCGGGACAGAGACTTGGCGCGTGGGGAGGCCCGGTTCCTCGCCCGAGGCCGCTGCCCCCGCCGGGCGCGCGCTGTGGCCGTTGGGATTGGAATCCCGCGTGGGATCCGGGCTGGGGTCCCAGGGCAGAGGCAGCGCGGAGTGAAAGGGCTTCACCCCCCCCCCATCTGGGCCTGGGGGGCAGCAGCGGGGGGGGGGCTGAGCTGCCTGGGAGCAGCCCCACAAGCGGCAGCCTGGGGCCGCGGGGCCCCTCAGACCCCCCCAACCTGCCCCGCAGTGTCCCCCGCTGTGACCCTCCGCCCCGGCGCCCTCCCCACCCTGTCTGCTCTGCCCGGCCTGTCCCTTCGCCCCCTTCCTCAGCGCCCCGACCCCGCCCTGCTCCCCTCCCCATCCCTGTCCTCAGCACCCTGCCCCCTCAGCGCCCGACCTCCTCCTCCCGCCCCACCCCGACATCCCCTCCCGTCCTCAGCACCTCGAACCCGCCCTGCTCCTCCTCCCATCCCTGTCCTCAGCGCCCCGCACCTGCCCCTCCTCCCCCACAGCGCCCCGCCCCATTGCCTCCAGCCCATTTCTCCACGGCTGGGCCCCACTTTCCCATCCCCACTGCCCCAGTCCATCCCCAGGGTGTGAGGTTCCTCATCTCCCATCTCTGCTGCCCCCAACCTGCCGGGTTCCCCTTTTCAGCCACTGTGGGGTCCTCCAACCCGCCCCCCCCCATCCACTCTGGGCTCTAAATCCCACATTCCCACAATGCACCTTGGTAACCCCACCCTCCTCTGTCCCTAATCCCCCTAGTCCCTTCCCTGAGGTCCCCCTGGACACCCCAACCCACAGTCCGGCCCCCACATACATCCCAGTCACTCATCACACGCTGAGCTAGTCCTTCAGGGGCCCCCACAGCCCCCCAAACTCCCCATCCATGAGCCCCGTGGGCCTGTCGCCGGGAAGTGGGGGAAGCTCCCACTTTGATGCCCAGAACCCCCCTTATCACCCGCTAGCTCCTGGTGTTCTGGCCGGTGTCCAACTTCCCCTTCGCTGTTGGTCCTCAAACCTCCTCCAAGCAACCCCCCCCCCAGTCCCTTAAGCTGCCAACCCGCCCCGGGAGCCCACCCCGGGGGGGGGCCCCCCCCCTGAAAACCCGCCGGCACCATGGGAGTGGTAGTGTCCACTGCCTCCATCTCCCACCAGCCAGGACAGGCCCTACAGCACCATGGGAGTGGTCGTGTCTCCTGCTTCCATTTCTTGACAGCCGCTGCCAGGCCCGGCCCAGACTTCCCGTTTCTGGTGTGAGTCCGGAAGCAGATGCTGCCATGAGGCGGTGCTGGGAAGGGTGGTGCTGGTGTCAGGGGAAAGCAGGAGGAGTAGGTGGGGTCTGTGCTCCTGCGGGGAGGTGCTGCCCTTGCTGTGAAAAGGCCCGCCATTAGGGAGATGTCATCTCCTGCCCTGCCACGCTCTGCACCAGCCCCTGCTTGTCACAGGAGCAGGGCTGGCTCCAGGCACCAGGGTAGCAAGCAGGCTCTCTGTCCTCCCCTTATGCAGCCCAGGTGGGGAACGTGACCTGGATGCAGGGAGCCCTGATGTCGCTCCTTGCTCCCCCTTACGGCCCCTAGGGGCACGGAGGAACATTGGGGGAGCAGTATCCGCTCATCACCACTCTCTCCCGTTCTCTTCCTCCCTCCCCCCATGTTCCTATGCCGGGTGGGAGCGGGGAGAACTCTGGGCACCACCCCAAGCAGCACTCCCCTGCCCGCCGGGAGCAGTGTCTGACTTTACACCAGCAGCACAAACCTCTCTGCTCCTGTACAGCACTGCCCTTGACCACGGTGCCCTGGGCAATTCCTGGTGGCACCCACCCCTAAGGCTGGCCCTGGCTATGGGCTTCAGAGGAGTGAGCAGACCAGGCGGCCATGGAGAGCTCCAGCCCCTGTTCTCCTCCTAGCTTCTAGCAATCAGAGGCCAGGGACATGCTTCCATGCTGATGACAGGTACTGCTCGATAACGATCCAAAGTACAGGGGCGGCTCCAGACCCCAGCACGTGCTTGGGGCGGCATGCTGTGGGGGGCGCTCTGCTGGTCCCGGGAGGGTGGCAGGCGGCTCCAGTGGACCTCCCGCAGGGGTGCCTGTGGAGGGTCCGCTGGTCCCGTGGCTGGGGTGGAGCATCCGCAGGCACGTCTGCGGGAGGTCCACCGGAGCCGCTGGACAGGCGACCGGCAGAGCGCCCCCCGTGGCGTGCCACCGTGCTTGGGGTGGTGAAATGGCTAGAGCCGCCCCTGCCAAAGTACATTCATATTCCTCATCTGAGTCAGATGCCACCAACCGAAGATTGATTTTCCTGTCTAGTGCTTCAGGTTCTGTACTGTTCGCATCAGAGTGTTGCTCTTTGAGGACTTCTGACAACATGTTTCACACCTCGTCCCTCTTGGATTTTGGAAGGCTCTTCAGATTCTTAAACCTTAGGTCGAGCGCTGTAGCTATCTCTAGAAATCTCACGTTATACCTTCTTTGTGTTTTGTCAAATTTGCAGTGAAAGTGTTCTTAAAGTGAACAACATGTGCTGGGGCATCACCCAAGACTGCCATAAAACGAAATATATGGCAGAATGCAGATAAAACCATGGAGCAGGAGACATACAGTTCTTCATCAAGGTCTTCAGTCACAAATTAATGCATTATTTTTTTAACGAGCGTTATCAGCATGGAAGCATGTCCTCTGGAATGGTGGTTGAAGTATGAAGGCATATGGATGTTAGCATATCTGGCACGTTAATACCTTGCAACGCTGGCTACAAAAGTGCCATGAGAGAGCCTGTTCTCACTTTTAGGTGACGTATATAAGACATGGGCAGCATTATTCTAGTAAATGTAAACAAACTTGTTTGTCTTAGCGATTGGCTGAACAAGAAGTAGGACTGACTGGACTCTAAAGTTTTACATTGTTTTCTTTTTGAGTGCACTTATGCAACAAAAAAATCTACATATGCAAGTTGCACTTTAATGATAAAGAGATTGCACTGCAGTACTTTATATTTTACAGTGTAAATATTTGTAATAAAACTATATATAGTGAGCACTGTACACTTCGTATTCTGTGTTGTAATTGAAATCAATATATTGAAAATGTAGAAAAACAAAAATAAATTTAAATTGGTATTCTATTGTTTAACGATGTGATTAAAAGAGATTAATCGTGATTTTTTTAAAGTTAATTGTGTAAGTTAACTGCGATTAATTGACAGCCCTAGATTTGAATTTTTCTGTCACATGCAGGACAAGCTGGAATAGCTGTGTCTATTGGGTTTCCGGGAAACCCAAAGCCCGCCCCATGCTAACGCATCCCCAGCCTAAGGAGGTTCCACAGGGCCTCAGAAACCCACTAATTGCGGGGGACAACTAATAAAAGAACAGGGACAGGAGTGCGGTCAAAGGGTCATAAGAAGGGAGCCTGACGGGGACACTGAGCAGAGAAGCAGAGAAGCAGCCCCCACTGCTCCTCGAAGGCGTCAAGGGAGCCAGCGGATGCCGCCCAGAGGAACTCTGCCCGGATACGTGAACGGACTAAGGATCAGAAACAAGCCCCACAGTCGCAGGAGCCTGGGGAATTGTGCTGTGAAATGGTTTCCTGTTCTGACATGTCCCCAATTGCCCTTTTGCCCTAACAGGCTGCAGCGCAACATCCATGTTTTGCTCCAGCTCATTCCGTCCTCCCAGGGGCCGGGAAGGAAATGGCTGCGGTGGAGCCAGTTGAGGAGGATTAGCAGGGAGTTGCTGGCGGGTTCCCTTGGCGGGAGAAAGGGCAGTAAATACATAGGGGGTGGGAACTTCCAGGAAGGTTGGTCTGGGTGGGAGAGGGCAGGAAATCCCCAGGGTGGGGGACAGGGTGTGACAAACCTGCTGGGATTTGTTTACTGTGAGGCTCCAGCATTTCTCAAATGTGGCCAGCAGGGGCTTTTATTGTGGCCACAGCCTCCCGGGCTGTAACTGAGGGAGTCCGGTGGGGCTCAGGCTTCAGGCTTCTGCTCTGGGATGGTGGGCGACAGGCTCAGTCAAGATACATGGAACGTAGGCTGGGTGGGGAGAAGTCTGTGTAACTCATCCAGTTATTGATACACATGTGACTCGAATATTACCAATCTGTGTGTGTGTCCCCCCACACACAACCCCCCCCCAACCAACCATCTCCCAAACAGACCCTCAGTCCGGAAAACATTCATCCCTCATATTGTTAAAAAGATTCAAAGGAAACAGAAGAATCCCAGCTTTTAAAACAATCCTCTAGCAAGACAAAGAAACTCACATCTGTAGACTCAGAAAACACTCCCAAGAAATTTTAACAATATGTTGTTATGAAGAAACCAAAGTGCTAAAGAAACCTGATTTTTCAACTACTTTAAAAATCTTCTCAAATCAGCATCTTTAAACTGAAACTTTTTCTGCTTTTTAACCAGACAATTCTCCCCAGAAGAAGAGGCACTGGTCCTGGAGACACTGCAATACCAGGTCAATGCATGCGGTGGACAGAGCAAGCTCCTATTCCATCCCCTTGTTTCAAAAATCAATTTAATATACAGTCCTCAAATAAAGGACCTATCAGATACAACTTTAGATAATGTTTCTTCAAGGTTCCCAAGACACAGACCAGGTTTTCATCTCGAGGCCAAAAGACCAATAACATCAAGACAATTGATCACGGCCTTGGATAGGCCAAGAGACTACTCACCCCATCTGAGCTCAACGAGCCAACTGATAAGAACAGATTTAAATTTTATTAGAGAATATTTAAAATAAACGATACAAAGTGTTTGAAGCGTCAGTTATTGTGTCATTGGGGGTAACATACAGGTTGTGGGGGGATGTTAGCATTTTGGTGTTAGGCAGCATATACAGATACACAGTCTGTCATGTCCCCAATGCGGGGTACGGTGGGAGAGTTCAAGGTACAGCCAGCAAGCAGTGAGGGCACATCACTCATACAAACAGGTTATGGATAGTCGTGGGCATGAATAAATGAGCGGACTGGGTAATGATGATAGGATGACCCTCACAGGGCAGAGTTCAGTTTGGTTGGTTCAGGGCTCAGGGGATAAAGTCCAACAGAGGAAGTTTACAGGTCTCTTCCCCCTTGTGGGTGCACGAAGTCACGCCGGCTCACTCTTGGTATTGACGGTGGCCGGTGACGTGCTCTGTGTAAATGTCTCTGGACCACCAAATAGCGTCCGAGACCATTAGGCATCTCATGAGCCGTGCGTAGCGACGGCCCACCCCACAGGTCCGCAGCACGCGCTCATTAAGGGGGTCCCAGGCGCCCAAGGCCCCAACGATCAGAGCGTTGGTGTAGACCTCATAGCCCTTTGCTCGCAGGGTGTCAGCCAGGGGAGCGTACTTTTCGAGTTTGCGGGCTCGGGCTTGGCGGAAGGCCGTGGTCCTATTCTCGAACGGGACCGTCCGCGTCGACGAGGATGATCTTTTCCGGTCCTCATCCGTGATGGCGATGTCCGGCGCAGCGGGCTGTCGGTGCCGGGGATGGCGCGATTGACAGCGATCTCTCCCAGGTGCGGGGCGATGGCCTTCACCAGGCGGTCCTGGACGGCGTTGTGGTGCAGCTGCCAGGCTCTGCCGTGGGGTCTGCAGCTGCACAGGACGTGGGGCAAGGTCTCCATGGCGTACCCGCACCTCCGGCAGCGTTTGTCCGGGTTCCCGTGGCAGATGGCTCCGTTGAGGGGCGCAGTTCAGCCGGGCGCGGTGTATGAACCGCCAGTCGGCGAAACGGATGAAGCTGCCTGAGGGGAGGAAGTGGTTGCTGGAGTCCCACTTGCTGGTGACCTCAAAAGCCTTGCCCTGGTCCGGCTTTTTCTTCAGGGTGTCCACGTAGAGCGCGCGGGTGGCGGCCTTCAGCGACCTCTCCAGCATGCCTCTGGCTCCAGGGCTGACGATGGTGTTGTCCTCCGTCCCGATCTGCGGTATCAGGACTCCTAGCTCCCGCCGATCTTCGCTCCATACCCAGCGGCAGCCCAGTCGCTTTCCCAGTCGGCGGGTGGCGTTGCGGGCGCGGGTCCACAGCGGCGGCGTCGCCCCTGAACGGGCCGAATTCTCCATCCAGGGAGCCGCTCAGGAAGGTGGCCATGTCTTGGTCGGAGGGAGGTCTGCCGATTCGCCTCGCGGTGGCGGCGCGCAGGGCGGTCGTCGCGATGTTCTTAACTGTGGCGTCCGGGCACGTCAGGAGGCGGAAGGCGTGCGTGATTACCGCGATGTCGCAGAGGTCTCCCATGCGGGGGACGTTGGCGCCCCCGTGACGGTGAGCGATGTATACGAGCTCGTTGCTGGCGTTCTGGGGTAGGGACAGCCACTTCTGAACCAGCTGCCGGATGTTGTTGTCCACCTTGTTGAGGGGCACCTTTGCTACGGCGGATCCTCTCAGGACGAAGGCGATGCCGGGGATCAGGAAGGTGTGGAGGGCATTGATTTTCTGCCACGGCGCCAGCAGGGATGCGTCGATCTTGGCGGCGTCCTGCAGGATCTCCCGGATGGTGTCCTCGGGGGTCTGCCGGACGCGGAAGCCCGTCGGCGTGCTGAGGTGCTGGTACGCCTGCCCCTCCGCCATGGGGACAATGGACTCGCCCTGGATAAGGAACTCCGTCGTCAGCACTGAGTCCCTCTTGTTCCCGTCAACGTGGAGGGACGCGCACTTCTTGGCGTTGAAGCGGAGTCCCGTCCAGTCTGCGGCTCTCCCGATGGTGTCGAGCATGCCCTGGAGTCTCTCGGGGTCGTCCGCGATCAGGACCAGGTCGTCCGCGTAGGCCAAGACGCTCACTCTCTCGCCATGTAGGTCGAAGCCGTCAGTGCTGTTGGAGATCGCCCGCAGGAGCGGCTCCATGGCGAGGTTGAAGACGATGGGGCTGAGGGGGCAGCCCTGCTTCACGCCGCTGCGGATAGGAATCTCGGCGGTCTCTCCTTCCACCGAGCGGATGGTGGTGCTGCAGCCCTCGTAGAGTTCCCGGATCAGGCGAAGGAAGGTCTCCGGCATCCCGAACTCCCGTAGCGTGCTGAAGATGTGGTGGTGGGGGATGGACCCGAAGGCGTTGGCCAGGTCGAGCCATGCTACCGTGCACTGCTTCCGCTCCCTCCTGGTCGACTGGAGGACGGTCTGGAGCAGGAAGTTGTGCTCGTAGCACCCTCCGGCATGAAGCCCTTCTGGGCCGGGCTGATGGCTCCCCCGGTCGTCGCCCACTCCGTGATCCTGGCTGCCAAGCAGCTGGCGTACAGTTTGTACATCGTGGAGCAGAGGGAGATGGGTCTCCAGTTGCTGGGGTCATCTCGCTCGCCCTTTTTGTGGATCAGGACGGTCATGGCCTTCTTCCAGGAGGTGGGCGACCAGCCGAAGCGCCGACACAGGTTAAAGATGCCGGAGAGCACGAGGCAGCCGGGGTCTCGCTTCTTGAGGAGGCCGTAGGGGATGCCATCTTTTCCGGGCGCGGTGTTTTTGGTTCTGGAGAGCTGCGCCGACACCTCTTTGGGCGTGAAGTCGGCCTCTAGACCGTCTGCGTTGGCGACGCGGGGCAGCGGACGGAGGCACTCCAGGCGCTGCGCGTCGTTCCTGGGCGGAAGCAGAGGCTGAATGAGCTCCCCCTTCACATCTAGTGAGGAGCTGTGTGAAAGACTTCAGGAACAGACCACGTTTGCATAGACACACCTACTCTGCCTAGCTATGCAGCATGATGGGGACACTTTCCCAAAATGACCAGTTTTGGCTGGTGGCAGGTTACAAATCACTTTAGGATTGAGTGGAATGAAATGTTGTTATCCTTTCTGCATGAGTGAAGGGCAGCAGAACATACCTAGTCGGTCCTGATGGAGGGGTAGGTGGGTGAGGAATAGCTTTCATTGGACTTCATAGAAGTGATTGAGAACGTCACCCTAAAACAGTGGTCCCCAAACATTTCACACTGTGCCCTCTTATCCAGTTGGGAAGGGCAAAACCAGAGCTTGAGGCATTCAGCCCTGGGTGGTGGAGCTCAGACTTTTGGCTTCAGCCCCAGGCACTAATGCCAGCCCTGGCAACCCCCTTAAAACAGGGTTATGACCCACTTTGGGGTCCTGACCCGCAGCTTGAGAACCACTGCTCTATGCTGAGGGGAGAGAGTTTTCATGTGGGTGCAGTTAATCCACTTCCCAAGAGGTGGCAGCGATGTCAGTGGGAGAAGCTATATCGGTGGGTGTGCAAGCTGTGGTGTTCACCACATTTAAGAAGTTTAATCAAACCCCATTTTAAAACCACTTCTGGTCTGGGAATGGCAAAGGATCTCGAGGAAGCAGGGTCTGTCCTTCAAAGTCTTGGAGATCATGAGTCCATGGTCATGGGGGTATAGCTTAGTGGTACAGTGCTTGATGGTAGATCAAGTGATCCTTGATTCAAGCCCCAGTGTTCTCTTATAACCTTCTTTCTTTTTTTTTAAAAAAGGAAAAAATTTTCATTTCCATTCTTCATTATGTTCAGGAGCTCCACTATACGGGGTGCTTGATATGAATGTAAACACTCAACATTTCACTGTCCAAATGCACAAAAACCTAGCAAAGCTGTCCATCAGCTGAAATCAGTTCCAATCCTCTAACTGTCTAGTTTATGTTTTCATCAATTAAACAAAGGTATCATAGGAATGTACATTTGAAGATCCCTCTTCTCCAGGAGCTGTGTTGTGCAGAAGAACAAGAGCCACATCCAGCTACAGTTCAGGAGTCTGATGACCAAAGAGCCAATAAATGTTCTGAGGGATGGAGAAAAATGCCTTCTAGTGAGCTATTGAACAAGCTCAACCTGTTTCGCTTATCAAAAGAAGATTGAAAGGTGACTTCATTGAAGTGTTGAAGGGCCTTCATGGAGAGAATAGATTGGGTATTAAGGGGCTCTTTAATCAAGCAGAGAAAGGCATAACAAGACCCAGTGGCTGGAAGGTGAAAAGAGACAAATTCATATTACAACTAAGGCACAAATATTCAACAGCGAGGATGATTCACCACAGGAACAATCTACCAAGGAAAGTGGTGGATTCACCATCTCCTGATGTCATTTCATGAAGACTAGATGCCTTTCTGGAATGTGTTTGCTCCAAAAGTAGCTCTTGTGTCATACAGGAGGCCTGTGATATGCAGGGGTCAGATTAGATGCTCTAATGGTCTCTTCTGGTCATAAAGTCGACTAATTTCTGAAAAACTGACTGTAGCACTGGGAGCAGCGTCTGATGTTTTCCTGTATAGCCGGCTTGCTGCCTAGAACGAACGCTCCTTGAGTGGGGTGATCCCCAGGGAGTAGCTCAAACCTCCAAAGTGCCTGGCCAGGGGCAGGACATTGGCCCAGCAAGGGAGGGGTGTGGCAGTGACATCACAAAGGCCTTTTGCAGGACCTCAGACTATTGGTCAAAGGTGGTGGGGAGGTGGTGACCTCACAGAGAGATGCTGACATCAGCCAGGCAGGACAGGGGCGAGGGGCCAGGGAAACCTCAGAGACCCCTGTGGCTTTGCTTCAGCAAGTCTCCTTCTCCAGGTCTCTCTTTGAGGACAGAGAGAGTATTCGGGTTCAGGTACCTGAGCGCCAGGAGGAACCTCTTTCGAGTTTTCTCCTTCCCTTTTCCTGATTTTACTAGAAAACAGCCGTCCCTGTTTAGAAGGTAAGAGCCTCCTCGAGGTTTGAAACCTGTTCAGTCTGATCCATCTGGTGACAGTTGAATTCTAGGCATGGAAAACACGAGCTTAAGGAGGCAGAATTTTATTCCGTACCTGGGATTTTGTCCCTTAAAATCACTGGGGACATTAGGGTTTGTTCTTTTTGTTTCACCTTTTCCTCCATCCCTCCCTCCCTCCTTTCTCTTCGTCTCTTGCTTCTTTTGTCCTTTCTCCTGTTCCCCTCCCAAAACCAGGAACAGTGTCGGGGTGTGTTTGGGGCGGGGGCAGAAGAGGGGGATGGGCGGCACTGGGGAGGGGAGCTCAGGGGTGTTGGGGCGGGGGCAGAGAGGGGATGGGCGGCACTGGGGAGGAGCTTGGGGGTGTTGGGGCGGGGGCAGAAGAGGGGATGGGCGGCATCGGGAGGGGAGCTCGGGGGTTGGGCACGGGGCAGAGAGGGGATGGGCGGCACTGGGGATTGGGAGTTCGGGGGTGTTTGGGGAGGGTAGAGAGGGGATGGGCGGCACTGGGGAGGAGCTCGGGAGGTGTTGGGGCAGGGGCAGAAGAGGGGATGGGCGGCATCGGGGAGCTCGGGGGTGTTTGGGGACGGGGCAGAGGGGTGATGGCCGGCACTGGGGAGGAGCTCAGGGGTTGGTGGCGGGGCAGAGAGGGGATGGGCGGCACTGGGGAGGAGCTCAGGGGATGATGGGGGCGGGGCAGAAGAGGGGATGGGCGGCACTGGGAGGGGAGCTCGGGGGTGTTTGGGGACGGGGCAGAGAGGGGAAAGGGAGGTCGGGGGTGTTGGGGCGGGGGCAGAGAGGGGATGGGCGGCACTGGGGAGGGGAGCTTGGGGGTGTTTGGGGTGGGGGCAGAAGAGGGGATGGGCGGCACTGGGGAGAGGGAGCTTGGGGGTGTTAGGGGACGGGGCAGAGGCGGGGATGGGCGGCACTGGGGAGGGGAGCTCGGGGGTGCTTGAGGCGGGGTCAGAGAGGGGATGGGTGGCACTGGGGAGGAGCTCAGGGGTGTTTGGGGTAGGGGCAGAGAGGGGATGGGCGGCACTGGGGAGGGGAGCTCAGGGGGTGTTTGAGTGCGGGAGCAGAAGAGGGGATGGGCGGCATCGGGGAGCTCGGGGGTGTTGGGGCGGCGGCAGAGGAGATGGGCGGCACTGGAGGAGGGGAGCTCAGGGGTGTTTGGGGTGGGGGCAGAAGGGGAATGGGCGGCACTGGGAGTGGGAGCTGGGGGTGTTGGGGCGGGGCAGAAGAGGGGATGGGCGGCATCGGGGAGGGAGCTAGGGGTTGGGCACGGGGCAGAGAGGGGGATGGGCGGCACTGGGGGATTGGGAGTTCGGGGGGGGTTGGTGGCAGGGCAGAGAGGGGGATGGGCGGCACTGGGTGAGGGGGAGCTCGGGGGGGTGTTAGGGGGCGGGGGCAGAGAGGGGATGGGCGGCACTGGGAGGGGAGCTCGGGGTGTTTGAGTGCGGGAGCAGAAGAGGGGATGGGCGGCACTGGGGAGAGGAGCTCAGGGGTGTTTGGGGCGGTGGCAGAGGGGGCCGCACTGGGGAGGAGCTCAGGGGTGTTGGGGGCGGGGTCAGAGAGGGGATGGGCGGCACTGGGGAGGAGCTCAGGGGATGGGCGGCACTGGGGAGGGAGCTCAGGGGTGTTTGGGGCGGGGCAGAGAGGGGATGGGTGGCACCGGGAGGCGCTCGGCAGGGTGTTGGGGCGGGGCAGAGAGGGGAGGGCGGCACTGGGGAGGGGAGCTCAGGGGTGTTTGGGGCGGGGGCAGAAGGGGAGGGGCGGCACTGGGGAGGAGCTCAGGGGGTGTTGGGGCGGGGGCAGAAGGGGAGGGCGGCACTGGGGAGGGGAGCCGGGGAGTGTTTGGGGGCAGGGGCAGAGAGGGGATGGGCGGCAGTGGGGAGGGGAGCTCAGGGGTTGGGGCGGGGCAGAGAGGGGATGGGTGGCACCGGGGAGGGGGCGCTCAGGGGTTGGGGCAGGGCAGGGAGGGGATGGGCGGCACTGGGGAGGGAGCTCAGGGGGTTGGGGGCGGGGCAGGGAGGGGATGGGCGGCAGTGGGGAGGGGAGCTCAGGGGTGTTTGGGGCGGGGGTAGAGAGGGGAATGGGCGGCACTGGGGAGGAGATCGGGGTGTTTGGGGCGGGGCAGAAGAGGGGATGGGCGGCACTGGGGAGGAGCTCAGGGGTTGGGGCGGGGCAGAGAGGGGATGGGCGGCACTGGGGAGGAGCTCAGGGGTTGGGGCGGGGCAGAGAGGGGATGGGCGGCACTGGGGAGGAGCTCAGGGGTTGGGGGCGGGGGCAGGGAGGAGGGGCGGCACTGGGGAGGGGAGCTCAGGTGGGTGTTGGGGGCGGGGAGGAGGGGAGGGCGGCACTGGGGAGGAGCTCAGGGGTTGGGGGCAGGGCAGAGAGGGGATGGGCGGCAGTGGGGAGGGGAGCTCAGGGGTTGGGGGCGGGGCAGAGAGGGGAGGGCGGCAGTGGGGAGGGAGCTCGGGGGGGTTGGGGGCGGGGCAGAGAGGGGGAGGGGCGGCAGTGGGGGAGGGGGTGCTCGGGGGGGGGGTGGGCTGCTCAGGAGCCGCCTCGCGAACGCTTCAAGGCCACGTGACGCCCTCTCGGAAACTCCGCCTCTCCCGAGACAGCCAATAGGAAGAGGAGGCAGAGCAATGGGAGCGCGAGAAGAAACCTTCCCCTCCCCCGCCCAGTTCCAGTGCGAGGTTGGGGGCTGCAGTGACCAGAGCCCCCAGCAGGGTGCCTGGGGGGGGGGGAGCTGCAGTGACCAGAGCCCCCAGCAGGGTGCAGGGGGGGGGGGCTGCAGGGACCAGAGCCCCCAGCAGTGTGCAGCCGGGGGCTGCAGTGACCAGAGCCACCAGCAGGGTGCAGCGGGGGGGGGCTGCAGTGACCAGAGCCCCAGCAGTGTGCATCGGGGCTGCAGTGTCCAGACCCCCAGCAGGTTGCATCGGGGGGGGCTGCAGTGACCAGAGCCCCCAGCAGGGTGCATCGGGGGGGGGCTGCAGTGACTAGACCCCCCCGCAGGGTGCATCGGGGGCTGCAGTGACCAGAGCCCCAGCAGGGTGCAGCGGGGGGGGGCTGCAGTGACCAGAGCCCCCAGCAGGGTGCATCGGGGGGGGGGCTGCAGTGACCAGAGCCCCCAGCAGTGTGCATCGGGGGGGGGCTGCAGTGACCAGAGCCCCCAGCAGGGTGCATTGGGGGGGGCTGCAGTGACCAGAGCCCCCAGCAGGGTGCATCGGGGGGGGGGACTGCAGTGACCAGAGCCCCAGCAGGGTGCATCGGGGCTGCAGTGACCAGAACCCCAGCAGGGTGCATCGGGGCTGCAGTGACCAGAGCCCCAGCAGGGTGCAGCGGGGCTGCAGTGACCAGAGCCCCCAGCAGGGTGCAGCGGGGGGGGGGGGCTGCAGTGACCAGAGCCCCCAGCAGGGTGCATCGGGGGGGGGCTGCAGTGACCAGAGCCCCCAGCAGGGTGCATCGGGGGGGGGCTGCAGTGACCAGAGCCCCCAGCAGGGTGCATCGGGGGGGGGGCTGCAGTGACCAGAGCCCCCAGCAGGGTGCAGCGGGAGGGGCTGCAGTGACTAGACCCCCCAGCAGGGTGCATCGGGGGGGGGTCTGCAGTGACCAGAGCCCCCAGCAGTGTGCATGGGGGGGGGCTGCACTGACCAGAGCCCCCAGCAGGGGGGCTGCCGGCCGTGGGGTTCCCTGCAGCCTGGTGCCAGTCACAGGGAGACCCGCGATGGCCTGACACCCCAACCCCTGTCCGAGCTCCCGCCCTGCCCCCCAGCCCACTGCCTCTTGAGCAGCCCCTGCGGTGTCACCACTACCCCCGGCTGTGTCCCCGCAGCTTCCCAGCCCCCAGCTCCTCCGGTGGCCCCCACACTTCCTCCTGCAGCCTGCCCCATTCCCCCTGGTCCCAGCTTCACCCCCGACATCTCTCCAACCCACCTCCCCATCGCAGCCTCTGCCCCCAGTGCCCGGCCCAGCTCCCGGGGGCAGAGGCCCCACCCCCGGCCGCTCCACTCCCCACAATGGGCAGCTGCTGGCGCTGAGGAAGGGGGCTGGGCCAGGCCAGGTGCTGGGCGATCCTGGTGAAAGAGAGCGAGCCGGCAAGGCTGAGAGGCCCCTCCCTTGTCTGGGGACAGGGCTCCCACAATTTGGCCAGTGTCCCTACCCCATCCAGAGGAGACGTCCGCTCCCAGCAGGCCGTGCTCCATCTCCACCCCGCAGGGGGGAGCCCCCAGTCCAGCAGTGCCCCCCCCCCCCCCCCCCACAGCCGCCCACCCCGGGAACAGCCCCAGAACCCCAGCGCGGGGGGCAGGACGACCGGCCCCCGCAGCACCAGCCTCCCCCCATGTCCCCGGGGTGGGGTGGGGGAAGGGGGGATTCCTTCTTCCCATTGCCCAGATCCCACCCCCACCCCGGGCTGCCCAGACGGGAGCCAGGGGCTGCAGCAGTTGGCTGCTTCCCCAGGGCTACCAAGGAGCCGCCAGGAGAAGGGACGAGATTCTCCACGGCGCTGCAGCCGTTCACACTGGGACCCGTCTCACACGGGGGAAACTGAGGCACCAGGGAGGGCGAGATGGGCTGCACCAGCTCAGATTGGGAGTCTGCGGGAGAGCCAGGAATAGAACCCAGGAGTCCGGGCTCCATGGGCAGCAGGACTCCTCCACTTGGGAGGCTGGGCGGGCCGGACTGTGGCCCTGCCCCAAGGCCTGCTGCCACTCAGCCTCCTCCTGCCAAAGCCCCGCCCACACGCCCCCTCCACCCCGCCCACACGCCCCTTCAGCCCCGCCCACACGCCCCTTCAGCCCCGCCCGCCCCCTCAGGACCCCTTTGTTCCCTCCCTGACCCCCCTGCCCACCTCTCACGTCTCTTCCCCGAGGCCCTGCCACTTGTGCCTCTTCGCCCCACCCCAAGGCCCCCACCTGCCTCTCTGCCGTTTGCACCCCGGCCTCTCCCCACGGCCCCATGTGGCCGGATGGAGCTGGGAAAGGGCGAAGTGAGGATGGGGCCTTGCGGGAGGAAGGACAGTGGGAGCAGGGCCTCTGGGTGGAGCACAGGCCAGGTGCCTCCCGGGCCCCTTATACCCACCGCCCCTGCCTGGCTCCCGGCCTCCCGGCTCTAACCACTAGACCCAGCGGCACTGGGACAATTTGGTATAGTGGGAGGTGCTGAGAGCCAGTGAACAAACCTGTAAACCCTGCACAGGATGGAAACCACTTCAAGCTGGGGTGCACAAGACTGGCCCCACTCCTTCCCAGAGCCAGCGGTGGGACCCGGATACCCTGGCTCCCAACCCCACTCTAACCACTAGCCTGCACTGCCCTCCACAGCTGGGGAGAAGAACCAGGAGTCCTGACTCCCAGCCTGGTCGTGGGTGGAGCAGAGACCTACTGGCCATGGGCTCAGCTGGGCATCACTTACCATCAGGCTGGATGGTATCCCAGTGCTGACCTCCAGCCCCACAGCTCTGCTGGTGCCCCTCACTCCCGACCCGCAGCCCCTTGGTTCCCCAGCACTGGCGGTGCCCCTCACTCCCGACCCGCAGCCCCTGGTCTCCCTCCTGCTCTGCTGCTGCCCCTCACTCCCGACCGCAGCCCCTCCTATCCCAATCCTGATCTCCAGATCCACAGCTCTGCTGGTGCCCCTCACTCCCAACTTGCAGCGACTGGGCTTCCCGCAGAGCTCCCCAGTCACTGTGCTGCGGTGCCCCTCACTCCTGACCCACAGACCCCTGGGCTTCCTTCAGCTCTGACGGTGCCCCTCACTCCCGACCCGCAGCCCCTGGGTTCCCCAGCTCTAGTGGTGCCCCTCACTCCTGACCCGCAGCCCCTGCTATCCCAGTCCTGACCTCCAGACTCACAGTTCTGCTGCTGCCCCTCACTCCCGACCCGCAGCCCCTCCTATCCCAATCCTGATCTCCAGACCCACAGCTCTGCTGATGCCCCTCACTCCCGACCTGCAGCGACTGGGCTTCCCGCGGAGCTCCCCAGTCACTGTGCTGCCGGTGCCCCTCACTCCCGACCCGCAGCCCCTCCTATCCCAATCCTGATCTCCACACCCACAGCTCTGCTGGTGCCCCTCACACCCGACCCGCAGCCCCCTGGATTCCTCGCTGAGCTCCCCAGTTACTGCGCTGCTGGTGCCCCTCACTCCCGACCCGCAGCCCCTTAGGCTTACACCAGCTCTGACGGTGCCCCTCACTCCCGACCCACAGCCTCTGCTTTCCCAGTCCTGACCTCCAGACTCACAGCTCTGCTGGTGCCCCTCACTCCTGACCCATAGACCCCTGGGTTCCCTTCAGCTCTACCGGTGCCCCTCACTCCCGTCCGCAGCCCCTGGGTTCCCCCCAGCTCTAGTGGTGCCCCTCACTCCAGACCCGCAGCCCCTGCTGTCCCAGTCCTGATCTCCACACCCACAGCTCTGCTGGTGCCCCTCACTCCCGACCCGCATCCCCCTGGATTCCCCGCTGAGCTACCCAGTTACTGCGCTGCTGGTGCCCCTCACTCCCGACCCGCAGCCCCTACTATCCCAGACCTGACCTCCAGACTCACAGCTCTGCTGCTGCCCCTCACTCCCGACCCGCAGCCCCTGGATTCCCCGCTGAGCTACCCAGTTACTGCGCTGCCAGTGCCCCTCACTCCCGACCCGCAGCCCCTACTATCCCAGTCCTGACCTCCAGCCTCACAGCTCTGCTGGTGCCCCTCACTCCCGACCCGCAGCCCCTTAGTCTCCCTCCAGCTCTGCCGGTGCCCCTCAGTCCCGACCCGCAGACCCTGCGAACCCAGTCGGCACTCCAGACTCACAGCGCTGCTGCCCCTACTCCCGACCCGGAGCCTTAGGCGTCCACCAGCTCTGACGGTGCCCCTCACTCCCGACCCGCAGCCCCTGGTCTCCCTCCTGCTCTGCTGCTGCCTCCCTCCCGACCCGCAGCCCCTCCTATCCCAATCCTGATCTCCAGATCCACAGCTCTGCTGGTGCCCCTCACTCCCGACTTGCAGCGACTGGGCTTCCCGCAGAGCTCCCCAGTCACTGTGCTGCCGGTGCCCCTCACTCCTGACCCACAGACCCCTGGGCTTCCTTCAGCTCTACCGGTGCCCCTCACTCCTGACCCGCAGCACCTGCTATCCCAGTCCTGACCTCCAGACTCACAGTTCTGCTGCTGCCCCTCACTCCCGACCCGCAGCCCCTCCTATCCCAATCCTGATCTCCACACCAAGAGCTCTGCTGGTGCCCCTCACTCCCGACCCGCAGCCCCCTGGATTGCACGCTGAGCTCCCCAGTGCCTGCGCTGCGGGTGCCCCGCACTCCCGACCCGCAGCCCCTACTATCCCAGTCCTGACCTCCAGCCTCACAGCTCTGCTGGTGCCCCTCACTCCCGACCCGCAGCCCCCTCGATTCCTCGCTGAGCTCCCCAGTTACTGCGCTGCTGGTGCCCCTCACTCCCGACCCGCAGCCCCTGCTATCCCAGTCCTGACCTCCAGCCTCACAGCTCTGCTGGTGCCCCTCACTCCCGACCCGCAGCCCCCTCGATTCCTCGCTGAGCTCCCCAGTTACTGCGCTGCTGGTGCCCCTCACTCCCGACCCGCATGGGTCACCCCTGGAGCAGGTTAAAGCTGCAGGGTGACAGTGGGGTTGCTGCCCCTGTGAACAGCTGCTGTAGCACTGCCTGGGCAGGACAGGGAGACCCAGTTATACCCCTCCCCCGCCCCAGCCTGTATCGGGGGATGGGAGCGCTCACACCCTGGGGCTGAGTTGGGACGGAGGGAGGCCCCCGTGCACCAGGGATGCTGTAAGGGCGAACAGGGGCACCCACCCATGCACCCGAGATCTTCTAGGCGGGGAGAGTGGCACCCACACACTCAGGATCTTGTAGGGGGGGACAAGGGCATCCACACTCCGGGATCCTCTGCAGAGGGACGGACACCCACACACCCAGGATTCTGTATGGGGGGCAGAGGTACCCGGACACCTGGGCGGGGGAAGGGGGGCACCGAAACATCCGGGATCTTACCTGGGAGGACAGCGGCGCCTGCAGCTCGACATGAGATGGGGGCAGGGGAAGCAGGAGCATTTCCCAGTTCCAGGCTGTCCCTGTCTGGCCAATGCACAGAGCTCACAAGCAGAGTTTAAAGCTCGAGCTGCTAGACAGCAAAACAAGCCGGGCTCCCTGGCTGGTGCCTGTGATCCCAGCATCTGGGGAGGCTGAGGCTGGCGGATCGCTTGAGCTTAGGAGTTCTGGGCTGCAGCGGGCTGTGCCGATCGGGTGTCCACACTAAGTTCAGCATCAATATGGTGATCCTGGGGAAGCTTGGGCTCCCCAGGTTGCCTAAGGAGGGGTGAACAGGCCCAGGTTGGAAACGGAGCAGGTCAAAACTCCCCTGCTGATGAGTAGTGGGGTCGCACCTGTGAATAGCCCCTGCAGCATAGCCTGGGCAAGACAGTGAGACACGGTCTCTTTTTATACAGACACCCCCCGCAGAGCCTGGAGGGGGGGATGGGAGCACCCACACGCTGGGGATTCTGACTTGGGGTGAGGGACGCCCCCCTGCAACACGGATCTTGAAAAGGGGAACAGAGACACCCACAGATCCTGGATGGGGGCAGGCAGGGGAAACCACACATGGGAGCTAGTTCATGGGGTGGGGGACAGAGACACCCACCAGAGATCCTGGATGGCAGCACCCACATGATGGGGATCTTGAAGTGGGAGGAGGGAAGTACCATGTACCAGAGATTCTGAAGGGGGAACAGGGACACCCACACACCAGGTGTCTTGCAGCAAGAGCTGCGGTCTTCATTTACACAGGGCAGTGATGGGGATTTAACAAATTCCTGCGCAGAACTTGTTCCACTAGATAATTAGCCTCACGGCTAAAAATGGTAATTTCCAGTTGGCGTTTTGTGACATTGACTGCAAACCAAGGGGGTCGTGTTCAACCTTTGTCTGGTGAATTAAAGAACCCTTTCAAATCAGATATTCCCCCCCCTGGGAATTTTTAAAACTGTGTATTTAAAATCAGTGACTAAATCCCCTCTTAACCTCCAGTCAATGAAATCAATTGAGTTTCTTCAATCTCTCGCTGTAGACAGAAGAGACCAATGCACATTTTCCTTGTTTTTAAAGGCAAAATTCCTGATCTTTCCAAGGGGATCTTCTGCTTCAGCTGTCAGTTTGGGGAAGGATTTGGCTTCCTGGGCTATAATCTGCCCGCTCGGTTATAATCTGCGGTCTGAAGGGTCAAATTTAGATGAGGCCGTTAGTGCTGCCCCCGTGTGGCCGGAGATGGGAGCTCACAAGCAGAGTTGAAAGCTGGAGCTGGAACGGACCTGGCTGGACACGTGGGGCACAAAGGCTCTCATGTGGGATCCTCGCTGTGCAGCAGGAGGCGGAGGGAGCTGGTTGTCAGGGTCAGGGCCATGGGCGCCAATTTATATGGGCTCGTGAAGCTAAAGCCCCAGGAATATTCAAAATCAGGGGCTCTGCTCCACCAATATTTGGAGCTAGGTTTTGCCCCTTTAAATCCCAGCCGCAGCTGGGAATCAGAGGCTCTGGGCTGCCTGCAACCGCGGGGAGCCCAGAGCCCATTGAATCCCAGTCGCGGCGGCTGGGATTAAAGGGCTCAGGGCTCCCAGCGGCTGCCAGCAGCTCAGAGCCCTTTGAATCCCAGCCCTGGCCGCTGATTGCCCCTCCCCAGACCCTGCCCCAACTGCCCCCAGGACCCCACCCCTATCTAAGCACCACTGGTCCTTGTCCCCCGTTACCCACTCCTGAGACAACTGCCCCTAACTGCCCCTTGGGACCCCAGCCCCTATCTAAGCCTCCCTTCTCCTTGTCCCCAACAGCCCCCTCCTGCGACCCCACCCAACTTTCCCAGGACCCCACCCCTACCTGTCCCTGATAAACCCCCTGGACTCCCATGCCTATCCAATTGCTGCCTGTCCCCTGACTGCCCCACCGAACCGCTGCCCCATCCAACCCCCTTCTCCTTGTCCCTTGACTGGCCCTGGAACCCCTACCTTCTCCAACCTTGTAATCTTGTGGTACTGACATGTTGTAGCTTCATTTTATTTCGGATTACAGGGCGGGAGTGGGGGGGGGCACCACCATTTTGGGCCCCACCAAAAATTATACAAACCTGCCGCCTATGCTGCTGGTGCCCCTCACTCCCGACCTGCAGCCCCTGCTATCCCAGTCCTGACCTCCAGACTCACAGCTGATTGCTTTGAGAGACTGGTAGTGAGTTGGGTGTGGTGGCTGGAGAACAGACAAAGTGGTTACTGGTTTATGATTTTCTGTTTGCTCCTTTCGGGTAAGGGAAATAGGAAAGAAAAATAAGCAAACTAATGAAGAGTGAAGAGCAGAAGAAGCTGGAACTGCACAGGTTGCAAGTTGCTGCCCAGAAAGGCTGAACACTGGGCGCTGGGAAAGTCTCTGTTAACTAAGAAGCCCCCTGAGCTGAGTGCATCCCAGTTTCAGTGAACTGCAGAGGGGGTGTCTCAGCACAAGAAAGGAGGAAAATGACTACCAGAGAGGCAGCTACTTAACTAGAGCTGGCCAGACTGGAAGCAGAAGAGAAGGCAAAGGACCGGGAGTTTCAATTGAAGCTCAAAGAAGCAGAGCACCTGTGCACAGAAGGGCTATGGAAGCAGAGGCAGTCAGGGAGGGAGCTGCTCACACAAGAGCCCTGAGTTAAGAGACAGAAATAGAGGCCCAAACTGAGGCCCAGAAGCATGGACTGGCTGTTATGGAGTGGAAGAGACAAAACCCTCCAGCAGCTGGCTCCACTTCCCCAAAAAATCCACAAATGGGAGTGACTATGTCCACAGTATGATGAATCCAGTGATATTGCTGAATATTTCATCACACCTCTGCAGAGACTCTGCACCTCTGTAGAAATCCCCCCAGTGATCAAAAAATGAGTCACATTGGTAGCCAAATTGACTGGAAGAGCTGGTGGACATATTGAATTGAGATGCCTATTGATGATGCTACAAACCCCATGAGTAAAATGTAAGGAACTAGTTTTAAACAGTTTCAGATGACACCTGAAACCTACAGGGTTA